>NC_135885.1:109640498-110376226 GCF_964194155.1 Cetorhinus maximus
TGCAGAGAACCAGTTTTCCTGAAAAAGAGAGAACTGGAGAAGTTCAATATCGGGATGAACGATGAGCAGCTGGAAATGCAGACTTTTTCCTAATTTAGACATTAATAGATGTAGAGAGTAGAAATTGGTAGAAATATAGAAAAAGATGGAAATGTAGAAAGCTAGACTTCAGAGTACGATTAGCATCTGCAAGAAGTGAATTTCATGGAATTGGGAGATTTTGCACTTATGCAGAATGAGAAATATCTACAGATAGAGTTAAGGGTAGAATTTCTTCAATTGACATTTTGGTAGATAGAGAAAGTTAGTTTTGGCGAAATTGACACAAACGGAGATATTGATGTTAGCTTGAATGCGGAGATCTGGTAATCTGCAGCATTTGAGTATTTGGAAGAAATTGAGCTGTTCCGCAATTCAGAGAACCAGATTTGCTGAAAAGGAGAGAAATGGAGAATTTGAAGTTTGATGAGAATGCTGAGCAGCTGGAAATGCAGGGATTCCATGAAATAGAGATATTAAAGCATATGCACAGTAGAACTTTGCTGAGATATAAAAATTGAATCAAATGTAGAAACTGATAAATTCAGAGAAAGAGCAGTTGATGCAAGCATTTAATTTCATTTAATTGTGAAATTTTACAATAATGATTAGTGGAAAATATCTGCAGCTGGAGAAAATGCTAGAAGTACATAAATGGCTTGAAATAGACATTTTGCTTAATGGAGAAAGCTAAATTTGGAGCTTTTCTTCAATCACGACAACTTCAATTCGTGTTGACAGATCATATTAGTAGAGATATAGAAATGGATAGTAATGTAGAATCCTATACAGCTATAGAAGGTGTTGCATCCACAAGCAAGGAATTTCATGGAATTGGGCATTTTTGCAATTATGGAGAATGAAAATATCTGCAGATAGACAAAATGTTAGAACTTGTTCAAACGGATAGCATTTGACATTTTGGTAGACAGGGAAAGACAGGTTTGCGGAAAGTAAAGCCTACCGAGATAATGAAGTTAGCGTGAATGCAGTTAACCTGGGAATCAGCAGAATTTGAGTAATTGCTGGAAATTGAGTAATTTCTTCATGCAGAGAACCAGTTTTCCTGAAAAAGAGAGAACTGGAGAAGTTCAATATCGGGATTAACGATGAGCAGCTGGAAATGCAGACTTGTTCCTAATTTAGACATTAATAGATGTAGAGAGTAGAAATTGGTAGAAATATAGAAAAAAATGCAAATGTAGAAAGCTAGACTTCAGAGTACAATTAGCATCTGGAAGAAATGAATTTCCTGGAATTGGGAGATTTTGCACTTATACAGAATGAGAAATATGTACAGATAGAGAAAATGTAGAACTTGTTCAAGCGACATTTTGGTAGATAGAGAAAGTTAATTTTGCTGAAATTGTCACAAACGGAGATATTGATGTTAGCTTGAATGCGGATATCTGGTAATCTGCAGCATTTGAGTAATTGGAAAAAATTGAGCTGTTCCGCAATTCAGTGAACCAGATTTGCTGAAAAGGAGAGAAATGGCGAATTTGAAGTTTGATGAGAATGCTGAGCAGCTGGAAATGCAGGGATTCTATGAAATAGAGATATTAAAGCATATACACAGTTGAACTTTGCCGAAATATACAAATTGAATGAAATGTAGAAACTGATAGATTCAGAGAAAGAGCAGTTGATGCAAGCGTTGAACTTCATGGAATTGTGAAATTTTACAATAAAGAGTAGTGAGAAATATCTGCAGCTGGAGACAATGCTAGAAGTACATCAATGGCTCGAAATAGACATTTTGCCTAATGGAGAAAGCTAGATTTGCAGCTTTACTGCAATCACGACAACTTCAATACGTGTTGTCAGATCTTATTCGTAGAGATATAGAAATTGATGGTAATGTAGAATCCTATACAGCTATAGAAGCTGTTGCATCCACAAGCAACGAATTTCTTTTAATTGTGCGTTTTTGCAATTATGCAGAATGAGAAATATCTGTAGATAGACAAAATGTTAAAACTTGTTCAAACGGATAGCATTTGACATTTTGGTAGACAGGGAAAGACAGGTTGGCGGAAAGTAAAGCCTACAGAGATATTGAAGTTATCGTGAATGCAGTTAACCTGGAAATCAGCAGAATTTGAGTAATTGCTGGAAATTGAGTAATTTCTTCATGCAGAGAACCAGTTTTGCTGAAAAAGAGAGAACTGGAGAAGTTCAATATCGAGATGAACGATGAGCAGCTGGAAATGCAGACTTTTTCCTAATTTAGACATTAATAGATGTAGAGAGTGGAAATTGTTAGAAATATAGAAATTGATGGAAACGTAGAAAGCTAGACTTCAGAGTACGATTAGCATCTGCAAGAAGTGAATTTCATGGAATTGGGAGATTTTGCACTTATGCAGAATGAGAAATATCTACAGATAGAGAAAATCGTAGAACTTGTTCAATTGACATTTTGGTAGATAGAGAAAGTTAATTTTGCCTAAATTGATACAAACGGAGATATTGATGTTAGCTTGAATGCGCAGATCAGGTAATCTGCAGCATTTGAGTAATTGGAATAAAATCAGCTGTTCCCTAATTCAGAGAACCAGATTTGCTGAAAAGGAAAGAAATGGTGAATTTGAAGTTTGATGAGAATGCTGAGCATTGGAAATGCAGGCATACTATGAAATAGAGATATTAAAGCATATGCACAGTAGAACTTTGCCGAGATATACAAATTGAATGAAATGTAGAAACTGATAGATTAAGAGAAAGAGCAGTTGATGCAAGCGTTGAACATCATGGAATTGTGAAATTTTACAATAAAGAGGAGTGGGAAATATCTGCAGCTGGAGAAAATGCTAGAAGTACATCAATGGCTCGAAATAGACATTTTGCCTAATGGAGAAAGCTGGATTTGCAGCTTTATTGCAATCACGACAACTTCAATACATGTTGACAGATCATATTCGTAGAGATATAGAAATTGATGGTAATGTAGAATCCGATACAGCTACAGAAGGTGTTGCATCTACAAGCAACGAATTTCTAGGAATTGGGCGTTTTTGCAGTTAGCAGAATGAGAAATATCAGCAGATAGACAACATGTTAGAACTTGTTCAAACGGATAGCATTTGACATTTTGGTAGACAGGGAAAGACAGGTTGGCGGAAAGTAATGCCTACAGAGATATTGAAGTTAGCGGGAATGCAGTTAACCTGGAAATCAGCAGAATTTGAGTAATTGCTGGAAATTGAGTAATTTCTTCATGCAGAGAACCAGTTTTGCTGAAAAAGAGAGAACTGGAGAAGTTCAATATCGAGATGAACGATGAGCAGCTGGAAATGCAGACTTTTTCCTAATTTAGACATTAATAGATGTAGAGAGTGGAAATTGTTAGAAATATAGAAATTGATGGAAATGTAGAAAGCTAGACTTCAGAGTACGATTAGCATCTGCAAGAAGTGAATTTCATGGAATTGGGAGATTTTGCACTTATGCAGAATGAGAAATATCTACAGATAGAGAAAATCGTAGAACTTGTTCAATTGACATTTTGGTAGATAGAGAAAGTTAATTTTGCCTAAATTGATACAAACGGAGATATTGATGTTAGCTTGAATGCGCAGATCAGGTAATCTGCAGCATTTTAGTAATTGGAAAAAAATCAGCTGTTCCCTAATTCAGAGAACCAGATTTGCTGAAAAGGAAAGAAATGGAGAATTTGAAGTTTGATGAGAATGCTGAGCATTGGAAATGCAGGCATACTATGAAATAGAGATATTAAAGCATATGCACAGTAGAACTTTGCCGAGATATACAAATTGAATGAAATGTAGAAACTGATAGATTCAGAGAAAGAGCAGTTGATGCAAGCGTTGAACATCATGGAATTGTGAAATTTTACAATAAAGAGGAGTGGGAAATATCTGCAGCTGGAGAAAATGCTAGAAGTACATCAATGGCTCGAAATAGACATTTTGCCTAATGGAGAAAGCTGGATTTGCAGCTTTATTGCAATCACGACAACTTCAATACATGTTGACAGATCATATTCGTAGAGATATAGAAATTGATGGTAATGTAGAATCCGATACAGCTATAGAAGGTGTTGCATCTACAAGCAACGAATTTCTAGGAATTGGGCGTTTTTGCAGTTAGCAGAATGAGAAATATCTGCAGATAGACAACATGTTAGAACTTGTTCAAACGGATAGCATTTGACATTTTGCTAGACAGGGAAAGCCAGTTTTGCGGAAAGTAAAGCCTACAGAGATATTGAAGTTAGCGGGAATGCAGTTAATCTGGAAATCAGCAGAATTTGAGTAATTGCTGGAAATTGAGTAGTTTCTTCATGCAGAGAAACAGTTTTGCTGATAACGAAGAACTGGAGAAGTTCAATATCGAGATGAACGATGAGCAGCTGGAAATGCAGACTTGTTCCTAATTTAGACATTAATAGATGTAGAGAGTAGAAATTGGTAGAAATATAGAAAATGATGGAAATGTAGAAAGCTAGACCTCAGAGTACAATTAGCATCTGGAAGAAGTGAATTTCATGGAATTGGGAGATTTTGCACTTATACAGAACGAGAAATATCTACAGATAGAGAAAATCTTAGAACTTGTTCAATTGAATTTTGGTAGATAGAGTAAGTTAATTTTGCCGAAATTGTCACAAACGGAGATATTGTTGTCAGCTTGAATGCGGGGATCTGGTAATCTGCAGCATTTGAGTAATTGGAAAAAATTGAGCTGTTCCGCAATTCAGTGAACCAGATTTGCTGAAAAGGAGAGAAATGGAGAATTTGAAGTTTGATGAGAATGCTGAGCAGCTGGAAATGCAGGGATTCTATGAAATAGAGATATTAAAGCATATAAACAGTAGAACTTTGCCGAGATATACAAATTGAATGAAATGTAGAAACTGATAGATTCAGAGAAAGAGCAGTTGATACCAGCGTTGAATTTCATGGAATTGTGAAATTTTACAATAAAGAGGAGTTGGAAATATCTGCAGTTGGAGAAAATGCTAGAAGTACATCAATGGCACGAAATAGACATTTTGCCTAATGGAGAAAGCTGGATTTGCAGCTTTGGTTCAATCACGACAACTTCAATACATGTTGGCAGATCATATTAGTAGAGATATAGAAATTGATGGTAATGTAGAATCCTATACATCTATAGAAGCTGTTGCATCCACAAGCAACGAATTTCTTGGAATTGGGCGTTTTTGCAATTATGCAGAATGAGAAATATCTGCAGATAGACAAAATGTTAGAACTTGTTTAAACGGATAGCATTTGACATTTTCGTAGACAGGGAAAGACAGGTTTGCGGAAAGTAAAGCCTACAGAGATATTGAAGTTAGCGTGAATGCAGTTAACCTGGAAATCAGCAGAATTTGAGTCATTGCGGGAAATTGAGTAATTTCTTCATGCAGAGAACCAGTTTTCCTGAAAAAGAGAGAACTGGAGAAGTTCAATATCGGGATGAACGATGAGCAGCTGGAAATGCAGACTTTTTCCTAATTTAGACATTAATAGATGTAGAGAGTAGAAATTGGTAGAAATATAGAAAAAGATGGAAATGTAGAAAGCTAGACTTCAGAGTACGATTAGCATCTGCAAGAAGTGAATTTCATGGAATTGGGAGATTTTGCACTTATGCAGAATGAGAAATATCTACAGATAGAGTTAAGGGTAGAATTTCTTCAATTGACATTTTGGTAGATAGAGAAAGTTAGTTTTGGCGAAATTGACACAAACGGAGATATTGATGTTAGCTTGAATGCGGAGATCTGGTAATCTGCAGCATTTGAGTATTTGGAAGAAATTGAGCTGTTCCGCAATTCAGAGAACCAGATTTGCTGAAAAGGAGAGAAATGGAGAATTTGAAGTTTGATGAGAATGCTGAGCAGCTGGAAATGCAGGGATTCCATGAAATAGAGATATTAAAGCATATGCACAGTAGAACTTTGCTGAGATATAAAAATTGAATCAAATGTAGAAACTGATAAATTCAGAGAAAGAGCAGTTGATGCAAGCATTTAATTTCATTTAATTGTGAAATTTTACAATAATGATTAGTGGAAAATATCTGCAGCTGGAGAAAATGCTAGAAGTACATAAATGGCTCTAAATAGACATTTTGCTTAATGGAGAAAGCTAAATTTGGAGCTTTTCTTCAATCACGACAACTTCAATTCGTGTTGACAGATCATATTAGTAGAGATATAGAAATGGATAGTAATGTAGAATCCTATACAGCTATAGAAGGTGTTGCATCCACAAGCAACGAATTTCATGGAATTGGGCGTTTTTGCAATTATGGAGAATGAAAATATCTGCAGATAGACAAAATGTTAGAACTTGTTCAAACGGATAGCATTTGACATTTTGGTAGACAGGGAAAGACAGGTTTGCGGAAAGTAAAGCCTACCGAGATAATGAAGTTAGCGTGAATGCAGTTAACCTGGGAATCAGCAGAATTTGAGTAATTGCTGGAAATTGAGTAATTTCTTCATGCAGAGAACCAGTTTTGCTGAAAAAGAGAGAACTGGAGAAGTTCAATATCGAGATGAACGATGAGCAGCTGGAAATGCAGACTTTTTCCTAATTTAGACATTAATAGATGTAGAGAGTGGAAATTGTTAGAAATATAGAAATTGATGGAAATGTAGAAAGCTAGACTTCAGAGTACGATTAGCATCTGCAAGAAGTGAATTTCATGGAATTGGGAGATTTTGCACTTATGCAGAATGAGAAATATCTACAGATAGAGAAAATCGTAGAACTTGTTCAATTGACATTTTGGTAGATAGAGAAAGTTAATTTTGCCTAAATTGATACAAACGGAGATATTGATGTTAGCTTGAATGCGCAGATCAGGTAATCTGCAGCATTTGAGTAATTGGAATAAAATCAGCTGTTCCCTAATTCAGAGAACCAGATTTGCTGAAAAGGAAAGAAATGGAGAATTTGAAGTTTGATGAGAATGCTGAGCATTGGAAATGCAGGCATACTATGAAATAGAGATATTAAAGCATATGCACAGTAGAACTTTGCCGAGATATACAAATTGAATGAAATGTAGAAACTGATAGATTAAGAGAAAGAGCAGTTGATGCAAGCGTTGAACATCATGGAATTGTGAAATTCTACAATAAAGAGGAGTGGGAAATATCTGCAGCTGGAGAAAATGCTAGAAGTACATCAATGGCTCGAAATAGACATTTTGCCTAATGGAGAAAGCTGGATTTGCAGCTTTATTGCAATCACGACAACTTCAATACATGTTGACAGATCATATTCGTAGAGATATAGAAATTGATGGTAATGTAGAATCCGATACAGCTATAGAAGGTGTTGCATCTACAAGCAACGAATTTCTAGGAATTGGGCGTTTTTGCAGTTAGCAGAATGAGAAATATCTGCAGATAGACAACATGTTAGAACTTGTTCAAACGGATAGCATTTGACATTTTGCTAGACAGGGAAAGCCAGTTTTGCGGAAAGTAAAGCCTACAGAGATATTGAAGTTAGCGGGAATGCAGTTAATCTGGAAATCAGCAGAATTTGAGTAATTGCTGGAAATTGAGTAGTTTCTTCATGCAGAGAAACAGTTTTGCTGATAACGAAGAACTGGAGAAGTTCAATATCGAGATGAACGATGAGCAGCTGGAAATGCAGACTTGTTCCTAATTTAGACATTAATAGATGTAGAGAGTAGAAATTGGTAGAAATATAGAAAATGATGGAAATGTAGAAAGCTAGACCTCAGAGTACAATTAGCATCTGGAAGAAGTGAATTTCATGGAATTGGGAGATTTTGCACTTATACAGAACGAGAAATATCTACAGATAGAGAAAATCTTAGAACTTGTTCAATTGAATTTTGGTAGATAGAGTAAGTTAATTTTGCCGAAATTGTCACAAACGGAGATATTGTTGTCAGCTTGAATGCGGGGATCTGGTAATCTGCAGCATTTGAGTAATTGGAAAAAATTGAGCTGTTCCGCAATTCAGTGAACCAGATTTGCTGAAAAGGAGAGAAATGGAGAATTTGAAGTTTGATGAGAATGCTGAGCAGCTGGAAATGCAGGGATTCTATGAAATAGAGATATTAAAGCATATAAACAGTAGAACTTTGCCGAGATATACAAATTGAATGAAATGTAGAAACTGATAGATTCAGAGAAAGAGCAGTTGATACCAGCGTTGAATTTCATGGAATTGTGAAATTTTACAATAAAGAGGAGTTGGAAATATCTGCAGTTGGAGAAAATGCTAGAAGTACATCAATGGCACGAAATAGACATTTTGCCTAATGGAGAAAGCTGGATTTGCAGCTTTGGTTCAATCACGACAACTTCAATACATGTTGGCAGATCATATTAGTAGAGATATAGAAATTGATGGTAATGTAGAATCCTATACATCTATAGAAGCTGTTGCATCCACAAGCAACGAATTTCTTGGAATTGGGCGTTTTTGCAATTATGCAGAATGAGAAATATCTGCAGATAGACAAAATGTTAGAACTTGTTTAAACGGATAGCATTTGACATTTTCGTAGACAGGGAAAGACAGGTTTGCGGAAAGTAAAGCCTACAGAGATATTGAAGTTAGCGTGAATGCAGTTAACCTGGAAATCAGCAGAATTTGAGTCATTGCGGGAAATTGAGTAATTTCTTCATGCAGAGAACCAGTTTTCCTGAAAAAGAGAGAACTGGAGAAGTTCAATATCGGGATGAACGATGAGCAGCTGGAAATGCAGACTTTTTCCTAATTTAGACATTAATAGATGTAGAGAGTAGAAATTGGTAGAAATATAGAAAAAGATGGAAATGTAGAAAGCTAGACTTCAGAGTACGATTAGCATCTGCAAGAAGTGAATTTCATGGAATTGGGAGATTTTGCACTTATGCAGAATGAGAAATATCTACAGATAGAGTTAAGGGTAGAATTTCTTCAATTGACATTTTGGTAGATAGAGAAAGTTAGTTTTGGCGAAATTGACACAAACGGAGATATTGATGTTAGCTTGAATGCGGAGATCTGGTAATCTGCAGCATTTGAGTATTTGGAAGAAATTGAGCTGTTCCGCAATTCAGAGAACCAGATTTGCTGAAAAGGAGAGAAATGGAGAATTTGAAGTTTGATGAGAATGCTGAGCAGCTGGAAATGCAGGGATTCCATGAAATAGAGATATTAAAGCATATGCACAGTAGAACTTTGCTGAGATATAAAAATTGAATCAAATGTTGAAACTGATAAATTCAGAGAAAGAGCAGTTGATGCAAGCATTTAATTTCATTTAATTGTGAAATTTTACAATATTGATTAGTGGAAAATATCTGCAGCTGGAGAAAATGCTAGAAGTACATAAATGGCTTGAAATAGACATTTTGCTTAATGGAGAAAGCTAAATTTGGAGCTTTTCTTCAATCACGACAACTTCAATTCGTGTTGACAGATCATATTAGTAGAGATATAGAAATGGATAGTAATGTAGAATCCTATACAGCTATAGAAGGTGTTGCATCCACAAGCAACGAATTTCATGGAATTGGGCGTTTTTGCAATTATGGAGAATGAAAATATCTGCAGATAGACAAAATGTTAGAACTTGTTCAAACGGATAGCATTTGACATTTTGGTAGACAGGGAAAGACAGGTTTGCGGAAAGTAAAGCCTACCGAGATAATGAAGTTAGCGTGAATGCAGTTAACCTGGGAATCAGCAGAATTTGAGTAATTGCTGGAAATTGAGTAATTTCTTCATGCAGAGAACCAGTTTTCCTGAAAAAGAGAGAACTGGAGAAGTTCAATATCGGGATTAACGATGAGCAGCTGGAAATGCAGACTTGTTCCTAATTTAGACATTAATAGATGTAGAGAGTAGAAATATAGAAAAAAATGCAAATGTAGAAAGCTAGACTTCAGAGTACAATTAGCATCTGGAAGAAATGAATTTCCTGGAATTGGGAGATTTTGCACTTATACAGAATGAGAAATATGTACAGATAGAGAAAATCTTAGAACTTGTTCAAGCGACATTTTGGTAGATAGAGAAAGTTAATTTTGCTGAAATTGTCACAAACGGAGATATTGATGTTAGCTTGAATGCGGATATCTGGTAATCTGCAGCATTTGAGTAATTGGAAAAAATTGAGCTGTTCCGCAATTCGGTGAACCAGATTTGCTGAAAAGGAGAGAAATGGCGAATTTGAAGTTTGATGAGAATGCTGAGCAGCTGGAAATGCAGGGATTCTATGAAATAGAGATATTAAAGCATATACACAGTTGAACTTTGCCGAAATATACAAATTGAATGAAATGTAGAAACTGATAGATTCAGAGAAAGAGCAGTTGATGCAAGCGTTGAACTTCATGCAATTGTGAAATTTTACAATAAAGAGTAGTGAGAAATATCTGCAGCTGGAGAAAATGCTAGAAGTACATCAATGGCTCGAAATAGACATTTTGCCTAATGGAGAAAGCTGGATTTGCAGCTTTACTGCAATCACGACAACTTCAATACGTGTTGTCAGATCTTATTCGTAGAGATATAGAAATTGATGGTAATGTAGAATCCTATACAGCTATAGAAGCTGTTGCATCCACAAGCAACGAATTTCTTTTAATTGTGCGTTTTTGCAATTATGCAGAATGAGAAATATCTGTAGATAGACAAAATGTTAAAACTTGTTCAAACGGATAGCATTTGACATTTTGGTAGACAGGGAAAGACAGGTTGGCGGAAAGTAAAGCCTACAGAGATATTGAAGTTATCGTGAATGCAGTTTACCTGGAAATCAGCAGAATTTGAGTAATTGCTGGAAATTGAGTAATTTCTTCATGCAGAGAACCAGTTTTGCTGAAAAAGAGAGAACTGGAGAAGTTCAATATCGAGATGAACGATGAGCAGCTGGAAATGCAGACTTTTTCCTAATTTAGACATTAATAGATGTAGAGAGTGGAAATTGTTAGAAATATAGAAATTGATGGAAATGTAGAAAGCTAGACTTCAGAGTACGATTAGCATCTGCAAGAAGTGAATTTCATGGAATTGGGAGATTTTGCACTTATGCAGAATGAGAAATATCTACAGATAGAGAAAATCGTAGAACTTGTTCAATTGACATTTTGGTAGATAGAGAAAGTTAATTTTGCCTAAATTGATACAAACGGAGATATTGATGTTAGCTTGAATGCGCAGATCAGGTAATCTGCAGCATTTGAGTAATTGGAATAAAATCAGCTGTTCCCTAATTCAGAGAACCAGATTTGCTGAAAAGGAAAGAAATGGAGAATTTGAAGTTTGATGAGAATGCTGAGCATTGGAAATGCAGGCATACTATGAAATAGAGATATTAAAGCATATGCACAGTAGAACTTTGCCGAGATATACAAATTGAATGAAATGTAGAAACTGATAGATTCAGAGAAAGAGCAGTTGATGCAAGCGTTGAACATCATGGAATTGTGAAATTTTACAATAAAGAGGAGTGGGAAATATCTGCAGCTGGAGAAAATGCTAGAAGTACATCAATGGCTCGAAATAGACATTTTGCCTAATGGAGAAAGCTGGATTTGCAGCTTTATTGCAATCACGACAACTTCAATACATGTTGACAGATCATATTCGTAGAGATATAGAAATTGATGGTAATGTAGAATCCGATACAGCTATAGAAGGTGTTGCATCTACAAGCAACGAATTTCTAGGAATTGGGCGTTTTTGCAGTTAGCAGAATGAGAAATATCTGCAGAGAGACAACATGTTAGAATTTGTTCAAACGGATAGCATTTGACATTTTGCTAGACAGGGAAAGCCAGTTTTGCGGAAAGTAAAGCCTACAGAGATATTGAAGTTAGCGGGAATGCAGTTAATCTGGAAATCAGCAGAATTTGAGTAATTGCTGGAAATTGAGTAGTTTCTTCATGCAGAGAAACAGTTTTGCTGATAACGAAGAACTGGAGAAGTTCAATATCGAGATGAACGATGAGCAGCTGGAAATGCAGACTTGTTCCTAATTTAGACATTAATAGATGTAGAGAGTAGAAATTGGTAGAAATATAGAAAATGATGGAAATGTAGAAAGCTAGACCTCAGAGTACAATTAGCATCTGGAAGAAGTGAATTTCATGGAATTGGGAGATTTTGCACTTATACAGAACGAGAAATATCTACAGATAGAGAAAATCTTAGAACTTGTTCAATTGAATTTTGGTAGATAGAGTAAGTTAATTTTGCCGAAATTGTCACAAACGGAGATATTGTTGTCAGCTTGAATGCGGGGATCTGGTAATCTGCAGCATTTGAGTAATTGGAAAAAATTGAGCTGTTCCGCAATTCAGTGAACCAGATTTGCTGAAAAGGAGAGAAATGGAGAATTTGAAGTTTGATGAGAATGCTGAGCAGCTGGAAATGCAGGGATTCTATGAAATAGAGATATTAAAGCATATAAACAGTAGAACTTTGCCGAGATATACAAATTGAATGAAATGTAGAAACTGATAGATTCAGAGAAAGAGCAGTTGATACCAGCGTTGAATTTCATGGAATTGTGAAATTTTACAATAAAGAGGAGTTGGAAATATCTGCAGTTGGAGAAAATGCTAGAAGTACATCAATGGCACGAAATAGACATTTTGCCTAATGGAGAAAGCTGGATTTGCAGCTTTGGTTCAATCACGACAACTTCAATACATGTTGGCAGATCATATTAGTAGAGATATAGAAATTGATGGTAATGTAGAATCCTATACATCTATAGAAGCTGTTGCATCCACAAGCAACGAATTTCTTGGAATTGGGCGTTTTTGCAATTATGCAGAATGAGAAATATCTGCAGATAGACAAAATGTTAGAACTTGTTTAAACGGATAGCATTTGACATTTTCGTAGACAGGGAAAGACAGGTTTGCGGAAAGTAAAGCCTACAGAGATATTGAAGTTAGCGTGAATGCAGTTAACCTGGAAATCAGCAGAATTTGAGTCATTGCGGGAAATTGAGTAATTTCTTCATGCAGAGAACCAGTTTTCCTGAAAAAGAGAGAACTGGAGAAGTTCAATATCGGGATGAACGATGAGCAGCTGGAAATGCAGACTTTTTCCTAATTTAGACATTAATAGATGTAGAGAGTAGAAATTGGTAGAAATATAGAAAAAGATGGAAATGTAGAAAGCTAGACTTCAGAGTACGATTAGCATCTGCAAGAAGTGAATTTCATGGAATTGGGAGATTTTGCACTTATGCAGAATGAGAAATATCTACAGATAGAGTTAAGGGTAGAATTTCTTCAATTGACATTTTGGTAGATAGAGAAAGTTAGTTTTGGCGAAATTGACACAAACGGAGATATTGATGTTAGCTTGAATGCGGAGATCTGGTAATCTGCAGCATTTGAGTATTTGGAAGAAATTGAGCTGTTCCGCAATTCAGAGAACCAGATTTGCTGAAAAGGAGAGAAATGGAGAATTTGAAGTTTGATGAGAATGCTGAGCAGCTGGAAATGCAGGGATTCCATGAAATAGAGATATTAAAGCATATGCACAGTAGAACTTTGCTGAGATATAAAAATTGAATCAAATGTTGAAACTGATAAATTCAGAGAAAGAGCAGTTGATGCAAGCATTTAATTTCATTTAATTGTGAAATTTTACAATATTGATTAGTGGAAAATATCTGCAGCTGGAGAAAATGCTAGAAGTACATAAATGGCTTGAAATAGACATTTTGCTTAATGGAGAAAGCTAAATTTGGAGCTTTTCTTCAATCACGACAACTTCAATTCGTGTTGACAGATCATATTAGTAGAGATATAGAAATGGATAGTAATGTAGAATCCTATACAGCTATAGAAGGTGTTGCATCCACAAGCAACGAATTTCATGGAATTGGGCGTTTTTGCAATTATGGAGAATGAAAATATCTGCAGATAGACAAAATGTTAGAACTTGTTCAAACGGATAGCATTTGACATTTTGGTAGACAGGGAAAGACAGGTTTGCGGAAAGTAAAGCCTACCGAGATAATGAAGTTAGCGTGAATGCAGTTAACCTGGGAATCAGCAGAATTTGAGTAATTGCTGGAAATTGAGTAATTTCTTCATGCAGAGAACCAGTTTTCCTGAAAAAGAGAGAACTGGAGAAGTTCAATATCGGGATTAACGATGAGCAGCTGGAAATGCAGACTTGTTCCTAATTTAGACATTAATAGATGTAGAGAGTAGAAATATAGAAAAAAATGCAAATGTAGAAAGCTAGACTTCAGAGTACAATTAGCATCTGGAAGAAATGAATTTCCTGGAATTGGGAGATTTTGCACTTATACAGAATGAGAAATATGTACAGATAGAGAAAATCTTAGAACTTGTTCAAGCGACATTTTGGTAGATAGAGAAAGTTAATTTTGCTGAAATTGTCACAAACGGAGATATTGATGTTAGCTTGAATGCGGATATCTGGTAATCTGCAGCATTTGAGTAATTGGAAAAAATTGAGCTGTTCCGCAATTCGGTGAACCAGATTTGCTGAAAAGGAGAGAAATGGCGAATTTGAAGTTTGATGAGAATGCTGAGCAGCTGGAAATGCAGGGATTCTATGAAATAGAGATATTAAAGCATATACACAGTTGAACTTTGCCGAAATATACAAATTGAATGAAATGTAGAAACTGATAGATTCAGAGAAAGAGCAGTTGATGCAAGCGTTGAACTTCATGCAATTGTGAAATTTTACAATAAAGAGTAGTGAGAAATATCTGCAGCTGGAGAAAATGCTAGAAGTACATCAATGGCTCGAAATAGACATTTTGCCTAATGGAGAAAGCTGGATTTGCAGCTTTACTGCAATCACGACAACTTCAATACGTGTTGTCAGATCTTATTCGTAGAGATATAGAAATTGATGGTAATGTAGAATCCTATACAGCTATAGAAGCTGTTGCATCCACAAGCAACGAATTTCTTTTAATTGTGCGTTTTTGCAATTATGCAGAATGAGAAATATCTGTAGATAGACAAAATGTTAAAACTTGTTCAAACGGATAGCATTTGACATTTTGGTAGACAGGGAAAGACAGGTTGGCGGAAAGTAAAGCCTACAGAGATATTGAAGTTATCGTGAATGCAGTTTACCTGGAAATCAGCAGAATTTGAGTAATTGCTGGAAATTGAGTAATTTCTTCATGCAGAGAACCAGTTTTGCTGAAAAAGAGAGAACTGGAGAAGTTCAATATCGAGATGAACGATGAGCAGCTGGAAATGCAGACTTTTTCCTAATTTAGACATTAATAGATGTAGAGAGTGGAAATTGTTAGAAATATAGAAATTGATGGAAATGTAGAAAGCTAGACTTCAGAGTACGATTAGCATCTGCAAGAAGTGAATTTCATGGAATTGGGAGATTTTGCACTTATGCAGAATGAGAAATATCTACAGATAGAGAAAATCGTAGAACTTGTTCAATTGACATTTTGGTAGATAGAGAAAGTTAATTTTGCCTAAATTGATACAAACGGAGATATTGATGTTAGCTTGAATGCGCAGATCAGGTAATCTGCAGCATTTGAGTAATTGGAATAAAATCAGCTGTTCCCTAATTCAGAGAACCAGATTTGCTGAAAAGGAAAGAAATGGAGAATTTGAAGTTTGATGAGAATGCTGAGCATTGGAAATGCAGGCATACTATGAAATAGAGATATTAAAGCATATGCACAGTAGAACTTTGCCGAGATATACAAATTGAATGAAATGTAGAAACTGATAGATTCAGAGAAAGAGCAGTTGATGCAAGCGTTGAACATCATGGAATTGTGAAATTTTACAATAAAGAGGAGTGGGAAATATCTGCAGCTGGAGAAAATGCTAGAAGTACATCAATGGCTCGAAATAGACATTTTGCCTAATGGAGAAAGCTGGATTTGCAGCTTTATTGCAATCACGACAACTTCAATACATGTTGACAGATCATATTCGTAGAGATATAGAAATTGATGGTAATGTAGAATCCGATACAGCTATAGAAGGTGTTGCATCTACAAGCAACGAATTTCTAGGAATTGGGCGTTTTTGCAGTTAGCAGAATGAGAAATATCTGCAGAGAGACAACATGTTAGAATTTGTTCAAACGGATAGCATTTGACATTTTGCTAGACAGGGAAAGCCAGTTTTGCGGAAAGTAAAGCCTACAGAGATATTGAAGTTAGCGGGAATGCAGTTAATCTGGAAATCAGCAGAATTTGAGTAATTGCTGGAAATTGAGTAGTTTCTTCATGCAGAGAAACAGTTTTGCTGATAACGAAGAACTGGAGAAGTTCAATATCGAGATGAACGATGAGCAGCTGGAAATGCAGACTTGTTCCTAATTTAGACATTAATAGATGTAGAGAGTAGAAATTGGTAGAAATATAGAAAATGATGGAAATGTAGAAAGCTAGACCTCAGAGTACAATTAGCATCTGGAAGAAGTGAATTTCATGGAATTGGGAGATTTTGCACTTATACAGAACGAGAAATATCTACAGATAGAGAAAATCTTAGAACTTGTTCAATTGAATTTTGGTAGATAGAGTAAGTTAATTTTGCCGAAATTGTCACAAACGGAGATATTGTTGTCAGCTTGAATGCGGGGATCTGGTAATCTGCAGCATTTGAGTAATTGGAAAAAATTGAGCTGTTCCGCAATTCAGTGAACCAGATTTGCTGAAAAGGAGAGAAATGGAGAATTTGAAGTTTGATGAGAATGCTGAGCAGCTGGAAATGCAGGGATTCTATGAAATAGAGATATTAAAGCATATAAACAGTAGAACTTTGCCGAGATATACAAATTGAATGAAATGTAGAAACTGATAGATTCAGAGAAAGAGCAGTTGATACCAGCGTTGAATTTCATGGAATTGTGAAATTTTACAATAAAGAGGAGTTGGAAATATCTGCAGTTGGAGAAAATGCTAGAAGTACATCAATGGCACGAAATAGACATTTTGCCTAATGGAGAAAGCTGGATTTGCAGCTTTGGTTCAATCACGACAACTTCAATACATGTTGGCAGATCATATTAGTAGAGATATAGAAATTGATGGTAATGTAGAATCCTATACATCTATAGAAGCTGTTGCATCCACAAGCAACGAATTTCTTGGAATTGGGCGTTTTTGCAATTATGCAGAATGAGAAATATCTGCAGATAGACAAAATGTTAGAACTTGTTTAAACGGATAGCATTTGACATTTTCGTAGACAGGGAAAGACAGGTTTGCGGAAAGTAAAGCCTACAGAGATATTGAAGTTAGCGTGAATGCAGTTAACCTGGAAATCAGCAGAATTTGAGTCATTGCGGGAAATTGAGTAATTTCTTCATGCAGAGAACCAGTTTTCCTGAAAAAGAGAGAACTGGAGAAGTTCAATATCGGGATGAACGATGAGCAGCTGGAAATGCAGACTTTTTCCTAATTTAGACATTAATAGATGTAGAGAGTAGAAATTGGTAGAAATATAGAAAAAGATGGAAATGTAGAAAGCTAGACTTCAGAGTACGATTAGCATCTGCAAGAAGTGAATTTCATGGAATTGGGAGATTTTGCACTTATGCAGAATGAGAAATATCTACAGATAGAGTTAAGGGTAGAATTTCTTCAATTGACATTTTGGTAGATAGAGAAAGTTAGTTTTGGCGAAATTGACACAAACGGAGATATTGATGTTAGCTTGAATGCGGAGATCTGGTAATCTGCAGCATTTGAGTATTTGGAAGAAATTGAGCTGTTCCGCAATTCAGAGAACCAGATTTGCTGAAAAGGAGAGAAATGGAGAATTTGAAGTTTGATGAGAATGCTGAGCAGCTGGAAATGCAGGGATTCCATGAAATAGAGATATTAAAGCATATGCACAGTAGAACTTTGCTGAGATATAAAAATTGAATCAAATGTTGAAACTGATAAATTCAGAGAAAGAGCAGTTGATGCAAGCATTTAATTTCATTTAATTGTGAAATTTTACAATAATGATTAGTGGAAAATATCTGCAGCTGGAGAAAATGCTAGAAGTACATCAATGGGTGGAAATAGACATTTTGCCTAATGGAGAAAGCTAGATTTGCAGCTTTTCTTCAATCACGAGAACTTCATTACATGTTGGCAGATCATATTAGTAGAGATGTAGAAATTGATAGTAATGT
Organism: Cetorhinus maximus; assembly: GCF_964194155.1. NCBI lineage: Eukaryota > Metazoa > Chordata > Chondrichthyes > Lamniformes > Cetorhinidae > Cetorhinus > Cetorhinus maximus. The sequence goes on from NC_135885.1 coordinate 109,658,681, forward strand.
AGAATCCTATACAGCTATAGAAGCTGTTGCATCCACAAGCAACGAATTTCTTGGAATTGGGCGTTTTTGCAATTATGCAGCATGAGCAATATCTGCAGATAGACAAAATGTTATTACTTGTTCAAACGGATAGCATTTGACATTTTGCTAGACAGGGAAAGCCAGGTTTGCGGAAAGTAAAGCATACAGAGACATTGAAGTTAGCGTGAATGCAGTTAATCTGGAAATCAGCAGAATTTGAGTAATTGCTGGAAATTGAGTAATTTCTTCATGCAGAGAACCAGTTTTCCTGAAAAGGAGAGAACTGGAGAAGTTCAATATCGGGATGAACGATGAGCGGCTGGAAATGCAGACTTTTTCCTAATTTAGACATTAATAGATGTAGAGAGTAGAAATTGGTAGAAATATAAAAATTGATGGAAATGTAGAAAGCTAGACTTCAGAGTACAATTAGCATCTGGAAGAAGTGAATTTCATGGAATTGGGAGATTGTGCACTTATACAGAATGAGAAATATCTACAGATAGAGAAAATCTTAGAACTTGTTCAATTGAATTTTGGTAGATAGAGAAAGTTAATTTTGCCGAAATTGTCACAAACGGAGATATTGATGTTAGCTTGAATGCGGAGATCTGGTAATCTGCAGCATTTGAGTAATTGGAAAAAATTGAACTGTTCCGCAATTCAGTGAACCAGATTTGCTGAAAAGGAGAGAAATGGAGAATTTGAAGTTTGATGAGAATGCTGAGCAGCTGGAAATGCAGGGATTCTATGAAATAGAGATATTAAAGCATATACACAGTTGAAATTTGCCGAGATATACAAATTGAATGAAATGTAGAAACTGATAGATTCAGAGAAAGAGCAGTTGATGCAAGCGTTGAACTTCATGGAATTGTGAAATTTTACAATAAAGAGGAGTGGGAAATATCTGCAGCTGGAGAAAATGCTAGAAGTACATCAATGGCTCGAAATAGACATTTTGCCTAATGGAGAAAGCTGGATTTGCAGCTTTACTGCAATCACGACAACTTCAATACATGTTGACAGATCATATTCGTAGAGATATAGAAATTGATGGTAATGTAGAATCCTATACAGCTATAGAAGGTGTTGCATCTACAAGCAACGAATTTCTAGGAATTGGGCCTTTTTGCAATTATGCAGCATGAGCAATAACTGCAGATAGACAAAATGTTAGAACTTGTTCAAACGGATAGCATTTGACATTTTGCTAGACAGGGAAAGCCAGTTTTGCGGAAAGTAAATCCTACAGAGACATTGAAGTTAGCGTGAATGCAGTTAAACTGGAAATCGGCAGAATTTGAGTAATTGCTGGAAATTCAGTAGTTTCTTCATGCAGAGAAACAGTTTTGCTGATAAAGAAGAACTGGAGAAGTTGAATATCGAGATGAACGATGAGCAGCTGGAAATGCAGACTTGTTCCTATTTTAGACATTAATAGATGTAGAGATTAGAAATTGGTAGAAATGTAGAAATTGATGGAAATGTAGAAAGCTAGACTTCAGAGTACGATTAGCATCTGCAAGAAGTGAATTTCATGGAATTGGGAGATTGTGCACTTATGCAGAATGAGAAATATCTACAGATAGAGAAAATCGTAGAACTTGTTCAATTGACATTTTGATAGATAGAGAAAGTTAATTTTGCCTAAATTGATACAAACGGAGATATTGATGTTAGCTTGAATGCGCAGATCAGGTAATCTGCAGCATTTGTGTAATTGGAAAAAAATGAGCTGTTCTCTAATTCAGAGAACCAGATATGCTGAAAAGGAGAGAAATGGAGAATTTGAAGTTTGATGAGAATGCTGATCAGCTGGAAATGCAGGGACTCTACGAAATAGAGATATTAAAGCATATGCACAGTAGAACTTTGCCGAGATAAACAAATTGAATGAAATGTAGAAACTGATAGATTCAGAGAAAGAGCAGTTGATGCAAGCGTTGAAATTCATGGAATTGTGAAATTGTACAATAAAGAGGAGTGGGAAATATCTGCAGCTGGAGAAAATGCTAGAAGTACATCAATGGCTCGAAATAGACATTTTGCCTAATGGAGAAAGCTGGATTTGCAGCTTTACTGCAATCACGACAACTTCAATACATGTTGGCAGATCATATTAGTAGAGATGTAGAAATTGATAGTAATGTAGAATCCTATACAGCTATAGAATCTGTTGCATCCACAAGCAACGAATTTCTTGTAATTGGGTGTATTTGCAATTATGCAGAATGAGAAATATCTGCAGATAGACAAAATGTTAGAACTTGTTTAAACGGATAGCATTTGACATTTTGGTAGACAGGGAAAGACAGGTTTGCGGAAAGTAAAGCCTACAGAGATATTGAAGTTAGCGTGAATGCAGTTAACCTGCAAATCGGCAGAATTTGAGTAATTGCATGAAATTCAGTAGTTTCTTCATGCAGAGAAACAGTTTTGCTGATAAAGAAGAACTGGAGAAGTTGAATATCGATATGAACGATGAGCAGCTGGAAATGCAGACTTGTTCCTATTTTAGACATTAATAGATGTAGAGAGCGGAAATTGGTAGAAATATAGAAAATGATGGAAATGTAGAAAGCTAGACTTCAGAGTACAATTAGCATCTGGAAGAAGTGAATTTCATGGAATTGGGAGATTTTGCACTTATATAGAACGAGAAATATCTACAGATAGAGAAAATCTTAGAACTTGTTCAATTGAATTTTGGTAGATAGAGAAAGTTAATTTTGCCGAAATTGTCACAAACGGAGACATTGATGTTAGCTTGAATGCGGAGATCTGGTAATCTGCAGCATTTGAGTAATTGGAAAAAATTGAGCTGTTCCGCAATTCAGTGAACCAGATTTGCTGAAAAGGAGAGAAATGGAGAATTTGAAGTTTGATGAGAATGCTGAGCATCTGGAAATGCAGGGATTCTATGAAATAGAGATATTAAAGCATATAAACAGTAGAACTTATCGAGATATACAAATTGAATGAAATGTAGAAACTGATAGATTCAGAGAAAGAGCAGTTGATGCAAGCGTTGAATTTCATGGAATTGTGAAATTTTACAATAAAGAGCAGTTGGAAATATCTGCAGCTGGAGAAAATGCTAGAAGTACATCCATGGCACGAAATAGTCATTTTGCCTAATGGAGAATGCTAGATTTGCAGCTTTTCTGCAATCACGACAACTTCAACACATGTTGGCAGATCATATTAGTAGAGATATAGAAATTGACAGTAATGTAGAATCCTATACAGCTATAGAAGGTGTTGCATCCACAAGCAACGAATTTCTAGGAATTGGGCGTTTTTGCAATTATGCAGAATGAGAAATATCTGCAGATAGACAAAATGTTAGAACTTGTTCAAACGGATAGCATTTGACATTTTGGTAGACAGGGAATGCCAGTTTTGCGGAAAGTAAAGCCTACAGAGATATGAAGTTAGCGTGAATGCAGTTAACCTGGAAATCAGCAGAATTTGAGTAATTGCTGGAAATTGAGTAATTTCTTCATACAGAGAACCAGTTTTGCTGAAAAAGAGAGAACTGGAGAAGTTCAATATCGAGATGACCGATGAGCAGCTTGAAATGCAGACTTGTTCCAAATTTAGACATTAATAGATGTAGAGAGTAGAAATTGGTAGAAATATAGAAATTGATGGAAATGTAGAAAGCTAGACTTCAGAGTACAATTAGCATCTGCAATAAGTGAATTTCATGGAATTGGGAGATTTTGCACTTATGCAGAATGAGAAATATCTACAGATAGAGAAAATCTTAGAACTTGTTCAATTGAATTTTGGGAGATAGAGAAAGTTAGTTTTGGCGAAATTGACACAAACGGAGATATTGATGTTAGCTTGAATGCTGAGATCTGGTAATCTGCAGCATTTGAGTATTTGGAAGAAATTGAGCTGTTCCGCAATTCAGAGAACCAGATTTGCTGAAAAGGAGAGAAATGGAGAATTTGAAGTTTGATGAGAATGCTGAGCAGCTGGAAATGCAGGGATTCCATGAAATAGATATATTAAAGCATATGCACAGTAGAACTTTGCCGAGATATACAAATTGAATCAAATGTAGAAACTGATAGATTCAGAGAAAGAGCAGTTGATGCAAGCATTGAATTTCATTTATTGTGAAATTTTACAATAATGAGGAGTGGGAAATATCTGCAGCTGGAGAAAATGCTAGAAGTACATCAATGGCTCGAAATAGACATTTTGCCTAATGGAGAAAGCTAGATTTGCAGCTTTTCTTCAATCACGACAACTTCATTACATGTTGGCAGATCATATTAGTAGAGATGTAGAAATTGATACTAATGTAGAATCCTATAGAGCTATAGAAGCTGTTGCATCCACAAGCAACGAATTACTTGGAATTGGGCGTTTTTGCAATTATGCAGCATGAGCAATATCTGCAGATAGACAAAATGTTATTACTTGTTCAAACGGATAGCATTTGACATTTTGGTAGACAGGGAAAGCCAGGTTTGCGGAAAGTAAAGCATACAGAGACATTGAAGTTAGCGTGAATGCAGTTAATCTGGAAATCAGCAGAATTTGAGTAATTGCTGGAAATTGAGTAATTTCTTCATGCAGAGAACCAGTTTTCCTGATAACGAAGAACTGGAGAAGTTGAATATCGAGATGAACGATGAGCAGCTGGAAATGCAGACTTGTTCCTAATTTAGACATTAATAGATGTAGAGAGCGGAAATTGGTAGAAATATAGAAAATGATGGAAATGTAGAAAGCTAGACTTCAGAGTACAATTAGCATCTGGAAGAAGTGAATTTCATGGAATTGGGAGATTTTGCACTTATATAGAACGAGAAATATCTACAGATAGAGAAAATCTTAGAACTTGTTCAATTGAATTTTGGTAGATAGAGAAAGTTAATTTTGCCGAAATTGTCACAAACGGAGACATTGATGTTAGCTTGAATGCGGAGATCTGGTAATCTGCAGCATTTGAGTAATTGGAAAAAATTGAGCTGTTCCGCAATTCAGTGAACCAGATTTGCTGAAAAGGAGAGAAATGGAGAATTTGAAGTTTGATGAGAATGCTGAGCATCTGGAAATGCAGGGATTCTATGAAATAGAGATATTAAAGCATATAAACAGTAGAACCTTGCCGAGATATACAAATTGAATGAAATGTAGAAACTGATAGATTCAGAGAAAGAGCAGTTGATGCAAGCGTTGAATTTCATGGAATTGTGAAATATTACAATAAAGAGCAGTTGGAAATATCTGCAGCTGGAGAAAATGCTAGAAGTACATCAATGGCACGAAATAGTCATTTTGCCTAATGGAGAAAGCTGGATTTGCAGCTTTGGTTCAATCACGACAACTTCAATACATGTTGGCAGATCATATTAGTAGAGATATAGAAATTGATGGTAATGTAGAATCCTATACATCTATAGAAGCTGTTGCATCCACAAGCAACGAATTTCTTGGAATTGGGCGTTTTTGCAATTATGCAGAATGAGAAATATCTGCAGATAGACAAAATGTTAGAACTTGTTTAAACGGATAGCATTTGACATTTTCGTAGACGGTGAAAGACAGGTTTGCGGAAAGTAAAGCCTACAGAGATATTGAAGTTAGCGTGAATGCAGTTAACCTGGAAATCAGCAGAATTTGAGTCATTGCGGGAAATTGAGTAATTTCTTCATGCAGAGAACCAGTTTTCCTGAAAAAGAGAGAACTGGAGAAGTTCAATATCGGGATGACCGATGAGCAGCTTGAAATGCAGACTTGTTCCAAATTTAGACATTAATAGATGTAGAGAGTAGAAATTGGTAGAAATATAGAAATTGATGGAAATGTAGAAAGCTAGACTTCAGAGTACAATTAGCATCTGCAATAAGTGAATTTCATGGAATTGGGAGATTTTGCACTTATGCAGAATGAGAAATATCTACAGATAGAGAAAATCTTAGAACTTGTTCAATTGAATTTTGGTAGATAGAGAAAGTTAATTTTGCCGAAATTGTCACAAACGGAGACATTGATGTTAGCTTGAATGCGGAGATCTGGTAATCTGCAGCATTTGAGTAATTGGAAAAAATTGAGCTGTTCCGCAATTCAGTGAACCAGATTTGCTGAAAAGGAGAGAAATGGAGAATTTGAAGTTTGATGAGAATGCTGAGCATCTGGAAATGCAGGGATTCTATGAAATAGAGATATTAAAGCATATAAACAGTAGAACCTTGCCGAGATATACAAATTGAATGAAATGTAGAAACTGATAGATTCAGAGAAAGAGCAGTTGATGCAAGCGTTGAATTTCATGGAATTGTGAAATATTACAATAAAGAGCAGTTGGAAATATCTGCAGTTGGAGAAAATGCTAGAAGTACATCAATGGCACGAAATAGTCATTTTGCCTAATGGAGAAAGCTGGATTTGCAGCTTTGGTTCAATCACGACAACTTCAATACATGTTGGCAGATCATATTAGTAGAGATATAGAAATTGATGGTAATGTAGAATCCTATACATCTATAGAAGCTGTTGCATCCACAAGCAACGAATTTCTTGGAATTGGGCGTTTTTGCAATTATGCAGAATGAGAAATATCTGCAGATAGACAAAATGTTAGAACTTGTTTAAACGGATAGCATTTGACATTTTCGTAGACGGTGAAAGACAGGTTTGCGGAAAGTAAAGCCTACAGAGATATTGAAGTTAGCGTGAATGCAGTTAACCTGGAAATCAGCAGAATTTGAGTCATTGCGGGAAATTGAGTAATTTCTTCATGCAGAGAACCAGTTTTCCTGAAAAAGAGAGAACTGGAGAAGTTCAATATCGGGATGACCGATGAGCAGCTTGAAATGCAGACTTGTTCCAAATTTAGACATTAATAGATGTAGAGAGTAGAAATTGGTAGAAATATAGAAATTGATGGAAATGTAGAAAGCTAGACTTCAGAGTACAATTAGCATCTGCAATAAGTGAATTTCATGGAATTGGGAGATTTTGCACTTATGCAGAATGAGAAATATCTACAGATAGAGAAAATCTTAGAACTTGTTCAATTGAATTTTGGGAGATAGAGAAAGTTAGTTTTGGCGAAATTGACACAAACGGAGATATTGATGTTAGCTTGAATGCTGAGATCTGGTAATCTGCAGCATTTGAGTATTTGGAAGAAATTGAGCTGTTCCGCAATTCAGAGAACCAGATTTGCTGAAAAGGAGAGAAATGGAGAATTTGAAGTTTGATGAGAATGCTGAGCAGCTGGAAATGCAGGGATTCCATGAAATAGATATATTAAAGCATATGCACAGTAGAACTTTGCCGAGATATACAAATTGAATCAAATGTAGAAACTGATAGATTCAGAGAAAGAGCAGTTGATGCAAGCATTGAATTTCATTTATTGTGAAATTTTACAATAATGAGGAGTGGGAAATATCTGCAGCTGGAGAAAATGCTAGAAGTACATCAATGGGTCGAAATAGACATTTTGCCTAATGGAGAAAGCTAGATTTGCAGCTTTTCTTCAATCACGACAACTTCATTACATGTTGGCAGATCATATTAGTAGAGATGTAGAAATTGATACTAATGTAGAATCCTATAGAGCTATAGAAGCTGTTGCATCCACAAGCAACGAATTACTTGGAATTGGGCGTTTTTGCAATTATGCAGCATGAGCAATATCTGCAGATAGACAAAATGTTATTACTTGTTCAAACGGATAGCATTTGACATTTTGGTAGACAGGGAAAGCCAGGTTTGCGGAAAGTAAAGCATACAGAGACATTGAAGTTAGCGTGAATGCAGTTAATCTGGAAATCAGCAGAATTTGAGTAATTGCTGGAAATTGAGTAATTTCTTCATGCAGAGAACCAGTTTTCCTGAAAAGGAGAGAACTGGAGAAGTTCAATATCGGGATGAACGATGAGCGACTGGAAATGCAGACTTTTTCCTAATTTAGACATTAATAGATGTAGAGAGTAGAAATTGGTAGAAATATAAAAATTGATGGAAATGTAGAAAGCTAGACTTCAGAGTACAATTAGCATCTGGAAGAAGTGAATTTCATGGAATTGGGAGATTGTGCACTTATACAGAATGAGAAATATCTACAGATAGAGAAAATCTTAGAACTTGTTCAATTGAATTTTGGTAGATAGAGAAAGTTAATTTTGCCGAAATTGTCACAAACGGAGATATTGATGTTAGCTTGAATGCGGAGATCTGGTAATCTGCAGCATTTGAGTAATTGGAAAAAATTGAGCTGTTCCTCAATTCAGTGAACCAGATTTGCTGAAAAGGAGAGAAATGGAGAATTTGAAGTTTGATGAGAATGCTGAGCAGCTGGAAATGCAGGGATTCTATGAAATAGAGATATTAAAGCATATACACAGTTGAAATTTGCCGAGATATACAAATTGAATGAAATGTAGAAACTGATAGATTCAGAGAAAGAGCAGTTGATGCAAGCGTTGAACTTCATGGAATTGTGAAATTTTACAATAAAGAGGAGTGGGAAATATCTGCAGCTGGAGAAAATGCTAGAAGTACATCAATGGCTCGAAATAGACATTTTGCCTAATGGAGAAAGCTGGATTTGCAGCTTTACTGCAATCACGACAACTTCAATACATGTAGACAGATCATATTCGTAGAGATATAGAAATTGATGGTAATGTAGAATCCTATACAGCTATAGAAGGTGTTGCATCTACAAGCAACGAATTTCTAGGAATTGGGCCTTTTTGCAATTATGCAGCATGAGCAATAACTGCAGATAGACAAAATGTTAGAACTTGTTCAAACGGATAGCATTTGACATTTTGCTAGACAGGGAAAGCCAGTTTTGCGGAAAGTAAATCCTACAGAGACATTGAAGTTAGCGTGAATGCAGTTAAACTGGAAATCAGCAGAATTTGAGTAATTGCTGGAAATTCAGTAGTTTCTTCATGCAGAGAAACAGTTTTGCTGATAAAGAAGAACTGGAGAAGTTGAATATCGATATGAACGATGAGCAGCTGGAAATGCAGACTTGTTCCTATTTTAGACATTAATAGATGTAGAGTGTAGAAATTGGTAGAAATATAGAAAAAGATGGAAATGTAGAAAGCTAGACTTCAGAGTACAATTAGCATCTGGAAGAAGTGAATTTCATGGAATTGGGAGATTTTGCACTTATGCAGAATGAGAAATATCTACAGATAGAGAAAATCGTAGAACTTGTTCAATTGACATTTTGATAGATAGAGAAAGTTAATATTGCCTAAATTGATACAAACGGAGATATTGATGTTAGCTTGAATGCGCAGATCAGGTAATTTGCAGCATTTGTGTAATTGGAAAAAAATGAGCTGTTCTCTAATTCAGAGAACCAGATATGCTGAAAAGGAGAGAAATGGAGAATTTGAAGTTTGATGAGAATGCTAGGCAGCTGGAAATGCAGGGATTCTACGAAATACGGATATTAAAGCATATGCACAGTAGAACTTTGCCGAGATATACAAATTGAATGAAGTGTAGAAACTGATAGATTCAGAGAAAGAGCAGATGATGCAAGCGTTGAATTTCATGGAATTGTGAAATTTTACAACAATGATGAGATGGAAATATCTGCAGCTGGAGAAAATGCTAGAAGTACATCAATGGCTCGAAATAGACATTTTGCCTAATGGTGAAAGCTGGATTTGCAACTTTACTGCAATCACGACAACTTCAATACATGTTGACAGATCATATTCGTAGAGATATAGAAATTGATGGTAATGTATTATCCTATACAGCTATAGAAGGTGTTGCATCTCCAAGCAACGAATTTCTAGGAATTGGGCGTTTTTGCAGTTAGCAGAATGAGAAATATCTGCAGATAGACAAAATGTTAGAACTTGTTCAAACGGATAGCATTTGACATTTTGGTAGACAGGGAAAGCCAGTTCTGCGGAAAGTAAAGCCTACAGAGATATTGAAGTTAGCGGGAATGCAGTTAATCTGGAAATCGGCAGTATTTGAGTAATTGCTGGAAATTGAGTAGTTTCTTCATGCTGAGAAACAGTTTTGCTGATAAAGAAGAACTGGAGAAGTTCAATATCGAGATGAACGATGAGCAGCTGGAAATGCAGACTTGTTCCTAATTTAGACATTAATAGATGTAGAGAGTAGAAATTGGTAGAAATATAGAAATTGATGTAAATATAGAAAGCTAGACTTCAAAGTAGGATTAGCATCTGCAAGAAGTGAATTTCATGGAATTGGGATATTTTGCACTTATACAGAATGAGAAATATCTACAGATAGAGAAAATCTTAGAACTTGTTCAAACGCAGATATTGATGTTGGCTTGAATGCGGAGATCTGGCAATCTGCAGCATTTGAGTAATTGGAAAAAATTGACCTGTTCCATAATTCAGAGAACCAGATTTGCTGAAAGGAGAGAAATGGGGAAGTTGAAGTTTGATGAGAATGCTGACAGCTGGAAATGCAGGGATTCTATGAAATAGAGATATTAAAGCATATGCACAGTAGAACTTTGCCGCGATATACAAATTGAATGAAATGTAGAAACTGATAGATTCAGAAATAGGGCAGATGATGCAAGCATTGAATTTCACGGAATTGTGAAATTTAACAATAACGAGAAGTAGGAAATATCTGCAGCTGGAGAAAATGCTAGAAGTACATCAATGGCTCGAAACAGACATTATGCCTAATGGAGAAAGCTAGAATTGCAGCTTTTCTGCAATCACGAAAATTTCAATACATGTTGACAGATTATAGTAGTAGAGATATAGAAATTGAAAGTAATGTAGAATCCTATACAGCTATAGAAGGTGTTGCATCTACAAGCAACGAATTTCTAGGAATTGGGCGTTTTTGCAGTTAGCAGAATGAGAAATATCTGCAGATAGACAAAATGTTAGAACTTGTTTAAACGGATAGCATTTGACATTTTGGTAGACAGGGAAAGACTGGTTTGCGGAAAGTAAAGCCGACAGAGATATTGAAGTTAGCGTGAATGCAGTTAACCTGCAAATCGTCAGAATTTGAGTAATTGCATGAAATTGAGTAATTTCTTCATGCAGAGAACCAGTTTTGCTGAAAAAGAGAGAACTGGAGAAGTTCAATATCGAGATGAACGATGAGCAGCTGGAAATGCAGACTTTGTCCTAATTTAGACATTAATAGATGTAGAGAGTAGAAATTGGTAGAAATGTAGAAAATGATGGAAATGTAGAAAGCTAGACTTCAGAGTACAATTAGCATCTGGAAGAAGTGAATTTCATGGAATTGGGAGATTTTGCACTTATACAGAACGAGAAATATCTACAGATAGAGAAAATCTTAGCACTTGTTCAATTGAATTTTGGTAGATAGAGAAAGTTAATTTTGCCGAAATTGTCACAAACGGATATATTGATGTTAGCTTGAATGCAGAGATCTGGTAATCTGGAGCATTTGAGTAATTGGAAAAAATTGAGCTGTTCCGCAATTCAGTGAACCAGATTTGCTGAAAAGGAGAGAAATGGAGAATTTGAAGTTTGCTGAGAATGCTGAGCAGCTGGAAATGCAGGGATTCTATGAAATAGAGATATTAAAGCATATTCACAGTAGAACTTTGCCGAGATATACAAATTGAATGAAATGTAGAAACTGATAGATTCAGAGAAAGGGCAGTTGATGCAAGCGTTGAATTTCATGGAATTGTGAAATTTTACAATAATGAGGAGTGGGAAATATCTGCAGCCTGAGGAAATGCTAGAAGTACATCAATGGCTCGAAATAGACATTTTGCCTAATGGAGAAAGCTAGATTTGCAACTTTTCTGCAATCACAACAACTTCAATACATGTTGACAGATCATATTAGTAGAGATATAGAAATTGATAGTAATGTAGAATCCTATACAACTATAGATGGTGTTGCATCCACAAGCAACGAATTTCTAGGAATTGGGCGTTTTTGCAATTATGCAGCATGAGCAATATCTGCAGATAGACAAAATGTTATAACTTGTTCAAACGGATAGCATTTGCATTTTGCTAGGCAGGGAAAGCCAGGTTTGCGGAAAGTAAAGCATACAGCGATATTGAAGTTAGCGGGAATGCAGTTAATCTGGAAATCAGCAGAATTTGAGTAATTGCTGGAAATTCAGTAGTTTCTTCATGCAGAGAAACAGTTTTGCTGATAACGAAGAACTGGAGAAGTTGAATATCGAGATGAACGATGAGCAGCTGGAAATGCAGACTTGTTCCTAATTTAGACATTAATAGATGTAGAGAGCGGAAATTGGTAGAAATATAGAAAATGATGGAAATGTAGAAAGCTAGACTTCAGAGTACAATTAGCATCTGGAAGAAGTGAATTTCATGGAATTGGGAGATTTTGCACTTATATAGAACGAGAAATATCTACAGATAGAGAAAATCTTAGAACTTGTTCAATTGAATTTTGGTAGATAGAGAAAGTTAATTTTGCCGAAATTGTCACAAACGGAGACATTGATGTTAGCTTGAATGCGGAGATCTGGTAATCTGCAGCATTTGAGTAATTGGAAAAAATTGAGCTGTTCCGCAATTCAGTGAACCAGATTTGCTGAAAAGGAGAGAAATGGAGAATTTGAAGTTTGATGAGAATGCTGAGCATCTGGAAATGCAGGGATTCTATGAAATAGAGATATTAAAGCATATAAACAGTAGAACCTTGCCGAGATATACAAATTGAATGAAATGTAGAAACTGATAGATTCAGAGAAAGAGCAGTTGATGCAAGCGTTGAATTTCATGGAATTGTGAAATATTACAATAAAGAGCAGTTGGAAATATCTGCAGCTGGAGAAAATGCTAGAAGTACATCAATGGCACGAAATAGTCATTTTGCCTAATGGAGAAAGCTGGATTTGCAGCTTTGGTTCAATCACGACAACTTCAATACATGTTGGCAGATCATATTAGTAGAGATATAGAAATTGATGGTAATGTAGAATCCTATACATCTATAGAAGCTGTTGCATCCACAAGCAACGAATTTCTTGGAATTGGGCGTTTTTGCAATTATGCAGAATGAGAAATATCTGCAGATAGACAAAATGTTAGAACTTGTTTAAACGGATAGCATTTGACATTTTCGTAGACGGTGAAAGACAGGTTTGCGGAAAGTAAAGCCTACAGAGATATTGAAGTTAGCGTGAATGCAGTTAACCTGGAAATCAGCAGAATTTGAGTCATTGCGGGAAATTGAGTAATTTCTTCATGCAGAGAACCAGTTTTCCTGAAAAAGAGAGAACTGGAGAAGTTCAATATCGGGATGAACGATGAGCAGCTGGAAATGCAGACTTTTTCCTAATTTAGACATTAATAGATGTAGAGAGTAGAAATTGGTAGAAATATAGAAATTGATGGAAATGTAGAAAGCTAGACTTCAGAGTACGATTAGCATCTGCAAAAAGTGAATTTCATGGAATTGGGAGATTTTGCACTTATGCAGAATGAGAAATATCTACAGATAGAGTTAAGGGTAGAATTTCTTCAATTGACATTTTGGTAGATAGAGAAAGTTAGTTTTGGCGAAATTGACACAAACGGAGATATTGATGTTAGCTTGAATGCGGAGATCTGGTAATCTGCAGCATTTGAGTATTTGGAAGAAATTGAGCTGTTCCGCAATTCAGAGAACCAGATTTGCTGAAAAGGAGAGAAATGGAGAATTTGAAGTTTGATGAGAATGCTGAGCAGCTGGAAATGCAGGGATTCCATGAAATAGAGATATTAAAGCATATGCACAGTAGAACTTTGCTGAGATATAAAAATTGAATCAAATGTAGAAACTGATAAATTCAGAGAAAGAGCAGTTGATGCAAGCATTTAATTTCATTTAATTGTGAAATTTTACAATAATGATTAGTGGAAAATATCTGCAGCTGGACAAAATGCTAGAAGTACATAAATGGCTCTAAATAGACATTTTGCTTAATGGAGAAAGCTAAATTTGGAGCTTTTCTTCAATCACGACAACTTCAATTCGTGTTGACAGATCATATTAGTAGAGATATAGAAATGGATAGTAATGTAGAATCCTATACAGCTATAGAAGGTGTTGCATCCACAAGCAACGAATTTCATGGAATTGGGCGTTTTTGCAATTATGGAGAATGAAAATATCTGCAGATAGACAAAATGTTAGAACTTGTTCAAACGGATAGCATTTGACATTTTGGTAGACAGGGAAAGACAGGTTTGCGGAAAGTAAAGCCTACCGAGATAATGAAGTTAGCGTGAATGCAGTTAACCTGGGAATCAGCAGAATTTGAGTAATTGCTGGAAATTGAGTAATTTCTTCATGCAGAGAACCAGTTTTGCTGAAAAAGAGAGAACTGGAGAAGTTCAATATCGAGATGAACGATGAGCAGCTGGAAATGCAGACTTTTTCCTAATTTAGACATTAATAGATGTAGAGAGTGGAAATTGTTAGAAATATAGAAATTGATGGAAATGTAGAAAGCTAGACTTCAGAGTACGATTAGCATCTGCAAGAAGTGAATTTCATGGAATTGGGAGATTTTGCACTTATGCAGAATGAGAAATATCTACAGATAGAGAAAATCGTAGAACTTGTTCAATTGACATTATGGTAGATAGAGAAAGTTAATTTTGCCTAAATTGATACAAACGGAGATATTGATGTTAGCTTGAATGCGCAGATCAGGTAATCTGCAGCATTTGAGTAATTGGAAAAAAGTCAGCTGTTCCCTAATTCAGAGAACCAGATTTGCTGAAAAGGAAAGAAATGGAGAATTTGAAATTTGATGAGAATGCTGAGCATTGGAAATGCAGGCATACTATGAAATAGAGATATTAAAGCATATGCACAGTAGAACTTTGCCGAGATATACAAATTGAATGAAATGTAGAAACTGATAGATTCAGAGAAAGAGCAGTTGATGCAAGCGTTGAACATCATGGAATTGTGAAATTTTACAATAAAGAGGAGTGGGAAATATCTGCAGCTGGATAAAATGCTAGAAGTACATCCATGGCTCGAAATAGACATTTTGCCTAATGGAGAAAGCTGGATTTGCAGCTTTATTGCAATCACGACAACTTCAATACATGTTGACAGATCATATTCGTAGAGATATAGAAATTGATGGTAATGTAGAATCCGATACAGCTATAGAAGGTGTTGCATCTACAAGCAACGAATTTCTAGGAATTGGGCGTTTTTGCAGTTAGCAGAATGAGAAATATCTGCAGATAGACAAAATGTTAGAACTTGTTCAAACGGATAGCATTTGACATTTTGGTAGACAGGGAAAGCCAGTTCTGCGGAAAGTAAAGCCTACAGAGATATTGAAGTTAGCGGGAATGCAGTTAATCTGGAAATCGGCAGTATTTGAGTAATTGCTGGAAATTGAGTAGTTTCTTCATGCTGAGAAACAGTTTTGCTGATAAAGAAGAACTGGAGAAGTTCAATATCGAGATGAACGATGAGCAGCTGGAAATGCAGACTTGTTCCTAATTTAGACATTAATAGATGTAGAGAGTAGAAATTGGTAGAAATATAGAAATTGATGTAAATATAGAAAGCTAGACTTCAAAGTAGGATTAGCATCTGCAAGAAGTGAATTTCATGGAATTGGGATATTTTGCACTTATACAGAATGAGAAATATCTACAGATAGAGAAAATCTTAGAACTTGTTCAAACGCAGATATTGATGTTGGCTTGAATGCGGAGATCTGGCAATCTGCAGCATTTGAGTAATTGGAAAAAATTGACCTGTTCCATAATTCAGAGAACCAGATTTGCTGAAAGGAGAGAAATGGGGAAGTTGAAGTTTGATGAGAATGCTGACAGCTGGAAATGCAGGGATTCTATGAAATAGAGATATTAAAGCATATGCACAGTAGAACTTTGCCGCGATATACAAATTGAATGAAATGTAGAAACTGATAGATTCAGAAATAGGGCAGATGATGCAAGCATTGAATTTCACGGAATTGTGAAATTTAACAATAACGAGAAGTAGGAAATATCTGCAGCTGGAGAAAATGCTAGAAGTACATCAATGGCTCGAAACAGACATTATGCCTAATGGAGAAAGCTAGAATTGCAGCTTTTCTGCAATCACGAAAATTTCAATACATGTTGACAGATTATAGTAGTAGAGATATAGAAATTGAAAGTAATGTAGAATCCTATACAGCTATAGAAGGTGTTGCATCTACAAGCAACGAATTTCTAGGAATTGGGCGTTTTTGCAGTTAGCAGAATGAGAAATATCTGAAGATAGACAAAATGTTAGAACTTGTTTAAACGGATAGCATTTGACATTTTGGTAGACAGGGAAAGACTGGTTTGCGGAAAGTAAAGCCGACAGAGATATTGAAGTTAGCGTGAATGCAGTTAACCTGCAAATCGTCAGAATTTGAGTAATTGCATGAAATTGAGTAATTTCTTCATGCAGAGAACCAGTTTTGCTGAAAAAGAGAGAACTGGAGAAGTTCAATATCGAGATGAACGATGAGCAGCTGGAAATGCAGACTTTGTCCTAATTTAGACATTAATAGATGTAGAGAGTAGAAATTGGTAGAAATGTAGAAAATGATGGAAATGTAGAAAGCTAGACTTCAGAGTACAATTAGCATCTGGAAGAAGTGAATTTCATGGAATTGGGAGATTTTGCACTTATACAGAACGAGAAATATCTACAGATAGAGAAAATCTTAGCACTTGTTCAATTGAATTTTGGTAGATAGAGAAAGTTAATTTTGCCGAAATTGTCACAAACGGATATATTGATGTTAGCTTGAATGCAGAGATCTGGTAATCTGGAGCATTTGAGTAATTGGAAAAAATTGAGCTGTTCCGCAATTCAGTGAACCAGATTTGCTGAAAAGGAGAGAAATGGAGAATTTGAAGTTTGCTGAGAATGCTGAGCAGCTGGAAATGCAGGGATTCTATGAAATAGAGATATTAAAGCATATTCACAGTAGAACTTTGCCGAGATATACAAATTGAATGAAATGTAGAAACTGATAGATTCAGAGAAAGGGCAGTTGATGCAAGCGTTGAATTTCATGGAATTGTGAAATTTTACAATAATGAGGAGTGGGAAATATCTGCAGCCTGAGGAAATGCTAGAAGTACATCAATGGCTCGAAATAGACATTTTGCCTAATGGAGAAAGCTAGATTTGCAACTTTTCTGCAATCACGACAACTTCAATACATGTTGACAGATCATATTAGTAGAGATATAGAAATTGATAGTAATGTAGAATCCTATACAACTATAGATGGTGTTGCATCCACAAGCAACGAATTTCTAGGAATTGGGCGTTTTTGCAATTATGCAGCATGAGCAATATCTGCAGATAGACAAAATGTTATAACTTGTTCAAACGGATAGCATTTGCATTTTGCTAGGCAGGGAAAGCCAGGTTTGCGGAAAGTAAAGCATACAGCGATATTGAAGTTAGCGGGAATGCAGTTAATCTGGAAATCAGCAGAATTTGAGTAATTGCTGGAAATTCAGTAGTTTCTTCATGCAGAGAAACAGTTTTGCTGATAACGAAGAACTGGAGAAGTTGAATATCGAGATGAACGATGAGCAGCTGGAAATGCAGACTTGTTCCTAATTTAGACATTAATAGATGTAGAGAGCGGAAATTGGTAGAAATATAGAAAATGATGGAAATGTAGAAAGCTAGACTTCAGAGTACAATTAGCATCTGGAAGAAGTGAATTTCATGGAATTGGGAGATTTTGCACTTATATAGAACGAGAAATATCTACAGATAGAGAAAATCTTAGAACTTGTTCAATTGAATTTTGGTAGATAGAGAAAGTTAATTTTGCCGAAATTGTCACAAACGGAGACATTGATGTTAGCTTGAATGCGGAGATCTGGTAATCTGCAGCATTTGAGTAATTGGAAAAAATTGAGCTGTTCCGCAATTCAGTGAACCAGATTTGCTGAAAAGGAGAGAAATGGAGAATTTGAAGTTTGATGAGAATGCTGAGCATCTGGAAATGCAGGGATTCTATGAAATAGAGATATTAAAGCATATAAACAGTAGAACCTTGCCGAGATATACAAATTGAATGAAATGTAGAAACTGATAGATTCAGAGAAAGAGCAGTTGATGCAAGCGTTGAATTTCATGGAATTGTGAAATATTACAATAAAGAGCAGTTGGAAATATCTGCAGCTGGAGAAAATGCTAGAAGTACATCAATGGCACGAAATAGTCATTTTGCCTAATGGAGAAAGCTGGATTTGCAGCTTTGGTTCAATCACGACAACTTCAATACATGTTGGCAGATCATATTAGTAGAGATATAGAAATTGATGGTAATGTAGAATCCTATACATCTATAGAAGCTGTTGCATCCACAAGCAACGAATTTCTTGGAATTGGGCGTTTTTGCAATTATGCAGAATGAGAAATATCTGCAGATAGACAAAATGTTAGAACTTGTTTAAACGGATAGCATTTGACATTTTCGTAGACGGTGAAAGACAGGTTTGCGGAAAGTAAAGCCTACAGAGATATTGAAGTTAGCGTGAATGCAGTTAACCTGGAAATCAGCAGAATTTGAGTCATTGCGGGAAATTGAGTAATTTCTTCATGCAGAGAACCAGTTTTCCTGAAAAAGAGAGAACTGGAGAAGTTCAATATCGGGATGACCGATGAGCAGCTTGAAATGCAGACTTGTTCCAAATTTAGACATTAATAGATGTAGAGAGTAGAAATTGGTAGAAATATAGAAATTGATGGAAATGTAGAAAGCTAGACTTCAGAGTACAATTAGCATCTGCAATAAGTGAATTTCATGGAATTGGGAGATTTTGCACTTATGCAGAATGAGAAATATCTACAGATAGAGAAAATCTTAGAACTTGTTCAATTGAATTTTGGTAGATAGAGAAAGTTAATTTTGCCGAAATTGTCACAAACGGAGACATTGATGTTAGCTTGAATGCGGAGATCTGGTAATCTGCAGCATTTGAGTAATTGGAAAAAATTGAGCTGTTCCGCAATTCAGTGAACCAGATTTGCTGAAAAGGAGAGAAATGGAGAATTTGAAGTTTGATGAGAATGCTGAGCATCTGGAAATGCAGGGATTCTATGAAATAGAGATATTAAAGCATATAAACAGTAGAACCTTGCCGAGATATACAAATTGAATGAAATGTAGAAACTGATAGATTCAGAGAAAGAGCAGTTGATGCAAGCGTTGAATTTCATTTATTGTGAAATATTACAATAATGAGGAGTGGGAAATATCTGCAGCTGGAGAAAATGCTAGAAGTACATCAATGGGTCGAAATAGACATTTTGCCTAATGGAGAAAGCTAGATTTGCAGCTTTTTTTCAATCACGACAACTTCATTACATGTTGGCAGATCATATTAGTAGAGATGTAGAAATTGATACTAATGTAGAATCCTATAGAGCTATAGAAGCTGTTGCATCCACAAGCAACGAATTACTTGGAATTGGGCGTTTTTGCAATTATGCAGCATGAGCAATATCTGCAGATAGACAAAATGTTATTACTTGTTCAAACGGATAGCATTTGACATTTTGGTAGACAGGGAAAGCCAGGTTTGCGGAAAGTAAAGCATACAGAGACATTGAAGTTAGCGTGAATGCAGTTAATCTGGAAATCAGCAGAATTTGAGTAATTGCTGGAAATTGAGTAATTTCTTCATGCAGAGAACCAGTTTTCCTGAAAAGGAGAGAACTGGAGAAGTTCAATATCGGGATGAACGATGAGCGACTGGAAATGCAGACTTTTTCCTAATTTAGACATTAATAGATGTAGAGAGTAGAAATTGGTAGAAATATAAAAATTGATGGAAATGTAGAAAGCTAGACTTCAGAGTACAATTAGCATCTGGAAGAAGTGAATTTCATGGAATTGGGAGATTGTGCACTTATACAGAATGAGAAATATCTACAGATAGAGAAAATCTTAGAACTTGTTCAATTGAATTTTGGTAGATAGAGAAAGTTAATTTTGCCGAAATTGTCACAAACGGAGATATTGATGTTAGCTTGAATGCGGAGATCTGGTAATCTGCAGCATTTGAGTAATTGGAAAAAATTGAGCTGTTCCTCAATTCAGTGAACCAGATTTGCTGAAAAGGAGAGAAATGGAGAATTTGAAGTTTGATGAGAATGCTGAGCAGCTGGAAATGCAGGGATTCTATGAAATAGAGATATTAAAGCATATACACAGTTGAAATTTGCCGAGATATACAAATTGAATGAAATGTAGAAACTGATAGATTCAGAGAAAGAGCAGTTGATGCAAGCGTTGAACTTCATGGAATTGTGAAATTTTACAATAAAGAGGAGTGGGAAATATCTGCAGCTGGAGAAAATGCTAGAAGTACATCAATGGCTCGAAATAGACATTTTGCCTAATGGAGAAAGCTGGATTTGCAGCTTTACTGCAATCACGACAACTTCAATACATGTAGACAGATCATATTCGTAGAGATATAGAAATTGATGGTAATGTAGAATCCTATACAGCTATAGAAGGTGTTGCATCTACAAGCAACGAATTTCTAGGAATTGGGCCTTTTTGCAATTATGCAGCATGAGCAATAACTGCAGATAGACAAAATGTTAGAACTTGTTCAAACGGATAGCATTTGACATTTTGCTAGACAGGGAAAGCCAGTTTTGCGGAAAGTAAATCCTACAGAGACATTGAAGTTAGCGTGAATGCAGTTAAACTGGAAATCAGCAGAATTTGAGTAATTGCTGGAAATTCAGTAGTTTCTTCATGCAGAGAAACAGTTTTGCTGATAAAGAAGAACTGGAGAAGTTGAATATCGATATGAACGATGAGCAGCTGGAAATGCAGACTTGTTCCTATTTTAGACATTAATAGATGTAGAGTGTAGAAATTGGTAGAAATATAGAAAAAGATGGAAATGTAGAAAGCTAGACTTCAGAGTACAATTAGCATCTGGAAGAAGTGAATTTCATGGAATTGGGAGATTTTGCACTTATGCAGAATGAGAAATATCTACAGATAGAGAAAATCGTAGAACTTGTTCAATTGACATTTTGATAGATAGAGAAAGTTAATTTTGCCTAAATTGATACAAACGGAGATATTGATGTTAGCTTGAATGCGCAGATCAGGTAATTTGCAGCATTTGTGTAATTGGAAAAAAATGAGCTGTTCTCTAATTCAGAGAACCAGATATGCTGAAAAGGAGAGAAATGGAGAATTTGAAGTTTGATGAGAATGCTAGGCAGCTGGAAATGCAGGGATTCTACGAAATACGGATATTAAAGCATATGCACAGTAGAACTTTGCCGAGATATACAAATTGAATGAAGTGTAGAAACTGATAGATTCAGAGAAAGAGCAGATGATGCAAGCGTTGAATTTCATGGAATTGTGAAATTTTACAACAATGATGAGATGGAAATATCTGCAGCTGGAGAAAATGCTAGAAGTACATCAATGGCTCGAAATAGACATTTTGCCTAATGGTGAAAGCTGGATTTGCAACTTTACTGCAATCACGACAACTTCAATACATGTTGACAGATCATATTCGTAGAGATATAGAAATTGATGGTAATGTATAATCCTATACAGCTATAGAAGGTGTTGCATCTCCAAGCAACGAATTTCTAGGAATTGGGCGTTTTTGCAGTTAGCAGAATGAGAAATATCTGCAGATAGACAAAATGTTAGAACTTGTTCAAACGGATAGCATTTGACATTTTGGTAGACAGGGAAAGCCAGTTCTGCGGAAAGTAAAGCCTACAGAGATATTGAAGTTAGCGGGAATGCAGTTAATCTGGAAATCAGCAGTATTTGAGTAATTGCTGGAAATTGAGTAGTTTCTTCATGCTGAGAAACAGTTTTGCTGATAAAGAAGAACTGGAGAAGTTCAATATCGAGATGAACGATGAGCAGCTGGAAATGCAGACTTGTTCCTAATTTAGACATTAATAGATGTAGAGAGTAGAAATTGGTAGAAATATAGAAATTGATGTAAATATAGAAAGCTAGACTTCAAAGTAGGATTAGCATCTGCAAGAAGTGAATTTCATGGAATTGGGATATTTTGCACTTATACAGAATGAGAAATATCTACAGATAGAGAAAATCTTAGAACTTGTTCAAACGCAGATATTGATGTTGGCTTGAATGCGGAGATCTGGCAATCTGCAGCATTTGAGTAATTGGAAAAAATTGACCTGTTCCATAATTCAGAGAACCAGATTTGCTGAAAGGAGAGAAATGGGGAAGTTGAAGTTTGATGAGAATGCTGACAGCTGGAAATGCAGGGATTCTATGAAATAGAGATATTAAAGCATATGCACAGTAGAACTTTGCCGCGATATACAAATTGAATGAAATGTAGAAACTGATAGATTCAGAAATAGGGCAGATGATGCAAGCATTGAATTTCACGGAATTGTGAAATTTAACAATAACGAGAAGTAGGAAATATCTGCAGCTGGAGAAAATGCTAGAAGTACATCAATGGCTCGAAACAGACATTATGCCTAATGGAGAAAGCTAGAATTGCAGCTTTTCTGCAATCACGAAAATTTCAATACATGTTGACAGATTATAGTAGTAGAGATATAGAAATTGAAAGTAATGTAGAATCCTATACAGCTATAGAAGGTGTTGCATCTACAAGCAACGAATTTCTAGGAATTGGGCGTTTTTGCAGTTAGCAGAATGAGAAATATCTGCAGATAGACAAAATGTTAGAACTTGTTTAAACGGATAGCATTTGACATTTTGGTAGACAGGGAAAGACTGGTTTGCGGAAAGTAAAGCCGACAGAGATATTGAAGTTAGCGTGAATGCAGTTAACCTGCAAATCGTCAGAATTTGAGTAATTGCATGAAATTGAGTAATTTCTTCATGCAGAGAACCAGTTTTGCTGAAAAAGAGAGAACTGGAGAAGTTCAATATCGAGATGAACGATGAGCAGCTGGAAATGCAGACTTTGTCCTAATTTAGACATTAATAGATGTAGAGAGTAGAAATTGGTAGAAATGTAGAAAATGATGGAAATGTAGAAAGCTAGACTTCAGAGTACAATTAGCATCTGGAAGAAGTGAATTTCATGGAATTGGGAGATTTTGCACTTATACAGAACGAGAAATATCTACAGATAGAGAAAATCTTAGCACTTGTTCAATTGAATTTTGGTAGATAGAGAAAGTTAATTTTGCCGAAATTGTCACAAACGGATATATTGATGTTAGCTTGAATGCAGAGATCTGGTAATCTGGAGCATTTGAGTAATTGGAAAAAATTGAGCTGTTCCGCAATTCAGTGAACCAGATTTGCTGAAAAGGAGAGAAATGGAGAATTTGAAGTTTGCTGAGAATGCTGAGCAGCTGGAAATGCAGGGATTCTATGAAATAGAGATATTAAAGCATATTCACAGTAGAACTTTGCCGAGATATACAAATTGAATGAAATGTAGAAACTGATAGATTCAGAGAAAGGGCAGTTGATGCAAGCGTTGAATTTCATGGAATTGTGAAATTTTACAATAATGAGGAGTGGGAAATATCTGCAGCCTGAGGAAATGCTAGAAGTACATCAATGGCTCGAAATAGACATTTTGCCTAATGGAGAAAGCTAGATTTGCAACTTTTCTGCAATCACGACAACTTCAATACATGTTGACAGATCATATTAGTAGAGATATAGAAATTGATAGTAATGTAGAATCCTATACAACTATAGATGGTGTTGCATCCACAAGCAACGAATTTCTAGGAATTGGGCGTTTTTGCAATTATGCAGCATGAGCAATATCTGCAGATAGACAAAATGTTATAACTTGTTCAAACGGATAGCATTTGCATTTTGCTAGGCAGGGAAAGCCAGGTTTGCGGAAAGTAAAGCATACAGCGATATTGAAGTTAGCGGGAATGCAGTTAATCTGGAAATCAGCAGAATTTGAGTAATTGCTGGAAATTCAGTAGTTTCTTCATGCAGAGAAACAGTTTTGCTGATAACGAAGAACTGGAGAAGTTGAATATCGAGATGAACGATGAGCAGCTGGAAATGCAGACTTGTTCCTAATTTAGACATTAATAGATGTAGAGAGCGGAAATTGGTAGAAATATAGAAAATGATGGAAATGTAGAAAGCTAGACTTCAGAGTACAATTAGCATCTGGAAGAAGTGAATTTCATGGAATTGGGAGATTTTGCACTTATATAGAACGAGAAATATCTACAGATAGAGAAAATCTTAGAACTTGTTCAATTGAATTTTGGTAGATAGAGAAAGTTAATTTTGCCGAAATTGTCACAAACGGAGACATTGATGTTAGCTTGAATGCGGAGATCTGGTAATCTGCAGCATTTGAGTAATTGGAAAAAATTGAGCTGTTCCGCAATTCAGTGAACCAGATTTGCTGAAAAGGAGAGAAATGGAGAATTTGAAGTTTGATGAGAATGCTGAGCATCTGGAAATGCAGGGATTCTATGAAATAGAGATATTAAAGCATATAAACAGTAGAACCTTGCCGAGATATACAAATTGAATGAAATGTAGAAACTGATAGATTCAGAGAAAGAGCAGTTGATGCAAGCGTTGAATTTCATGGAATTGTGAAATATTACAATAAAGAGCAGTTGGAAATATCTGCAGCTGGAGAAAATGCTAGAAGTACATCAATGGCACGAAATAGTCATTTTGCCTAATGGAGAAAGCTGGATTTGCAGCTTTGGTTCAATCACGACAACTTCAATACATGTTGGCAGATCATATTAGTAGAGATATAGAAATTGATGGTAATGTAGAATCCTATACATCTATAGAAGCTGTTGCATCCACAAGCAACGAATTTCTTGGAATTGGGCGTTTTTGCAATTATGCAGAATGAGAAATATCTGCAGATAGACAAAATGTTAGAACTTGTTTAAACGGATAGCATTTGACATTTTCGTAGACGGTGAAAGACAGGTTTGCGGAAAGTAAAGCCTACAGAGATATTGAAGTTAGCGTGAATGCAGTTAACCTGGAAATCAGCAGAATTTGAGTCATTGCGGGAAATTGAGTAATTTCTTCATGCAGAGAACCAGTTTTCCTGAAAAAGAGAGAACTGGAGAAGTTCAATATCGGGATGACCGATGAGCAGCTTGAAATGCAGACTTGTTCCAAATTTAGACATTAATAGATGTAGAGAGTAGAAATTGGTAGAAATATAGAAATTGATGGAAATGTAGAAAGCTAGACTTCAGAGTACAATTAGCATCTGCAATAAGTGAATTTCATGGAATTGGGAGATTTTGCACTTATGCAGAATGAGAAATATCTACAGATAGAGAAAATCTTAGAACTTGTTCAATTGAATTTTGGTAGATAGAGAAAGTTAATTTTGCCGAAATTGTCACAAACGGAGACATTGATGTTAGCTTGAATGCGGAGATCTGGTAATCTGCAGCATTTGAGTAATTGGAAAAAATTGAGCTGTTCCGCAATTCAGTGAACCAGATTTGCTGAAAAGGAGAGAAATGGAGAATTTGAAGTTTGATGAGAATGCTGAGCATCTGGAAATGCAGGGATTCTATGAAATAGAGATATTAAAGCATATAAACAGTAGAACCTTGCCGAGATATACAAATTGAATGAAATGTAGAAACTGATAGATTCAGAGAAAGAGCAGTTGATGCAAGCGTTGAATTTCATGGAATTGTGAAATATTACAATAAAGAGCAGTTGGAAATATCTGCAGCTGGAGAAAATGCTAGAAGTACATCAATGGCACGAAATAGTCATTTTGCCTAATGGAGAAAGCTGGATTTGCAGCTTTGGTTCAATCACGACAACTTCAATACATGTTGGCAGATCATATTAGTAGAGATATAGAAATTGATGGTAATGTAGAATCCTATACATCTATAGAAGCTGTTGCATCCACAAGCAACGAATTTCTTGGAATTGGGCGTTTTTGCAATTATGCAGAATGAGAAATATCTGCAGATAGACAAAATGTTAGAACTTGTTTAAACGGATAGCATTTGACATTTTCGTAGACGGTGAAAGACAGGTTTGCGGAAAGTAAAGCCTACAGAGATATTGAAGTTAGCGTGAATGCAGTTAACCTGGAAATCAGCAGAATTTGAGTCATTGCGGGAAATTGAGTAATTTCTTCATGCAGAGAACCAGTTTTCCTGAAAAAGAGAGAACTGGAGAAGTTCAATATCGGGATGACCGATGAGCAGCTTGAAATGCAGACTTGTTCCAAATTTAGACATTAATAGATGTAGAGAGTAGAAATTGGTAGAAATATAGAAATTGATGGAAATGTAGAAAGCTAGACTTCAGAGTACAATTAGCATCTGCAATAAGTGAATTTCATGGAATTGGGAGATTTTGCACTTATGCAGAATGAGAAATATCTACAGATAGAGAAAATCTTAGAACTTGTTCAATTGAATTTTGGCAGATAGAGAAAGTTAGTTTTGGCGAAATTGACACAAACGGAGATATTGATGTTAGCTTGAATGCTGAGATCTGGTAATCTGCAGCATTTGAGTATTTGGAAGAAATTGAGCTGTTCCGCAATTCAGAGAACCAGATTTGCTGAAAAGGAGAGAAATGGAGAATTTGAAGTTTGATGAGAATGCTGAGCAGCTGGAAATGCAGGGATTCCATGAAATAGATATATTAAAGCATATGCACAGTAGAACTTTGCCGAGATATACAAATTGAATCAAATGTAGAAACTGATAGATTCAGAGAAAGAGCAGTTGATGCAAGCATTGAATTTCATTTATTGTGAAATTTTACAATAATGAGGAGTGGGAAATATCTGCAGCTGGAGAAAATGCTAGAAGTACATCAATGGGTCGAAATAGACATTTTGCCTAATGGAGAAAGCTAGATTTGCAGCTTTTTTTCAATCACGACAACTTCATTACATGTTGGCAGATCATATTAGTAGAGATGTAGAAATTGATACTAATGTAGAATCCTATAGAGCTATAGAAGCTGTTGCATCCACAAGCAACGAATTACTTGGAATTGGGCGTTTTTGCAATTATGCAGCATGAGCAATATCTGCAGATAGACAAAATGTTATTACTTGTTCAAACGGATAGCATTTGACATTTTGGTAGACAGGGAAAGCCAGGTTTGCGGAAAGTAAAGCATACAGAGACATTGAAGTTAGCGTGAATGCAGTTAATCTGGAAATCAGCAGAATTTGAGTAATTGCTGGAAATTGAGTAATTTCTTCATGCAGAGAACCAGTTTTCCTGAAAAGGAGAGAACTGGAGAAGTTCAATATCGGGATGAACGATGAGCGACTGGAAATGCAGACTTTTTCCTAATTTAGACATTAATAGATGTAGAGAGTAGAAATTGGTAGAAATATAAAAATTGATGGAAATGTAGAAAGCTAGACTTCAGAGTACAATTAGCATCTGGAAGAAGTGAATTTCATGGAATTGGGAGATTGTGCACTTATACAGAATGAGAAATATCTACAGATAGAGAAATTGTCACAAACGGAGATATTGATGTTAGCTTGAATGCGGAGATCTGGTAATCTGCAGCATTTGAGTAATTGGAAAAAATTGAGCTGTTCCTCAATTCAGTGAACCAGATTTGCTGAAAAGGAGAGAAATGGAGAATTTGAAGTTTGATGAGAATGCTGAGCAGCTGGAAATGCAGGGATTCTATGAAATAGAGATATTAAAGCATATACACAGTTGAAATTTGCCGAGATATACAAATTGAATGAAATGTAGAAACTGATAGATTCAGAGAAAGAGCAGTTGATGCAAGCGTTGAACTTCATGGAATTGTGAAATTTTACAATAAAGAGGAGTGGGAAATATCTGCAGCTGGAGAAAATGCTAGAAGTACATCAATGGCTCGAAATAGACATTTTGCCTAATGGAGAAAGCTGGATTTGCAGCTTTACTGCAATCACGACAACTTCAATACATGTAGACAGATCATATTCGTAGAGATATAGAAATTGATGGTAATGTAGAATCCTATACAGCTATAGAAGGTGTTGCATCTACAAGCAACGAATTTCTAGGAATTGGGCCTTTTTGCAATTATGCAGCATGAGCAATAACTGCAGATAGACAAAATGTTAGAACTTGTTCAAACGGATAGCATTTGACATTTTGCTAGACAGGGAAAGCCAGTTTTGCGGAAAGTAAATCCTACAGAGACATTGAAGTTAGCGTGAATGCAGTTAAACTGGAAATCAGCAGAATTTGAGTAATTGCTGGAAATTCAGTAGTTTCTTCATGCAGAGAAACAGTTTTGCTGATAAAGAAGAACTGGAGAAGTTGAATATCGATATGAACGATGAGCAGCTGGAAATGCAGACTTGTTCCTATTTTAGACATTAATAGATGTAGAGTGTAGAAATTGGTAGAAATATAGAAAAAGATGGAAATGTAGAAAGCTAGACTTCAGAGTACAATTAGCATCTGGAAGAAGTGAATTTCATGGAATTGGGAGATTTTGCACTTATGCAGAATGAGAAATATCTACAGATAGAGAAAATCGTAGAACTTGTTCAATTGACATTTTGATAGATAGAGAAAGTTAATTTTGCCTAAATTGATACAAACGGAGATATTGATGTTAGCTTGAATGCGCAGATCAGGTAATTTGCAGCATTTGTGTAATTGGAAAAAAATGAGCTGTTCTCTAATTCAGAGAACCAGATATGCTGAAAAGGAGAGAAATGGAGAATTTGAAGTTTGATGAGAATGCTAGGCAGCTGGAAATGCAGGGATTCTACGAAATACGGATATTAAAGCATATGCACAGTAGAACTTTGCCGAGATATACAAATTGAATGAAGTGTAGAAACTGATAGATTCAGAGAAAGAGCAGATGATGCAAGCGTTGAATTTCATGGAATTGTGAAATTTTACAACAATGATGAGATGGAAATATCTGCAGCTGGAGAAAATGCTAGAAGTACATCAATGGCTCGAAATAGACATTTTGCCTAATGGTGAAAGCTGGATTTGCAACTTTACTGCAATCACGACAACTTCAATACATGTTGACAGATCATATTCGTAGAGATATAGAAATTGATGGTAATGTATAATCCTATACAGCTATAGAAGGTGTTGCATCTCCAAGCAACGAATTTCTAGGAATTGGGCGTTTTTGCAGTTAGCAGAATGAGAAATATCTGCAGATAGACAAAATGTTAGAACTTGTTCAAACGGATAGCATTTGACATTTTGGTAGACAGGGAAAGCCAGTTCTGCGGAAAGTAAAGCCTACAGAGATATTGAAGTTAGCGGGAATGCAGTTAATCTGGAAATCAGCAGTATTTGAGTAATTGCTGGAAATTGAGTAGTTTCTTCATGCTGAGAAACAGTTTTGCTGATAAAGAAGAACTGGAGAAGTTCAATATCGAGATGAACGATGAGCAGCTGGAAATGCAGACTTGTTCCTAATTTAGACATTAATAGATGTAGAGAGTAGAAATTGGTAGAAATATAGAAATTGATGTAAATATAGAAAGCTAGACTTCAAAGTAGGATTAGCATCTGCAAGAAGTGAATTTCATGGAATTGGGATATTTTGCACTTATACAGAATGAGAAATATCTACAGATAGAGAAAATCTTAGAACTTGTTCAAACGCAGATATTGATGTTGGCTTGAATGCGGAGATCTGGCAATCTGCAGCATTTGAGTAATTGGAAAAAATTGACCTGTTCCATAATTCAGAGAACCAGATTTGCTGAAAGGAGAGAAATGGGGAAGTTGAAGTTTGATGAGAATGCTGACAGCTGGAAATGCAGGGATTCTATGAAATAGAGATATTAAAGCATATGCACAGTAGAACTTTGCCGCGATATACAAATTGAATGAAATGTAGAAACTGATAGATTCAGAAATAGGGCAGATGATGCAAGCATTGAATTTCACGGAATTGTGAAATTTAACAATAACGAGAAGTAGGAAATATCTGCAGCTGGAGAAAATGCTAGAAGTACATCAATGGCTCGAAACAGACATTATGCCTAATGGAGAAAGCTAGAATTGCAGCTTTTCTGCAATCACGAAAATTTCAATACATGTTGACAGATTATAGTAGTAGAGATATAGAAATTGAAAGTAATGTAGAATCCTATACAGCTATAGAAGGTGTTGCATCTACAAGCAACGAATTTCTAGGAATTGGGCGTTTTTGCAGTTAGCAGAATGAGAAATATCTGCAGATAGACAAAATGTTAGAACTTGTTTAAACGGATAGCATTTGACATTTTGGTAGACAGGGAAAGACTGGTTTGCGGAAAGTAAAGCCGACAGAGATATTGAAGTTAGCGTGAATGCAGTTAACCTGCAAATCGTCAGAATTTGAGTAATTGCATGAAATTGAGTAATTTCTTCATGCAGAGAACCAGTTTTGCTGAAAAAGAGAGAACTGGAGAAGTTCAATATCGAGATGAACGATGAGCAGCTGGAAATGCAGACTTTGTCCTAATTTAGACATTAATAGATGTAGAGAGTAGAAATTGGTAGAAATGTAGAAAATGATGGAAATGTAGAAAGCTAGACTTCAGAGTACAATTAGCATCTGGAAGAAGTGAATTTCATGGAATTGGGAGATTTTGCACTTATACAGAACGAGAAATATCTACAGATAGAGAAAATCTTAGCACTTGTTCAATTGAATTTTGGTAGATAGAGAAAGTTAATTTTGCCGAAATTGTCACAAACGGATATATTGATGTTAGCTTGAATGCAGAGATCTGGTAATCTGGAGCATTTGAGTAATTGGAAAAAATTGAGCTGTTCCGCAATTCAGTGAACCAGATTTGCTGAAAAGGAGAGAAATGGAGAATTTGAAGTTTGCTGAGAATGCTGAGCAGCTGGAAATGCAGGGATTCTATGAAATAGAGATATTAAAGCATATTCACAGTAGAACTTTGCCGAGATATACAAATTGAATGAAATGTAGAAACTGATAGATTCAGAGAAAGGGCAGTTGATGCAAGCGTTGAATTTCATGGAATTGTGAAATTTTACAATAATGAGGAGTGGGAAATATCTGCAGCCTGAGGAAATGCTAGAAGTACATCAATGGCTCGAAATAGACATTTTGCCTAATGGAGAAAGCTAGATTTGCAACTTTTCTGCAATCACGACAACTTCAATACATGTTGACAGATCATATTAGTAGAGATATAGAAATTGATAGTAATGTAGAATCCTATACAACTATAGATGGTGTTGCATCCACAAGCAACGAATTTCTAGGAATTGGGCGTTTTTGCAATTATGCAGCATGAGCAATATCTGCAGATAGACAAAATGTTATAACTTGTTCAAACGGATAGCATTTGCATTTTGCTAGGCAGGGAAAGCCAGGTTTGCGGAAAGTAAAGCATACAGCGATATTGAAGTTAGCGGGAATGCAGTTAATCTGGAAATCAGCAGAATTTGAGTAATTGCTGGAAATTCAGTAGTTTCTTCATGCAGAGAAACAGTTTTGCTGATAACGAAGAACTGGAGAAGTTGAATATCGAGATGAACGATGAGCAGCTGGAAATGCAGACTTGTTCCTAATTTAGACATTAATAGATGTAGAGAGCGGAAATTGGTAGAAATATAGAAAATGATGGAAATGTAGAAAGCTAGACTTCAGAGTACAATTAGCATCTGGAAGAAGTGAATTTCATGGAATTGGGAGATTTTGCACTTATATAGAACGAGAAATATCTACAGATAGAGAAAATCTTAGAACTTGTTCAATTGAATTTTGGTAGATAGAGAAAGTTAATTTTGCCGAAATTGTCACAAACGGAGACATTGATGTTAGCTTGAATGCGGAGATCTGGTAATCTGCAGCATTTGAGTAATTGGAAAAAATTGAGCTGTTCCGCAATTCAGTGAACCAGATTTGCTGAAAAGGAGAGAAATGGAGAATTTGAAGTTTGATGAGAATGCTGAGCATCTGGAAATGCAGGGATTCTATGAAATAGAGATATTAAAGCATATAAACAGTAGAACTTTGCCGAGATATACAAATTGAATGAAATGTAGAAACTGATAGATTCAGAGAAAGAGCAGTTGATGCAAGCGTTGAATTTCATGGAATTGTGAAATATTACAATAAAGAGCAGTTGGAAATATCTGCAGCTGGAGAAAATGCTAGAAGTACATCAATGGCACGAAATAGTCATTTTGCCTAATGGAGAAAGCTGGATTTGCAGCTTTGGTTCAATCACGACAACTTCAATACATGTTGGCAGATCATATTAGTAGAGATATAGAAATTGATGGTAATGTAGAATCCTATACATCTATAGAAGCTGTTGCATCCACAAGCAACGAATTTCTTGGAATTGGGCGTTTTTGCAATTATGCAGAATGAGAAATATCTGCAGATAGACAAAATGTTAGAACTTGTTTAAACGGATAGCATTTGACATTTTCGTAGACGGTGAAAGACAGGTTTGCGGAAAGTAAAGCCTACAGAGATATTGAAGTTAGCGTGAATGCAGTTAACCTGGAAATCAGCAGAATTTGAGTCATTGCGGGAAATTGAGTAATTTCTTCATGCAGAGAACCAGTTTTCCTGAAAAAGAGAGAACTGGAGAAGTTCAATATCGGGATGAACGATGAGCAGCTGGAAATGCAGACTTTTTCCTAATTTAGACATTAATAGATGTAGAGAGTAGAAATTGGTAGAAATATAGAAATTGATGGAAATGTAGAAAGCTAGACTTCAGAGTACGATTAGCATCTGCAAAAAGTGAATTTCATGGAATTGGGAGATTTTGCACTTATGCAGAATGAGAAATATCTACAGATAGAGTTAAGGGTAGAATTTCTTCAATTGACATTTTGGTAGATAGAGAAAGTTAGTTTTGGCGAAATTGACACAAACGGAGATATTGATGTTAGCTTGAATGCGGAGATCTGGTAATCTGCAGCATTTGAGTATTTGGAAGAAATTGAGCTGTTCCGCAATTCAGAGAACCAGATTTGCTGAAAAGGAGAGAAATGGAGAATTTGAAGTTTGATGAGAATGCTGAGCAGCTGGAAATGCAGGGATTCCATGAAATAGAGATATTAAAGCATATGCACAGTAGAACTTTGCTGAGATATAAAAATTGAATCAAATGTAGAAACTGATAAATTCAGAGAAAGAGCAGTTGATGCAAGCATTTAATTTCATTTAATTGTGAAATTTTACAATAATGATTAGTGGAAAATATCTGCAGCTGGACAAAATGCTAGAAGTACATAAATGGCTCTAAATAGACATTTTGCTTAATGGAGAAAGCTAAATTTGGAGCTTTTCTTCAATCACGACAACTTCAATTCGTGTTGACAGATCATATTAGTAGAGATATAGAAATGGATAGTAATGTAGAATCCTATACAGCTATAGAAGGTGTTGCATCCACAAGCAACGAATTTCATGGAATTGGGCGTTTTTGCAATTATGGAGAATGAAAATATCTGCAGATAGACAAAATGTTAGAACTTGTTCAAACGGATAGCATTTGACATTTTGGTAGACAGGGAAAGACAGGTTTGCGGAAAGTAAAGCCGACCGAGATAATGAAGTTAGCGTGAATGCAGTTAACCTGGGAATCAGCAGAATTTGAGTAATTGCTGGAAATTGAGTAATTTCTTCATGCAGAGAACCAGTTTTGCTGAAAAAGAGAGAACTGGAGAAGTTCAATATCGAGATGAACGATGAGCAGCTGGAAATGCAGACTTTTTCCTAATTTAGACATTAATAGATGTAGAGAGTGGAAATTGTTAGAAATATAGAAATTGATGGAAATGTAGAAAGCTAGACTTCAGAGTACGATTAGCATCTGCAAGAAGTGAATTTCATGGAATTGGGAGATTTTGCACTTATGCAGAATGAGAAATATCTACAGATAGAGAAAATCGTAGAACTTGTTCAATTGACATTATGGTAGATAGAGAAAGTTAATTTTGCCTAAATTGATACAAACGGAGATATTGATGTTAGCTTGAATGCGCAGATCAGGTAATCTGCAGCATTTGAGTAATTGGAAAAAAGTCAGCTGTTCCCTAATTCAGAGAACCAGATTTGCTGAAAAGGAAAGAAATGGAGAATTTGAAATTTGATGAGAATGCTGAGCATTGGAAATGCAGGCATACTATGAAATAGAGATATTAAAGCATATGCACAGTAGAACTTTGCCGAGATATACAAATTGAATGAAATGTAGAAACTGATAGATTCAGAGAAAGAGCAGTTGATGCAAGCGTTGAACATCATGGAATTGTGAAATTTTACAATAAAGAGGAGTGGGAAATATCTGCAGCTGGAGAAAATGCTAGAAGTACATCAATGGCTCGAAATAGACATTTTGCCTAATGGAGAAAGCTGGATTTGCAGCTTTATTGCAATCACGACAACTTCAATACATGTTGACAGATCATATTCGTAGAGATATAGAAATTGATGGTAATGTAGAATCCGATACAGCTATAGAAGGTGTTGCATCTACAAGCAACGAATTTCTAGGAATTGGGCGTTTTGCAGTTAGCAGAATGAGAAATATCTGCAGATAGACAACATGTTAGAACTTGTTCAAACGGATAGCATTTGACATTTTGCTAGACAGGGAAAGCCAGTTTTGCGGAAAGTAAAGCCTACAGAGATATTGAAGTTAGCGGGAATGCAGTTAATCTGGAAATCAGCAGAATTTGAGTAATTGCTGGAAATTGAGTAGTTTCTTCATGCAGAGAAACAGTTTTGCTGATAACGAAGAACTGGAGAAGTTCAATATCGAGATGAACGATGAGCAGCTGGAAATGCAGACTTGTTCCTAATTTAGACATTAATAGATGTAGAGAGTAGAAATTGGTAGAAATATAGAAAATGATGGAAATGTAGAAAGCTAGACCTCAGAGTACAATTAGCATCTGGAAGAAGTGAATTTCATGGAATTGGGAGATTTTGCACTTATACAGAACGAGAAATATCTACAGATAGAGAAAATCTTAGAACTTGTTCAATTGAATTTTGGTAGATAGAGTAAGTTAATTTTGCCGAAATTGTCACAAACGGAGATATTGTTGTCAGCTTGAATGCGGGGATCTGGTAATCTGCAGCATTTGAGTAATTGGAAAAAATTGAGCTGTTCCGCAATTCAGTGAACCAGATTTGCTGAAAAGGAGAGAAATGGAGAATTTGAAGTTTGATGAGATGCTGAGCAGCTGGAAATGCAGGGATTCTATGAAATAGTGATATTAAAGCATATAAACAGTAGAACTTTGCCGAGATATACAAATTGAATGAAATGTAGAAACTGATAGATTCAGAGAAAGAGCAGTTGATACCAGCGTTGAATTTCATGGAATTGTGAAATTTTACAATAAAGAGGAGTTGGAAATATCTGCAGTTGGAGAAAATGCTAGAAGTACATCAATGGCACGAAATAGACATTTTGCCTAATGGAGAAAGCTGGATTTGCAGCTTTGGTTCAATCACGACAACTTCAATACATGTTGGCAGATCATATTAGTAGAGATATAGAAATTGATGGTAATGTAGAATCCTATACATCTATAGAAGCTGTTGCATCCACAAGCAACGAATTTCTTGGAATTGGGCGTTTTTGCAATTATGCAGAATGAGAAATATCTGCAGATAGACAAAATGTTAGAACTTGTTTAAACGGATAGCATTTGACATTTTCGTAGACAGGGAAAGACAGGTTTGCGGAAAGTAAAGCCTACAGAGATATTGAAGTTAGCGTGAATGCAGTTAACCTGGAAATCAGCAGAATTTGAGTCATTGCGGGAAATTGAGTAATTTCTTCATGCAGAGAACCAGTTTTCCTGAAAAAGAGAGAACTGGAGAAGTTCAATATCGGGATGAACGATGAGCAGCTGGAAATGCAGACTTTTTCCTAATGTAGACATTAATAGATGTAGAGAGTAGAAATTGGTAGAAATATAGAAATTGATGGAAATGTAGAAAGCTAGACTTCAGAGTACAATTAGCATCTGCAATAAGTGAATTTCATGGAATTGGGAGATTTTGCACTTATGCAGAATGAGAAATATCTACAGATAGAGTTAAGGGTAGAATTTCTTCAATTGACATTTTGGTAGATAGAGAAAGTTAGTTTTGGCAAAATTGACACAAACGGAGATATTGATGTTAGCTTGAATGCGGAGATCTGGTAATCTGCAGCATTTGAGTATTTGGAAGAAATTGAGCTGTTCCGCAATTCAGAGAACCAGATTTGCTGAAAAGGAGAGAAATGGAGAATTTGAAGTTTGATGAGAATGCTGAGCAGCTGGAAATGCAGGGATTCCATGAAATAGAGATATTAAAGCATATGCACAGTAGAACTTTGCTGAGATATAAAAATTGAATCAAATGTAGAAACTGATAAATTCAGAGAAAGAGCAGTTGATGCAAGCATTTAATTTCATTTAATTGTGTAATTTTACAATAATGATTAATGGAAAATATCTGCAGCTGGAGAAAATGCTAGAAGTACATAAATGGCTCTAAATAGACATTTTGCTTAATGGAGAAAGCTAAATTTGGAGCTTTTCTTCAATCACGACAACTTCAATTCGTGTTGACAGATCATATTAGTAGAGATATAGAAATGGATAGTAATGTAGAATCCTATACAGCTATAGAAGGTGTTGCATCCACAAGCAACGAATTTCATGGAATTGGGCGTTTTTGCAATTATGGAGAATGAAAATTTCTGCAGATAGACAAAATGTTAGAACTTGTTCAAACGGATAGCATTTGACATTTTGGTAGACAGGGAAAGACAGGTTTGCGGAAAGTAAAGCCTACCGAGATAATGAAGTTAGCGTGAATGCAGTTAACCTGGGAATCAGCAGAATTTGAGTAATTGCTGGAAATTGAGTAATTTCTTCATGCAGAGAACCAGTTTTCCTGAAAAAGAGAGAACTGGAGAAGTTCAATATCGGGATTAACGATGAGCAGCTGGAAATGCAGACTTGTTCCTAATTTAGACATTAATAGATGTAGAGAGTAGAAATTGGTAGAAATATAGAAAAAAATGCAAATGTAGAAAGCTAGACTTCAGAGTACAATTAGCATCTGGAAGAAATGAATTTCCTGGAATTGGGAGATTTTGCACTTATACAGAATGAGAAATATGTACAGATAGAGAAAATCTTAGAACTTGTTCAAGCGACATTTTGGTAGATAGAGAAAGTTAATTTTGCTGAAATTGTCACAAACGGAGATATTGATGTTAGCTTGAATGCGGATATCTGGTAATCTGCAGCATTTGAGTAATTGGAAAAAATTGAGCTGTTCCGCAATTCAGTGAACCAGATTTGCTGAAAAGGAGAGAAATGGCGAATTTGAAGTTTGATGAGAATGCTGAGCAGCTGGAAATGCAGGGATTCTATGAAATAGAGATATTAAAGCATATACACAGTTGAACTTTGCCGAAATATACAAATTGAATGAAATGTAGAAACTGATAGATTCAGAGAAAGAGCAGTTGATGCAAGCGTTGAACTTCATGGAACTGTGAAATTTTACAATAAAGAGTAGTGAGAAATATCTGCAGCTGGAGACAATGCTAGAAGTACATCAATGGCTCGAAATAGACATTTTGCCTAATGGAGAAAGCTGGATTTGCAGCTTTACTGCAATCACGACAACTTCAATACGTGTTGTCAGATCTTATTCGTAGAGATATAGAAATTGATGGTAATGTAGAATCCTATACAGCTATAGAAGCTGTTGCATCCACAAGCAACGAATTTCTTTTAATTGTGCGTTTTTGCAATTATGCAGAATGAGAAATATCTGTAGATAGACAAAATGTTAAAACTTGTTCAAACGGATAGCATTTGACATTTTGGTAGACAGGGAAAGACAGGTTGGCGGAAAGTAAAGCCTACAGAGATAGTGAAGTTATCGTGAATGCAGTTAACCTGGAAATCAGCAGAATTTGAGTAATTGCTGGAAATTGAGTAATTTCTTCATGCAGAGAACCAGTTTTGCTGAAAAAGAGAGAACTGGAGAAGTTCAATATCGAGATGAACGATGAGCAGCTGGAAATGCAGACTTTTTCCTAATTTAGACATTAATAGATGTAGAGAGTGGAAATTGTTAGAAATATAGAAATTGATGGAAATGTAGAAAGCTAGACTTCAGAGTACGATTAGCATCTGCAAGAAGTGAATTTCATGGAATTGGGAGATTTTGCACTTATGCAGAATGAGAAATATCTACAGATAGAGAAAATCGTAGAACTTGTTCAATTGACATTTTGGTAGATAGAGAAAGTTAATTTTGCCTAAATTGATACAAACGGAGATATTGATGTTAGCTTGAATGCGCAGATCAGGTAATCTGCAGCATTTGAGTAATTGGAAAAAAATCAGCTGTTCCCTAATTCAGAGAACCAGATTTGCTGAAAAGGAAAGAAATGGAGAATTTGAAGTTTGATGAGAATGCTGAGCATTGGAAATGCAGGCATACTATGAAATAGAGATATTTAAGCATATGCACAGTAGAACTTTGCCGAGATATACAAATTGAATGAAATGTAGAAACTGATAGATTCAGAGAAAGAGCAGTTGATGCAAGCGTTGAACATCATGGAATTGTGAAATTTTACAATAAAGAGGAGTGGGAAATATCTGCAGCTGGAGAAAATGCTAGAAGTACATCAATGGCTCGAAATAGACATTTTGCCTAATGGAGAAAGCTGGATTTGCAGCTTTATTGCAATCACGACAACTTCAATACATGTTGACAGATCATATTCGTAGAGATATAGAAATTGATGGTAATGTAGAATCCGATACAGCTATAGAAGGTGTTGCATCTACAAGCAACGAATTTCTAGGAATTGGGCGTTTTTGCAGTTAGCAGAATGAGAAATATCTGCAGATAGACAACATGTTAGAACTTGTTCAAACGGATAGCATTTGACATTTTGGTAGACAGGGAAAGACAGGATGGCGGAAAGTAAAGCCTACAGAGATATTGAAGTTAGCGTGAATGCAGTTAATCTGGAAATCAGCAGAATTTGAGTAATTGCTGGAAATTGAGTAATTTCTTCATGCAGAGAACCAGTTTTGCTGAAAAAGAGAGAACTGGAGAAGTTCAATATCGGGATGAACGATGAGCAGCTGGCAATGCAGACTTTTTCCTAATTTAGACATTAATAGATGTAGAGAGTAGAAATTGTTAGAAATATAGAAATGGATGGAAATGTAGAAAGCTAGACTTCAGAGTACGATTAGCATCTGCAAGAAGTGAATTTCATGGAATTGGGAGATTTTGCACTTATGCAGAATGAGAAATATCTACAGATAGAGTTAAGGGTAGAATTTCTTCAATTGACATTTTGGTAGATAGAGAAAGTTAGTTTTGGCGAAATTGACACAAACGGAGATATTGATGTTAGCTTGAATGCAGAGATCTGATAATCTGCAGCATTTGAGTATTTGGAAGAAATTGAGCTGTTCCGCAATTCAGAGAACCAGATTTGCTGAAAAGGAGAGAAATGGAGAATTTGAAGTTTGATGAGAATGCTGAGCAGCTGGAAATGCAGGGATTCCATGAAATAGAGATATTAAAGCATATGCACAGTAGAACTTTGCCGAGATATACAAATTGAATGAAATGTAGAAACTGATAGATTCAGAGAAAGAGCAGTTGATGCAAGCATTGAATTTCATTTATTGTGAAATTTTGCAATAATGAGGAGTGGGAAATATCTGCAGCTGGAGAAAATGCTAGAAGTACATCAATGGGTCGAAATAGACATTTTGCCTAATGGAGAAAGGTAGATTTGCAGCTTTTCTTCAATCACGACAACTTCATTACATGTTGGCAGATCATATTAGTAGAGATGTAGAAATTGATAGTAATGTCGAATCCTATACAGCTATAGAAGCTGTTGCATCCACAAGCAACGAATTACTTGGAATTGGGCGTTTTTGCAATTATGCAGCATGAGCAATATCTGCAGATAGACAAAATGTTATTACTTGTTCAAACGGATAGCATTTGACATTTTGCTAGACAGGGAAAGCCAGGTTTGCGGAAAGTAAAGCATACAGAGACATTGAAGTTAGCGTGAATGCAGTTAATCTGGAAATCAGCAGAATTTGAGTAATTGCTGGAAATTGAGTAATTTCTTCATGCAGAGAACCAGTTTTCCTGAAAAGGAGAGAACTGGAGAAGTTCAATATCGGGATGAACCATGAGCAGCTGGAAATGCAGACTTTTTCCTAATTTAGACATTAATAGATGTAGAGAGTAGAAATTGGTAGAAAAATATAAAAATTGATGGAAATGTAAAAAGGTAGACTTCAGAGTACAATTAGCATCTGGAAGAAGTGAATTTCATGGAATTGGGAGATTGTGCACTTATACAGAATGAGAAATATCTACAGATAGAGAAAATCTTAGAACTTGTTCAATTGAATTTTGGTAGATAGAGAAAGTTAATTTTGCCGAAATTGTCACAAACGGAGATATTGATGTTAGCTTGAATGCGGAGATCTGGTAATCTGCAGCATTTGAGTAATTGGAAAAAATTGAGCTGTTCCGCAATTCAGTGAACCAGATTTGCTGAAAAGGAGAGAAATGGAGAATTTGAAGTTTGATGAGAATGCTGAGCAGCTGGAAATGCAGGGATTCTATGAAATAGAGATATTAAAGCATATACACAGTTGAAATTTGCCGAGATATACAAATTGAATGAAATGTAGAAACTGATAGATTCAGAGAAAGAGCAGTTGATGCAAGCGTTGAACTTCATGGAATTGTGAAATTTTACAATAAAGAGGAGTGGGAAATATCTGCAGCTGGAGAAAATGCTAGAAGTACATCAATGGCTCGAAATAGACATTTTGCCTAATGGAGAAAGCTGGATTTGCAGCTTTACTGCAGTCACGACAACTTCAATACATGTTGACAGATCATATTCGTAGAGATATAGAAATTGATGGTAATGTAGAATCCTATACAGCTATAGAAGGTGTTGCATCTACAAGCAACGAATTTCTAGGAATTGGGCCTTTTTGCAATTATGCAGCATGAGCAATAACTGCAGATTGACAAAATGTTAGAACTTGTTCAAACGGATAGCATTTGACATTTTGCTAGACAGGGAAAGCCAGTTTTGCGGAAAGTAAATCCTACAGAGACATTGAAGTTAGCGTGAATGCAGTTAAACTGGAAATCAGCAGAATTTGAGTAATTGCTGGAAATTCAGTAGTTTCTTCATGCAGAGAAACAGTTTTGCTGATAAAGAAGAACTGGAGAAGTTGAATATCGAGATGAACGATGAGCAGCTGGAAATGCAGACTTGTTCCTATTTTAGACATTAATAGATGTAGAGATTAGAAATGGGTAGAAATATAGAAATTGATGGAAATGTAGAAAGCTAGACTTCAGAGTACGATTAGCATCTGCAAGAAGTGAATTTCATGGAATTGGGAGATTGTGCACTTATGCAGAATGAGAAATATCTACAGATAGAGAAAATCGTAGAACTTGTTCAATTGACATTTTGATAGATAGAGAAAGTTAATTTTGCCTAAATTGATACAAACGGAGATATTGATGTTAGCTTGAATGCGCAGATCAGGTAATCTGCAGCATTTGTGTAATTGGAAAAAAATGAGCTGTTCTCTAATTCAGAGAACCAGATATGCCGAAAAGGAGAGAAATGGAGAATTTGAAGTTTGATGAGAATGCTGAGCAGCTGGAAATGCAGGGATTCTACGAAATAGGGATATTAAAGCATATGCACAGTAGAACTTTGCCGAGATATACAAATTGAATGAAGTGTAGAAACTGATAGATTCAGAGAAAGAGCAGATGATGCAAGCGTTGAATTTCATGGATTTGTGAAATTTTACAACAATGATGAGATGGAAATATCTGCAGCTGGAGAAAATGCTAGAAGTACATCAATGGCTCGAAATAGACATTTTGCCTAATGGAGAAAGCTGGATTTGCAGCTTTACTGCAATCACGACAACTTCAATACATGTTGACAGATCATATTCGTAGAGATATAGAAATTGATGGTAATGTATAATCCTATACAGCTATAGAAGGTGTTGCATCTCCAAGCAACGAATTTCTAGGAATTGGGCGTTTTTGCAGTTAGCTGAATGAGAAATATCTGCAGATAGACAAAATGTTAGAACTTGTTCAAACGGATAGCATTTGACATTTTGGTAGACAGGGAAAGCCAGTTCTGCGGAAAGTAAAGCCTACAGAGATATTGAAGTTAGCGGGAATGCAGTTAATCTGGAAATCGGCAGTATTTGAGTAATTGCTGGAAATTGAGTAGTTTCTTCATGCTGAGAAACAGTTTTGCTGATAAAGAAGAACTGGAGAAGTTCAATATCGAGATGAACGATGAGCAGCTGGAAATGCAGACTTGTTCCTAATTTAGACATTAATAGATGTAGAGAGTAGAAATTGGTAGAAATATAGAAATTGATGTAAATATAGAAAGCTAGACTTCAAAGTAGGATTAGCATCTGCAAGAAGTGAATTTCATGGAATTGGGATATTTTGCACTTATACAGAAATAGAAATATCTACAGATAGAGAAAATCTTAGAACTTGTTCAATTGACATTTTGGTAGATGGAGCAAGTTAATTATGCCTAAATTGACACAAACGCAGATATTGATGTTGGCTTGAAAGCGGAGATCTGGCAATCTGCAGCATTTGAGTAATTGGAAAAAATTGACCTGTTCCGCAATTCAGTGAACCAGATTTGCTGAAAAGGAGAGAAATGGAGAATTTGAAGTTTGATGAGAATGCTGAGCATCTGGAAATGCAGGGATTCTATGAAATAGAGATATTAAAGCATATAAACAGTAGAACTTTGCCGAGATATACAAATTGAATGAAGTGTAGAAACTGATAGATTCAGAGAAAGAGCAGATGATGCAAGCGTTGAATTTCATGGAATTGTGAAATTTTACAACAATGATGAGATGGAAATATCTGCAGCTGGAGAAAATGCTAGAAGTACATCAATGGCTCGAAATAGACATTTTGCCTAATGGAGAAAGCTGGATTTGCAGCTTTACTGCAATCACGACAACTTCAATAC
The DNA here is from genome assembly GCF_964194155.1 of Cetorhinus maximus. Taxonomy (NCBI): domain Eukaryota; kingdom Metazoa; phylum Chordata; class Chondrichthyes; order Lamniformes; family Cetorhinidae; genus Cetorhinus; species Cetorhinus maximus. Next base: position 109,701,826 of record NC_135885.1, read on the forward strand.
ATGTTGACAGATCATATTCGTAGAGATATAGAAATTGATGGTAATGTATAATCCTATACAGCTATAGAAGGTGTTGCATCTCCAAGCAACGAATTTCTAGGAATTGGGCGTTTTTGCAGTTAGCTGAATGAGAAATATCTGCAGATAGACAAAATGTTAGAACTTGTTCAAACGGATAGCATTTGACATTTTGGTAGACAGGGAAAGCCAGTTCTGCGGAAAGTAAAGCCTACAGAGATATTGAAGTTAGCGGGAATGCAGTTAATCTGGAAATCGGCAGTATTTGAGTAATTGCTGGAAATTGAGTAGTTTCTTCATGCTGAGAAACAGTTTTGCTGATAAAGAAGAACTGGAGAAGTTCAATATCGAGATGAACGATGAGCAGCTGGAAATGCAGACTTGTTCCTAATTTAGACATTAATAGATGTAGAGAGTAGAAATTGGTAGAAATATAGAAATTGATGTAAATATAGAAAGCTAGACTTCAAAGTAGGATTAGCATCTGCAAGAAGTGAATTTCATGGAATTGGGATATTTTGCACTTATACAGAAATAGAAATATCTACAGATAGAGAAAATCTTAGAACTTGTTCAATTGACATTTTGGTAGATGGAGCAAGTTAATTATGCCTAAATTGACACAAACGCAGATATTGATGTTGGCTTGAAAGCGGAGATCTGGCAATCTGCAGCATTTGAGTAATTGGAAAAAATTGACCTGTTCCGCAATTCAGTGAACCAGATTTGCTGAAAAGGAGAGAAATGGAGAATTTGAAGTTTGATGAGAATGCTGAGCATCTGGAAATGCAGGGATTCTATGAAATAGAGATATTAAAGCATATAAACAGTAGAACTTTGCCGAGATATACAAATTGAATGAAATGTAGAAACTGATAGATTCAGAGAAAGAGCAGTTGATGCAAGCGTTGAATTTCATGGAATTGTGAAATTTTACAATAAAGAGCAGTTGGAAATATCTGCAGCTGGAGAAAATGCTAGAAGTACATCAATGGCACGAAATAGTCATTTTGCCTAATGGAGAATGCTAGATTTGCAGCTTTTCTGCAATCACGACAACTTCAACACATGTTGGCAGATCATATTAGTAGAGATATAGAAATTGATAGTAATGTAGAATCCTATACAGCTATAGAAGCTGTTGCATCCACAAGCAACGAATTTCTTGTAATTGGGCGTTTTTGCAATTATGCAGAATGAGAAATATCTGCAGATAGACAAAATGTTAGAACTTGTTCAAACGGATAGCATTTGACATTTTGGTAGACAGGGAATGCCAGTTTTGCGGAAAGTAAAGCCTACAGAGATATTGAAGTTAGCGTGAATGCAGTTAACCTGGAAATCAGCAGAATTTGAGTAATTGCTGGAAATTGAGTAATTTCTTCATACAGAGAACCAGTTTTGCTGAAAAAGACAGAACTGGAGAAGTTCAATATCGAGCTGACCGATGAGCAGCTTGAAATGCAGACTTGTTCCAAATTTAGACATTAATAGATGTAGAGAGTAGAAATTGGTAGAAATATAGAAATTGATGGAAATGTAGAAAGCTAGACTTCAGAGTACAATTAGCATCTGCAATAAGTGAATTTCATGGAATTGGGAGATTTTGCACTTATGCAGAATGAGAAATATCTACAGATAGAGTTAAGGGTAGAATTTCTTCAATTGACATTTTGGTAGATAGAGAAAGTTAGTTTTGGCGAAATTGACACAAACAGAGATATTGATGTTAGCTTGAATGCGGAGATCTGGTAATCTGCAGCATTTGAGTATTTGGAAGAAATTGAGCTGTTCCGCAATTCAGAGAACCAGATTTGCTGAAAAGGAGAGAAATGGAGAATTTGAAGTTTGATGAGAATGCTGAGCAGCTGGAAATGCAGGGATTCCATGAAATAGAGATATTAAAGCATATGCACAGTAGAACTTTGCCGAGATATACAAATTGAATGAAATGTAGAAACTGATAGATTCAGAGAAAGAGCAGTTGATGCAAGCATTGAATTTCATTTATTGTGAAATTTTACAATAATGAGGAGTGGGAAATATCTGCAGCTGGAGAAAATGCTAGAAGTACATCAATGGGTCGAAATAGACATTTTGCCTAATGGAGAAAGCTAGATTTGCAGCTTTTCTTCAATCACGACAACTTCATTACATGTTGGCAGATCATATTAGTAGAGATGTAGAAATTGATAGTAATGTCGAATCCTATACAGCTATAGAAGCTGTTGCATCCACAAGCAACGAATTTCTTGGAATTGGGCGTTTTTGCAATTATGCAGCATGAGCAATATCTGCAGATAGACAAAATGTTATTACTTGTTCAAACGGATAGCATTTGACATTTTGCTAGACAGGGAAAGCCAGGTTTGCGGAAAGTAAATCCTACAGAGACATTGAAGTTAGCGTGAATGCAGTTAATCTGGAAATCAGCAGAATTTGAGTAATTGCTGGAAATTGAGTAATTTCTTCTTGCAGAGAACCAGTTTTCCTGAAAAGGAGAGAACTGGAGAAGTTCAATATAGGGATGAACGATGAGCGGCTGGAAATGCAGACTTTTTCCTAATTTAGACATTAATAGATGTAGAGAGTAGAAATTGGTAGAAATATAAAAATTGATGGAAATGTAGAAAGCTAGACTTCAGAGTACAATTAGCATCTGGAAGAAGTGAATTTCATGGAATTGGGAGATTGTGCACTTATACAGAATGAGAAATATCTACAGATAGAGAAAATCTTAGAACTTGTTCAATTGAATTTTGGTAGATAGAGAAAGTTAATTTTGCCGAAATTGTCACAAACGGAGATATTGATTTTAGCTTGAATGCGGAGATCTGGTAATCTGCAGCATTTGAGTAATTGGAAAAAATTGAGCTGTTCCGCAATTCAGTGAACCAGATTTGCTGAAAAGGAAAGAAATGGAGAATTTGAAGTTTGATGAGAATGCTGAGCAGCTGGAAATGCAGGGATTCTATGAAATAGAGATATTAAAGCATATACACAGTTGAAATTTGCCGAGATATACAAATTGAATGAAATGTAGAAACTGATAGATTCAGAGAAAGAGCAGTTGATGCAAGCGTTGAACTTCATGGAATTGTGAAATTTTACAATAAAGAGGAGTGGGAAATATCTGCAGCTGGAGAAAATGCTAGAAGTACATCAATGGCTCGAAATAGACATTTTGCCTAATGGAGAAAGCTGGATTTGCAGCTTTTCTGCAATCACGACAACTTCAATACATGTTGACAGATCATATTCGTAGAGATATAGAAATTGATGGTAATGTAGAATCCTATACAGCTATAGAAGGTGTTGCATCTACAAGCAACGAATTTCTAGGAATTGGGCCTTTTGGAATTATGCAGCATGAGCAATAACTGCAGATAGACAAAATGTTAGAACTTGTTCAAACGGATAGCATTTGACATTTTGCTAGACAGGGAAAGCCAGTTTTGCGGAAAGTAAATCCTACAGAGACATTGAAGTTAGCGTGAATGCAGTTAAACTGGAAATCAGCAGAATTTGAGTAATTGCTGGAAATTCAGTAGTTTCTTCATGCAGAGAAACAGTTTTGCTGATAAAGATGAACTGGAGAAGTTGAATATCGAGATGAACGATGAGCAGCTGGAAATGCAGACTTGTTCCTATTTTAGACATTAATAGATGTAGAGATTAGAAATGGGTAGAAATATAGAAATTGATGGAAATGTAGAAAGCTAGACTTCAGAGTACGATTAGCATCTGCAAGAAGTGAATTTCATGGAATTGGGAGATTGTGCACTTATGCAGAATGAGAAATATCTACAGATAGAGAAAATCGTAGAACTTGTTCAATTGACATTTTGCTAGATAGAGAAAGTTAATTTTGCCTAAATTGACACAAACGCAGATATTGATCTTAGCTTGAATGCGGAGATCTGTTAATCTGCATTATTTGAGTAATTGGAAAAAATTGAGCTGTTCCGTAATTCCGTGAACCAGATTTGCTGAAAAGGAGAGAAATGGAGAAGTTGAAGTTTGATGAGAATGCTGAGCAGCTGGAATTGCAGGGATTCTACGAAATAGAGATATTTTGCATATGCACAGTAGAACTTTGCCGAGATATACAAATTGAATGAAATGTAGAAACTGATAGATTCAGAGAAAGAGCAGTTGATGCAAGCGTTGAATTTCATGGAATTGTGAAATTTTAAAACAATGATGAGTTGGAAATATCTGCAGCTGGATAAAATGCTAGAAGTACATCCATGGCTCGAAATAGACATTTTGCCTAATGGAGAAAGCTGGATTTGCAGCTTTTCTGCAATCACGACAACTTCAATACATGTTGGCAGATCATATTAGTAGAGATATCGAAATTGATAGTAATGTAGAATCCTATACAGCTATAGAAGCTGTTGCATCCACAAGCAACGAATTTCTTGGAATTGGGTGTATTTGCAATTATGCAGAATGAGAAATATCTGCAGATAGACAAAATGTTAGAACTTGTTTAAACGGATAGCATTTGACATTTTGGTAGACAGGGAAAGACAGGTTTGCGGAAAGTAAAGCCTACAGAGATATTGAAGTTAGCGTGAATGCAGTTAACCTGCAAATCGGCAGAATTTGAGTAATTGCATGAAATTGAGTAATTTCTTCATGCAGAGAACCAGTTTTGCTGAAAAAGAGAGAACTGGAGAAGTTCAATATCGAGATGAACGATGAGCAGCTGGAAATGCAGACTTTGTCCTAATTTAGACATTAATAGATGTAGAGTGTAGAAATTGGTAGAAATATAGAAAAAGATGGAAATGTAGAAAGCTAGACTTCAGAGTACAATTAGCATCTGGAAGAAGTGAATTTCATGGAATTGGGAGATTTTGCACTTATACAGAATGAGAAATATCTACAGATAGAGAAAATCTTAGAACTTGTTCAAACGCAGATATTGATGTTGGCTTGAATGCGGATATCTGGCAATCTGCAGCATTTGAGTAATTGGAAAAAATTGACCTGTTCCATAATTCAGAGAACCAGATTTGCTGAAAGGAGAGAAATGGGGAAGTTGAAGTTTGATGAGAATGCTGACAGCTGGAAATGCAGGGATTCTATGAAATAGAGATATTAAAGCATATGCACAGTAGAACTTTGCCGCGATATACAAATTGAATGAAATGTAGAAACTGATAGATTCAGAAATAGGGCAGATGATGCAAGCATTGAATTTCACGGAATTGTGAAATTTAACAATAACGAGAAGTAGGAAATATCTGCAGCTGGAGAAAATGCTAGAAGTACATCAATGGCTCGAAACAGACATTATGCCTAATGGAGAAAGCTAGAATTGCAGCTTTTCTGCAATCACGAAAATTTCAATACATGTTGACAGATTATAGTAGTAGAGATATAGAAATTGAAAGTAATGTAGAATCCTATACAGCCATAGAAGGTGTTGCATCTACAAGCAACGAATTTCTAGGAATTGGGCGTTTTTGCAGTTAGCAGAATGAGAAATATCTGCAGATAGACAAAATGTTAGAACTTGTTTAAACGGATAGCATTTGACATTTTGGTAGACAGGGAAAGACAGGTTTGCGGAAAGTAAAGCCTACAGAGATATTGAAGTTAGCGTGAATGCAGTTAACCTGCAAATCGTCAGAATTTGAGTAATTGCATGAAATTGAGTAATTTCTTCATGCAGAGAACCAGTTTTGCTGAAAAAGAGAGAACTGGAGAAGTTCAATATCGAGATGAACGATGAGCAGCTGGAAATGCAGACATTTTCCTAATTTAGACATTAATAGATGTAGAGTGTAGAAATTGGTAGAAATATAGAAAAAGATGGAAATGTAGAAAGCTAGACTTCAGAGTACAATTAGCATCTGGAAGAAGTGAATTTCATGGAATTGGGAGATTTTGCACTTATACAGAATGAGAAATATCTACAGATAGAGAAAATCTTAGCACTTGTTCAATTGACATTTTGCTAGATAGAGAAAGTTAATTTTGCCTAAATTGACACAAACGCAGATATTGATCTTAGCTTGAATGCGGAGATCTGTTAATCTGCATCATTTGAGTAATTGGAAAAAATTGAGCTGTTCCGTAATTCCGTGAACCAGATTTGCTGAAAAGGAGAGAAATGGAGAAGTTGAAGTTTGATGAGAATGCTGAGCAGCTGGAAATGCAGGGACTCTACGAAATAGAGATATTAAAACATATGCACAGTAGAACTTTGCCGAGATATACAAATTGAATGAAATGTAGAAACTGATAGATTCAGAGAAAGAGCAGTTGATGCAAGCGTTGAATTTCATGGAATTGTGAAATTTTAAAACAATGATGAGTTGGAAATATCTGCAGCTGGATAAAATGCTAGAAGTACATCCATGGCTCGAAATAGACATTTTGCCTAATGGAGAAAGCTGGATTTGCAGCTTTTCTGCAATCACGACAACTTCAATACATGTTGGCAGATCATATTAGTAGAGATATCGAAATTGATAGTAATGTAGAATCCTATACAGCTATAGAAGCTGTTGCATCCACAAGCAACGAATTTCTTGGAATTGGGTGTATTTGCAATTATGCAGAATGAGAAATATCTGCAGATAGACAAAATGTTAGAACTTGTTTAAACGGATAGCATTTGACATTTTGGTAGACAGGGAAAGACAGGTTTGCGGAAAGTAAAGCCTACAGAGATATTGAAGTTAGCGTGAATGCAGTTAACCTGCAAATCGGCAGAATTTGAGTAATTGCATGAAATTGAGTAATTTCTTCATGCAGAGAACCAGTTTTACTGAAAAAGAGAGAACTGGAGAAGTTCAATATCGAGATGAACGATGAGCAGCTGGAAATGCAGACTTTTTCCTAATTTAGACATTAATAGATGTAGAGTGTAGAAATTGGTAGAAATATAGAAAAAGATGGAAATGTAGAAAGCTAGACTTCAGAGTACAATTAGCATCTGGAAGAAGTGAATTTCATGGAATTGGGAGATTTTGCACTTATACAGAATGAGAAATATCTACAGATAGAGAAAATCTTAGCACTTGTTCAATTGACATTTTGCTAGATAGAGAAAGTTAATTTTGCCTAAATTGACACAAACGCAGATATTGATCTTAGCTTGAATGCGGAGATCTGTTAATCTGCAGCATTTGAGTAATTGGAAAAAATTGAGCTGTTCCGTAATTCCGTGAACCAGATTTGCTGAAAAGGAGAGAAATGGAGAAGTTGAAGTTTGATGAGAATGCTGAGCAGCTGGAATTGCAGGGATTCTACGAAATAGAGATATTTTGCATATGCACAGTAGAACTTTGCCGAGATATACAAATTGAATGAAATGTAGAAACTGATAGATTCAGAGAAAGAGCAGTTGATGCAAGCGTTGAATTTCATGGAATTGTGAAATTTTAAAACAATGATGAGTTGGAAATATCTGCAGCTGGATAAAATGCTAGAAGTACATCCATGGCTCGAAATAGACATTTTGCCTAATGGAGAAAGCTGGATTTGCAGCTTTTCTGCAATCACGACAACTTCAATACATGTTGGCAGATCATATTAGTAGAGATATCGAAATTGATAGTAATGTAGAATCCTATACAGCTATAGAAGCTGTTGCATCCACAAGCAACGAATTTCTTGGAATTGGGTGTATTTGCAATTATGCAGAATGAGAAATATCTGCAGATAGACAAAATGTTAGAACTTGTTTAAACGGATAGCATTTGACATTTTGGTAGACAGGGAAAGACAGGTTTGCGGAAAGTAAAGCCTACAGAGATATTGAAGTTAGCGTGAATGCAGTTAACCTGCAAATCGGCAGAATTTGAGTAATTGCATGAAATTGAGTAATTTCTTCATGCAGAGAACCAGTTTTGCTGAAAAAGAGAGAACTGGAGAAGTTCAATATCGAGATGAACGATGAGCAGCTGGAAATGCAGACTTTGTCCTAATTTAGACATTAATAGATGTAGAGTGTAGAAATTGGTAGAAATATAGAAAAAGATGGAAATGTAGAAAGCTAGACTTCAGAGTACAATTAGCATCTGGAAGAAGTGAATTTCATGGAATTGGGAGATTTTGCACTTATACAGAATGAGAAATATCTACAGATAGAGAAAATCTTAGAACTTGTTCAAACGCAGATATTGATGTTGGCTTGAATGCGGAGATCTGGCAATCTGCAGCATTTGAGTAATTGGAAAAAATTGACCTGTTCCATAATTCAGAGAACCAGATTTGCTGAAAGGAGAGAAATGGGGAAGTTGAAGTTTGATGAGAATGCTGACAGCTGGAAATGCAGGGATTCTATGAAATAGAGATATTAAAGCATATGCACAGTAGAACTTTGCCGCGATATACAAATTGAATGAAATGTAGAAACTGATAGATTCAGAAATAGGGCAGATGATGCAAGCATTGAATTTCACGGAATTGTGAAATTTAACAATAACGAGAAGTAGGAAATATCTGCAGCTGGAGAAAATGCTAGAAGTACATCAATGGCTCGAAACAGACATTATGCCTAATGGAGAAAGCTAGAATTGCAGCTTTTCTGCAATCACGAAAATTTCAATACATGTTGACAGATTATAGTAGTAGAGATATAGAAATTGAAAGTAATGTAGAATCCTATACAGCCATAGAAGGTGTTGCATCTACAAGCAACGAATTTCTAGGAATTGGGCGTTTTTGCAGTTAGCAGAATGAGAAATATCTGCAGATAGACAAAATGTTAGAACTTGTTTAAACGGATAGCATTTGACATTTTGGTAGACAGGGAAAGACAGGTTTGTGGAAAGTAAAGCCTACAGAGATATTGAAGTTAGCGTGAATGCAGTTAACCTGCAAATCGTCAGAATTTGAGTAATTGCATGAAATTGAGTAATTTCTTCATGCAGAGAACCAGTTTTGCTGAAAAAGAGAGAACTGGAGAAGTTCAATATCGAGATGAACGATGAGCAGCTGGAAATGCAGACATTTTCCTAATTTAGACATTAATAGATGTAGAGTGTAGAAATTGGTAGAAATATAGAAAAAGATGGAAATGTAGAAAGCTAGACTTCAGAGTACAATTAGCATCTGGAAGAAGTGAATTTCATGGAATTGGGAGATTTTGCACTTATACAGAATGAGAAATATCTACAGATAGAGAAAATCTTAGAACTTGTTCAATTGACATTTTGCTAGATAGAGAATGTTAATTTTGCCTAAATTGACACAAACGCAGATATTGATCTTAGCTTGAATGCGGAGATCTGTTAATCTGCAGCATTTGAGTAATTGGAAAAAATTGAGCTGTTCCGTAATTCCGTGAACCAGATTTGCTGAAAAGGAGAGAAATGGAGAAGTTGAAGTTTGATGAGAATGCTGAGCAGCTGGAAATGCAGGGACTCTACGAAATAGAGATATTAAAGCATATGCACAGTAGAACTTTGCCGAGATATACAAATTGAATGAAATGTAGAAACTGATAGATTCAGAGAAAGAGCAGTTGATGCAAGCGTTGAATTTCATGGAATTGTGAAATTTTAAAACAATGATGAGTTGGAAATATCTGCAGCTGGATAAAATGCTAGAAGTACATCCATGGCTCGAAATAGACATTTTGCCTAATGGAGAAAGCTGGATTTGCAGCTTTTCTGCAATCACGACAACTTCAATACATGTTGGCAGATCATATTAGTAGAGATATCGAAATTGATAGTAATGTAGAATCCTATACAGCTATAGAAGCTGTTGCATCCACAAGCAACGAATTTCTTGGAATTGGGTGTATTTGCAATTATGCAGAATGAGAAATATCTGCAGATAGACAAAATGTTAGAACTTGTTTAAACGGATAGCATTTGACATTTTGGTAGACAGGGAAAGACAGGTTTGCGGAAAGTAAAGCCTACAGAGATATTGAAGTTAGCGTGAATGCAGTTAACCTGCAAATCGGCAGAATTTGAGTAATTGCATGAAATTGAGTAATTTCTTCATGCAGAGAACCAGTTTTGCTGAAAAAGAGAGAACTGGAGAAGTTCAATATCGAGATGAACGATGAGCAGCTGGAAATGCAGACTTTGTCCTAATTTAGACATTAATAGATGTAGAGTGTAGAAATTGGTAGAAATATAGAAAAAGATGGAAATGTAGAAAGCTAGACTTCAGAGTACAATTAGCATCTGGAAGAAGTGAATTTCATGGAATTGGGAGATTTTGCACTTATACAGAATGAGAAATATCTACAGATAGAGAAAATCTTAGAACTTGTTCAAACGCAGATATTGATGTTGGCTTGAATGCGGAGATCTGGCAATCTGCAGCATTTGAGTAATTGGAAAAAATTGACCTGTTCCATAATTCAGAGAACCAGATTTGCTGAAAGGAGAGAAATGGGGAAGTTGAAGTTTGATGAGAATGCTGACAGCTGGAAATGCAGGGATTCTATGAAATAGAGATATTAAAGCATATGCACAGTAGAACTTTGCCGCGATATACAAATTGAATGAAATGTAGAAACTGATAGATTCAGAAATAGGGCAGATGATGCAAGCATTGAATTTCACGGAATTGTGAAATTTAACAATAACGAGAAGTAGGAAATATCTGCAGCTGGAGAAAATGCTAGAAGTACATCAATGGCTCGAAACAGACATTATGCCTAATGGAGAAAGCTAGAATTGCAGCTTTTCTGCAATCACGAAAATTTCAATACATGTTGACAGATTATAGTAGTAGAGATATAGAAATTGAAAGTAATGTAGAATCCTATACAGCCATAGAAGGTGTTGCATCTACAAGCAACGAATTTCTAGGAATTGGGCGTTTTTGCAGTTAGCAGAATGAGAAATATCTGCAGATAGACAAAATGTTAGAACTTTTTCAAACGGATAGCATTTGACATTTTGGTAGACAGGGAAAGACTGGTTTGCGGAAAGTAAAGCCTACAGAGATATTGAAGTTAGCGTGAATGCAGTTAACCTGCAAATCGTCAGAATTTGAGTAATTGCATGAAATTGAGTAATTTCTTCATGCAGAGAACCAGTTTTGCTGAAAAAGAGAGAACTGGAGAAGTTCAATATCGAGATGAACGATGAGCAGCTGGAAATGCAGACTTTGTCCTAATTTAGACATTAATAGATGTAGAGAGTAGAAATTGGTAGAAATGTAGAAAATGATGGAAATGTAGAAAGCTAGACTTCAGAGTACAATTAGCATCTGGAAGAAGTGAATTTCATGGAATTGGGAGATTTTGCACTTATACAGAATGAGAAATATCTACAGATAGAGAAAATCTTAGAACTTGTTCAATTGACATTTTGCTAGATAGAGAAAGTTAATTTTGCCTAAATTGACACAAACGCAGATATTGATCTTAGCTTGAATGCGGAGATCTGTTAATCTGCAGCATTTGAGTAATTGGAAAAAATTGAGCTGTTCCGTAATTCCGTGAACCAGATTTGCTGAAAAGGAGAGAAATGGAGAAGTTGAAGTTTGATGAGAATGCTGAGCAGCTGGAAATGCAGGGACTCTACGAAATAGAGATATTAAAGCATATGCACAGTAGAACTTTGCCGAGATATACAAATTGAATGAAATGTAGAAACTGATAGATTCAGAGAAAGAGCAGTTGATGCAAGCGTTGAATTTCATGGAATTGTGAAATTTTAAAACAATGATGAGTTGGAAATATCTGCAGCTGGATAAAATGCTAGAAGTACATCCATGGCTCGAAATAGACATTTTGCCTAATGGAGAAAGCTGGATTTGCAGCTTTTCTGCAATCACGACAACTTCAATACATGTTGGCAGATCATATTAGTAGAGATATCGAAATTGATAGTAATGTAGAATCCTATACAGCTATAGAAGCTGTTGCATCCACAAGCAACGAATTTCTTGGAATTGGGTGTATTTGCAATTATGCAGAATGAGAAATATCTGCAGATAGACAAAATGTTAGAACTTGTTTAAACGGATAGCATTTGACATTTTGGTAGACAGGGAAAGACAGGTTTGCGGAAAGTAAAGCCTACAGAGATATTGAAGTTAGCGTGAATGCAGTTAACCTGCAAATCGGCAGAATTTGAGTAATTGCATGAAATTGAGTAATTTCTTCATGCAGAGAACCAGTTTTGCTGAAAAAGAGAGAACTGGAGAAGTTCAATATCGAGATGAACGATGAGCAGCTGGAAATGCAGACTTTGTCCTAATTTAGACATTAATAGATGTAGAGTGTAGAAATTGGTAGAAATATAGAAAAAGATGGAAATGTAGAAAGCTAGACTTCAGAGTACAATTAGCATCTGGAAGAAGTGAATTTCATGGAATTGGGAGATTTTGCACTTATACAGAATGAGAAATATCTACAGATAGAGAAAATCTTAGAACTTGTTCAAACGCAGATATTGATGTTGGCTTGAATGCGGAGATCTGGCAATCTGCAGCATTTGAGTAATTGGAAAAAATTGACCTGTTCCATAATTCAGAGAACCAGATTTGCTGAAAGGAGAGAAATGGGGAAGTTGAAGTTTGATGAGAATGCTGACAGCTGGAAATGCAGGGATTCTATGAAATAGAGATATTAAAGCATATGCACAGTAGAACTTTGCCGCGATATACAAATTGAATGAAATGTAGAAACTGATAGATTCAGAAATAGGGCAGATGATGCAAGCATTGAATTTCACGGAATTGTGAAATTTAACAATAACGAGAAGTAGGAAATATCTGCAGCTGGAGAAAATGCTAGAAGTACATCAATGGCTCGAAACAGACATTATGCCTAATGGAGAAAGCTAGAATTGCAGCTTTTCTGCAATCACGAAAATTTCAATACATGTTGACAGATTATAGTAGTAGAGATATAGAAATTGAAAGTAATGTAGAATCCTATACAGCCATAGAAGGTGTTGCATCTACAAGCAACGAATTTCTAGGAATTGGGCGTTTTTGCAGTTAGCAGAATGAGAAATATCTGCAGAAGGACAAAATGTTAGAACTTGTTCAAACGGATAGCATTTGACATTTTGGTAGACAGGGAAAGCCAGTTTTGCGGAAAGTAAAGCCTACAGAGATATTGAAGTTAGCGGGAATGCAGTTAATCTGGAAATCAGCAGAATTTGAGTAATTGCTGGAAATTGAGTAATTTCTTCATGCAGAGAACCAGTTTTGCTGAAAAAGAGAGAACTGGAGAAGTTCAATATCGAGATGAACGATGAGCAGCTGGAAATGCAGACTTGTTCCAAATTTAGACATTAATAGACGTTGAGAGTAGAAATTGTAGAAATATAGAAATTGATGGAAATGTAGAAAGCTAGACTTCAGAGTAGGATTAGCATCTGCAAGAAGTGAATTTCATGGAATTGGGAGATTTTGCACTTATACAGAATGAGAAATATCTACAGATAGAGAAAATCTTAGAACTTGTTGAATTGACATTTTGCTAGATAGAGAAAGTTAATTTTGCCTAAATTGACACAAACGCAGATATTGATCTTAGCTTGAATGCGGAGATCTGTTAATCTGCAGCATTTGAGTAATTGGAAAAAATTGAGCTGTTCCGTAATTCCGTGAACCAGATTTGCTGAAAAGGAGAGAAATGGAGAAGTTGAAGTTTGATGAGAATGCTGAGCAGCTGGAAATGCAGGGATTCTACGAAGTAGAGATATTAAAGCATATGCACAGTAGAACTTTGCCGAGATATACAAATTGAATGAAATGTAGAAACTGATAGATTCAGAGAAAGAGCAGTTGATGCAAGCGTTGAATTTCATGGAATTGTGAAATTTTAAAACAATGATGAGTTGGAAATATCTGCAGCTGGATATAATGCTAGAAGTACATCCATGGCTCGAAATAGACATTTTGCCTAATGGAGAAATCTGGATTTGCAGCTTTTCTTCAATCATGACAACTTCAATACATGTTGGCAGATCATATTAGTAGAGATATCGAAATTGATAGTAATGTAGAATCCTATACAGCTATAGAAGCTGTTGCATCCACAAGCAACGAATTTCTTGGAATTGGGCGTTTTTGCAATTATGCAGAATGAGAAATATCTGCAGATAGACAAAATGTTAGAACTTGTTTAAACGGATAGCATTTGACATTTTGGTAGACAGGGAAAGACAGGTTTGCGGAAAGTAAAGCCTACAGAGATATTGAAGTTAGCGTGAATGCAGTTAACCTGCAAATCGGCAGAATTTGAGTAATTGCATGAAATTGAGTAATTTCTTCATGCAGAGAACCAGTTTTGCTGAAAAAGAGAGAACTGGAGAAGTTCAATATCGAGATGAACGATGAGCATCTGGAAATGAAGACTTTTTCCTAATTTAGACATTAATAGATGTAGAGAGTAGAAATTGGTAGAAATATAGAAAATGATGGAAATGTAGAAAGCTAGACTTCAGAGTACAATTAGCATCTGGAAGAAGTGAATTTCATGGAATTGGGAGATTTTGCACTTATACAGAACGAGAAATATCTACAGATAGAGAAAATCTTAGAACTTGTTCAATTGACTTTTGGTAGATAGAGAAAGTAATTTTGCCGAAATTGTCACAAACGGAGATATTGATGTTAGCTTGAATGCAGAGATCTGGTAATCTGGAGCATTTGAGTCTTTGTAAAAAAATTGAGCTGTTCCGCAATTCAGAGAACCAGATTTGCTGAAAAGGAGAGAAATTGAGAATTTGAAGTTTGCTGAGAATGCTGATCAGCTGGAAATGCAGGGATTCTATGAAATAGAGATATTAAAGCATATGCACAGTAGAACTTTGCCGAGATATACAAATTGAATGAAATGTAGAAACTGATAGAGTCAGAGAAAGAGCAGTTGATGCAAGCGTTGAATTTCATGGAACTGTGAAATTTTACAATAATGAGGAGAGGGAAATATCTGCAGCTGGAGAAAATGCTAGAAGTACATCAATGGCTCAAAATAGACATTTTGCCAAATGGAGAAAGCTGGATTTGCAGCTTTACTGCAATCACGACAACTTCAATACTTGTTGACAGATCATATTCGTAGAGATATAGAAATTGATGGTAATGTATAATCCTATACAGCTATAGAAGGTGTTGCATCTACAAGCAACGAATTTCTAGGAATTGGGCGTTTTTGCAGTTAGCAGAATGAGAAATATCTGCAGATAGACAAAATGTTAGAACTTGTTCAAACGGATAGCATTTGACATTTTGGTAGACAGGGAAAGCCAGTTTTGCGGAAAGTAAAGACTACAGAGATATTGAATTTAGCGGGAATGCAGTTAATCTGGAAATCAGCAGAATTTGAGTAATTGCTGGAAATTGAGTAGTTTCTTCATGCAGAGAAACAGTTTTGCTGATAACGAAGAACTGGAGAAGTTCAATATCGAGATGAACGATGAGCAGCTGGAAATGCAGACTTGTTCCTAATTTAGACATTAATAGACGTTGAGAGTAGAAATTGTAGAAATATAGAAATTGATGGAAATGTAGAAAGCTAGACTTCAGAGTAGGATTAGCATCTGCAAGAAGTGAATTTCATGGAATTGGGAGATTTTGCACTTATACAGAATGAGAAATATCTACAGATAGAGAAAATCTTAGAACTTGTTCAATTGACATTTTGCTAGATAGAGAAATTTAATTTTGCCTAAATTGGTACAAACGCAGATATTGATGTTAGCTTGAATGCGGAGATCTGTTAATCTGCAGCATTTGAGTAATTGGAAAAAATTGAGCTGTTCCGTAATTCCGTGAACCAGATTTGCTGAAAAGGAGAGAAATGGAGAAGTTGAAGTTTGATGAGAATGCTGAGCAGCTGGATATGCAGCGATTCTATGAAATAGAGATATTAAAGCATATGCACAGTAGAACTTTGCCGAGATATACAAATTGAATGAAATGTAGAAACTGATAGATTCAGAGAAAGAGCAGTTGATGCAAGCGTTGAATTTCATGGAATTGTGAAATTTTAAAACAATGATGAGTGGGAAATATCTGCAGCTGGAGAAAATGCTACAAGTACATCAATGGCTCGAAATAGACATTTTGCCTAATGGAGAAAGCTGGATTTGCAGCTTTTTTTCAATCACGACAACTTCAATACATGTTGGCAGATCATATTAGTAGAGATATAGAAATTGATAGTAATGTAGAATCCTATACAGCTATAGAAGGTGTTGCATCTACAAGCAACGAATTTCTAGGAATTGGGCGTTTTTGCAGTTAGCAGAATGAGAAATATCTGCAGATAGACAAAATGTTAGAACTTGTTCAAACGGATAGCATTTGACATTTTGGTAGACAGGAAAAGCCAGTTTTGCGGAAAGTAAAGCCTACAGAGATATTGAAGTTAGCGTGAATGCAGTTAATCTGGAAATCAGCAGAATTTGAGTAATTGCTGGAAAATGAGTAATTTCTTCATGCAGAGAAACATTTTTGCTGATAACGAAGAACTGGAAAAGTTGAATATCGAGATGAACGATGAGCAGCTGGAAATGCAGACTTGTTCCAAATTTAGACATTAATAGACGTTGAGAGTAGAAATTGTAGAAATATAGAAATTGATGGAAATGTAGAAAGCTAGACTTCAGAGTAGGATTAGCATCTGCAAGAAGTGAATTTCATGGAATTGGGAGATTTTGCACATATACAGAATGAGAAATATCTACAGATAGAGAAAATCTTAGAACTTGTTCAATTGACATTTTGCTAGATAGAGAAAGTTAATTTTGCCTAAATTGACACAAACGCAGATATTGATGTTAGCTTGAATGCGGAGATCTGTTAATCTGCAGCATTTGAGTAATTGGAAATAATTGAGCTGTTCCGTAATTCCGTGAACCAGATTTGCTGAAAAGGAGAGAAATGGAGAAATTGAAGTTTGATGAGAATGCTGAGCAGCTGGAAATGCAGGGATTCTACGAAATAGGGATATTAAAGCATATGCACAGTAGAACTTTGCCGAGATATACAAATTGAATGAAATGTAGAAGCTGATAGATTCAGAGAAAGAGCAGTTGATGCAAGCGTTGAATTTCATGGAATTGTGAAATTTTAAAACAATGATGAGTGGGAAATATCTGCAGCTGGAGAAAATGCTAGAAGTACATCAATGGCTCGAAATAGACATTTTGCCTAATGGAGAAAGCTGGATTTGCAGCTTTTCTTCAATCACGACAACTTCATTACATGTTGGCAGATCATATTAGTAGAGATGTAGAAATTGATAGTAATGTAGAATCCTATACAGCTATAGAAGCTGTTGCATCCACAAGCAACGAATTTCTTGGAATTGGGCGTTTTTGCAATTATGCAGAATGAGAAATATCTGCAGATAGACAAAATGGTAGAACTTGTTCAAACGGATAGCATTTGACATTTTGGTAGACAGGGAAAGACAGGTTTGCGGAAAGTAAAGCCTACAGAGATATTGAAGTTAGCGTGAATGCAGTTAACCTGCAAATCGGCAGAATTTGAGTAATTGCATGAAATTGAGTAATTTCTTCATGCAGAGAACCAGTTTTGCTGAAAAAGAGAGAACTGGAGAAGTTCAATATCGAGATGAACGATGAGCAGCTGGAAATGCAGACTTTTTCCTAATTTAGACATTAATAGATGTAGAGAGTAGAAATTGGTAGAAATATAGAAAATGATGGAAATGTAGAAAGCTAGACTTCAGAGTACAGTTAGCATCTGGAAGAAGTGAATTTCATGGAATTGGGAGATTTTGCACTTATACAGAACAAGAAATATCTACAGATAGAGAAAATCTTAGAAATTGTTCAATTGAATTTTGGTCGATAGAGAAAGTTAATTTTGCCGAAATTGTCACAAACGGAGATATTGATGTTTGCTTGAATGCAGAGATCTGGTAATCTGGAGCATTTGAGTAATGGGAAAAAATTGAGCTGTTCCGCAATTCAGAGAACCAGATTTGCTGAAAAGGAGAGAAATGGAGAATTTGAAGTTTGATGAGAATGCTGAGCAGCTGGAAATGCAGGGATTCTATGAAATAGAGATATTAAAGCATATGCACAGTAGAACTTTGCCGAGATAAACAAATTGAATGAAATGTAGAAACTGATAGAGTCAGAGAAAGAGTAGTTGATGCAAGCGTTGAATTTCATGGAATTGTGAAATTTAACAACAATGAGGAGTGGGTAATATCTGCAGCTGGAGAAAATGCTAGAGCTACATCAATGGCTCGAAATAGACATTCTGCCTATTGGAGAAAGTTAGATTTGCAGCTTTTCAGCAATCACGACAACTTCAATACGTGTTGACAGAACATATTAGTAGAGATATAGAAATTGAAAATAATGTAGAATCCTATACAGCTATACAAGGTGTTGCATCTAAAAGCAACGAATTTCTTGGAATTGGGCGTATTTGCAATTATGCAGAATGAGAAATATCTGCAGATGGACAAAATGTTAGAACTTGTTCAAACGGATAGCAATTGACATTTTGGTAGACAGCGAAAGCCAGTTTGGCGGAAAGTAAAGTCTACAGAGATATTGAAGTTAGCGTGAATGCAGTTAATCTGGAAAACTGCAGAATTTGAGTAATTGTTGGAAATTGAGTAGTTTCTTCAGGCAAAAAATCAGTTTTGCTGAAAAAGAGAGAACTGCTGAAGTTCAATATCGAGATGAACGATGAGCAGCTGGAAATGCAGACTTGTTCCTAATTTAGACATTAATACATGAAGGGAGTAGAAATTGGTAGAAATACAGAAATTGAAGGAAATGTAGAAAGCTAGACTTCAGAGTAGGATTAGCATCTGCAAGAAGTGAATTTCATGGAATTGGGAGATTTTGCACTTATACAGAATGAGAAATATCTACAGATAGAGAAAATCTTAGAACTTGTTCAATTGACATTTTGATAGTTAGAGAAAGTTAATTTTGCCGAAATTGACACAAACGGAGACATTGATATTAGCTTGAATGCGGAGATCTGTTAATCTGCAGCATTTGAGTAATTGGAAGAAATTGAGCTCTTCTGTAATTCAGATAAACAGATTTGTTGAAAAGGAGAGAAATGGAGAAGTTGAAGTTTGATGAGATTGCTGAGCAGCTGGAAATTAATGGATTCTATGAAATAGAGATATTAAAGCATATACACTTTGCCGTGATATACAAATTGAATGAAATGTAGAAACTGATAGATTCAGAGAAAGAGCAGATGATTCAAGCATTGAATTTCACGGAATTGTGAAATTTTACAATAACGAGAAGCAGGAAATATCTGCAGCTGGAGAAAATGCTAGAAGTACATCAATGGCTCGAAATAGACATTTTGCCTAATGGAGAAAGCCAGATTTGCAGCTTTTCTGCAATCACGACAACTTCAATACCTGTTGACAGATCATATTAGTAGAGATATAGAAATTGAAATAATGTAGAATCCTATACAGCTATAGAAGGTGTTGCATCTGCAAGCAACGAATTTCTTGGAATTGGGCGTATTTGCAATTATGCAGAATGAGAAATATCTGCAGAAAGTCAAAATGTTAGAAATTGTTCAAACGGATAGCAATTGACACTTTGGTAGAACGGGAAAGCCAGTTTGGCGGAAAGTGAAGCCTACAGAGATATTGAAGTTAGCACGAATGCAGTTAATCTGGAAATCTGAAGAATTTGAGTAATTGCTGGAAATTGAGTAGTTTCTTCATGCAGAAAACCAGTTTTTCTGAAAATGAGAGAACTGGAGAAGTTCAATATCTAGATGAACGATGAGCAGCTGGAAATACAGACTTCTTCCTAATTTAGACATTATTACATGTAGAGAGTAGAAATTGGTAGAAATATAGAAATTGATGGAAATGTAGAAAGCTAGACTTCAGAGTAGGATTAGCATCTGCAAGAAGTGAATTTCATGGAATTGGGAGATTTTGCACTTACACAGAATGAGAAATATCAACAGATAGAGAAAAGGTTAGAATTTGTTGAATTGACATTTTGGTAGATAGAGAAAGTTAGTTTTGCCGAAATTGACACAAACGGAGATATTGATGTTAGCTTGAATGCGATGATCTGGTAATCTGCAGCATTTGAGGAATTGGAAAAAATTGAGCTGTTCCGTAATTTAGAGAACCAGATTTGTTGAAAAGGAGTGAAATGGAGAAGTTGAAGTTTGATGAGAATGCTGAGCAGTTGGAAATGCAGGGATTCTATGAAATAGAGACGTTAAAGCATATACACAGTAGAACTTTGCCGAGATATAGAAATTGAATGAAATGTAGAAACTGATAGATTCATAGAAAGAGCAGATGATGCAAGCATTGAATTTCATGGAATTGTGAAATTTTACAATAATGAGGAATGGGAAATATCTGCAGCTGGAGAAAATGCTAGAAGGACATCAATGGCTGGAAATAGACATTTTGCCTAATGGAGAAAGGTAGATTTGCAGTTTTTCTGCAATCACTAATCTGATCTGTCAATATGTATTGAAGTTGTCATGATTGCAGAGAAGGTGCAAATCTAGTTTTCTCCATTAGGCAAAATGTCTCATTCGAGCCACTGATCAACTTCCTGCATTTTCTCCCGCTGCAGATATTTCTCCCTCCTCATTATTTAAAATTTCACAATTCCATGGAATTCGATGCTTGCATCATCTGCTCTTTCTCTGAATCTATCAGTTTGTACATTTCTATCAATTTCTATATCTCAACAAAGTTCTACTGTGAATGTGCTTTAATATTCCATTTCAAAGAATCTCTGCATTGCCAGCTTCTTATTGTTCACATCAACCTTCAACTTCTCCATTTCACTCCTTATCAGCAACTCTGGTTCTCTGAATTATGGAACAGTTCAATTTTTTCCTATTACTCAAATGCTGCAGATTACCGGATCTCCGCATTCACGCTAATCTCAATACCTCCATAAGTGTCATTTTCGGAAAAACTAACTTTCTCTATCTGCCAAATTTTCAATTGAACAACTTCTAACCTTTTCTCTATCTTTAAATATTTCTCATTCTGCATAATTGCAAAATCTCCCAATTCCATGAAATCCATTTCTTGCAGATGCTAATCCTACTCTGAAGTCTAGCTTTCTACATTTCCATCAATTTCTATATTTCTACTAATTTCTACTCTCTATATTCTTAATGTCTCCATTAGGAACAGGTCTGCAATTCCAGCTGGTCATCATTCACCTCGAATTTGAACTTCTCCAGTTCTCACTTTTTCAGCAAAACTGGTTGTCTGCATGAAGAACCTGCTCAATTCCTGCAATTACGCAAATTCTGCAGATTTCCAGATTCTCTGCATTGAATCTAACTTCAATATCTCCGCAGGCTTCACTTTCCGAAAAACTGGCTTTCCCTATCTACCAAAATGTCAATTGCTATCTGTTTGAACAAGTTCCACCATTTTCTCTATCTGCAGATATTGCTCAGTCTGTATAATTGCAAAATCTTCCAATTCCATGAAATCCATTTCTTGCAGATGCTAATCCTACTCTGAAGTCTAGCTTTCTACATTTCCATCAATTTCTATAGTTGTGCTAATTTCCACTCTCTATATTGTTAATGACGACTAGGCACATGTCTGCAATTCCAGCTACTCATCGTTCACCTCGACATTGAACTTCACCAGTTCTGTCTTTTTCAGCAAAACAGGTACTCTGAATGAAGAACCTATTCAATTTCCTGCAATTACTCAAATTCAGCAGATTTCCAGATTCTCTGCATTCACACTACCTTCAATATCTCCACAGGCTTCACTTTCCGAAAAACTGGCATTTCCTATCTACCTAAAGTCAATTGCTATCCGTTTTTTCAATTGCTACCATTTTCTCTTTCTGCAGTTATTTCTCAGTCTGTATAATTGCAAAATCTCCCAATTCCATGAAATTCACTTCTTGCAGATGCTAATCCTTCTCTGAGTATCTAGGTTTCTCCATTTCCATCAATTTTTATATCTTTACTAATTTCTACTCTATATATATTGATGTCTCTATTAGGAACAAGTCCGCAATTCCAGCTGCTGATCGTTCATCTCGACATTGAACTTCTCCAGTTCTCTCTTTTAAAGGAAAACTGTTTCTCTGCATATAGAAACTGCTCAGTTTCCAGGAATTACTCAAAACTGCCTTCCCCTATCTACCAAAATGTCAATTGCTATCTGTTTGTACAAGTTCTACCATTTTGTCTATATGCAGATATTTCTCATTCTGCTTAATTGCAAAAACGCATGATTCCATAAAATTCATTGCTTGTAGATGTGAATCCTTCTATTGCTTTATAGGATTCTCTATTATTTTCAATTTCTATATCTCTATTAATCTGATTTGTCAATATGTATTGAAGTTGTCGTGATTGCAGACAAGCTGCAAATCCAACTTTCTCCATTAGGCAAAATGCCTGTTTCGAGCCATTGATGAACTTCTAGCATTTTCTCCAGCTGCAGATATTTCCCACTCCTCATTATTGTAGAATTTCACAATTCCATGAAATTCAATGCTTGCATCATCTGCCCTTTCTCTGAATGTTGCAGTTCCTACATTTCTTTCAATTTCTATATCTCGACAAAGTTCTACTTTGTGTATGCTTTAATATCTCTATTTTATAGAATCTCTGCATTGCCAGCTGCTCATTGTTCACATCAAACTTCAACTTCTCCATTTCTCTCCTTTTCAGCAAATCTGGTTCTTTGTATTAAGGAACATCTCAATTTCTTCCAATTACTCAAATTCTGCTGATTACCAGATTCTCCGCATTCACGCTTACTTCAATATCTCTGTATTTGTCAGTTTCCGCACAACTAACTTGCTCTATCTACGAAAATGTCAAAGGAACAAGTTCTCACCTTTTCTCTATCAGTAGATATTTCTCATTGTGTATCATTGCAAAATCTCCCAATTCCTTGAATCCTCTTCTTAAAGATGCTAATCCTTCTCTGAGTGTCTAGGTTTGCACATTTCCATCAATATCTGTATTTCTACTATATCCCACTCTCTATATTCTTAATGTCTCCATTAGGAACAAGTCTGCAATTCCAGCGGGTCATCGTTCACCTCGACATTGAACGGGTCCAGTTCTCTCTTTTTCAGCAAAACAGGTTCTCTGCATGAAGAACCTACTCAATTTCCTGCAATGACTCAAATTCTGCAGATTTCCAGCTTCTCTGCATTCACGCTAACTTCAATATCTCCGCAGGCTTCACTTTCCGAAAAACTCGCTTTCCCTATCTACCAAAAGGTCAATTGCTATCCGTTTGAACAAGTTCTACCATTGTCTCTATCTGCAGATATTTCTCAGTCTGCATAATTGCAAAATCTCCCAATTCCATGAAATCCATTTCTTGCAGATGCTAATCCTACTCTGAAGTCTAGCTTTGTACATTTCCATCAATTTCTATATTTCTACTAATTTCCACTCTCTATATTGTTACTGTCTACTAGGCACAAGTCTGCAATTCAAGCTACTCATCGTTCAATTCGACATTGAACTTCTCCAGTTCTCTCTTTTACAGAAAAACAGGTACTCTGAATGAAGAACCTACTCAATTTCCAGCAATTACTCTAATTCTGCAGATTTCCAGCTTCTCTGCATTCACGCTAACTTCAATATCTCTGCAGGCTTCACTTTCCGAAATATTGGCTTTCCCTATGTACCTAAAGTCAATTGCTATCCGTTTGAACAAGTTCTACCATTTTCTCTATCTGCAGATATTTCTCAGTCTGTATAATTGCAAAATCTCCAAATTCCATGAAATTCAGTTCTTGCAAATGCTAATCTTTTCTGAGTATCTAGGTTTCTCCATTTCCATTTCACTACTAATTTCCACTCTCTATATGTATTATTATCTCTATTAGTAACAAGTCCGCAATTCCAGCTGCTCATCGTTCACCTCAACATTAACCTTCTCCCGTTCTCTCCTTTTCAGCAAAACTGGTTCTCTGCATGAAGAAACTACTCAATTTACTGCAATGACTCAAATTCTGCAGATTTCCACTTTCTCTGCATGCACGCTAACTTTAATATATCCATAGGCTTCACTTTCCGCAAAACTGCCTTCCCCTATCTACCAAAATCTCAATTGCTATCCGTTTGAACAAGTTCTACCATTTTGTCTATATGCAGATATTTCTCATTCTGCTTAATTGAAAAAAATCCCGATTCGATGAAATTCATTGCTTGTAGATGTGATTCCTTCTATGGCTTTATAGGATTCTCTATTATTATCAATTTCTATATCTCTACTAATCTGATCTGTCAATATGTATTGAAGTTGTTGTGATTGCAGAGTAGATGCAAATCTATTTTTCTCCATTAGGCAACATGTCTCCTTCGAGCCATTGATCAACTTCTTGCATTTTCTCCAACTGCAGATATTTCTCCCTCCTCATTATTGTAAAATTTCACAATTCCATGAAATTCAATGCTTGTATCATCTGCTCTTTCTCTGAATATATCAGTTTCCACATTTCTATCAATTTCTATATCTCAACAAAGTTCTACTGTGAATATGCTTTAATATTCCATGCCAAAGAAGCTCTGCATTGCCAGCTGCTCATCATTCACATCAAACTTCAACTTCTCCATTTCTCTTCTTTTCTGCAAATCTGGTTCTCTGAATTTTGGAAAAGCTCAATTTTTTCCAATTACTCAAATACTGCAGATTACCAGATCTCCGCATTCAGTCCAATTTCAATACTCCGTATGTGTCAATTTCAGTAAAACTAACTTTCTTTATCCACCAAAATGTCAATTGAACAACTTCTAACCTTTTCTCTATCTGTAGAAATTTCTAATTCTGTATAATTGAAAAATCTCCAAATTCCATGAAATCCATTTCTTGCACATGCTAATCCTACTCTGAAGTCTAGCTTTCTACATTTCCATCAATTTCTATATTTGTACTAATTTCCACTCTCTATATTGTTAATGTCTACTAGGCACAAGTTTGCAAATCCAGCTGCTCATCGTTCACCTTGACATTGAACTTCTCCAGTTCTCTCTTTTTCAGTAAAACTGGTATTCTGAATGAAGAACCTACTCAATTTCCTGCAATTACACTAATTCTGCAGAAATCCAGCTTCTCTGCATTCACGCTAACTTCAATATCTCCGCAAGCTTCACTTTCCGAAAAACTGGCTTTCCCTATCTACCTAAAGTCAGTTGCTATCCGTTTGAACAAGTTCTACCATTTCCTCTATCTGCAGATGTATCTCAGTCTGTATAATTGCAAAATCTCCCAATTCCATGAAATCCATTTCTTGCAATGCTGATCCTTCTCTGAGTATCGAGGTTTCTCCATTTCCATCAATTTCTATATCTCGACAAATTTCTACTCTCTATATGTATCAATGTCTCTATTAGGAACAAGTCCGCAATTCCAGCTGCTCATCGTTCATCTCGACATTGAACTTCTCCAGTTCTCTCTTTTTCAGCAAAACTGGTTCTCTGCATGAAGAAACTGCTCATTTTCCAGCAATTACTCAGATTCTGCAGATTTCCAGATTCCCTGCATTCACGCTAACTTTAATATCTCCGTAGGCTTTACTTTCCGCAACACTGCATTCCACTATCTACCAAAATGGCAATTGCTATCCGTTTGTAAAAGTTCTACCATTTTGTCTATCTGCAGATATTTCTCATCCTGCATAATTGCAAAAAACGCACAATTCCATAAATTCATCGCTCGTAGATGCGACTCATTCTATGGTTGTATAGCATTCTACATTATTATCAATTTCTATATCTCTACTAATCTGATCTGTCAATATGTATTGAAGTTGTCGTGATTGAACAGAAGCAGCAAATCTAGCTTTCTCCTTTTGGCAAAATGTCTATTTCCAGCCATTGATGAACTTCTAGCGTTTTCTGCAGCTGCAGATATTTCCCACTCCTTATTATTCCAAAATTTCACAATTCAATGAAATTCAATGCTTGCATCATCAGCCCTTTCTCTCAATGTACCAGTTTCTACATTTCTTTCAATTTCCATATCTCGACAATGTTCTACTGTGTATATGCTTTAATATTTCTTCCAATTACTCAAATTCTGCTGATTACCAGATTCTCCGCATTCACGCTTACTTCCATATCTCCGTATGTGTGTTTCCACACAACTAACTTGCTCTATCTACCAAAATGTCAATGCAACAAGTTCTAACCTTTTCTCTCTCTGCAGATATTTCTCATTCTGTATCAGTGCAAAATCTCCCAATTCCATGAAATCCATTTCTTGCAAAAGCCTACTCTGAAGTCTAGCTTTCTACATTTCCATCAATTTCTATATTTGTACTAATTTCCACTCTCTATATTGTTAATGTCTCTACTAGGCACAAGTCTGCAATTCCAGCTGCTCATCGTTCACCTTGACATTGGTCTTCGCCACTTTCTCTTTTTCAGCAAAACAGGTTCTCTGCATCAAGAACCTACTCAATTTCCTGCAATTACTCAAATTCTGCAGATTTCCAGCTTCTCTGCATTCACGCTAACTTCAATATCTCCGCAGGCTTCACTTTCCGAAAAATTGGCTTTCCCTATCTACCAAAATGTCAATTGCTATCCATTTGAACAAGTTCTACCATTTTCTCTATCTGCAGATATTTCTCAGTCTGTATAATTGCAAAATCTCCCAATTCCATGAAATCCATTTCTTGCAGAGCTAATCCTACTCTGAAGTCTAGATTTCTACATTTCCATCAATTTCTATATTTGTACTAATTTCCACTCTCTATATTGTTAATGTCGAGTAGGCACAACTCTGCAATTCCAGCTATTCATCGTTCACCTAGACATTGAAATTCTCCAGTTCTCTCTTTTTCTGCAAAACAGGTACTCTGAATGAAGAACCTACCCAATTTCCAGCAATTATTCAAATTCTGCAGATTTCCAGCTTCTCTGCATTCACGCTAACTTCAATATCTCCGCAGGCTTCACTTTCCGAAAAACTGGCTTTCCCTATCTACCTAAAGTCAATTGCTATCCGTTTGAACAAGTTCAACCATTTTCTCTATCTGCAGATATTTCTCAGTCTGTATAATTGCAACATCTCCCAATTCCATGAAATCCATTTCTTGCAATGCTATTCCTTCCCTGAGTATCTAGGTTTCTCCATTTCGATCAATTTCT
This sequence comes from Cetorhinus maximus, assembly GCF_964194155.1. Classification (NCBI taxonomy): domain Eukaryota; kingdom Metazoa; phylum Chordata; class Chondrichthyes; order Lamniformes; family Cetorhinidae; genus Cetorhinus; species Cetorhinus maximus. The sequence continues at coordinate 109,728,913 of NC_135885.1, forward strand.
ATATCTCGACTAATTTCTACTCTCTCTATATGTATCAATGTCTCTATTAGGAACAAGTCCGCAATTGCAGCTGCTCATCGTTCACCTCGACATTGAACTTCTCCAGTTCTCTCTTTTTCAGCCAAACTGGTTCTCTGCATGAAGAAACTACTCAATTTAATGCAATGACTCAAATTCTGCAGATTTCCAGTTTCTCTGCATGCACGCTAGGCTTCACTATCGGCAAAACTGCCTTCCCCTATCTACCAAAATGTCAATTGCTATCTGATTGAACAAGTTCTACCATTTTATCTATATGCAGATATTTCTCATTCTGCTTAATTGCAAAAACGCATGATTCCATGAAATTCATTGCTTGTAGATGTGAATCCTTCTATTGCTTTATAGGATTCTCTATTATTATCAATTTCTATACCTCTACTAATCTGATATGTCAATATGTATTGAAGCTGTCGTGAATGCAGAGAAGGTGCAAATCTAGTTTTATCCATTAGGCATCATGTTTCCTTCGAGCCACTGATCAACTTCTTGCATTTTCTCCAGCTGCAGATATTTCTCCATCCTGATTATTGTAGAATTTCACAATTCCATGAAATTCAATGCTTGTATCATCTGCTCTTTCTCTGAATATATCAGTTTCTACATTTCAATCAATTTCTATATCTCAACAAAGTTCTACTGTGAATATGCTTTAATATTCCATTTCAAAGAATCTCTGCATTGCCAGCTGCTCATCATTCAGATCAAACTTCAAGTTCTCCATTTCTCTTCTTTTCTGCAAATCTGGTTCTCTGAATTATGGAAAAGCTCAATTTTTTCCAATTACTCAAATACTGCAGCTTAACATATCTCCGCATTCACGCTAATTTCATTATCTCCGTATGTGTCCATTTCAGTAAAACTAACTTTCTTTATCTACCAAAATGTCAATTGAACAACTTCTAACCTTTTCTCTATCTGTAGATACTTCTCATTCTCTATCATTGCAAAATCTCCCAATTCCATGAAATCCATTTCTGGCAGATGCTAATCCTACTCTGAAGACTAGCTTTCTACATTTCCATCAATTTCTATATTTGTACTAATTTCCACTCTCTATATTGTTAATGTCTACTAGGCACAAGTCTGCAATTCCAGCTGCTCATCGTTCACCTCGACATTGAACTTCTCCAGTTCTCTCTTTTTCAGCAAAACAGGTACTCTGAATGAAGAACCTACTCAATTTTCTGCAATTACACTAATTCTGCAGATTTCCAGCTTCTCTGCATTCACGCTAACTTCAATATCTCCGCAGGCTTCACTTTCCGAAAAACTGGCTTTCCCTATCTACCTAAAGTCAATTGCTATCCGTTTGAACAAGTTCAACCATTTTCTCTATCTGCAGATATTTCTCAGTCTGTATAATTGCAAAATCTCCCAATTCCATGAAATCCATTTCTTGCAATGCTAATCCTTCTCTGAGTATCGAGGTTTCTCCATTTCCATCAATTTCTATACCTCGACTAATTTGTACTCTCTATATTGTTAATGTCTCTACTAGGCACAAGTCTGCAATTCCAGCTGCTCATCGTTCACCTCGACATTGAACTTCTCCAGTTCTCTCTTTTTCAGCCAAACTGGTTCTCTGCATGAAGAAACTACTCAATTTAATGCAATGACTCAAATTCTGCAGATTTCCAGTTTCTCTGCATGCACGCTATCTTGAATATATCTGTAGGCTTCACTATCGGCAAAACTGCCTTCCCCTATCTACCAAAATGTCAATTGCTATCTGATTGAACAAGTTCTACCATTTTATCTATATGCAGATATTTCTCATTCTGCTTAATTGCAAAAACGCATGATTCCATGAAATTCATTGCTTGTAGATGTGAATCCTTCTATTGCTTTATAGGATTCTCTATTATTATCAATTTCTATACCTCTACTAATCTGATATGTCAATATGTATTGAAGCTGTCGTGAATGCAGAGAAGGTGCAAATCTAGTTTTATCCATTAGGCATCATGTTTCCTTCGAGCCACTGATCAACTTCTTGCATTTTCTCCAGCTGCAGATATTTCTCCATCCTGATTATTGTAGAATTTCACAATTCCATGAAATTCAATGCTTGTATCATCTGCTCTTTCTCTGAATATATCAGTTTCTACATTTCAATCAATTTCTATATCTCAACAAAGTTCTACTGTGAATATGCTTTAATATTCCATTTCAAAGAATCTCTGCATTGCCAGCTGCTCATCATTCAGATCAAACTTCAAGTTCTCCATTTCTCTTCTTTTCTGCAAATCTGGTTCTCTGAATTATGGAAAAGCTCAATTTTTTCCAATTACTCAAATACTGCAGATTAACATATCTCCGCATTCACGCTAATTTCATTATCTCCGTATGTGTCCATTTCAGTAAAACTAACTTTCTTTATCTACCAAAATGTCAATTGAACAACTTCTAACCTTTTCTCTATCTGTAGATATTTCTCATTCTCTATCATTGCAAAATCTCCCAATTCCATGAAATCCATTTCTGGCAGATGCTAATCCTACTCTGAAGTCTAGCTTTCTACATTTCCATCAATTTCTATATTTGTACTAATTTCCACTCTCTATATTTTTAATGTCTACTAGGCACAAGTCTGCAATTCCAGCTGCTCATCCTTCACCTCGACATTGAACTTCTCCAGTTCTCTCTTTTTCAGCAAAACAGGTACTCTGAATGAAGAACCTACTCAATTTTCTGCAATTACACTAATTCTGCAGATTTCCAGCTTCTCTGCATTCACGCTAACTTCAATATCTCCGCAGGCTTCACTTTCCGAAAAACTGGCTTTCCCTATCTACCTAAAGTCAATTGCTATCCGTTTGAACAAGTTCAACCATTTTCTCTATCTGCAGATATTTCTCAGTCTGTATAATTGCAAAATCTTCCAATTCCATGAAATCCATTTCTTGCAATGCTAATCCTTCTCTGAGTATCGAGGTTTCTCCATTTCCATCAATTTCTATACCTCGACTAATTTGTACTCTCTATACTGTTAATGTCTCTACTAGGCACAAGTCTGCAATTCCAGCTGCTCATCGTTCACCTCGACATTGAACTTCTCCAGTTCTCACTTTTTCAGCAAAACTGGTTGTCTGCATGAAGAACCTGCTCAATTCCTGCAATTACGCAAATTCTGCAGATTTCCAGATTCTCTGCATTGAATCTAACTTCAATATCTCCGCAGGCTTCACTTTCCGAAAAACTGCCTTCCTCTATCTACCAAAATGGCAATTGCTATCCATTTGTAAAAGTTCTACAATTTTGTCTATCTGCAGATAATTCTCAACCTGCATAATTGCAAAAACGCACAATTCCATGAAATTCATTGCTCGTAGATGCGACTCATTCTATGGCTGTATAGCATTCTACATTATTATCAATTTTTATATCTCTACTAATCTGATCTGTCAATATGTATTGAAGTTGTCATGGCTGCAGACAAGCTGCAAATCTAACTTTCTCCATTAGGCAACATGTCTAATTCGAGCCATTAATGCATTTCTAGCATTTTATCCGGCTCCAGATATTTCCCATTCCTTATTATTGTAAAATTTCACAATTCCATGAAATTCAATGCTTGCATCATCTGCCCTTTCTCTGACTGTATCAGTTTCTACATTTTTTTCAATTTCCATATCTCGACAAAGTTCTACTGTGTATAGGCTTTAATATTTCTTCCAATTACTCAAAATCTGCTGATTACCAGATTCTCCACATTCACGCTTACTTCAATATCTCCGTATGTGCCAGTTTCCGCACAACTAACTTGCTCTATCTACCAAAATGTCAAAGGAACAAGTTCTAACCTTTTCTCTATCTGTAGATATTTCTCATTCTGTATCATCGCAAAATCTCCCAATTCCATGAAATCCATTTCATGCAGATGTAAATCCTGCTCTGAAGTCTAGCTTTCTACATTTCCATCAATTTCTATATTTGTACTAATTTCCACTCTCTATATTGTTAATGTCTCTACTAGGCACAAGTCTGCAATTCCAGCTGCTCATCGTTCACCTCGACATTAATCTTCTCCAGTTCTCTCTTTTTCAGCAACACTGGTTCTCTGCATGAAGAACCTACTCAATTTCCTGCAATTACTCAAATTCTTTAGATTTCCAGTTTCTCTGCATGCACGCTATCTTTAATATATCTGTAGGCTTCACTTTCCGGAAAAGTGCCTTCCCCTATCCACCAAAATGTCAATTGCTATCCGTTTAAGCAAGTTCTACCATTGTGTCTATATGCAGATATTTCTCATTCTGCTTAATTGCAAAAACGCCCGATTCCATGAAATTCATTGCTTGTAGATGTGACTCCTTCTATGGCTTTATTGGATTCTCTATTATTATCAAGTTATATATCTCTACTAATCTGATCTGTCAATATGTATTGAAGTTGTCGTGTTTGCAGAGAAGGTGCAATTCTAGTTTTCTCCATTATGCAAAATGTCTCCTTCGAGCCACTGATCAACTTCTTGCATTTTCTCCAGCTGCAGATATTTCTCCCTCCTCATTATTGTAAAATTTCACAATTCCATGAAATTCAATGCTTGTATCTTCTGCTCTTTCGCTGAATCTATCAGTTTCTACATTTCTATCAATTTCTATATCTCAACAAATTTTACTGTGAATATGCTTTAATATTGCATTTCAAAGAATCACAGTATTGCCAGCTGCTTATCGTTCACATCAAACTTCATCATCTCCATTTCTCTCCTTTTCAGAAACTCTGGTTCTCTGAATTATGGAACAGGTCAATATTTGTCAAATACTCAAATGCTGCAGATTACCGGATCTCCACATTCACGCTAATTTCAATAACTCCATATGTGTCAATTTCAGAAAAACTAACTTTCTCTATCAACCAAAATGTCAATGAAACAACTTCTAACCTTTTCTCCATCTGTAGATATTTCTCATTCTGTGTAATTGCAAAACCTCCCAATTCCATGAGTCCATTTCTTGCAGATCCTAATCCTACTCTGAAGTCTAGCTTTCTACATTTCCATCAATTTCTATATTTGTATTAATTTCCACTCTCTATATTGTTAATGTCTCTACTAGGCACAAGTATGCAATTCCAGCTGTTCATCGTTCACCTCGAATTTGAACTTCTCCAGTTCTCTCTTTTTCAGCAAAACTGGTTCTCTGCATGAAGAAGCTACTCAATTTCCTGCAATTACTCAAATTCTGTAGATTTCCAGATTCTCTGCATTCACGCTAACTTCAATATCTCCGCAGGCTTCACTTTCCGAAAAACTGGCTTTCCCTATCTACCAAAATGTCAATTGCTATCTGTTTGAACAAGTTCCACCATTTTCTCTATCTGCAGATATTGCTCAGTCTGTATAATTGCAAAATCTTCCAATTCCATGAAATCCATTTCTTGCAGATGCTAATCCTACTCTGAAGTCTAGCTTTCTACATTTCCATCAATTTCTATAGTTGTGCTAATTTCCACTCTCTATATTGTTAATGACGACTAGGCACATGTCTGCAATTCCAGCTACTCATCGTTCACCTCGACATTGAACTTCACCAGTTCTGTCTTTTTCAGCAAAACAGGTACTCTGAATGAAGAACCTATTCAATTTCCTGCAATTACTCAAATTCAGCAGATTTCCAGATTCTCTGCATTCACACTACCTTCAATATCTCCACAGGCTTCACTTTCCGAAAAACTGGCATTTCCTATCTACCTAAAGTCAATTGCTATCCGTTTTTTCAATTGCTACCATTTTCTCTTTCTGCAGTTATTTCTCAGTCTGTATAATTGCAAAATCTCCCAATTCCATGAAATTCACTTCTTGCAGATGCTAATCCTTCTCTGAGTATCTAGGTTTCTCCATTTCCATCAATTTTTATATCTTTACTAATTTCTACTCTATATATATTGATGTCTCTATTAGGAACAAGTCCGCAATTCCAGCTGCTGATCGTTCATCTCGACATTGAACTTCTCCAGTTCTCTCTTTTAAAGGAAAACTGTTTCTCTGCATATAGAAACTGCTCAGTTTCCAGGAATTACTCAAAACTGCCTTCCCCTATCTACCAAAATGTCAATTGCTATCTGTTTGTACAAGTTCTACCATTTTGTCTATATGCAGATATTTCTCATTCTGCTTAATTGCAAAAACGCATGATTCCATAAAATTCATTGCTTGTAGATGTGAATCCTTCTATTGCTTTATAGGATTCTCTATTATTATCAATTTCTATATCTCTATTAATCTGATTTGTCAATATGTATTGAAGTTGTCGTGATTGCAGACAAGCTGCAAATCCAACTTTCTCCATTAGGCAAAATGCCTGTTTCGAGCCATTGATGAACTTCTAGCATTTTCTCCAGCTGCAGATATTTCCCACTCCTCATTATTGTAGAATTTCACAATTCCATGAAATTCAATGCTTGCATCATCTGCCCTTTCTCTGAATGTTGCAGTTCCTACATTTCTTTCAATTTCTATATCTCGACAAAGTTCTACTTTGTGTATGCTTTAATATCTCTATTTTATAGAATCTCTGCATTGCCAGCTGCTCATTGTTCACATCAAACTTCAACTTCTCCATTTCTCTCCTTTTCAGCAAATCTGGTTCTTTGTATTAAGGAACATCTCAATTTCTTCCAATTACTCAAATTCTGCTGATTACCAGATTCTCCTCATTCACGCTTACTTCAATATCTCTGTATTTGTCAGTTTCCGCACAACTAACTTGCTCTATCTACGAAAATGTCAAAGGAACAAGTTCTCACCTTTTCTCTATCAGTAGATATTTCTCATTGTGTATCATTGCAAAATCTCCCAATTCCTTGAATCCTCTTCTTAAAGATGCTAATCCTTCTCTGAGTGTCTAGGTTTGCACATTTCCATCAATATCTGTATTTCTACTATATCCCACTCTCTATATTCTTAATGTCTCCATTAGGAACAAGTCTGCAATTCCAGCGGGTCATCGTTCACCTCGACATTGAACGGGTCCAGTTCTCTCTTTTTCAGCAAAACAGGTTCTCTGCATGAAGAACCTACTCAATTTCCTGCAATGACTCAAATTCTGCAGATTTCCAGCTTCTCTGCATTCACGCTAACTTCAATATCTCCGCAGGCTTCACTTTCCGAAAAACTCGCTTTCCCTATCTACCAAAAGGTCAATTGCTATCCGTTTGAACAAGTTCTACCATTGTCTCTATCTGCAGATATTTCTCAGTCTGCATAATTGCAAAATCTCCCAATTCCATGAAATCCATTTCTTGCAGATGCTAATCCTACTCTGAAGTCTAGCTTTGTACATTTCCATCAATTTCTATATTTCTACTAATTTCCACTCTCTATATTGTTACTGTCTACTAGGCACAAGTCTGCAATTCAAGCTACTCATCGTTCAATTCGACATTGAACTTCTCCAGTTCTCTCTTTTACAGAAAAACAGGTACTCTGAATGAAGAACCTACTCAATTTCCAGCAATTACTCTAATTCTGCAGATTTCCAGCTTCTCTGCATTCACGCTAACTTCAATATCTCTGCAGGCTTCACTTTCCGAAATATTGGCTTTCCCTATGTACCTAAAGTCAATTGCTATCCGTTTGAACAAGTTCTACCATTTTCTCTATCTGCAGATATTTCTCAGTCTGTATAATTGCAAAATCTCCAAATTCCATGAAATTCAGTTCTTGCAAATGCTAATCTTTTCTGAGTATCTAGGTTTCTCCATTTCCATTTCACTACTAATTTCCACTCTCTATATGTATTATTATCTCTATTAGTAACAAGTCCGCAATCCCAGCTGCTCATCGTTCACCTCAACATTAACCTTCTCCCGTTCTCTCCTTTTCAGCAAAACTGGTTCTCTGCATGAAGAAACTACTCAATTTACTGCAATGACTCAAATTCTGCAGATTTCCACTTTCTCTGCATGCACGCTAACTTTAATATATCCGTAGGCTTCACTTTCCGCAAAACTGCCTTCCCCTATCTACCAAAATCTCAATTGCTATCCGTTTGAACAAGTTCTACCATTTTGTCTATATGCAGATATTTCTCATTCTGCTTAATTGAAAAAAATCCCGATGCGATGAAATTCATTGCTTGTAGATGTGATTCCTTCTATGGCTTTATAGGATTCTCTATTATTATCAATTTCTATATCTCTACTAATCTGATCTGTCAATATGTATTGAAGTTGTTGTGATTGCAGAGTAGATGCAAATCTATTTTTCTCCATTAGGCAACATGTCTCCTTCGAGCCATTGATCAACTTCTTGCATTTTCTCCAACTGCAGATATTTCTCCCTCCTCATTATTGTAAAATTTCACAATTCAATGCAATTCAATGCTTGTATCACCTGCTCTTTCTCTGAATATATCAGTTTCCACATTTCTATCAATTTCTATATCTCAACAAAGTTCTACTGTGAATATGCTTTAATATTTCATGCCAAAGAAGCTCTGCATTGCCAGCTGCTCATCATTCACATCAAACTTCAACTTCTCCATTTCTCTTCTTTTCTGCAAATCTGGTTCTCTGAATTTTGGAAAAGCTCAATTTTTTCCAATTACTCAAATACTGCAGATTACCAGAGCTCCGCATTCAGTCTAATTTCAATACTCCGTATGTGTCAATTTCAGTAAAACTAACTTTCTTTATCCACCAAAATGTCAATTGAACAACTTCTAACCTTTTCTCTATCTGTAGAAATTTCTCATTCTGTATAATTGAAAAATCTCCAAATTCCATGAAATCCATTTCTTGCAGATGCTAATCCTACTCTGAAGTCTAGCTTTCTACATTTCCATCAATTTCTATATTTGTACTAATTTCCACTCTCTATATTGTTAATGTCTACTAGGCACAAGTCTGCAAATCCAGCTGCTCATCGTTCACCTCGACATTGGTCTTCGCGACTTTCTCTTTTTCAGCAAAACAGGTTCTCTGCATCAAGAACCTACTCAATTTCCTGCAATTACTCAAATTCTGCAGATTTCCAGCTTCTCTGCATTCACGCTAACTTCAATATCTCCGCAGGCTTCACTTTCCGAAAAATTGGCTTTCCCTATCTACCAAAATGTCAATTGCTATCCATTTGAACAAGTTCTACCATTTTCTCCATCTGCAGATATTTCTCAGTCTGTATAATTGCAAAATCTCCCAATTCCATGAAATCCATTTCTTGCAGAGCTAATCCTACTCTGAAGTCTAGATTTCTACATTTCCATCAATTTCTATATTTGTACTAATTTCCACTCTCTATATTGTTAATGTCGAGTAGGCACAACTCTGCAATTCCAGCTATTCATCGTTCACCTAGACATTGAAATTCTCCAGTTCTCTCTTTTTCTGCAAAACAGGTACTCTGAATGAAGAACCTACCCAATTTCCAGCAATTATTCAAATTCTGCAGATTTCCAGCTTCTCTGCATTCACGCTAACTTCAATATCTCCGCAGGCTTCACTTTCCGAAAAACTGGCTTTCCCTATCTACCTAAAGTCAATTGCTATCTGTTTGAACAAGTTCTACCATTTTCTCTATCTGCAGATATTTCTCAGTCTGTATAATTGCAAAATCTCCCAATTCCATGAAATCCATTTCTTGCAGATGCTAATCCTGCTCTGAGTATCTAGGTTTCTTCATTTCCATCAATTTCTATATCTCTACTAATTTCTACTCTCTATATGTATTAATGTCTCTATTAGGAACAATTCTGCATTTCCAGCTGCTCATCGTTCACCTCGACATTGAACTTCTCAAGTTCTCTCTTTATCTGCAAAACTGGGTCTCTGCATGACGAAACTACTCAATTTACTGCAATGACTCAAATTCTGAAGATTTCCAGTTTCTCTGCATGCACGCTATCTTTAATATATCTGTAGGCTTCACTTTCAGCAAAACTGCCTTCCCCTATCTACCAAAATTTCAATTGCTATCTGTTTGAACAAGTTCTACCATTTTGTCTATCTGCAGATATTTCTCAGTCTGTATAATTGCAAAATCTCCCAATTCCATGAAATCCATTTCTTGCAGATGCTAATCCGACTCTGAAGTCTAGCTTTCTACATTTCCATCAATTTCCATATTTGTACTAATTTCCACTCTCTATATTGTTAATATCTAATAGGCACAAGTCTGCAATTCCAGCTACTCAGCGTTCACCTCGACCTTGAACTTCTCCAGTTCTCTCTTTTTCAGCAAAACAGGTACTCTGAATGAAGAACCTACTCAATTTCCTGCAATTACTCTAATTCTGCAGATTTCCAGCTTCTCTGCATTCACGCTAACTTCAATATCTCCGCAGGCTTCACTTTCCGAAAAACTGGCTTTCCCTATCTACCTAAAGTCAATTGCTATCTGTTTGAACAAGTTCTACCATTTTCTCAATCTGCAGATATTTCTCAATCTGTAAAATTGCAAAATCTCCTAATTGCATGAAATCCATTTCTTGCAATGCTAATCCTTCTCTGAGGATCTAGGTTTCTCCATTTCTATCAATTTCTATATCTCGACTAATTTCTACTCTCCATATGTATCAATGTCTCTATTAGGAGCAATTCTGCAATTCCAGCTGCTCATCATTCACCTCGACATTGAACTTCTCCAGTTCTCTCTTTATCAGCAAACTGGTTCTCTGCAGGAAGAAACTACTCCATTAACTGCAATGACTCAAATTCTACAGATTTCAAGTTTCTCTGCATGCGCGCTATCTTTAATATATCTGTAGGCTTCGCTATCCACAAAACTGCCTTCCCCTATCTACCAAAATGTCAATCGCTATCTGTTTGAACAAGTTCTACCATTTTGTCTATATGCAGATATTTCTCATTCTGCTTAATGGAAAAAACGACTGATTCCATGAAATTCATTGCTTGTAGATGCGAATCCTGCTAATGCTTTATCGTATTCTCTATTATTATCAATTTCTATATGTTTACTAATCTGATCTGTCAATATGTATTGAAGTTGTCGTGATTGCAGACAAGCTGCAAATCTAGTTTTCTCCATTAGGCAACATGTCTCCATCGAGCCATTGATCAAATACTTACATCTTCTCCAGCTGCAGATATTTCTCCCTCTTGATATTTGTAAAATTTCACAATTCCATGAAATTCAATGCTTGTATCATCTGCTCTTTCTCTGAATATATCAGTTTCCACATTTCTATCAATTTCTATATCTCAACAAATTTCTACTGTGAATATGCTTTAATATTCCATTTCAAAGAATCTCTGCATTGCCAGCTGCTCATCATTCACATCAAACTTCAAGTTCTCCATTTCTCTTCTTTTCTGCAAATCTGGTTCTCTGAATTTTGGAAAAGCTCAATTATTTCCAATTACTCAAATGCTGCAGATTACCAGATCTCCGCATTCACGCTAATTTCAATATCTCCGTATGTGTCAATTTCGGCAAAACTAACTTTCTCTATCTACCAAAATGTCAATTGAACAACTTCTAACCTTTTCTCTATCAGTAGATATTTCTCAATCTGTATAATTGCAAAAGCCCCCAATTCCATGAAAACCATTTCTTGCACATGCTAATCCTACTCTGAAGTCTAGCTTTCTACATTTCCATCAATTTCTATATTTCTACTAATTTCTACTCTCTATATTCTTAATGCCTCCATTAGGAACAAGTCTGCAATTCCAGCTGCTCATCGTTCACCTCGACATTGAACTTCTCCACTTCTCTCTTTTTCAGCAAAACAGGTTCTCTGCATGAAGAATCTGCTCAATTACCTGCAATTACACAAATTCTGCAGAGTTCCAGCTCTGCATTCACGCTAACTTCAATATCTCCGCAGGCTTCACTTTCCGAAAAACTGGCTTTCCCTATGCACCAAAATATCAATTGCTATCCGTTTGAACAAGTTCTACCATTTTCTCTATCTATAGATATTTCTCAGTCTGTATAATTGCAAAATCTCCCAATTCCACGAAATCCATTTCTTGCAGATGCTAATCCTTCTCTGAGTATCTAGGTTTCTTCATTTCCATCAATTTCTATATCTCTACTAATTTCTACTCTCTATATGTATTAATGTCTCTATTAGGAACAATTCTGCAATTCCAGCTGCTCATCGTTCACCTCGACATTGAACTTCTCCAGTTCTCTCTTTATCTGCAAAACTGGGTCTCTGCATGAAGAACCTACTCAATTTCCTGCAATTACACAAATTCTGCAGATTTCCAGCTTCTCTGCATTCACGCTAACTTCAATATCTCCGCAGGCTTCACTTTCCGAAAAACTGGCTTTCCCTATCCACCAAAATGTCAATTGCTATCCGTTTGAACAAGTTCTACCATTTTCTCTATATGCAGATATTTCTCATTCTGCTTAATTGCAAAAACGCATGATTCCATAAAATTCATTGCTTGTAGATGTGAATCCTTCTATTGCTTTATAGGATTCTCTATTATTATCAATTTCTATATCTGTACTAATCTGATCTGTCAATATGTATTGAAGTTGTCGTGATTGCAGACAAGCTGCAAATCCAACATTCTCCATTAGGCAAAATGCCTGTTTCGAGCCATTGATGAACTTCTAGCATTTTCTCCAGCTGCAGATATTTCCCACTCCTCATTAATGTACAATTTCACAATTCCATGAAAATCAATGCTTGCATCATCTGCCCTTTCTCTGAACGTTGCAGTTTCTACATTTCTTTCAATTTCTATATCTCAACAAAGTTCTACTGTGTGTATGCTTTAATATCTCTATTTTATAGAATCTCTGCATTGCCAGCTGCTCAATGTTCACATCAAACTTCAACTTCTCCATTTCTCTCCTTTTCAGCAAATCTGGTTCTCTGTATTAAGGAACATCCCAATTTCTTCCAATTACTCAAATTCTGCTGATTACCAGATTCTCCGCATTCACGCTTACTTCAATATCTCTGTATTTGTCAGTTTCCGCACAACTAACTTTCTCTATCTACGAAAATGTCAAAGGAACAAGTTCTCACCTTTTCTCTATCAGTAGATATTTCTCATTCTGTATCATTGCAAAATCTCCCAATTCCTTGAATCCTCTTCTTAAAGATGCTAATCCTTCTCTGAGTGTCTACATTTCCATCAATATCTATATTTCTACTAATTCCGACTCTCTATATTCTTAATGTCTCCATTAGGAACAAGTCTGCAATTCCAACTGCTCATCGTTCACCTCGACATTGAACGGGTCCAGTTCTCTCTTTTTCAGCAAAATAGATTCTCTGCGTGAAGAACCTACTCAATTTCCTGCAATGACTCAAATTCTGCAGATTTCCAGCTTCCCTGCTTTCACGCTAACTTCAATATCTCCGCAGGCTTCACTTTCCGAAAAACTGGCTTTCCCTATCTACCAAAATGTCAATTGCTATCCGTTTGAACAAGTTCTACCATTTTGTCTATCTGCAGATATTTCTCAGTCTGTATAATTGCAAAATCTCCCAATTCCATGAAATCCATTTCTTGCAGATGCTAATCCGACTCTGAAGTCTAGCTTTGTACATTTCCATCAATTTCTATATTTCTACTAATTTCCACTCTCTATATTGTTAATATCTAATAGGCACAAGTCTGCAATTCCAGCTACTCAGCGTTCACCTCGACATTGAACTTCTCCAGTTCTCTCTTTTTCAGCAAAACAGGTACTCTGAATGAAGAACCTACTCAATTTCCTGCAATTACTCCAATTCTGCAGATTTCCAGCTTCTCTGCATTCACGCTAACTTCAATATCTCCGCAGGCTTCACTTTCCGAAAAACTGGCTTTCCCTATCTACCTAAAGTCAATTGCTATCCGTTTGAACAAGTTCTACCATTTTCTCAATCTGCAGATATTTCTCAGTCTGTAAAATTGCAAAATCTCCTAATTGCATGAAATCCATTTCTTGCAATGCTAATCCTTCTCTGAGGATCTAGGTTTCTCCATTTCTATCAATTTCTATATCTCGACTAATTTCTACTCTCCATATGTATCAATGTCTCTATTAGGAGCAATTCTGCAATTCCAGCTGCTCATCATTCACCTCGACATTGAACTTCTCCAGTTCTCTCTTTATCAGCAAACTGGTTCTCTGCAGGAAGAAACTACTCCATTAACTGCAATGACTCAAATTCTACAGATTTCAAGTTTCTCTGCATGCGCGCTATCTTTAATATATCTGTAGGCTTCGCTATCCACAAAACTGCCTTCCCCTATCTACCAAAATGTCAATCGCTATCTGTTTGAACAAGTTCTACCATTTTGTCTATATGCAGATATTTCTCATTCTGCTTAATGGAAAAAACGACTGATTCCATGAAATTCATTGCTTGTAGATGCGAATCCTGCTAATGCTTTATCGTATTCTCTATTATTATCAATTTCTATATGTTTACTAATCTGATCTGTCAATATGTATTGAAGTTGTCGTGATTGCAGACAAGCTGCAAATCTAGTTTTCTCCATTAGGCAACATGTCTCCATCGAGCCATTGATCAAATACTTACATCTTCTCCAGCTGCAGATATTTCTCCCTCTTGATATTTGTAAAATTTCACAATTCCATGAAATTCAATGCTTGTATCATCTGCTCTTTCTCTGAATATATCAGTTTCCACATTTCTATCAATTTCTATATCTCAACAAATTTCTACTGTGAATATGCTTTAATATTCCATTTCAAAGAATCTCTGCATTGCCAGCTGCTCATCATTCACATCAAACTTCAAGTTCTCCATTTCTCTTCTTTTCTGCAAATCTGGTTCTCTGAATTTTGGAAAAGCTCAATTATTTCCAATTACTCAAATGCTGCAGATTACCAGATCTCCGCATTCACGCTAATTTCAATATCTCCGTATGTGTCAATTTCGGCAAAACTAACTTTCTCTATCTACCAAAATGTCAATTGAACAACTTCTAACCTTTTCTCTATCAGTAGATATTTCTCAATCTGTATAATTGCAAAAGCCCCCAATTCCATGAAAACCATTTCTTGCACATACTAATCCTACTCTGAAGTCTAGCTTTCTACATTTCCATCAATTTCTATATTTCTACTAATTTCTACTCTCTATATTCTTAATGCCTCCATTAGGAACAAGTCTGCAATTCCAGCTGCTCATCGTTCACCTCGACATTGAACTTCTCCACTTCTCTCTTTTTCAGCAAAACAGGTTCTCTGCATGAAGAATCTGCTCAATTACCTGCAATTACACAAATTCTGCAGAGTTCCAGCTCTGCATTCACGCTAACTTCAATATCTCCGCAGGCTTCACTTTCCGAAAAACTGGCTTTCCCTATGCACCAAAATATCAATTGCTATCCGTTTGAACAAGTTCTACCATTTTCTCTATCTATAGATATTTCTCAGTCTGTATAATTGCAAAATCTCCCAATTCCACGAAATCCATTTCTTGCAGATGCTAATCCTTCTCTGAGTATCTAGGTTTCTCCATTTCCATCAATTTCTATATCTCTACTAATTTCTACTCTCTATATGTATTAATGTCTCTATTAGGAACAATGCTGCAATTCCAGCTGCTCATCGTTCATCTCGACATTGAACTTCTCCAGTTCTCTCTTTATCTGCAAAACTGGGTCTCTGCATGAAGAAACTGCTCATTTTCCAGCAATTACTCAAATTCTGCAGATTTCCAGATTCTCTGCATTCACGCTAACTTTAATATCTCCGTAGGCTTTACTTTCCGCAAAACTGCCTTCCCCTATCTACCAAAATGGCAATTGCTATCCGTTTGTACAAGTTCTACCATTTTGTCTATCTGCAGATATTTCTCATCCTGCATAATTGCAAAAACGCACAATTCCAAGAAATTCATTGCTTGTAGATGCGACTCATTCTATGGCTGTATAGGATTCTACATTATTATCAATGTCTTTATCTCTACTAATCTGATCTGTCAATATGTATTGAAGTTTTCGTCATTGCAGACAAGCTGCAAATCTGGCTTTCTCCATTAGGCAAAATGTCTATTTCGAGCCATTGATGAACTTCTAGCATTTTATCCAGCTGCAGATATTTCCCACTCCTCATTATTGTAAAATTTCACAATTCCATGAAATTCAATGCTTGCATCATCTGCCCTTTCTCTGAACGTTGCAGTTTCTACATTTCTTTCAATTTCCATATCTCGACAAAGTTCTACTGTGTATATGCTTTAATATTTCTTCCAATTACTCAAATTCTGCTGATTACCAGATTCTCCGCATTCACGCTTACTTCCATATCTCCGTATGTGTCAGTTTCCACACAACTAACTTGCTCTATCTACCAAAATGTCAATGGAACAAGTTCTAACCTTTTCTCTATCTGTAGATATTTCTCATTCTGTATCATTGCAAAATCTCCCAATTCCATGAAATCCATTTCTTGCAGATGCTACTCCTACTCTGAAGTCTAGCTTTCTACATTTGCATCAATTTCTATATTTGTACTAATTTCCACTCTCTATATTGTTAATGTCTCTACTAGGCACAAGTCTGCAATTCCAGCTGCTGATCATTCACCTCGACATTGAACTTCTCCAGTTCTCTCTTTATCAGCAAAACTGGTTCTCTGCATGAAGAACCTACTCAATTTCCTGCAATTGCTCAAAATCTGCAGATTTCCAGATTTTCTGCATTCAATATAACTTCAATATCCCCGCAGTCTTCACTTTCTTCAAAACTGGCTTTCCCTATCTACCAAAATGTCAATTGCTATCCGTTTGAACAAGTTCTACCATTTTCTCTATCTGCAGATATTTCTCAGTCTGTATAATTGCAAAATCTCCCACTTCCATGAAATTCAGTTCTTCCAAGTGCTAATCCTTCTCTGAGTGTCTAGGTTTCTCCATTTCCATCAATTTCTATATCTCTACTAATTTCTACTGTCTATATGTATTAATGTCTCTATTAGGAACAAGTCCGCAATTCCAGCTGCTGATCGTTCACCTCGATATTGAACTTCTCAAGTTCTCTCTTTTTCAGCAAAACTGGTTCTCTGCCTGAAGAAACTAATCAATTTACTGCAATGACTCAAATTCTGCAGATTTCCAGTTTCCCTGCATGCACGCTAACTTTAATATATCCGTAGGCTTCACTTTCCACAAAACTGCCTTCCCCTGTCTACCAAAATGTCAATTGCTATCCGTTTGAACAAGTTCTACCATTTTGTCTTAATGCAGATATTTCTCACTCTGCTTAATTGAAAAAACGCCCGATTCCATGAAATTCATTGCTTGTAGATGTGACTCCTTCTATGGCTTTATAGGATTCTCTATTATTTTCCATTTCTATATCTCTACTAATCTGATCTGTCAATATGTATTGAAGTTGTCGTGATTGCAGAGTAGATGCAAATCTAGTTTTCTCCATTAGGCAACATGTCTCCTTCGAGCCATTGATCAACTTCTTGCATTTTCTCCAGCTGCAGATATTTCTCCCTCCTG
Source organism: Cetorhinus maximus (assembly GCF_964194155.1). NCBI lineage: Eukaryota > Metazoa > Chordata > Chondrichthyes > Lamniformes > Cetorhinidae > Cetorhinus > Cetorhinus maximus. Next base: position 109,746,360 of record NC_135885.1, read on the forward strand.
ATTATTGTAAAATTTCACAATTCAATGCAATTCAATGCTTGTATCACCTGCTCTTTCTCTGAATATATCAGTTTCCACATTTCTATCAATTTCTATATCTCAACAAAGTTCTACTGTGAATATGCTTTAATATTCCATTTCAAAGAATCTCTGCATTCCCAGCTGCTCATCATTCACATTAAACTTCAACTTCTCCATTTCTCTTCTTTTCTGCAAATCTGGTTCTCTGAATTTTGGAAAAGCTCAATTTTTTCCAATTACTCAAATGCTGCAGATTACCAGATCTCTGCATTGACTCTAATTTCAATATCTCCGCATGTGTCAATTTCGGTAAAACTAACTTGATTTATCTACCAAAATGTCAATTGAACAACTTCTAACCTTTTCTCTATCTGTAGATATTTCTCATTCTGCATTAATTGCAAAATCTCCAAATTCCATGAAATCCATTTCTTGCAGATGCTAATCCTACTCTGAAGTCTAGCTTTCTACATTTCCATCAATTTCTATATCTAGACTAATTTCTACTCTCTATATGTATCAATGTCTCTATTAGGAACAAGCCCGCAATTCCAGTTGCTCATCGTTCATCTCGACATTGAACTTCTCCAGTTCTCTCTTTTTCAGCAAAACTGGTTCTCTGCAAGAAGAAACTGCTCATTCTCCAGCAATTACTCAGATTCTGCAGATTTCCAGATTCTCTGCATTCACGCTAACTTTAATATCTCCGTAGGCTTTACTTTCCGCTAAACTGCATTCCACTATCTACCAAAATGGCAATTGCTATCCGTTTGTACAAGTTCTACCATTTTGTCTATCTGCAGATATTTCTCATCCTGCATAATTGCAAACAACGCACAATTCCATAAATTCATCGCTCCTAGATGCGACTCATTCTATGGTTGTATAGCATTCTACATTATTATCAATTTCTATATCTCTACTAATCTGATCTGTCAATATGTATTGAAGTTGTCGTGATTGAACAGAAGCAGCAAATCTAGCTTTCTCCATTTGGCAAAATGTCTATTTCCAGCCATTGATGAACTTCTAGCGTTTTCTGCAGCTGCAGATATTTCCCACTCCTTATTATTGTAAAATTTCACAATTCCATGAAATTCAATGCTTGTATCATCTGCCCTTTCTCTGAATATATCAGTTTCTACATTTCTTTCAATTTCCATATCTCGACAAAGTTCTACTGTGTATATGCTTTAATATTTCTTCCAATTACTCAAATTCTGCTGATTACCAGATTCTCCGCATTCACGCTTACTTCCATATCTCCGTATGTGTCAGTTTCCACACAACTATCTTGCTCTATCTACCAAAATGTCAATGGAACAAGTTCTAACCTTTTCTCTATCTGTAGATATTTCTCATTCTGTATCATTGCAAAATCTCCCAATTCCATTAAATCCATTTCTTGCAAAAGTTAATCCTACTCTGAAGTCTAGCGTTCTACATTTGCATCAATTTCTATATTTGTACTAATTTCCACTCTCTATATTGTTAATGTCTCTACTAGGCACAAGTCTGCAATTCCAGCTGCTCATCGTTCACCTTGACATTGGTCTTCGCCAGTTTCTCTTTTTCTGCAAAACAGGTTCTCTGAATCAAGAACCTACTCAATTTCCTGCAATTACTCAAATTCTGCAGATTTCCAGCTTCTCTGCATTCACGCTAACTTCAATATCTCCGCAGGCTTCACTTTCCGAAAAATTGGCTTTCCCTATCTACCAAAATGTCAATTGCTATCCATTTGAACAAGTTCTACCATTTTCTCTATCTGCAGATATTTCTCAGTCTGTTTAATTGCAAAATCTCCCAATTCCATGAAATCCATTTCTTGCAGATGCTAATCCTACTCTGAAGTCTAGATTTCTACATTTCCATCAATTTCTATATTTGTACTAATTTCCACTCTCTATATTGTTAATGTCGAGTAGGCACAACTCTGCAATTCCAGCTACTCATCGTTCACCTAGACATTGAAATTCTCCAGTTCTCTTTTTTTCTGCAAAACAGGTACTCTGAATGAAGAACCTACTCAATTTCCAGCAATTATTCAAATTCTGCAGATTTCCAGCTTCTCTGCATTCACGCTAATTTCAATTTCTCCGCAGGCTTCACTTTCCGAAAAACTGGCTTTCCCTATCTACCTAAAGTCAATTGCTATCCGTTTGAACAAGTTCAACCATTTTCTCTATCTGCAGATATTTCTCAGTCTGTATAATTGCAAAATCTCCCAATTCCATGAAATCCATTTCTTGCAATGCTATTCCTTCCCTGAGTATCTAGGTTTCTCCATTTCCATCAATTTCTATATCTCGACTAATTTCTACTCTCTATATGTATCAATGTCTCTATTAGGAACAAGTCCGCAATTGCAGCTGCTCATCGTTCACCTCGACATTGAACTTCTCCAGTTCTCTCTTTTTCAGCAAAACTGGTTCTCTGCATGAAGAAACTACTCAATTTACTGCAATGACTCAAATTCTGCAGATTTCCAGTTTCTCTGCATGCACGCTATCTTGAATATATCTGTAGGCTTCACTATCGGCAAACTGCCTTCCCCTATCTACCAAAATGTCAATTGCTATCTGTTTGAACAAGTTCTACCATTTTGTCTATATGCAGATATTTCTCATTCTGCTTAATTGCAAAAACGCCTGATTCCATGAATTTCATTGCTTGTAGATGTGACTCCTTTTATGGCTTTATCGGATTCTCTATTATTATTTATTTCTAAATCTCTACTAATCTGGTCTGTCAATATGTAGTGAAGTTGTTGTGATTGCAGAGTAGATGCAAATCTAGCTTGCTCCATTAGGCAACATGTCTCCTTCGAGCCATTCATCAACTTCTTGCATTTTCTCCAGCTGCAGATATTTCTCCCTCCTCATTATTGCAAAATTTCACAATTCCATGAAATTCAATGCTTGTATCATCTGCTCTTTCTCTGAATATATCAGTTTCCACATTTCTATCAATTTCTATATCTCATCAAGTTCTATTGTGAATATGCTTTAATATTCCATTTTAAAGAATCTCGACATTGCCAGCTGCTCATCGTTCACATCAAACTTCAACTTCTCCATTTCTCTTCTTTTCTGTAAATCTGGTTCTCTGAATATAGGAAAAGCTCAATTTTTTCCAATTACTCAAATGCTGCAGATTACCAGATCTCCGCATTCACGCTAATGTCAATATCTCCGTATGTGTCCATTTCGGTATAACTAACTTTCTTTATCTACCAAAAAGTCAATTGAACAACTTCTAACCTTTTCTCTATCTGTAGATATTTCTCATTCTCTATCATTGCAAGATTTCCCAATTCCATGAAATCCATTTCTGGCAGATGCTAATCCTACTCTGAAGGCTAGCTTTCTACATTTCCATCAATTTCTATATTTGTACTAATTTCCACTCTCTATATTGTTAATGTCTACTAGGCACAAGTCTGCAATTCCAGCTGCTCATCGTTCACCTCGACATTGAACGTCTCCAGTTCTCTCTTTTTCAGCAAAACAGGTTCTCTGCATGAAGAACATACTCAATTTCCTGCAATTGCTCAAATTCTGCAGATTTCCAACTTCTCTCCATTCACGCTAACTTCAATATCTCCGCAGGCTTCACTTTCCGAAAAACTGGCTTTCCGTTTCCAACAAAATGTCAATTGCTATCTGTTTGAACAAGTTCTACCATTTTTTCTATCTGCAGATATTTCTCAGTCTGTATAATTGCAAAATCTCCCAATTCCATGAAATCCATTTCTTGCAGATGCTAATCCTTCTCTGAGTATCTAGGTTTCTCCATTTCCATCATTTTATACATCTCTCCTAATTTCTACTCTCTATATGTATTACTGTCTCTTTTAGGAACAATTCTGCAATCCCAGCTGCTCATCGTTCACCTCGACAATGAACTTCTCCAGTTCTCTCTTTATCAGCAAAACTGGTTCTCTGCATGAAGAAACTACTCAATTTACTGCAATGACTGAAATTCTGCAGATTTCCAGTTTCTCTGCATGCACGCTATCTTTAATATATCTGTAGGCATCACTTTCCCCAAAACTGCCTTCCCCTATCTGCCAAAATGTCAATTGCTATCTGTTTGAACAAGTTCTACCATATTGTCTATATGCAGATATTTCTCATTCTGCTTAATTGCGAAAACGCATGATTCCATAAAATTCATTGCTTGTAGATGTGAATCCTTCTATTGCTTTATAGGATTCTCTATTATTATCAATTTCTATATCTCTACTAATCTGATCTGTCAATATGTATTGAAGTTGTCGTGATTGCAGACAAGCTGCAAATCCAACATTCTCCATTAGGCAACATGTCTCCTTCGAGCCATTGATCAACTTCTTGCATGTTCTCCAGCTGCAGATATTTCTCCCTCCTGATTATTGTAAAATTTCACAATTCAATGCAATTCAATGCTTGTATCATCTGCTCTTTCTCTGAATATATCAGTTTCCACATTTCTATCAATTTCTATATCTCAACAAAGTTCTACTGTGAATATGCTTTAATATTCCATTTCAAAGAATCTCTGCATTGCCAGCTGCTCATCATTCACATTAAACTTCAACTTCTCCATTTCTCTTCTTTTCTGCAAATCTGGTTCTCTGAATTTTGGAAAAGCTCAATTTTTTCCAATTACTCAAATGCAGCAGATTACCAGATTTCTGCATTCACTCTAATTTCAATATCTCCGTATGTGTCAATTTCGGTAAAACTAACTTGATTTATCTACCAAAATGTCAATTGAACAACTTCTAACCTTTTCTCTATCAGTAGATATTTCTCATTCTGCATTAATTGCAAAATCTCCAAATTCCATGAAATCCATTTCTTGCACATGCTAATCCTACTCTGAAGTCTAGCTTTCTACATTTCCATCAATTTCTATATTTGTACTAATTTCCACTCTCTATATATTGTTAATCTCTCTACAAGGCACATGTCTGCAAATCCAGCTGGTCATCGTTCACCTCGACATTGAACTTCTCCACTTCTCTCTTTTTCAGCAAAACAGGTTCTCTGCATGAAGAACCTACTCAATTTCCTGCAATTGCTCAAATTCTGCAGATTTCCAGCTTCTCTGCATTCACGCTAACTTCAATATCTCCGCAGGCTTCACTTTCCGAAAAACTGGCTTTCCGTTTCCACCAAAATGTCAATTGCTATCCGTTTGAACAAGTTCTACCATTTACTCTATCTGCAGATATTTCTCAGTCTGTATAATTGCAAAATCTCCCAATTCCATGAAATCCATTTCTTGCAGATGCTAATTCTTCTCTGACTATCTAGGTTTCTCCATTTCCATCAATTTCTATATCTCTACTAATTTCTACTCTCTATATGTATTAATGTCTCTATTAGGAACAATTCTGCAATTCCAGCTGCTCATCGTTCACCTCGACATTGAACTTCTCCAGTTCTCTCTTTATCAGCAAAACTGGTTCTCTGTAGGAAGAAACTACTCCATTTACTGCAATGACTCAAATTCTGCAGATTTCCAGTTTCTCTGCATGCGCGCTATCTTTAATATATCTGTAGGCTTCACTTTCCACAAAACTGCCTTCCCCTATCTACCAAAATGTCAATTGCTATCTGTTTGAACAAGTTCTACCAATTTGTCTATATGCAGATATTTCTCATTCTGCTTAATTGAAAAAACGACTGATTCCATGAAATTCATTGCTTGTAGATGTGAATCCTTCTAATGCTTTATCGGATTCTCTATTATTATCAATTTCTATATGTCTACTAATCTGATCTGTCAATATGTATTGAAGTTGTCGTGATTGCAGACAAGCTGCAAATCTAGTTTTCTCCATTAGGCAACATGTCTCCATCGAGCCAAAGATCAACTTCTTGCAATTTCTCCAGGTGCAGATATTTCTCCCTCCTCATTATTGCAAAATTTCACAATTCCATGAAATTCAATGCTTGTATCATCTGCTCTTTCTCTGAATATATCAGTTTCCACATTTCTATCAAGTTCTATATCTCAACAAATTTCTACTGTTAATATGCTTTAATATTCCATTTCAAAGAATCTCTGCATTGCCAGCTGCTCATCATTCACATCAAACTTCAACTTCTCCATTTCTCTTCTTTTCTGCAAATCTGGTTCTCTGAATTTTGGAAAAGCTCAATTTTTTCCAATTACTCAAATGCTGCAGATTTCCAGATCTCCGCATTCACGCTAATTTCAATAACTCCGTATGTGTCAATTTCGGCAAAACTAACTTTCTCTATCTACCAAAATGTCAATTGAACAACTTCTAACCTTTTCTCTATCAGTAGATATTTCTCAATCTGTATAATTGCAAAATCTCCCAATTCCATGAAATCCATTTCTTGCACATGCTAATCCTACTCTGAAGTCTAGCTTTCTACATTTCCATCAATTTCTATATTTCTACTAATTTCTACTCTCTATATTCTTAATGACTCCATTAGGAACAATTCTGCAATTCCAGCTGCTCATCGTTCACCTCGACATTGAACTTCTCCACTTCTCTCTTTTTCAGCAAAACAGGTTCTTTGCATGAAGAACCTACTCAATTTCCTGCAATTACACAAATTCTGCAGATTTCCAGCTTCTCTGCATTCACGCTAACTTCAATATCTCCGCAGGCTTCACTTTCCGAAAAACTAGCTTTCCCTATCCACCAAAATGTCAATTGCTATCCGTTTGAACAAGTTCTACCATTTTCTCTATCTATAGATATTTCTCAGTCTGTATAATTGCAAAATCTCTCAATTCCACGAAATCCATTTCTTGCAGATGCTAATCCGACTCTGAAGTCTAGCTTCTACATTTCCATCAATTTCTATATTTGTACTAATTTCCACTCTCTATATTGTTAATGTCTCTACTAGGCACAAGTCTGCAATTCCAGCTGCTCATCGTTCACCTCCACATTGAACTTCTCCAGTTGTCTCTTTATCAGCAAAACAGGTTCTCTGCATGAAGAACCTACTCAATTTCCTGCAATGACTCATATTCTGCAGATTTCCAGATTCTCTGCATTCACACTAACTTCAATATCTCCGCAGGCTTCACTTTCCGAATAACTGCCTTCCCCTATCTGCCAAAATATCAATTGCTATCCGTTTGAGCAATTGCTACCATTTTCTCTATCTGCAGATATTTCTCAGTCTGTATAATTGCAAAATCTCCCAATTCCATGAAATACACTTCTTGCAGATGCTAATCCTTCTCTGAGTATCTAGGTTTCTCCATTTCCATCAATTTTTATATCTTTACTAATTTCTACTATCTATATGTCTTAATGTCTCTATTAGGAACAAGTCCGCAATTCCAGCTGCTCATCGTTCATCTCGACAGTGAACTTCTCCAGTTCTCTCTTTTTCAGCAAAACTGGTTCTCTGCATGAAGAAACTGCTCATTTTCCAGGAATTACTCAAATTCTGCAGATTTCCAGATTCTCTGCATTCACACTGACTTTAATATCTCCGTAGGCTTTACTTTCCGCAAAACTGCCTTCCCCTATCTACCAAAATGGCAATTGCTATCCATTTGTACAAGTTCTACCATTTTGTCTATCTGCAGATATTTCTCATCCTGCATAATTGCAAAAACGCACAATTCCAAGAAATTCATTGCTTGTAGATGCGACTCATTCTATGGCTGTATAGGATTCTACATTATTATCAATGTCTTTATCTCTACTAATCTGATCTGTCAATATGTATTGAAGTTGTCGTCATTGCAGACAAGCTGCAAATCTGGCTTTCTCCATTAGGCAAAATGTCTATTTCGAGCCATTGATGAACTTCTAGCATTTTATCCAGCTGCAGATATTTCCCACTCCTTATTATTGTAAAATTTCACAATTCCATGAAATTCAATGCTTGCATCACCTGCCCTTTCTCTGAATGTATCAGTTTCTACATTTCTTTCAATTTCCATATCTCGACAAAGTTCTACTGTGTATATGCTTTAATATTTCTTCCAATTACTCAAATTCTGCTGATTACCAGATTCTCCGCATTCACGCTTACTTCCATATCTCCGTATGTGTCAGTTTCCACACAACTAACTTGCTCTATCTACCAAAATGTCAATGGAACAAGTTCTAACCTTTTCTCTATCTGTAGATATTTCTCATTCTGTATCATTGCAAAATCTCCCAATTCCATGAAATCCATTTCTTGCAAATGCTAATCCTACTCTGAAATCTAGCTTTCTACATTTGCATCAATTTCTATATTTGTACTAATTTCCACTCTCTATATTGTTAATGTCTCTACTAGGCACAAGTCTGCAATTCCAGCTGCTCATCGTTCACCTCGACATTGAACTTCTCCAGTTCTCTCTTTATCAGCATAACTGGTTCTCTGCATGAAGAACCTACTCAATTTCCTGCAATTACTCAAATTCTGCAGATTTCCAGATTTTCTGCATTCAATATAACTTGAATATCCCCGCAGTCTTCACTTTCTGCAAACTAGATTTCCCTATCTACCAAAATGTCAATTGCTATCTGTTTGAACAAGTTCTACCACTTTCTCTATCTGCAGATATTTCTCAGTCTGTATAATTGCAAAATCTCCCAATTCCATGAAATTCAGTTCTTCCAGATGCTAATCCTTCTCTGAGTGTCTAGGGTTCTCCATTTCCATCAATTTCTATATCTCTACTAATTTCTACTGTCTATATGTATTAATGTCTCTATTAGGAACAAGTCCGCAATTCCAGCTGCGCATCGTTCAGCTCGATATTGAACTTCACAAGTTCTCTCTTTTTCAGCAAAACTGGTTCTCTGCCTGAAGAAACTACTCAATTTACTGCAATGACTCAAATTCTGCAGATTTCCAGTTTCCCTGCATGCACGCTAACTTTAATCTATCCGTAGGCTTCACTTTCCACAAAACTGCCTTCCCCTGTCTACCAAAATGTCAATTGCTATCCGTTTGAACAAGTTCTACCATTTTGTCTATATGCAGATATTTCTCACTCTGATTAATTGAAAAAACGCCCGATTCCATGAAATTCATTGCTTGCAGATGTGACTCCTTCTATGGCTTTATAGGATTCTCTATTATTTTCCATTTCTATATCTCTACTAATCTGATCTGTCAATATGTATTGAAGTTGTCGTGATTGCAGAGTAGATGCAAATCTAGTTTTCTCCATTAGGCAACATGTCTCCTTCGAGCCATTGATCAACTTCTTGCATTTTCTCCAGGTGCAGATATTTCTCCCTCCTCATTATTGTAAAATTTCACAATTCCATGAAATTCAATGCTTGTATCATCTGCTCTTTCTCTGAATATATCAGTTTCTACATTTCTATCAATTTCTATATCTCAACAAAGTTCTACTGTGAATATGCTTTAATATTCCATTTCAAAGAATATCTGCATTGCCAGCTGCTCATCGTTCACATCAAACTTCAACTCCTCCATTTCTCTCCTTTTCAGCAAATCTGGTTCTCTGAAGTATGGAGCAGGTCAATTTTTTCAATTACTCAAATGCAGCAGATTACCAGATCTCCGCATTGACGCTAATTTCAATATCTCCGTATGTGTCAATTTTGGCAAAACTAACTTTCTCTATCTACCAAAATGTGAACTGAACAACCTCTAACCTTTTCTCTATCAGTAGATATTTCTCATTCTGTATAATTGCAAAATCTCCCAGTTCCATGAAATCCATTTCTTGCAGATGCTAATCCTACTCTGAAGTCTAGCTTTCTACATTTCCATCAATTTCTATATTTGTACTGATTTCCACTGTCTATTTTTTTAATGTCTCTATTAGGCACAAGTCTGCAATTCCAGCTGGTCATCGTTCACCTCGACATTGAACTTCTCCAGTTCTCTCTATATCAGCAAAACTGGTCCTCTGCATGAAGAATCTATTCAATTTCCTGCAATTACTCAAATTCTGCAGATTTCCATATTTTCTGCACTTACACTAACTTCAATATCTCCGCAGTCTTCACTTTCCGCAAAACTGGCTTTCCCTATCTACCAAAATGTCAATTGCTCTCCGTTTGAACAAGTTCTGCTATTTTCTCTATCTGCAGATACTTCTCAGTCTGTATAATTGCAAAATCTCCCAATTCCATGAAATTCAGTTCTTCCAGATGCTAATCCTTCTCTGAGTATCTAGGTTTCTCCATTTCCATCAATTTCTATATCTCTACTAATTTCTACTCTCTATATGTATTAATGTCTCTATTAGGAACAATTCTGCAATTCCAGCTGCTCATCGTTCACCTCGATATTGAACTTCTCGAGTTCTCTCTTTTTCAGCAAAACTGGTTCTCTGCCTGAAGAAACTTCTCAATTTACTGCAATGACTCAAATTCTGCAGATTTCCAGTTTCCCTGCATGCACGCTAACTTTAATATATCCGTAGGCTTCACTTTCCGCAAAACTGCCTTCCCCTATCTAACAAAATGTCAATTGCTATCCGTTTGAACAAGTTCTACCATTTTGTCTTAATGCAGATATTTATCATTCTGCTTAAGTGAAAAAACGCCCGATTCCATGAAATTCATTGCTTGTAGATGTGACTCCTTCTATGGCTTTATAGGATTCTCTATTAAGATCAATTTCTATATCTCTACTAATCTGATCTGTCAATATGTATTGAAGTTGTCGTGATTGCAGAGAAGATGCAAATCTAGTTTTCTTCATTAGGCAACATGTCTCCTTCGAGCCATTGATCAACTTCTTGCATTTTCTCCAGGTGCAGATATTTCTCCCTCCTCATTATTGTAAAATTTCACAATTCCATGAAATTCAATGTTTGTATCATCTGCTCTTTCTCTGAATATATCAGTTTCCACATTTCTATCAATTTCTATATCTCAACAAAGTTCTACTGTGAATATGCTTAAATATTCCATTGCAAAGAATCTCTGCATTGCCAGCTGCTCATCATTCACATCAAACTTCAACTTCTCCATTTCTCTTCTTTTCTTCAAATCTGGTTCTCTGAATTTTAGAGAAGCTCAATTTTTTCCAATTACTCAAATACTGCAGATTACCAGATCTCCGCATTCAAGCTAATTTCAATATCTCCGTATGTGTCAATTTCGGCAAAACTAACTTTCTCTATCTACCAAAATGTGAATTGAACAACTTCTAACCTTTTCTCTATCTGTAGATATTTCTCATTCTGTATCATTGCAAAATCTCCCAATTCCATGAAATCCATTTCTTGCAGATGCTAATCCTACTTTGAAGTCTGGCTTTCTACATTTCCATCAATTTCTATATTTGTACTAATTTCCACTCTTTATATTGTTAATGTCTCTACTAGGCACAAGTCTGCAATTCCAGCTGCTCATCGTTTACCTTGACATTGAACTTCTCCAGTTCTCTCTTTATCAGCAAAACCTGTTCTCTGCATGAAGAACCTACTCAATTTCCTGCAATTGCTCAAATTCTGCAGATTTCCAGCTTCTCTGCATTCACGCTAACTTCAATATCTCCGCAGGCTTCACTTTCCGATAAACTGGCATTCCGTTTCACCAAAATGTCAATTGCTATCCATTTGAACAAGTTCTACCATTTTCACTATCTGCAGATATTTCTCAGTCTGTATAATTGCAAAATCTCCCAATTCCACGAAATCCATTTCTTGCAGATGCTTATCCTTCTCTGAGTATATAGGTTTCTCCATTTCCATCAATTTCTTTATCTCTACTAATTTCTACTCTCTATATGTATGAATGTCTCTATTAGGAACAAGTCCGCAATTCCAGCTGCACATTGTTCACCTCGATATTGAAATTCTCCAGTTCTCTCCTTTTCAGCAAAACTGGTACTCTGCATGAAGAAACTGCTCATTTTCCAGCAATTACTCAAATTCTCAGATTTCCAGATTGTCTGCATTCACGCTAACTTTAATATCTCCGTAGGCTTTACTTTCAGCAAAACTGCCTTCCCCTATCTACCAAAATGTCAGTTGCTATCCGTTTATACAAGTTCTACCATTTTGTCTATCTGCAGATATTTCTCATTCTGCATAATTGCAAAAACGCCCAATTCCATGAAATGCATTGCTTGTTGATGCGACTCAATCTATGGCTGTACAGGATTCTACATTATTGTCAATTTCTATATCACTACTAATCTGATCTGCCAATATGTATTGAAGTTGTCGTGATTGCAGACAAGCTGCAAATCTAGCTTTCTCCATTAGGCAAAATGCCTGTTTCGAGCCATTGATGAACTTCTAGCATTTTCACCAGCTGCAGATATTTCCCACTCCTCATTATTGTAGAATTTCACAATTCCATTAAATTCAATGCTTGCATCATCTGCCCTTTCTCTGAATGTTGCAGTTTCTACATATCTTTCAATTTCTATATCTCGACAAAGTTCCACTGTGTGTATGCTTTAATATCTCTAGTTTATTGAATCCCTGCATTGCCAGCCGCTCATTGTTCACATCAAACTTCAACTTCTCCATTTCTCTCCTTTTCAGCAAATCTGGTTCTCTGTATTAAGGAACATCTCAATTTCTTCCAATTACTCAAATTCTGCTGATTACCAGATTCTCTGCATTCACGCTTACTTCAATATCTCCGTATTTGTCAGTTTCCGCACAACTAACTTGCTCTATCTACGAAAATGTCAAACAAACAAGTTCTCACCTTTTCTCTATCAGTAGATATTTCTCATCCTGTATCATTGCAAAATCTCCCAATTCCTTGAATCCTCTTCTTAAAGATGCTAATCCTTCTCTGAGTGTCTAGGTTTCTACATTTCCATCAATATCTATATTTCTACTAATTCCTACTCTCCATATTCTTAATATCTCCATTAGGAACAAGTCTGCAATTCCAGCTGCTCATCGTTCACCTCGACATTGAACGTCTCCAGTTCTCTCTTTTTCAGCAAAATAGGTTCTCTGCATGAAGAACCTACTGAATTTCCTGCGATTACTCAAATTCTGCAGATTTCCAGTGTCTCTGCATGCACGCTAACTTTAATATCTCCGTAGGCTTCAATTTCCACAAAAATGCCTTCCGCTATCTACCAAAATGTCAATTGCTATCCGTTTGAACAAGTTCTTCCATTTTCTCTATCTGCAGATATTTCTCAGTCTGTATAATTGCAAAATCTCCCAATTCCATGAAATTCATTTCGTGCAGATGCTAATCCTTCTCTGAGTGTCTAGGTTTCTCCATTTCCATCAATTTCTATATCTCTACTAATTTCTACTCTCTATATGTATTAATGTCTCTAATAGGAACAAGTCCGCTATTCCAGCTGCTCATCGTTCACCTCGATATTGAACGTCTCCAGTTCTCTCTTTTTCTGCAAAACTGGTTCTCTGCAGGAAGAAACTACTCAATTTACTGCAATGACTCAAATTCTGCAGATTTCCAGTTTCTCTGCATGAACGTTAACTTTAATATATCCGTAGGCTTCACTTTCCGCAAAACTGCCTTCCCCTATCTACCAAAATGTCAATTGCCATCCGGTTGAACAAGTTCTACCATTGTGTCTATATAAAGATATTTCTCATTCTGCTTAATTGAAAAAACGCCCGATTCCATGAAATTCATTGCTTGCAGATGTGACTCCTTCTATGGCTTTATAGGATTCTCTATTATTTTCCATTTCTATATCTCTACTAATCTGATCTATCAATATGTATTAAAGTTGTCGTGATTGCAGAGAAGATGCAAATCTAGTTTTCTCCATTAGGCAACATGTCTCCTTCGAGCCATTGATCAACTTCTTGCATTTTCTCCAGGTGCAGATATTTCTCCCTCCTGATTATTGTAAAATTTCACAACTGCATGAAATTCAATGCTTGTATCATCTGCTCTTTCTCTGAATATATCAGTTTCCACATTTCTATCAATTTCTGTATCTCAACAAAGTTCTACTGTGAATATGCTTTAATATTCCATTGCAAAGAATCTCTGCATTGCCAGCTGCTCATCATTCACATCAAACATCAAATTCTCCATTTCTCTTCTTTTCTGCAAATCTGGTTCTCTGAATTTTGGAAAAGCTGAATTTTTTCCAATTACTCAAATACTGCAGATTACCAGATCTCCGCATTCAAGCTAATTTCAATATCTCCGTATCTGACAATTTCGGCAAAACTAACTTTATCTATCTACCAAAATGTGAATTGAACAACTTCTAACCTTTTCTCTATCTGTAGATATTTCTCATTCTTTATCATTGCAAAATTTCCCAATTCCATGAAATCCATTTCTTGCAGATGCTAATCCTACTCTGAAGTCTAGCTTTCTACATTTCCATCAATTTCTATATTTCTACTAATTTCCACTCTCTATATTGTTAACAAGGCACAGGTCTGCAAATCCAGCTGGTCATCGTTCACCTCGACATTGAACTTCTCCAGTTCTCTCTTTTTCAGCAAAACAGGTTCTCTGCATGAAGAACCTACTCAATTTCCTGCAATTGCTCATATTCTGCAGATTTCCAGCTTCTCTGCATTCACGCTAACTTCAATATCTCCGCAGGATTCACTTTCCGAATAACTGGCTTTCCGTTTCCACCAAAATGTCAATTGCTATCCGTTTGAACAAGTTCTACCATCTTCTCTATCTGCAGATATTTCTCAGTCTGTATAATTGCAAAATCTCCCAATTCCATGAAATCCATTCCTTGCAGATGCTTATCCTTCTCTGAGTATCTAGGTTTCTCCATTTCCATCAATTTCTACATCTCTACTAATTTCTACTCTCTATATGTATTAATGTCTCTATTAGGAACAATTCCGCAATTCCAGCTGCTCATCGTTCACCTCGACATTGAACTTCTCCAGTTCTCTCTTTTTCAGCAAAACTGGTTCTCTGCATGAAGAAATTACTCAATTTACTGCAATGACTCAAATTCTGCAGATTTCCAGTTTCTCTGCATGCACGCTATCTTTAATATATCTGTAGGCTTCACTTTCCGCAAAACTGCCTTCCCCTATCTACCAAAATGTCAATTGCTATCCGTTTGAACAAGTTCTACCATTTTGTCTATATGCAGATATTTCTCATTCTGCTTAATTGCAAAAACGCCTGATTCCATGAAATTCATTGCTTGTAGATGAGAACCCTTCTATAGTTTTATAGGATTCTCTATTATTATCAATTTCTATATCTCTACTAATCTGATCTGTCAATATGTATTGAAGTTGTCGTGATTGCAGAGAAGGTGCAAATCTAGTTTTCTCCATTAGGCAAAAGGTCTCCTTCGAGCCACTGATCAACTTCTTGCATTTTCTCCACCTGCAGATATTTCTCCCTCCTCATTATTGTAAAATTTCACAATTCCATGAAATTCAATGCTTGTATCATCTGCTCTTTCTCTGAATATATCAGTTTCTACATTTCTATCAATTTCTATATCTCAACAAAGTTCTACTGTGAATATGCTTTAATATTCCATTTCAAAGAATATCTGCATTTCCAGCTGCTCATCGTTCACATCAAACTTCAACTTCTGCATTTCTCTCCTTTTCAGCAAATCTTGTTCTCTGAATTACGGAGCAGGTCAATTTTTTCAATTTCTCAAATGCTGCAGATTACCAGATCTCCGCAGTGATGCCAATGTCAATATTTCCGTATGTGTCATTTTCAGCAAAACTAACTTTCTCTATCTACCAAAATGTGAATTGAACAACTTCTAACCTTTTCTCTATCTGTACATAATTCTCATTCTGTATAATTGCAATATCTCCCAATTCCATGAAATCCATTTCTTGCGGATGCTAATCCTACTCTGAAGTCTAGCTTTCTACATTCTCATCAATTTCTATATTTCTACTAATTTCTACTCTCTATATGTACTAATGTCTATATTAGGAACAAGTCTGCAATTCCAGCTGCACATCGTTCACCTCGATATTGAACTTCTCCAGTTCTCTCCTTTTCAGCAAAACTGGTACTCTGCATGAAGAAACTGCTCATTTTCCAGCAATTACTCAAATTCTCAGATTTCCAGATTGTCTGCATTCACGCTAACTTTAATATCTCCGTAGGCTTTACTTTCTGCAAAACTGCCTTCCCCTATCTACCAAAATGTCAATTGCTATCCGTTTGTACAAGTTCTACCATTTTGTCTATCTGCAGATATTTCTCATTCTGCATAATTGCAAAAACGCACAATTCCAAGAAATTCATTGCTTGTAGATGCGACTCATTCTATGGCTGTATAGGATTCTACATTATTATCAATTTCTATAACTCTACTAATCTGATATGCCAATATGTATTGAAGTTGTCGTGATTGCAGACAAGCTGCAAATCTAGCTTTCTCCATTAGGCAAAATGCCTGTTTCGAGCCATTGATGAACTTCTCGCATTTTCTCCAGCTGCAGATATTTCCCACTCCTCATTATTGTAGAATTTCACAATTCCATTAAATCCATTTCTTGCAGATGCTAATCCTACTCTGAAGTCTAGCTTTCTACATTTCCATCAATTTCTATATTTGTACTAATTTCCACTCTCAATATTGTTAATGTCTCTACTAGGCACAAGTCTGCAATTCCAGCTGCTCATCCTTCACCTCGACATTGAACTTCTCCACTTCTCTCTTAATCAGCAAAACTGGTTCTCTGCATGAAGAACCTACTCAATTTCCTGCAATTGCTCAAATTCTGCAGATTTCCAGCTTCTCTGCATTCACGCTAAATTGAATATCTCCGCAGGCTTCACTTTCCGAATAACTGGCTTTCCGTTTCCACCAAAATGTCAATTGCTATCCGTTTGAACAAGTTCTACCATTTTCTCTATCTGCAGATATTCCTCAATCTGTATAATTGCAAAATCTCCCTATTCCATGAAATCCATTTCTTGCAGATGCTTATCCTTCTCTGAGTATCTAGGTTTCTCCATTTCCATCAATTTCTACATCTCTACTAATTTCTACTCTCTATATGTATTAATGTCTCTATTTGGAACAGTTCCACAATTCCAGCTGCTCATCGTTCACCTCGACATTGAACTTCTCCAGTTCTCTCTTTTTCAGCAAACCTGGTTCTCTGCATGAAGAAATTACTCAATTTACTGCAATGACTCAAATTCTGCAGATTTCCAGTTTCTCTGCATGCACGCTATCTTTAATATATCTGTAGGCTTCACTTTCCGCAAAACTGCCTTCCCCTATCTACCAAAATGTCAATTGCTATCCGGTTGAACAAGTTCTACCATTGTGTCTATATGCAGATATTTCTCATTCTGCTTAATTGAAAAAACGCCCGATTCCATGAAATTCATTGCTTGCAGATGTGACTCCTTCTATGGCTTTATAGGATTCTCTATTATTTTCCATTTCTATATCTCTACTAATCTGATCTATCAATTTGTATTAAAGTTGTCGTGATTGCAGAGAAGATGCAAATCTAGTTTTCTCCATTAGGCAACATGTCTCCTTCGAGCCATTGATCAACTTCTTGCATTTTCTCCAGGTGCAGATATTTCTCCCTCCTGATTATTGTAAAATTTCACAACTGCATGAAATTCAATGCTTGTATCATCTGCTCTTTCTCTGAATATATCAGTTTCCACATTTCTATCAATTTCTGTATCTCAACAAAGTTCTACTGTGAATATGCTTTAATATTCCATTGCAAAGAATCTCTGCATTGCCAGCTGCTCATCATTCACATCAAACATCAAATTCTCCATTTCTCTTCTTTTCTGCAAATCTGGTTCTCTGAATTTTGGAAAAGCTGAATTTTTTCCAATTACTCAAATACTGCAGATTACCAGATCTCCGCATTCAAGCTAATTTCAATATCTCCGTATCTGACAATTTCGGCAAAACTAACTTTATCTATCTACCAAAATGTGAATTGAACAACTTCTAACCTTTTCTCTATCTGTAGATATTTCTCATTCTTTATCATTGCAAAATTTCCCAATTCCATGAAATCCATTTCTTGCACATGCTAATCCTACTCTGAAGTCTAGCTTTCTACATTTCCATCAATTTCTATATTTCTACTAATTTCCACTCTCTATATTGTTAACAAGGCACAGGTCTGCAAATCCAGCTGGTCATCGTTCACCTCGACATTGAACTTCTCCAGTTCTCTCTTTTTCAGCAAAACAGGTTCTCTGCATGAAGAACCTACTCAATTTCCTGCAATTGCTCATATTCTGCAGATTTCCAGCTTCTCTGCATTCACGCTAACTTCAATATCTCCGCAGGCTTCACTTTCCGAATAACTGGCTTTCCGTTTCCACCAAAATGTCAATTGCTATCCGTTTGAACAAGTTCTACCATCTTCTCTATCTGCAGATATTTCTCAGTCTGTATAATTGCAAAATCTCCCAATTCCATGAAATCCATTCCTTGCAGATGCTTATCCTTCTCTGAGTATCTAGGTTTCTCCATTTCCATCAATTTCTACATCTCTACTAATTTCTACTCTCTATATGTATTAATGTCTCTATTAGGAACAATTCTGCAATTGCAGCTGCTCATCGTTCACCTCGACATTGAACTTCTCCAGTTCTCTCTTTTTCAGCAAAACTGGTTCTCTGCATGAAGAAATTACTCAATTTACTGCAATGACTCAAATTCTGCAGATTTCCAGTTTCTCTGCATGCACGCTATCTTTAATATATCTGTAGGCTTCACTTTCCGCAAAACTGCCTTCCCCTATCTACCAAAATGTCAATTGCTATCCGTTTGAACAAGTTCTACCATTTTGTCTATATGCAGATATTTCTCATTCTGCTTAATTGCAAAAACGCCTGATTCCATGAAATTCATTGCTTGTAGATGAGAACCCTTCTATTGTTTTATAGGATTCTCTATTATTATCAATTTCTATATCTCTACTAATCTGATCTGTCAATATGTATTGAAGTTGTCGTGATTGCAGAGAAGGTGCAAATCTAGTTTTCTCCATTAGGCAAAAGGTCTCCTTCGAGCCACTGATCAACTTCTTGCATTTTCTCCACCTGCAGATATTTCTCCCTCCTCATTATTGTAAAATTTCACAATTCCATGAAATTCAATGCTTGTATCATCTGCTCTTTCTCTGAATATATCAGTTTCTACATTTCTATCAATTTCTATATCTCAACAAAGTTCTACTGTGAATATGCTTTAATATTCCATTTCAAAGAATATCTGCATTTCCAGCTGCTCATCGTTCACATCAAACTTCACCTTCTGCATTTCTCTCCTTTTCAGCAAATCTGGTTCTCTGAATTACGGAGCAGGTCAATTTTTTCAATTTCTCAAATGCTGCAGATTACCAGATCTCCGCAGTGATGCCAATGTCAATATTTCCGTATGTGTCAATTTCAGCAAAACTAACTTTCTCTATCTACCAAAATGTGAATTGAACAACTTCTAACCTTTTCTCTATCTGTACATAATTCTCATTCTGTATAATTGCAATATCTCCCAATTCCATGAAATCCATTTCTTGCGGATGCTAATCCTACTCTGAAGTCTAGCTTTCTACATTCTCATCAATTTCTATATTTCTACTAATTTCTACTCTCTATATGTACTAATGTCTATATTAGGAACAAGTCTGCAATTCCAGCTGCACATCGTTCACCTCGATATTGAACTTCTCCAGTTCTCTCCTTTTCAGCAAAACTGGTACTCTGCATGAAGAAACTGCTCATTTTCCAGCAATTACTCAAATTCTCAGATTTCCAGATTGTCTGCATTCACGCTAACTTTAATATCTCCGTAGGCTTTACTTTCTGCAAAACTGCCTTCCCCTATCTACCAAAATGTCAATTGCTATCCGTTTGTACAAGTTCTACCATTTTGTCTATCTGCAGATATTTCTCATTCTGCATAATTGCAAAAACGCACAATTCCAAGAAATTCATTGCTTGTAGATGCGACTCATTCTATGGCTGTATAGGATTCTACATTATTATCAATTTCTATAACTCTACTAATCTGATATGCCAATATGTATTGAAGTTGTCGTGATTGCAGACAAGCTGCAAATCTAGCTTTCTCCATTAGGCAAAATGCCTGTTTCGAGCCATTGATGAACTTCTCGCATTTTCTCCAGCTGCAGATATTTCCCACTCCTCATTATTGTAGAATTTCACAATTCCATTAAATCCATTTCGTGCAGATGCTAATCCTACTCTGAAGTCTAGCTTTCTACATTTCCATCAATTTCTATATTTGTACTAATTTCCACTCTCAATATTGTTAATGTCTCTACTAGGCACAAGTCTGCAATTCCAGCTGCTCATCCTTCACCTCGACATTGAACTTCTCCACTTCTCTCTTAATCAGCAAAACTGGTTCTCTGCATGAAGAACCTACTCAATTTCCTGCAATTGCTCAAATTCTGCAGATTTACAGCTTCTCTGCATTCACGCTAAATTGAATATCTCCGCAGGCTTCACTTTCCGAATAACTGGCTTTCCGTTTCCACCAAAATGTCAATTGCTATCCGTTTGAACAAGTTCTACCATTTTCTCTATCTGCAGATATTCCTCAATCTGTATAATTGCAAAATCTCCCTATTCCATGAAATCCATTTCTTGCAGATGCTTATCCTTCTCTGAGTATCTAGGTTTCTCCATTTCCATCAATTTCTACATCTCTACTAATTTCTACTCTCTATATGTATTAATGTCTCTATTTGGAACAGTTCCACAATTCCAGCTGCTCATCGTTCACCTCGACATTGAACTTCTCCAGTTCTCTCTTTTTCAGCAAACCTGGTTCTCTGCATGAAGAAATTACTCAATTTACTGCAATGACTCAAATTCTGCAGATTTCCAGTTTCTCTGCATGCACGCTATCTTTAATATATCTGTAGGCTTCACTTTCTGCAAAACTGCCTTCCCCTATCTACCAAAATGTCAATTTCTATCTGTTTGAACAAGTTCTACCATTTTGTCTATATGCAGATATTTCTCATTCTGCTTAATTGCAAAAACGCCTGATTCCATGAAATTCATTGCTTGTAGATCTGAACCCTTCTATTGTTTTATAGGATTCTCTATTATTATCAATTTCTATATCTCTACTAATCTGATCTGTCAATATGTATTGAAGTTGTCGTGATTGCAGAGAAGATGCAAATCTAGTTTTCTCCATTAGGCAAAAGGTCTCCTTCGAGCCACTGAACAACTTCTTGCATTTTCTCCAGCTGCAGATATTTCTCCCTCCTCATTATTGTAAAATTTCACAATTCCATGAAATTCAATGCTTGTATCATCTGCTCTTTCTCTGAATATATCAGTTTCTACATTTCTATCAATTTCTATATCTCAACAAAGTTCTACTGTGAATATGCTTTAATATTCCATTTCAAAGAATATCTGCATTGCCAGCTGCTCATCGTTCACATCAAACTTCAACTTGTCCATTTCTCTCCTTTTCAGCAAATCTGGTTCTCTGAATTACGGAGCAGGTCAATTTTTTCAATTTCTCAAATGCTGCAGATTACCCGATCTCCGCATTGACGCCAATGTCAATATTTCCGTATGTTTCAATTTCAGCAAAACTAACTTTCTCTATCTACCAAAATGTCAATTGAACAACTTCTAATCTTTTCTCTACCTGTACATAATTCTCATTCTGTATAATTGCAAAATCTCCCAATTCCATGAAATCCATTTCTTGCGGATGCTAATCCTACTCTGAAGTCTAGCTTTCTACATTCTCATCAATTTCTATATTTCTACTAATTTCTACTCTCTATATGTACTAATGTCTATATTAGGAACAAGTCTGCAATTCCAGCTGCACATCGTTCACCTCGATATTGAACTTCTCCAGTTCTCTCCTTTTCAGCAAAACTGGTACTCTGCATGAAGAAACTGCTCATTTTCCAGCAATTGCTCAAATTCTCAGATTTCCAGATTGTCTGCATTCACGCTAACTTTAATATCTCCTTAGGCTTTACTTTCAGCAAAACTGCCTTCCCCTATCTACCAAAATGTCAATTGCTATCCTTTTATACAAGTGCCACCATTTTGTCTATCCGCAGATATTTCTCATTCTGCATAATTGCAAAAACGCCCAATTCCATGAAATGCATTGCTTGTAGATGCGACTCATTCTATGGCTGTATAGGATTCTACATTATTATCAATTTCTATATCTCTACTAATCTGATCTGCCAATATGTATTGAAGTTGTCGTGATTGCAGACAAGCTGCAAATCTAGCTTTCTCCATTAGGCAAAATGCCTGTTTCGAGCCATTGATCAACTTCTAGCATTTTCTCCAGCTGCAGATATTTCCCACTCCTCATTATTGTAGAATTTCACAATTCCATGAAATTCAATGCTTGCATCATCTGCCCTTTCTCTGAATGTTGCAGTTCCTACATTTCTTTCAATTTCTATATCTCGACAAAGTTCTACTGTGTGAATGCTTTAATATCTCTATTTTATAGAATCTCTGCATTGCCAGCTGCTCATTGTTCACATCAAACTTCAACTTCTCCATTTCTCTCCTTTTCAGCAAATCTGGTTCTCTGTATTAAGGAACATCTGAATTCCTTCCAATTACTCAAATTCTGCTGATTACCAGATTCTCCGCATTCACGCTTACTTCAATATCTCCGTATTTGTCAGTTTCCGCACAACTAACTTGCTCTATCTACGAAAATGTCAAAGGAACAATTTCTAACCTTTTCTCTATCAGTAGATATTTCTCATTCTGTATCATTGCAAAATCTCCCAATTCCTTGAATCCTCTTCTTAAAGATGCTAATCCTTCTCTGAGTGTCTAGGTTTCTACATTTCCATCAATATCTATATTTCTACTAATTCCTACTCTCTATATTCTTAATGTCTCCATTAGGAACAAGTCTGCAATTCCAGCTGCTCATCGTTCACCTCGACATTGAACGTCTCCAGTTCTCTCTTTTTCAGCAAAATAGGTTCTCTGCATGAAGAACCTACTGAATTTCCTGCGATTACTCAAATTCTGCAGATTTCCAGTTTCTCTGCATGCACGCTAACTTTAATATCTCCGTAGGCTTCAATTTCTACAAAAATGCCTTCCGCTATCTACCAAAATGTCAATTGCTATCCGTTTGAACAAGTTCTACCATTTTCTCTATCTGCAGATATTTCTCAGTCTGTATAATTGCAAAATCTCCCAATTCCATGAAAGTCACTTCTTGCAGATGCTAATCCTTCTCTGAGTGTCTTGGTTTCTCCATTTCCATCAATTTCTATATCTCTACTAATTTCAACTCTCTTTCTGTATTATTGTCTCTATCAGGAACAAGTCTGCAATTCCAGCCGCTCATCGTTCATCTCGACATTGAACTTCTCCAGTTCTCTCTTTTTCAGCAAAACAGGTTCTCTGCATGAAGAACCTACTCAATTTCCTGCAATGACTCAAATTCTGCAGATTTCCAGATTCTCTGCTTTCACGCTAACTTCAATATCTCCGCAGGCTTCACCTTCCGAAAAACTGGCTTTCCCTATCTACCAAAATGTCAATTGCTATCCGTTTGAACAAGTTCTACCATTTTCTCTATCTGCAGATATTTCTCAGTCCGTATAATTGCAAAATCTACCGATTCCATGAAATTCACTGCTTGTATATGTGACTCCTTTATTTGATTCTACATCATTATCAATTTCTATATCTCTACTAATCTGATCTGTCAATATGTATTAAAGTTGTCGTGAATGCAGAGAAGCTGCAAGTCTAGTTTTCTCCATTAGGCAAAATGTCTCCTTCGAGCCATTGATCAACTTCTTGCATTTTCTCCAGCTGCAGATATTTCCCCCTCCTCATTATTGTAAAATTTCACAATTGCATGAAATTCAATGCTTGTATCTTCTGCTCTTTCTCTGAATATATCAGTTTCTCCATTTCTATCAATTTCTATATCTCAACAAAGTTCTACTGTGAATATGCTTTAATATTCCATTTCAAAGAATATCTACATTGCCAGCTGCTTATCATTCACATCAAACTTCAACTTGTCCATTTCTCTCCTTTTCAGCAACTCTGGTTCTCTGAATTATGGAACAGCTCAATTTTTTCCAATTACTCAAATGCTGCAGATTACCCGATCTCCGCATTGACGCTAACTTCAATATCTCCGTATGTGTCAATTTCGGCAAAACTAACTTTCTCTATCTACCAAAATGTCAATTGAACAACTTCTAACCTTTTCTCTATCTGTACATATTGCTCATTCTGTATAATTGCAAAATCTCCCAATTCCATGAAATCCATTTCTTGCGGATGCTAATCCTACTCTGAAATCTAGCTTTCTTCATTTTCATCAATTTCTATATTTCTACTAATTTCTAATCTCTATATGTATTACTGTCTATATTAGGAACAAGTCTGCAATTCCAGCTGCACATCGTTATCCTCGATATTGAACTTCTCCAGTTCTCTCTTTTTCAGCAAAACTGGTTCTCTGCATGAAGAAACTGCTCATTTTCCAGGAATTACTCAAATTCTGCAGATTTCCAGATTCTCTGCATTCACGCTAACTTTAATATCTCCGTAGGCTTTACTTTCCGCAAAACTGCCTTCCCCTATCTACCAAAATGGCAATTGCTATCCATTTGTACAAGTTCTACCATTTTGTCTATCTGCAGATATTTCTCATCCTGCATAATTGCAAAAACGCACAATTCCAAGAAATTCATTGCTTGTAGATGCGACTCATTCTATGGCTGTATAGGATTCTACATTATTATCAATGTCTTTATCTCTACTAATCTGATCTGTCAATATGTATTGAAGTTGTCGTCATTGCAGACAAGCTGCAAATCTGGCTTTCTCCATTAGGCAAAATGTCTATTTCGAGCCATTGATGAACTTCTAGCATTTTATCCAGCTGCAGATATTTCCCACTCCTTATTATTGTAAAATTTCACAATTCCATGAAATTCAATGCTTGCATCACCTGCCCTTTCTCTGAATGTATCAGTTTCTACATTTCTTTCAATTTCCATATCTCGACAAAGTTCTACTGTGTATATGCTTTAATATTTCTTCCAATTACTCAAATTCTGCTGATTACCAGATTCTCTGCATTCACGCTTACTTCCATATCTCCGTATGTGTCAGTTTCCACACAACTAACTTGCTCTATCTACCAAAATGTCAAAGGAACAAGTTCTAACCTTTCCTCTATCTGTAGATATTTCTCATTCTGTATCATTGCAAAATCTCCCAATTCCATGAAATCCATTTATTGCAAATGCAAATCCTACTCTGAAGTCTAGCTTTCTACATTTCCATCAATTTCTATATTTGTACTAATTTCCACTCTCTATATTGTTAATGTCTCTACTAGGCACAAGTCTGCAATTCCAGCTGCTCATCCTTCACCTCGACATTGAACTTCTCCACTTCTCTCTTTATCAGCAAAACTGGTTCTCTGCATGAAGAACCTACTCAATTTCCAGCAATTACTCAAATTCTGCAGATTTCCAGATTTTCTGCATTCAATATAACTTCAATATCCCCGCAGTCTTCACTTTCTGCAAACTAGATTTCCCTATCTACCAAAATGTCAATTGCGATCTGTTTGAACAAGTTCTACCACTTTCTCTATCTGCAGATATTTCTCAGTCTGTATAATTGCAAAATCTCCCAATTCCATGAAGTTCAGTTCTTCCAGATGCTAATCCTTCTCTGAGTGTCTAGGGTTCTCCATTTCCATCAATTTCTATATCTCTACTAATTTCTACTCTCTATATGTATTAATGTCTCTATTAGGAACAATTCTGCAATTCCAGCTGCTCATCGTTCACCTCGACTTTGAACGTCTCCACTTCTCTCTTTTTCAGCAAACCTGGTTCTCTGCATGAAGAAATTACTCAATTTACTGCAATGACTCAAATTCTGCAGATTTCCAGTTTCTCTGCATGCACGCTATCTTTAATATATCTGTAGGCTTCACTTTCCGCAAAACCGCCTTCCCCTATCTACCAAAATGTCAATTGCTATCTGTTTGAACAAGTTCTACCATTTTGTCTATATGCAGATATTTCTCATTCTGCTTAATTGCAAAAACGCCTGATTCCATGAAATTCATTGCTTGTAGATCTGAACCCTTCTATTGTTTTACAGGATTCTCTATTATGATCAATTTCTATATCTCTACTAATCTGATCTGTCAATATGTATTGAAGTTGTCGTGATTGCAGAGAAGATGCAAATCTAGTTTTCTCCATTAGGCAAAAGGTCTCCTTCGAGCCACTGAACAACTTCTTGCATTTTCTCCAGCTGCAGATATTTCTCCCTCCTCATTATTGTAAAATTTCACAATTCCATGAAATTCAATGCTTGTATCATCTGCTCTTTCTCTGAATATATCAGTTTCTACATTTCTATCAATTTCTATATCTCAACAAAGTTCTACTGTGAATATGCTTTAATATTCCATTTCAAAGAATATCTGCATTGCCAGCTGCTCATCGTTCACATCAAACTTCAACTTGTCCATTTCTCTCCTTTTCAGCAAATCTGGTTCTCTGAATTACGGAGCAGGTCAATTTTTTCAATTTCTCAAATGCTGCAGATTACCAGATCTCCGCATTGACGCCAATGTCAATATTTCCGTATGTTTCAATTTCAGCAAAACTAACTTTCTCTATCTACCAAAATGTCAATTGAACAACTTCTAATCTTTTCTCTACCTGTACATAATTCTCATTCTGTATAATTGCAAAATCTCCCAATTCCATGAAATCCATTTCTTGCGGATGCTAATCCTACTCTGAAGTCTAGCTTTCTACATTCTCATCAATTTCTATATTTCTACTAATTTCTACTCTCTATATGTACTAATGTCTATATTAGGAACAAGTCTGCAATTCCAGCTGCACATCGTTCACCTCGATATTGAACTTCTCCAGTTCTCTCCTTTTCAGCAAAACTGGTACTCTGCATGAAGAAACTGCTCATTTTCCAGCAATTACTCAAATTCTCAGATTTGCAGATTGTCTGCATTCACGCTAACTTTAATATCTCCGTAGGCTTTACTTTCCACAAAACTGCCTTCCCCTATCTACCAAAATGTCAATTGCTATCCGTTTGAACAAGTTCTACCATTTTCTCTATCTGCAGATATTTCTCAATCTGTATAATTGCAAATTCTCCCAATTCCATGAAATCCATATCTTGCAGATGCTTATCCTTCTCTGAGTATCTAGGTTTCTCCATTTCCATCAATTTCTACATCTCTACTAATTTCTACTCTCTATATGTATTAATGTCTCTATTAGGAACAATTCCGCAATTCCAGCTGCTCATCGTTCACCTCGACATTGAACTTCTCTAGTTCTCTCTTTTTCAGCAAACCTGGTTCTCTGCATGAAGAAATTACTCAATTTACTGCAATGACTCAAATTCTGCAGATTTCCAGTTTCTCTGCATGCACGCTATCTTTAATATATCTGTAGGCTTCACTTTCCGCAAAACCGCCTTCCCCTATCTACCAAAATGTCAATTGCTATCTGTTTGAACAAGTTCTACCATTTTGTCTATATGCAGATATTTCTCATTCTGCTTAATTGCAAAAACGCCTGATTCCATGAAATTCATTGCTTGTAGATCTGAACCCTTCTATTGTTTTATAGGATTCTCTATTATTATCAATTTCTATATCTCTACTAATCTGATCTGTCAATATGTATTGAAGTTGTCGTGATTGCAGAGAAGATGCAAATCTAGTTTTCTCCATTAGGCAAAAGGTCTCCTTTGAGCCACTGAACAACTTCTTGCATTTTCTCCAGCTGCAGATATTTCTCCCTCCTCATTATTGTAAAATTTCACAATTCCATGAAATTCAATGCTTGTATCATCTGCTCTTTCTCTGAATATATCAGTTTCTACATTTCTATCAATTTCTATATCTCAACAAAGTTCTACTGTGAAT
The DNA here is from genome assembly GCF_964194155.1 of Cetorhinus maximus. Lineage (NCBI taxonomy): Eukaryota > Metazoa > Chordata > Chondrichthyes > Lamniformes > Cetorhinidae > Cetorhinus > Cetorhinus maximus. Next base: position 109,774,235 of record NC_135885.1, read on the forward strand.
ATGCTTTAATATTCCATTTCAAAGAATATCTGCATTGCCAGCTGCTCATCGTTCACATCAAACTTCAACATCTCCATTTCTCTCCTTTTCAGCAAATCTGGTTCTCTGAATTACGGAGCAGGTCAATTTTTTCAATTACTCAAATGCTGCAGTTTACCAGATCTCCGCAGTGACGCTAATGTCAATATTTCCGTATGTGTCAATTTCAGCAAAACTAACTTTCTCTATCTACCAAAATGTGAATTGAACAACTTCTAACCTTTTCTCTATCTGTACATAATTCTCATTCTGTATCATTGCAAAATCTCCCAATTCCATGAAATCCATTTCTTGCGGATGCTAATCCTACCCTGAAGTCTAGCTTTCTACATTTCCATCAATTTCTATATTTCTACTAATTTCTAATCTCTATATGTATTACTGTCTATATTAGGAATAAGTCTGCAATTCCAGCTGCACATCGTTCACCTCGATATTGAACCTCTCCAGTTCTCTCCTTTTCAGCAAAACTGGTACTCTGCATGAAGAAACTGCTCATTTTCCAGCAATTACTCAAATTCTCAGATTTCCAGATTGTCTGCATTCACGCTAACTTTAATATCTCCTTAGGCTTTACTTTCAGCAAAACTGCCTTCCCCTATCTACCATAATGTCAATTGCTATCCTTTTATACAAGTGCCACCATTTTGTCTATCCGCAGATATTTCTCATTCTGCATAATTGCAAAAACGCCCAATTCCATGAAATGCATTGCTTGTAGATGCGACTCATTCTATGGCTGTATAGGATTCTACATTATTATCAATTTCTATATCTCAACTAATCTGATCTGCCAATATGTATTGAAGTTGTCGTGATTGCAGACAAGCTGCAAATCTAGCTTTCTCCATTAGGCAAAATGCCTGTTTCGAGCCATTGATCAACTTCTAGCATTTTCTCCAGCTGCAGATATTTCCCACTCCTCATTATTGTAGAATTTCACAATTCCATGAAATTCAATGCTTGCATCATCTGCCCTTTCTCTGAATGTTGCAGTTCCTACATTTCTTTCAATTTCTATATCTCGACAAAGTTCTACTGTGTGAATGCTTTAATATCTCTATTTTATAGAATCTCTGCATTGCCAGCTGCTCATTGTTCACATCAAACTTCAACTTCTCCATTTCTCTCCTTTTCAGCAAATCTGGTTCTCTGTATTAAGGAACATCTGAATTTCTTCCAATTACTCAAATTCTGCTGATTACCAGATTCTCCGCATTCACGCTTACTTCAATATCTCCGTATTTGTCAGTTTCCGCACAACTAACTTGCTCTATCTACGAAAATGTCAAAGGAACAATTTCTAACCTTTTCTCTATCAGTAGATATTTCTCATTCTGTATCATTGCAAAATCTCCCAATTCCTTGAATCCTCTTCTTAAAGATGCTAATCCTTCTCTGAGTGTCTAGGTTTCTACATTTCCATCAATATCTATATTTCTACTAATTCCTACTCTCTATATTCTTAATGTCTCCATTAGGAACAAGTCTGCAATTCCAGCTGCTCATCGTTCACCTCGACATTGAACGTCTCCAGTTCTCTCTTTTTCAGCAAAATAGGTTCTCTGCATGAAGAACCTACTGAATTTCCTGCGATTACTCAAATTCTGCAGATTTCCAGTTTCTCTGCATGCACGCTAACTTTAATATCTCCGTAGGCTTCAATTTCTACAAAAATGCCTTCCGCTATCTACCAAAATGTCAATTGCTATCCATTTGAACAAGTTCTACCATTTTCTCTATCTGCAGATATTTCTCAGTCTGTATAATTGCAAAATCTCCCAATTCCATGAAAGTCACTTCTTGCAGATGCTAATCCTTCTCTGAGTGTCTTGGTTTCTCCATTTCCATCAATTTCTATATCTCTACTAATTTCAACTCTCTTTCTGTATTATTGTCTCTATCAGGAACAAGTCTGCAATTCCAGCCGCTCATCGTTCATCTCGACATTGAACTTCTCCAGTTCTCTCTTTTTCAGCAAAACAGGTTCTCTGCATGAAGAACCTACTCAATTTCCTGCAATGACTCAAATTCTGCAGATTTCCAGATTCTCTGCTTTCACGCTAACTTCAATATCTCCGCAGGCTTCACCTTCCGAAAAACTGGCTTTCCCTATCTACCAAAATGTCAATTGCTATCCGTTTGAACAAGTTCTACCATTTTCTCTATCTGCAGATATTTCTCAGTCTGTATAATTGCAAAATCTACCGATTCCATGAAATTCACTGCTTGTATATGTGACTCCTTTATTTGATTCTACATCATTATCAATTTCTATATCTCTACTAATCTGATCTGTCAATATGTATTAAAGTTGTCGTGAATGCAGAGAAGCTGCAAGTCTAGTTTTCTCCATTAGGCAAAATGTCTCCTTCGAGCCATTGATCAACTTCTTGCATTTTCTCCAGCTGCAGATATTTCCCCCTCCTCATTATTGTAAAATTTCACAATTGCATGAAATTCAATGCTTGTATCTTCTGCTCTTTCTCTGAATATATCAGTTTCTCCATTTCTATCAATTTCTATATCTCAACAAAGTTCTACTGTGAATATGCTTTAATATTCCATTTCAAAGAATATCTACATTGCCAGCTGCTTATCATTCACATCAAACTTCAACTTGTCCATTTCTCTCCTTTTCAGCAACTCTGGTTCTCTGAATTATGGAACAGCTCAATTTTTTCCAATTACTCAAATGCTGCAGATTACCCGATCTCCGCATTGACGCTAACTTCAATATCTCCGTATGTGTCAATTTCGGCAAAACTAACTTTCTCTATCTACCAAAATGTCAATTGAACAACTTCTAACCTTTTCTCTATCTGTACATATTGCTCATTCTGTATAATTGCAAAATCTCCCAATTCCATGAAATCCATTTCTTGCGGATGCTAATCCTACTCTGAAATCTAGCTTTCTTCATTTTCATCAATTTCTATATTTCTACTAATTTCTAATCTCTATATGTATTACTGTCTATATTAGGAACAAGTCTGCAATTCCAGCTGCACATCGTTATCCTCGATATTGAACTTCTCCAGTTCTCTCTTTTTCAGCAAAACTGGTTCTCTGCATGAAGAAACTGCTCATTTTCCAGGAATTACTCAAATTCTGCAGATTTCCAGATTCTCTGCATTCACGCTAACTTTAATATCTCCGTAGGCTTTACTTTCCGCAAAACTGCCTTCCCCTATCTACCAAAATGGCAATTGCTATCCATTTGTACAAGTTCTACCATTTTGTCTATCTGCAGATATTTCTCATCCTGCATAATTGCAAAAACGCACAATTCCAAGAAATTCATTGCTTGTAGATGCGACTCATTCTATGGCTGTATAGGATTCTACATTATTATCAATGTCTTTATCTCTACTAATCTGATCTGTCAATATGTATTGAAGTTGTCGTCATTGCAGACAAGCTGCAAATCTGGCTTTCTCCATTAGGCAAAATGTCTATTTCGAGCCATTGATGAACTTCTAGCATTTTATCCAGCTGCAGATATTTCCCACTCCTTATTATTGTAAAATTTCACAATTCCATGAAATTCAATGCTTGCATCACCTGCCCTTTCTCTGAATGTATCACTTTCTACATTTCTTTCAATTTCCATATCTCGACAAAGTTCTACTGTGTATATGCTTTAATATTTCTTCCAATTACTCAAATTCTGCTGATTACCAGATTCTCCGCATTCACGCTTACTTCCATATCTCCGTATGTGTCAGTTTCCACACAACTAACTTGCTCTATCTACCAAAATGTCAAAGGAACAAGTTCTAACCTTTTCTCTATCTGTAGATATTTCTCATTCTGTATCATTGCAAAATCTCCCAATTCCATGAAATCCATTTATTGCAAATGCAAATCCTACTCTGAAGTCTAGCTTTCTACATTTCCATCAATTTCTATATTTGTACTAATTTCCACTCTCTATATTGTTAATGTCTCTACTAGGCACAAGTCTGCAATTCCAGCTGCTCATCCTTCACCTCGACGTTGAACTTCTCCACTTCTCTCTTTATCAGCAAAACTGGTTCTCTGCATGAAGAACCTACTCAATTTCCAGCAATTACTCAAATTCTGCAGATTTCCAGATTTTCTGCATTCAATATAACTTCAATATCCCCGCAGTCTTCACTTTTTGCAAACTAGATTTCCCTATCTACCAAAATGTCAATTGCGATCTGTTTGAACAAGTTCTACCACTTTCTCTATCTGCAGATATTTCTCAGTCTGTATAATTGCAAAATCTCCCAATTCCATGAAATTCAGTTCTTCCAGATGCTAATCCTTCTCTGAGTGTCTAGGGTTCTCCATTTCCATCAATTTCTATATCTCTACTAATTTCTACTCTCTATATGTATTAATGTCTCTATTAGGAACAATTCTGCAATTCCAGCTGCTCATCGTTCACCTCGACTTTGAACGTCTCCACTTCTCTATTTTTCAGCAAAACTGGTTCTCTGCATGAAGAACCTACTCAATTTCCTGCAATTACACAAATTCTGCAGATTTCCAGCTTCTCTGCATTCACGCTAACTTCAATATCTCCGCAGGCTTCACTTTCCAAAAAACTGGCTTTCCCTATCCACCAAAATGTCAATTGCTATCCGTTTGAACAAGTTCTACCATTTTGTCTATATGCAGATATTTCTCATTCTGCTTAATTGCAAAAACGCCTGATTCCATGAATTTCATTGCTTGTAGATGTGACTCCTTCTATGGCTTTATAGGATTCTCTATTATTATTTATTTCTAAATCTCTACTAATCTGGTCTGTCAATATGTAGTGAAGTTGTTGTGATTGCAGAGTAGATGCAAATCTAGCTTGCTCCATTAGGCAACATGTCTCCTTTGAGCCATTCATCAACTTCTTGCATTTTCTCCAGCTGCAGATATTTCTCCCTCCTCATTATTGCAAAATTTCACAATTCCATGAAATTCAATATTTGTATCATCTGCTCTTTCTCTGAATATATCAGTTTCCACATTTCTATCAATTTCTATATCTCAGCAAGTTCTATTGTGAATATGCTTTAATATTCCATTTCAAAGAATCTCTGCATTGCCAGCTGCTCCTCATTCACATTAAACTTCAACTTCTCCATTTCTCTTCTTTTCTGCAAATCTGGTTCTCTGAATATAGGAAAAGCTCAATTTTTTCCAATTACTCAAATGCTGCAGATTACCAGATCTCCGCATTCACGCGAATTTCAATATCTCCGTATGTGTCAATTTCGGCAAAACTAACTTTCTCTATCTACCAAAATGTCAATTGAACAACTTCTAACCTTTTCTCTATCTGCAGATATTTCTCAATCTGTATAATTGCAAAATTTCCCAATTCCATGAAATCCATTTCTTGCAGATGCTAATCCTACTCTGAAGACTAGCTTTCTACATTTCCATCAATTTCTATATTTCTACTAATTTCTACTCTCTATATTCTTAATGTCTCCATTAGGAACAAGTCTGCAATTCCAGCAGGTCATCGTTCACCTCGACATTGAACGTCTCCACTTCTCTCTTTTTCAGCAAAACAGGTACTCTGCATGAAGAACCTGCTCAATTTCCTGCAATTACACAAATTCTGCAGATATCCAGATTCTCTGCATTCACGCTATCTTTAATATCTCCGTAGCCTTTACTTTCCACAAAACTGCCTTCCCCTATCTACCAAAATGGCAATTGCTATCCGTTTGTACAAGTTCTACCATTTTGTCTATCTGCAGATATTTCTCACTCTGCTTAATTGAAAAAACGCCCGATTCCATGAAATTCATTGCTTGTAGATGTGACTCCTTCTATGGCTTTATAGGATTCTCTATTATTTTCCATTTCTATATCTCTACTAATCTGATCTGTCAATATGTATTGAAGTTGTCGTGATTGCAGAGTAGATGCAAATCTAGTTTTCTCCATTAGGCAACATGTCTCCTTCGAGCCATTCATCAACTTCTTGCATTTTCTCCAGCTGCAGATACTTCTCCCTCCTCATTATTGTAAAATTTCACAATTCCATGAAATTCAATGTTTGTATCATCTGCTCTTTCTCTGAATATATCAGTTTCCACATTTCTATCAATTTCTATATCTCAACAAAGTTCTACTGTGAATATGCTTTAATATTCCATTTCAAAGAATCTCTGCATTGCCAGCTGCTCATCATTCACATTAAACTTCAACTTCTCCATTTCTCCTCTTTTCTGCAAATCTGGTTCTCTGAATTTTGGAAAAGCTCAATTTTTTCCAATTACTCAAATGCTGCAGATTACCAGATCTCTGCATTCACTCTAATTTCAATATCTCCGCATGTGTCAATTTCGGTAAAACTAACTTGATTTATCTACCAAAAGGTCAATTGAACAACTTCTAACCTTTTCTCTATCAGTAGATATTTCTCATTCTGCATTAATTGCAAAATCTCCAAATTCCATGAAATCCATTTCTTGCACATACTAATCCTACTCTGAAGTCTAGCTTTCTACATTTCCATCAATTTCTATATTTCTACTAATTTCCCCACTCTATATATTGTTAATGTCTCTACAAGGCACAAGTCTGCAAATCCAGCTGCTCATCGTTCACCTCGACATTGAACTTCTCCACTTCTCTCTTTTTCAGCAAAACAGATTCTCTGCATGACGAACCTACTCAATTTCCTGCAATTGCTCAAATTCTGCAGATTTCCAGCTTCTCTGCATTCTCGCTAACTTCAATAGCTCCGCAGGCTTCACTTTCCGAAAAACTGGCTTTCCGTTTCCACCAAAATGTCAATTGCTCTCCGTTTGAACAAGTTCTACCATTTTCTCTATCTGCAGATATTTCTCAGTCTGTATAGTTGCAAAATCTCCCAATTCCATGAAATCCATTTCTTGCAGATGCTTATCCTTCTCTGAGTATCTAGGTTTCTCCATTTCCATCAATTTCTATATCTCTACTAATTTCTACTCTCTATATGTATTAATGTCTCTATTAGGAACAATTCTGCAATTCCAGCTGCTCATCGTTCACCTCGACATTGAACTTCTCCAGTTCTCTCTTTTTCAGCAAAACTGGTTCTCTGCATGAAGAAATTACTCAATTTACTGCAATGACTCAAATTCTGCAGATTTCCAGTTTCTCTGCATGCACGCTATCTTTAATATATCTGTAGGCTTCACTTTCCGCAAAACTGCCTTCCCCTATCTACCAAAATGTCAATTGCTATCCGTTTGAACAAGTTCTACCATTTTGTCTATATGCAGATATTTCTCATTCTGCTTAATTGCAAAAACGCCTGATTCCATGAAATTCATTGCTTGTAGATGAGAACCCTTCTATAGTTTTATAGGATTCTCTATTATTATCAATTTCTATATCTCTACTAATCTGATCTGTCAATATGTATTGAAGTTGTCGTGATTGCAGAGAAGGTGCAAATCTAGTTTTCTCCATTAGGCAAAAGGTCTCCTTCGAGCCACTGATCAACTTCTTGCATTTTCTCCACCTGCAGATATTTCTCCCTCCTCATTATTGTAAAATTTCACAATTCCATGAAATTCAATGCTTGTATCATCTGCTCTTTCTCTGAATATATCAGTTTCTACATTTCTATCAATTTCTATATCTCAACAAAGTTCTACTGTGAATATGCTTTAATATTCCATTTCAAAGAATATCTGCATTTCCAGCTGCTCATCGTTCACATCAAACTTCAACTTCTGCATTTCTCTCCTTTTCAGCAAATCTTGTTCTCTGAATTACGGAGCAGGTCAATTTTTTCAATTTCTCAAATGCTGCAGATTACCAGATCTCCGCAGTGATGCCAATGTCAATATTTCCGTATGTGTCATTTTCAGCAAAACTAACTTTCTCTATCTACCAAAATGTGAATTGAACAACTTCTAACCTTTTCTCTATCTGTACATAATTCTCATTCTGTATAATTGCAATATCTCCCAATTCCATGAAATCCATTTCTTGCGGATGCTAATCCTACTCTGAAGTCTAGCTTTCTACATTCTCATCAATTTCTATATTTCTACTAATTTCTACTCTCTATATGTACTAATGTCTATATTAGGAACAAGTCTGCAATTCCAGCTGCACATCGTTCACCTCGATATTGAACTTCTCCAGTTCTCTCCTTTTCAGCAAAACTGGTACTCTGCATGAAGAAACTGCTCATTTTCCAGCAATTACTCAAATTCTCAGATTTCCAGATTGTCTGCATTCACGCTAACTTTAATATCTCCGTAGGCTTTACTTTCTGCAAAACTGCCTTCCCCTATCTACCAAAATGTCAATTGCTATCCGTTTGTACAAGTTCTACCATTTTGTCTATCTGCAGATATTTCTCATTCTGCATAATTGCAAAAACGCACAATTCCAAGAAATTCATTGCTTGTAGATGCGACTCATTCTATGGCTGTATAGGATTCTACATTATTATCAATTTCTATAACTCTACTAATCTGATATGCCAATATGTATTGAAGTTGTCGTGATTGCAGACAAGCTGCAAATCTAGCTTTCTCCATTAGGCAAAATGCCTGTTTCGAGCCATTGATGAACTTCTCGCATTTTCTCCAGCTGCAGATATTTCCCACTCCTCATTATTGTAGAATTTCACAATTCCATTAAATCCATTTCTTGCAGATGCTAATCCTACTCTGAAGTCTAGCTTTCTACATTTCCATCAATTTCTATATTTGTACTAATTTCCACTCTCAATATTGTTAATGTCTCTACTAGGCACAAGTCTGCAATTCCAGCTGCTCATCCTTCACCTCGACATTGAACTTCTCCACTTCTCTCTTAATCAGCAAAACTGGTTCTCTGCATGAAGAACCTACTCAATTTCCTGCAATTGCTCAAATTCTGCAGATTTCCAGCTTCTCTGCATTCACGCTAAATTGAATATCTCCGCAGGCTTCACTTTCCGAATAACTGGCTTTCCGTTTCCACCAAAATGTCAATTGCTATCCGTTTGAACAAGTTCTACCATTTTCTCTATCTGCAGATATTCCTCAATCTGTATAATTGCAAAATCTCCCTATTCCATGAAATCCATTTCTTGCAGATGCTTATCCTTCTCTGAGTATCTAGGTTTCTCCATTTCCATCAATTTCTACATCTCTACTAATTTCTACTCTCTATATGTATTAATGTCTCTATTTGGAACAGTTCCACAATTCCAGCTGCTCATCGTTCACCTCGACATTGAACTTCTCCAGTTCTCTCTTTTTCAGCAAACCTGGTTCTCTGCATGAAGAAATTACTCAATTTACTGCAATGACTCAAATTCTGCAGATTTCCAGTTTCTCTGCATGCACGCTATCTTTAATATATCTGTAGGCTTCACTTTCCGCAAAACTGCCTTCCCCTATCTACCAAAATGTCAATTGCTATCCGGTTGAACAAGTTCTACCATTGTGTCTATATGCAGATATTTCTCATTCTGCTTAATTGAAAAAACGCCCGATTCCATGAAATTCATTGCTTGCAGATGTGACTCCTTCTATGGCTTTATAGGATTCTCTATTATTTTCCATTTCTATATCTCTACTAATCTGATCTATCAATTTGTATTAAAGTTGTCGTGATTGCAGAGAAGATGCAAATCTAGTTTTCTCCATTAGGCAACATGTCTCCTTCGAGCCATTGATCAACTTCTTGCATTTTCTCCAGGTGCAGATATTTCTCCCTCCTGATTATTGTAAAATTTCACAACTGCATGAAATTCAATGCTTGTATCATCTGCTCTTTCTCTGAATATATCAGTTTCCACATTTCTATCAATTTCTGTATCTCAACAAAGTTCTACTGTGAATATGCTTTAATATTCCATTGCAAAGAATCTCTGCATTGCCAGCTGCTCATCATTCACATCAAACATCAAATTCTCCATTTCTCTTCTTTTCTGCAAATCTGGTTCTCTGAATTTTGGAAAAGCTGAATTTTTTCCAATTACTCAAATACTGCAGATTACCAGATCTCCGCATTCAAGCTAATTTCAATATCTCCGTATCTGACAATTTCGGCAAAACTAACTTTATCTATCTACCAAAATGTGAATTGAACAACTTCTAACCTTTTCTCTATCTGTAGATATTTCTCATTCTTTATCATTGCAAAATTTCCCAATTCCATGAAATCCATTTCTTGCACATGCTAATCCTACTCTGAAGTCTAGCTTTCTACATTTCCATCAATTTCTATATTTCTACTAATTTCCACTCTCTATATTGTTAACAAGGCACAGGTCTGCAAATCCAGCTGGTCATCGTTCACCTCGACATTGAACTTCTCCAGTTCTCTCTTTTTCAGCAAAACAGGTTCTCTGCATGAAGAACCTACTCAATTTCCTGCAATTGCTCATATTCTGCAGATTTCCAGCTTCTCTGCATTCACGCTAACTTCAATATCTCCGCAGGCTTCACTTTCCGAATAACTGGCTTTCCGTTTCCACCAAAATGTCAATTGCTATCCGTTTGAACAAGTTCTACCATCTTCTCTATCTGCAGATATTTCTCAGTCTGTATAATTGCAAAATCTCCCAATTCCATGAAATCCATTCCTTGCAGATGCTTATCCTTCTCTGAGTATCTAGGTTTCTCCATTTCCATCAATTTCTACATCTCTACTAATTTCTACTCTCTATATGTATTAATGTCTCTATTAGGAACAATTCTGCAATTGCAGCTGCTCATCGTTCACCTCGACATTGAACTTCTCCAGTTCTCTCTTTTTCAGCAAAACTGGTTCTCTGCATGAAGAAATTACTCAATTTACTGCAATGACTCAAATTCTGCAGATTTCCAGTTTCTCTGCATGCACGCTATCTTTAATATATCTGTAGGCTTCACTTTCCGCAAAACTGCCTTCCCCTATCTACCAAAATGTCAATTGCTATCCGTTTGAACAAGTTCTACCATTTTGTCTATATGCAGATATTTCTCATTCTGCTTAATTGCAAAAACGCCTGATTCCATGAAATTCATTGCTTGTAGATGAGAACCCTTCTATTGTTTTATAGGATTCTCTATTATTATCAATTTCTATATCTCTACTAATCTGATCTGTCAATATGTATTGAAGTTGTCGTGATTGCAGAGAAGGTGCAAATCTAGTTTTCTCCATTAGGCAAAAGGTCTCCTTCGAGCCACTGATCAACTTCTTGCATTTTCTCCACCTGCAGATATTTCTCCCTCCTCATTATTGTAAAATTTCACAATTCCATGAAATTCAATGCTTGTATCATCTGCTCTTTCTCTGAATATATCAGTTTCTACATTTCTATCAATTTCTATATCTCAACAAAGTTCTACTGTGAATATGCTTTAATATTCCATTTCAAAGAATATCTGCATTTCCAGCTGCTCATCGTTCACATCAAACTTCACCTTCTGCATTTCTCTCCTTTTCAGCAAATCTGGTTCTCTGAATTACGGAGCAGGTCAATTTTTTCAATTTCTCAAATGCTGCAGATTACCAGATCTCCGCAGTGATGCCAATGTCAATATTTCCGTATGTGTCAATTTCAGCAAAACTAACTTTCTCTATCTACCAAAATGTGAATTGAACAACTTCTAACCTTTTCTCTATCTGTACATAATTCTCATTCTGTATAATTGCAATATCTCCCAATTCCATGAAATCCATTTCTTGCGGATGCTAATCCTACTCTGAAGTCTAGCTTTCTACATTCTCATCAATTTCTATATTTCTACTAATTTCTACTCTCTATATGTACTAATGTCTATATTAGGAACAAGTCTGCAATTCCAGCTGCACATCGTTCACCTCGATATTGAACTTCTCCAGTTCTCTCCTTTTCAGCAAAACTGGTACTCTGCATGAAGAAACTGCTCATTTTCCAGCAATTACTCAAATTCTCAGATTTCCAGATTGTCTGCATTCACGCTAACTTTAATATCTCCGTAGGCTTTACTTTCTGCAAAACTGCCTTCCCCTATCTACCAAAATGTCAATTGCTATCCGTTTGTACAAGTTCTACCATTTTGTCTATCTGCAGATATTTCTCATTCTGCATAATTGCAAAAACGCACAATTCCAAGAAATTCATTGCTTGTAGATGCGACTCATTCTATGGCTGTATAGGATTCTACATTATTATCAATTTCTATAACTCTACTAATCTGATATGCCAATATGTATTGAAGTTGTCGTGATTGCAGACAAGCTGCAAATCTAGCTTTCTCCATTAGGCAAAATGCCTGTTTCGAGCCATTGATGAACTTCTCGCATTTTCTCCAGCTGCAGATATTTCCCACTCCTCATTATTGTAGAATTTCACAATTCCATTAAATCCATTTCGTGCAGATGCTAATCCTACTCTGAAGTCTAGCTTTCTACATTTCCATCAATTTCTATATTTGTACTAATTTCCACTCTCAATATTGTTAATGTCTCTACTAGGCACAAGTCTGCAATTCCAGCTGCTCATCCTTCACCTCGACATTGAACTTCTCCACTTCTCTCTTAATCAGCAAAACTGGTTCTCTGCATGAAGAACCTACTCAATTTCCTGCAATTGCTCAAATTCTGCAGATTTACAGCTTCTCTGCATTCACGCTAAATTGAATATCTCCGCAGGCTTCACTTTCCGAATAACTGGCTTTCCGTTTCCACCAAAATGTCAATTGCTATCCGTTTGAACAAGTTCTACCATTTTCTCTATCTGCAGATATTCCTCAATCTGTATAATTGCAAAATCTCCCTATTCCATGAAATCCATTTCTTGCAGATGCTTATCCTTCTCTGAGTATCTAGGTTTCTCCATTTCCATCAATTTCTACATCTCTACTAATTTCTACTCTCTATATGTATTAATGTCTCTATTTGGAACAGTTCCACAATTCCAGCTGCTCATCGTTCACCTCGACATTGAACTTCTCCAGTTCTCTCTTTTTCAGCAAACCTGGTTCTCTGCATGAAGAAATTACTCAATTTACTGCAATGACTCAAATTCTGCAGATTTCCAGTTTCTCTGCATGCACGCTATCTTTAATATATCTGTAGGCTTCACTTTCTGCAAAACTGCCTTCCCCTATCTACCAAAATGTCAATTTCTATCTGTTTGAACAAGTTCTACCATTTTGTCTATATGCAGATATTTCTCATTCTGCTTAATTGCAAAAACGCCTGATTCCATGAAATTCATTGCTTGTAGATCTGAACCCTTCTATTGTTTTATAGGATTCTCTATTATTATCAATTTCTATATCTCTACTAATCTGATCTGTCAATATGTATTGAAGTTGTCGTGATTGCAGAGAAGATGCAAATCTAGTTTTCTCCATTAGGCAAAAGGTCTCCTTCGAGCCACTGAACAACTTCTTGCATTTTCTCCAGCTGCAGATATTTCTCCCTCCTCATTATTGTAAAATTTCACAATTCCATGAAATTCAATGCTTGTATCATCTGCTCTTTCTCTGAATATATCAGTTTCTACATTTCTATCAATTTCTATATCTCAACAAAGTTCTACTGTGAATATGCTTTAATATTCCATTTCAAAGAATATCTGCATTGCCAGCTGCTCATCGTTCACATCAAACTTCAACTTGTCCATTTCTCTCCTTTTCAGCAAATCTGGTTCTCTGAATTACGGAGCAGGTCAATTTTTTCAATTTCTCAAATGCTGCAGATTACCCGATCTCCGCATTGACGCCAATGTCAATATTTCCGTATGTTTCAATTTCAGCAAAACTAACTTTCTCTATCTACCAAAATGTCAATTGAACAACTTCTAATCTTTTCTCTACCTGTACATAATTCTCATTCTGTATAATTGCAAAATCTCCCAATTCCATGAAATCCATTTCTTGCGGATGCTAATCCTACTCTGAAGTCTAGCTTTCTACATTCTCATCAATTTCTATATTTCTACTAATTTCTACTCTCTATATGTACTAATGTCTATATTAGGAACAAGTCTGCAATTCCAGCTGCACATCGTTCACCTCGATATTGAACTTCTCCAGTTCTCTCCTTTTCAGCAAAACTGGTACTCTGCATGAAGAAACTGCTCATTTTCCAGCAATTGCTCAAATTCTCAGATTTCCAGATTGTCTGCATTCACGCTAACTTTAATATCTCCTTAGGCTTTACTTTCAGCAAAACTGCCTTCCCCTATCTACCAAAATGTCAATTGCTATCCTTTTATACAAGTGCCACCATTTTGTCTATCCGCAGATATTTCTCATTCTGCATAATTGCAAAAACGCCCAATTCCATGAAATGCATTGCTTGTAGATGCGACTCATTCTATGGCTGTATAGGATTCTACATTATTATCAATTTCTATATCTCAACTAATCTGATCTGCCAATATGTATTGAAGTTGTCGTGATTGCAGACAAGCTGCAAATCTAGCTTTCTCCATTAGGCAAAATGCCTGTTTCGAGCCATTGATCAACTTCTAGCATTTTCTCCAGCTGCAGATATTTCCCACTCCTCATTATTGTAGAATTTCACAATTCCATGAAATTCAATGCTTGCATCATCTGCCCTTTCTCTGAATGTTGCAGTTCCTACATTTCTTTCAATTTCTATATCTCGACAAAGTTCTACTGTGTGAATGCTTTAATATCTCTATTTTATAGAATCTCTGCATTGCCAGCTGCTCATTGTTCACATCAAACTTCAACTTCTCCATTTCTCTCCTTTTCAGCAAATCTGGTTCTCTGTATTAAGGAACATCTGAATTTCTTCCAATTACTCAAATTCTGCTGATTACCAGATTCTCCGCATTCACGCTTACTTCAATATCTCCGTATTTGTCAGTTTCCGCACAACTAACTTGCTCTATCTACGAAAATGTCAAAGGAACAATTTCTAACCTTTTCTCTATCAGTAGATATTTCTCATTCTGTATCATTGCAAAATCTCCCAATTCCTTGAATCCTCTTCTTAAAGATGCTAATCCTTCTCTGAGTGTCTAGGTTTCTACATTTCCATCAATATCTATATTTCTACTAATTCCTACTCTCTATATTCTTAATGTCTCCATTAGGAACAAGTCTGCAATTCCAGCTGCTCATCGTTCACCTCGACATTGAACGTCTCCAGTTCTCTCTTTTTCAGCAAAATAGGTTCTCTGCATGAAGAACCTACTGAATTTCCTGCGATTACTCAAATTCTGCAGATTTCCAGTTTCTCTGCATGCACGCTAACTTTAATATCTCCGTAGGCTTCAATTTCTACAAAAATGCCTTCCGCTATCTACCAAAATGTCAATTGCTATCCGTTTGAACAAGTTCTACCATTTTCTCTATCTGCAGATATTTCTCAGTCTGTATAATTGCAAAATCTCCCAATTCCATGAAAGTCACTTCTTGCAGATGCTAATCCTTCTCTGAGTGTCTTGGTTTCTCCATTTCCATCAATTTCTATATCTCTACTAATTTCAACTCTCTTTCTGTATTATTGTCTCTATCAGGAACAAGTCTGCAATTCCAGCCGCTCATCGTTCATCTCGACATTGAACTTCTCCAGTTCTCTCTTTTTCAGCAAAACAGGTTCTCTGCATGAAGAACCTACTCAATTTCCTGCAATGACTCAAATTCTGCAGATTTCCAGATTCTCTGCTTTCACGCTAACTTCAATATCTCCGCAGGCTTCACCTTCCGAAAAACTGGCTTTCCCTATCTACCAAAATGTCAATTGCTATCCGTTTGAACAAGTTCTACCATTTTCTCTATCTGCAGATATTTCTCAGTCCGTATAATTGCAAAATCTACCGATTCCATGAAATTCACTGCTTGTATATGTGACTCCTTTATTTGATTCTACATCATTATCAATTTCTATATCTCTACTAATCTGATCTGTCAATATGTATTAAAGTTGTCGTGAATGCAGAGAAGCTGCAAGTCTAGTTTTCTCCATTAGGCAAAATGTCTCCTTCGAGCCATTGATCAACTTCTTGCATTTTCTCCAGCTGCAGATATTTCCCCCTCCTCATTATTGTAAAATTTCACAATTGCATGAAATTCAATGCTTGTATCTTCTGCTCTTTCTCTGAATATATCAGTTTCTCCATTTCTATCAATTTCTATATCTCAACAAAGTTCTACTGTGAATATGCTTTAATATTCCATTTCAAAGAATATCTACATTGCCAGCTGCTTATCATTCACATCAAACTTCAACTTGTCCATTTCTCTCCTTTTCAGCAACTCTGGTTCTCTGAATTATGGAACAGCTCAATTTTTTCCAATTACTCAAATGCTGCAGATTACCCGATCTCCGCATTGACGCTAACTTCAATATCTCCGTATGTGTCAATTTCGGCAAAACTAACTTTCTCTATCTACCAAAATGTCAATTGAACAACTTCTAACCTTTTCTCTATCTGTACATATTGCTCATTCTGTATAATTGCAAAATCTCCCAATTCCATGAAATCCATTTCTTGCGGATGCTAATCCTACTCTGAAATCTAGCTTTCTTCATTTTCATCAATTTCTATATTTCTACTAATTTCTAATCTCTATATGTATTACTGTCTATATTAGGAACAAGTCTGCAATTCCAGCTGCACATCGTTATCCTCGATATTGAACTTCTCCAGTTCTCTCTTTTTCAGCAAAACTGGTTCTCTGCATGAAGAAACTGCTCATTTTCCAGGAATTACTCAAATTCTGCAGATTTCCAGATTCTCTGCATTCACGCTAACTTTAATATCTCCGTAGGCTTTACTTTCCGCAAAACTGCCTTCCCCTATCTACCAAAAT
Source organism: Cetorhinus maximus (assembly GCF_964194155.1). Classification (NCBI taxonomy): domain Eukaryota; kingdom Metazoa; phylum Chordata; class Chondrichthyes; order Lamniformes; family Cetorhinidae; genus Cetorhinus; species Cetorhinus maximus. The sequence goes on from NC_135885.1 coordinate 109,791,022, forward strand.
GGCAATTGCTATCCATTTGTACAAGTTCTACCATTTTGTCTATCTGCAGATATTTCTCATCCTGCATAATTGCAAAAACGCACAATTCCAAGAAATTCATTGCTTGTAGATGCGACTCATTCTATGGCTGTATAGGATTCTACATTATTATCAATGTCTTTATCTCTACTAATCTGATCTGTCAATATGTATTGAAGTTGTCGTCATTGCAGACAAGCTGCAAATCTGGCTTTCTCCATTAGGCAAAATGTCTATTTCGAGCCATTGATGAACTTCTAGCATTTTATCCAGCTGCAGATATTTCCCACTCCTTATTATTGTAAAATTTCACAATTCCATGAAATTCAATGCTTGCATCACCTGCCCTTTCTCTGAATGTATCAGTTTCTACATTTCTTTCAATTTCCATATCTCGACAAAGTTCTACTGTGTATATGCTTTAATATTTCTTCCAATTACTCAAATTCTGCTGATTACCAGATTCTCTGCATTCACGCTTACTTCCATATCTCCGTATGTGTCAGTTTCCACACAACTAACTTGCTCTATCTACCAAAATGTCAAAGGAACAAGTTCTAACCTTTTCTCTATCTGTAGATATTTCTCATTCTGTATCATTGCAAAATCTCCCAATTCCATGAAATCCATTTATTGCAAATGCAAATCCTACTCTGAAGTCTAGCTTTCTACATTTCCATCAATTTCTATATTTGTACTAATTTCCACTCTCTATATTGTTAATGTCTCTACTAGGCACAAGTCTGCAATTCCAGCTGCTCATCCTTCACCTCGACATTGAACTTCTCCACTTCTCTCTTTATCAGCAAAACTGGTTCTCTGCATGAAGAACCTACTCAATTTCCAGCAATTACTCAAATTCTGCAGATTTCCAGATTTTCTGCATTCAATATAACTTCAATATCCCCGCAGTCTTCACTTTCTGCAAACTAGATTTCCCTATCTACCAAAATGTCAATTGCGATCTGTTTGAACAAGTTCTACCACTTTCTCTATCTGCAGATATTTCTCAGTCTGTATAATTGCAAAATCTCCCAATTCCATGAAGTTCAGTTCTTCCAGATGCTAATCCTTCTCTGAGTGTCTAGGGTTCTCCATTTCCATCAATTTCTATATCTCTACTAATTTCTACTCTCTATATGTATTAATGTCTCTATTAGGAACAATTCTGCAATTCCAGCTGCTCATCGTTCACCTCGACTTTGAACGTCTCCACTTCTCTCTTTTTCAGCAAACCTGGTTCTCTGCATGAAGAAATTACTCAATTTACTGCAATGACTCAAATTCTGCAGATTTCCAGTTTCTCTGCATGCACGCTATCTTTAATATATCTGTAGGCTTCACTTTCCGCAAAACCGCCTTCCCCTATCTACCAAAATGTCAATTGCTATCTGTTTGAACAAGTTCTACCATTTTGTCTATATGCAGATATTTCTCATTCTGCTTAATTGCAAAAACGCCTGATTCCATGAAATTCATTGCTTGTAGATCTGAACCCTTCTATTGTTTTACAGGATTCTCTATTATGATCAATTTCTATATCTCTACTAATCTGATCTGTCAATATGTATTGAAGTTGTCGTGATTGCAGAGAAGATGCAAATCTAGTTTTCTCCATTAGGCAAAAGGTCTCCTTCGAGCCACTGAACAACTTCTTGCATTTTCTCCAGCTGCAGATATTTCTCCCTCCTCATTATTGTAAAATTTCACAATTCCATGAAATTCAATGCTTGTATCATCTGCTCTTTCTCTGAATATATCAGTTTCTACATTTCTATCAATTTCTATATCTCAACAAAGTTCTACTGTGAATATGCTTTAATATTCCATTTCAAAGAATATCTGCATTGCCAGCTGCTCATCGTTCACATCAAACTTCAACTTGTCCATTTCTCTCCTTTTCAGCAAATCTGGTTCTCTGAATTACGGAGCAGGTCAATTTTTTCAATTTCTCAAATGCTGCAGATTACCAGATCTCCGCATTGACGCCAATGTCAATATTTCCGTATGTTTCAATTTCAGCAAAACTAACTTTCTCTATCTACCAAAATGTGAATTGAACAACTTCTAATCTTTTCTCTACCTGTACATAATTCTCATTCTGTATAATTGCAAAATCTCCCAATTCCATGAAATCCATTTCTTGCGGATGCTAATCCTACTCTGAAGTCTAGCTTTCTACATTCTCATCAATTTCTATATTTCTACTAATTTCTACTCTCTATATGTACTAATGTCTATATTAGGAACAAGTCTGCAATTCCAGCTGCACATCGTTCACCTCGATATTGAACTTCTCCAGTTCTCTCCTTTTCAGCAAAACTGGTACTCTGCATGAAGAAACTGCTCATTTTCCAGCAATTACTCAAATTCTCAGATTTGCAGATTGTCTGCATTCACGCTAACTTTAATATCTCCGTAGGCTTTACTTTCCACAAAACTGCCTTCCCCTATCTACCAAAATGTCAATTGCTATCCGTTTGAACAAGTTCTACCATTTTCTCTATCTGCAGATATTTCTCAATCTGTATAATTGCAAATTCTCCCAATTCCATGAAATCCATATCTTGCAGATGCTTATCCTTCTCTGAGTATCTAGGTTTCTCCATTTCCATCAATTTCTACATCTCTACTAATTTCTACTCTCTATATGTATTAATGTCTCTATTAGGAACAATTCCGCAATTCCAGCTGCTCATCGTTCACCTCGACATTGAACTTCTCTAGTTCTCTCTTTTTCAGCAAACCTGGTTCTCTGCATGAAGAAATTACTCAATTTACTGCAATGACTCAAATTCTGCAGATTTCCAGTTTCTCTGCATGCACGCTATCTTTAATATATCTGTAGGCTTCACTTTCCGCAAAACCGCCTTCCCCTATCTACCAAAATGTCAATTGCTATCTGTTTGAACAAGTTCTACCATTTTGTCTATATGCAGATATTTCTCATTCTGCTTAATTGCAAAAACGCCTGATTCCATGAAATTCATTGCTTGTAGATCTGAACCCTTCTATTGTTTTATAGGATTCTCTATTATGATCAATTTCTATATCTCTACTAATCTGATCTGTCAATATGTATTGAAGTTGTCGTGATTGCAGAGAAGATGCAAATCTAGTTTTCTCCATTAGGCAAAAGGTCTCCTTCGAGCCACTGAACAACTTCTTGCATTTTCTCCAGCTGCAGATATTTCTCCCTCCTCATTATTGTAAAATTTCACAATTCCATGAAATTCAATGCTTGTATCATCTGCTCTTTCTCTGAATATATCAGTTTCTACATTTCTATCAATTTCTATATCTCAACAAAGTTCTACTGTGAATATGCTTTAATATTCCATTTCAAAGAATATCTGCATTGCCAGCTGCTCATCGTTCACATCAAACTTCAACATCTCCATTTCTCTCCTTTTCAGCAAATCTGGTTCTCTGAATTACGGAGCAGGTCAATTTTTTCAATTACTCAAATGCTGCAGTTTACCAGATCTCCGCAGTGACGCTAATGTCAATATTTCCGTATGTGTCAATTTCAGCAAAACTAACTTTCTCTATCTACCAAAATGTGAATTGAACAACTTCTAACCTTTTCTCTATCTGTACATAATTCTCATTCTGTATCATTGCAAAATCTCCCAATTCCATGAAATCCATTTCTTGCGGATGCTAATCCTACCCTGAAGTCTAGCTTTCTACATTTCCATCAATTTCTATATTTCTACTAATTTCTAATCTCTATATGTATTACTGTCTATATTAGGAATAAGTCTGCAATTCCAGCTGCACATCGTTCACCTCGATATTGAACTTCTCCAGTTCTCTCCTTTTCAGCAAAACTGGTACTCTGCATGAAGAAACTGCTCATTTTCCAGCAATTACTCAAATTCTCAGATTTCCAGATTGTCTGCATTCACGCTAACTTTAATATCTCCTTAGGCTTTACTTTCAGCAAAACTGCCTTCCCCTATCTACCATAATGTCAATTGCTATCCTTTTATACAAGTGCCACCATTTTGTCTATCCGCAGATATTTCTCATTCTGCATAATTGCAAAAACGCCCAATTCCATGAAATGCATTGCTTGTAGATGCGACTCATTCTATGGCTGTATAGGATTCTACATTATTATCAATTTCTATATCTCAACTAATCTGATCTGCCAATATGTATTGAAGTTGTCGTGATTGCAGACAAGCTGCAAATCTAGCTTTCTCCATTAGGCAAAATGCCTGTTTCGAGCCATTGATCAACTTCTAGCATTTTCTCCAGCTGCAGATATTTCCCACTCCTCATTATTGTAGAATTTCACAATTCCATGAAATTCAATGCTTGCATCATCTGCCCTTTCTCTGAATGTTGCAGTTCCTACATTTCTTTCAATTTCTATATCTCGACAAAGTTCTACTGTGTGAATGCTTTAATATCTCTATTTTATAGAATCTCTGCATTGCCAGCTGCTCATTGTTCACATCAAACTTCAACTTCTCCATTTCTCTCCTTTTCAGCAAATCTGGTTCTCTGTATTAAGGAACATCTGAATTTCTTCCAATTACTCAAATTCTGCTGATTACCAGATTCTCCGCATTCACGCTTACTTCAATATCTCCGTATTTGTCAGTTTCCGCACAACTAACTTGCTCTATCTACGAAAATGTCAAAGGAACAATTTCTAACCTTTTCTCTATCAGTAGATATTTCTCATTCTGTATCATTGCAAAATCTCCCAATTCCTTGAATCCTCTTCTTAAAGATGCTAATCCTTCTCTGAGTGTCTAGGTTTCTACATTTCCATCAATATCTATATTTCTACTAATTCCTACTCTCTATATTCTTAATGTCTCCATTAGGAACAAGTCTGCAATTCCAGCTGCTCATCGTTCACCTCGACATTGAACGTCTCCAGTTCTCTCTTTTTCAGCAAAATAGGTTCTCTGCATGAAGAACCTACTGAATTTCCTGCGATTACTCAAATTCTGCAGATTTCCAGTTTCTCTGCATGCACGCTAACTTTAATATCTCCGTAGGCTTCAATTTCTACAAAAATGCCTTCCGCTATCTACCAAAATGTCAATTGCTATCCATTTGAACAAGTTCTACCATTTTCTCTATCTGCAGATATTTCTCAGTCTGTATAATTGCAAAATCTCCCAATTCCATGAAAGTCACTTCTTGCAGATGCTAATCCTTCTCTGAGTGTCTTGGTTTCTCCATTTCCATCAATTTCTATATCTCTACTAATTTCAACTCTCTTTCTGTATTATTGTCTCTATCAGGAACAAGTCTGCAATTCCAGCCGCTCATCGTTCATCTCGACATTGAACTTCTCCAGTTCTCTCTTTTTCAGCAAAACAGGTTCTCTGCATGAAGAACCTACTCAATTTCCTGCAATGACTCAAATTCTGCAGATTTCCAGATTCTCTGCTTTCACGCTAACTTCAATATCTCCGCAGGCTTCACCTTCCGAAAAACTGGCTTTCCCTATCTACCAAAATGTCAATTGCTATCCGTTTGAACAAGTTCTACCATTTTCTCTATCTGCAGATATTTCTCAGTCTGTATAATTGCAAAATCTACCGATTCCATGAAATTCACTGCTTGTATATGTGACTCCTTTATTTGATTCTACATCATTATCAATTTCTATATCTCTACTAATCTGATCTGTCAATATGTATTAAAGTTGTCGTGAATGCAGAGAAGCTGCAAGTCTAGTTTTCTCCATTAGGCAAAATGTCTCCTTCGAGCCATTGATCAACTTCTTGCATTTTCTCCAGCTGCAGATATTTCCCCCTCCTCATTATTGTAAAATTTCACAATTGCATGAAATTCAATGCTTGTATCTTCTGCTCTTTCTCTGAATATATCAGTTTCTCCATTTCTATCAATTTCTATATCTCAACAAAGTTCTACTGTGAATATGCTTTAATATTCCATTTCAAAGAATATCTACATTGCCAGCTGCTTATCATTCACATCAAACTTCAACTTGTCCATTTCTCTCCTTTTCAGCAACTCTGGTTCTCTGAATTATGGAACAGCTCAATTTTTTCCAATTACTCAAATGCTGCAGATTACCCGATCTCCGCATTGACGCTAACTTCAATATCTCCGTATGTGTCAATTTCGGCAAAACTAACTTTCTCTATCTACCAAAATGTCAATTGAACAACTTCTAACCTTTTCTCTATCTGTACATATTGCTCATTCTGTATAATTGCAAAATCTCCCAATTCCATGAAATCCATTTCTTGCGGATGCTAATCCTACTCTGAAATCTAGCTTTCTTCATTTTCATCAATTTCTATATTTCTACTAATTTCTAATCTCTATATGTATTACTGTCTATATTAGGAACAAGTCTGCAATTCCAGCTGCACATCGTTATCCTCGATATTGAACTTCTCCAGTTCTCTCTTTTTCAGCAAAACTGGTTCTCTGCATGAGGAAACTGCTCATTTTCCAGGAATTACTCAAATTCTGCAGATTTCCAGATTCTCTGCATTCACGCTAACTTTAATATCTCCGTAGGCTTTACTTTCCGCAAAACTGCCTTCCCCTATCTACCAAAATGGCAATTGCTATCCATTTGTACAAGTTCTACCATTTTGTCTATCTGCAGATATTTCTCATCCTGCATAATTGCAAAAACGCACAATTCCAAGAAATTCATTGCTTGTAGATGCGACTCATTCTATGGCTGTATAGGATTCTACATTATTATCAATGTCTTTATCTCTACTAATCTGATCTGTCAATATGTATTGAAGTTGTCGTCATTGCAGACAAGCTGCAAATCTGGCTTTCTCCATTAGGCAAAATGTCTATTTCGAGCCATTGATGAACTTCTAGCATTTTATCCAGCTGCAGATATTTCCCACTCCTTATTATTGTAAAATTTCACAATTCCATGAAATTCAATGCTTGCATCACCTGCCCTTTCTCTGAATGTATCACTTTCTACATTTCTTTCAATTTCCATATCTCGACAAAGTTCTACTGTGTATATGCTTTAATATTTCTTCCAATTACTCAAATTCTGCTGATTACCAGATTCTCCGCATTCACGCTTACTTCCATATCTCCGTATGTGTCAGTTTCCACACAACTAACTTGCTCTATCTACCAAAATGTCAAAGGAACAAGTTCTAACCTTTTCTCTATCTGTAGATATTTCTCATTCTGTATCATTGCAAAATCTCCCAATTCCATGAAATCCATTTATTGCAAATGCAAATCCTACTCTGAAGTCTAGCTTTCTACATTTCCATCAATTTCTATATTTGTACTAATTTCCACTCTCTATATTGTTAATGTCTCTACTAGGCACAAGTCTGCAATTCCAGCTGCTCATCCTTCACCTCGACATTGAACTTCTCCACTTCTCTCTTTATCAGCAAAACTGGTTCTCTGCATGAAGAACCTACTCAATTTCCAGCAATTACTCAAATTCTGCAGATTTCCAGATTTTCTGCATTCAATATAACTTCAATATCCCCGCAGTCTTCACTTTTTGCAAACTAGATTTCCCTATCTACCAAAATGTCAATTGCGATCTGTTTGAACAAGTTCTACCACTTTCTCTATCTGCAGATATTTCTCAGTCTGTATAATTGCAAAATCTCCCAATTCCATGAAATTCAGTTCTTCCAGATGCTAATCCTTCTCTGAGTGTCTAGGGTTCTCCATTTCCATCAATTTCTATATCTCTACTAATTTCTACTCTCTATATGTATTAATGTCTCTATTAGGAACAATTCTGCAATTCCAGCTGCTCATCGTTCACCTCGACTTTGAACGTCTCCACTTCTCTATTTTTCAGCAAAACTGGTTCTCTGCATGAAGAACCTACTCAATTTCCTGCAATTACACAAATTCTGCAGATTTCCAGCTTCTCTGCATTCACGCTAACTTCAATATCTCCGCAGGCTTCACTTTCCAAAAAACTGGCTTTCCCTATCCACCAAAATGTCAATTGCTATCCGTTTGAACAAGTTCTACCATTTTGTCTATATGCAGATATTTCTCATTCTGCTTAATTGCAAAAACGCCTGATTCCATGAATTTCATTGCTTGTAGATGTGACTCCTTCTATGGCTTTATAGGATTCTCTATTATTATTTATTTCTAAATCTCTACTAATCTGGTCTGTCAATATGTAGTGAAGTTGTTGTGATTGCAGAGTAGATGCAAATCTAGCTTGCTCCATTAGGCAACATGTCTCCTTTGAGCCATTCATCAACTTCTTGCATTTTCTCCAGCTGCAGATATTTCTCCCTCCTCATTATTGCAAAATTTCACAATTCCATGAAATTCAATATTTGTATCATCTGCTCTTTCTCTGAATATATCAGTTTCCACATTTCTATCAATTTCTATATCTCAGCAAGTTCTATTGTGAATATGCTTTAATATTCCATTTCAAAGAATCTCTGCATTGCCAGCTGCTCCTCATTCACATTAAACTTCAACTTCTCCATTTCTCTTCTTTTCTGCAAATCTGGTTCTCTGAATATAGGAAAAGCTCAATTTTTTCCAATTACTCAAATGCTGCAGATTACCAGATCTCCGCATTCACGCGAATTTCAATATCTCCGTATGTGTCAATTTCGGCAAAACTAACTTTCTCTATCTACCAAAATGTCAATTGAACAACTTCTAACCTTTTCTCTATCTGCAGATATTTCTCAATCTGTATAATTGCAAAATTTCCCAATTCCATGAAATCCATTTCTTGCAGATGCTAATCCTACTCTGAAGACTAGCTTTCTACATTTCCATCAATTTCTATATTTCTACTAATTTCTACTCTCTATATTCTTAATGTCTCCATTAGGAACAAGTCTGCAATTCCAGCAGGTCATCGTTCACCTCGACATTGAACGTCTCCACTTCTCTCTTTTTCAGCAAAACAGGTACTCTGCATGAAGAACCTGCTCAATTTCCTGCAATTACACAAATTCTGCAGATATCCAGATTCTCTGCATTCACGCTATCTTTAATATCTCCGTAGCCTTTACTTTCCACAAAACTGCCTTCCCCTATCTACCAAAATGGCAATTGCTATCCGTTTGTACAAGTTCTACCATTTTGTCTATCTGCAGATATTTCTCACTCTGCTTAATTGAAAAAACGCCCGATTCCATGAAATTCATTGCTTGTAGATGTGACTCCTTCTATGGCTTTATAGGATTCTCTATTATTTTCCATTTCTATATCTCTACTAATCTGATCTGTCAATATGTATTGAAGTTGTCGTGATTGCAGAGTAGATGCAAATCTAGTTTTCTCCATTAGGCAACATGTCTCCTTCGAGCCATTCATCAACTTCTTGCATTTTCTCCAGCTGCAGATACTTCTCCCTCCTCATTATTGTAAAATTTCACAATTCCATGAAATTCAATGTTTGTATCATCTGCTCTTTCTCTGAATATATCAGTTTCCACATTTCTATCAATTTCTATATCTCAACAAAGTTCTACTGTGAATATGCTTTAATATTCCATTTCAAAGAATCTCTGCATTGCCAGCTGCTCATCATTCACATTAAACTTCAACTTCTCCATTTCTCCTCTTTTCTGCAAATCTGGTTCTCTGAATTTTGGAAAAGCTCAATTTTTTCCAATTACTCAAATGCTGCAGATTACCAGATCTCTGCATTCACTCTAATTTCAATATCTCCGCATGTGTCAATTTCGGTAAAACTAACTTGATTTATCTACCAAAAGGTCAATTGAACAACTTCTAACCTTTTCTCTATCAGTAGATATTTCTCATTCTGCATTAATTGCAAAATCTCCAAATTCCATGAAATCCATTTCTTGCACATGCTAATCCTACTCTGAAGTCTAGCTTTCTACATTTCCATCAATTTCTATATTTCTACTAATTTCCCCACTCTATATATTGTTAATGTCTCTACAAGGCACAAGTCTGCAAATCCAGCTGCTCATCGTTCACCTCGACATTGAACTTCTCCACTTCTCTCTTTTTCAGCAAAACAGATTCTCTGCATGACGAACCTACTCAATTTCCTGCAATTGCTCAAATTCTGCAGATTTCCAGCTTCTCTGCATTCTCGCTAACTTCAATAGCTCCGCAGGCTTCACTTTCCGAAAAACTGGCTTTCCGTTTCCACCAAAATGTCAATTGCTCTCCGTTTGAACAAGTTCTACCATTTTCTCTATCTGCAGATATTTCTCAGTCTGTATAGTTGCAAAATCTCCCAATTCCATGAAATCCATTTCTTGCAGATGCTTATCCTTCTCTGAGTATCTAGGTTTCTCCATTTCCATCAATTTCTATATCTCTACTAATTTCTACTCTCTATATGTATTAATGTCTCTATTAGGAACAATTCTGCAATTCCAGCTGCTCATCGTTCACCTCGACATTGAACTTCTCCAGTTCTCTCTTTTTCAGCAAAACTGGTTCTCTGCATGAAGAAATTACTCAATTTACTGCAATGACTCAAATTCTGCAGATTTCCAGTTTCTCTGCATGCACGCTATCTTTAATATATCTGTAGGCTTCACTTTCCGCAAAACTGCCTTCCCCTATCTACCAAAATGTCAATTGCTATCCGTTTGAACAAGTTCTACCATTTTGTCTATATGCAGATATTTCTCATTCTGCTTAATTGCAAAAACGCCTGATTCCATGAAATTCATTGCTTGTAGATCTGAACCCTTCTATTGCTTTATAGGATTCTCTATTATTATCAATTTCTATATCTCTACTAATCTGATCTGTCAATAGGTATTGAAGTTGTCGTGATTGCAGAGAAGGTGCAAATCTAGTTTTCTCCATTAGGCAACATGTCTCCTTCGAGCCACTGATCAACTTCTTGCATTTTCTCCAGCTGCAGATATTTCTCCCTCCTCATTATTGTAAAATTTCACAATTCCATGAAATTCAATGCTTGTATCATCTGCTCTTTCTCTGAATATATCAGTTTCTACATTTCTATCAATTTCTATATCTCAACAAAGTTCTACTGTGAATATGCTTTAATATTCCATTTCAAAGAATATCTGCATTTCCAGCTGCTCATCGTTCACATCAAACTTCAACTTCTCCATTTCTCTCCTTTTCAACAAATCTGGTTCTCTGAAGTATGGAGCAGGTCAATTTTTTCAATTACTCAAATGCAGCGGATTACCAGATCTCCGCATTGACGCTAATTTCAATATCTCCGAATGTGTCAATTTTGGCAAAACTAACTTTCTCTATCTACCAAAATGTGAACTGAACAACCTCTAACCTTTTCTCTATCTGTAGATATTTCTCATTCTGTATAATTGCAAAATCTCCCAGTTCCATGAAAGCCATTTCTTTCATGTGCTAATCCTACTCTGAAGTCTAGCTTTCTACATTTCCATCAATTTCTATATTTGTACTAATTTCCACTCTCTATGTTGTTAATGTCTCTACAAGGCACAAGTCTGCAAATCCAGCTGCTCATCGTTCACCTCGACATTGAACTTCTCCACTTCTCTCTTTTTCAGCAAAACAGGTTCTCTGCATGACGAACCTACTCAATTTCCTGCAATTGCTCAAATTCTGCAGATTTCCAGCTTCTCTGCATTCACGCTAACTTCAATAGCTCCGCAGGCTTCACTTTCCAAAAAACTGGCTTTCCGTTTCCACCAAAATGTCAATTGCTATCCTTTTGAACAAGTTCTACCATTTTCTCTATCTGCAGATATTTCTCAGTCTGTATAGTTGCAAAATCTCCCAATTCCATGAAATCCATTTCTTGCAGATGCTTATCCTTCTCTGAGTATCTAGGTTTCTCCATTTCCATCAATTTCTATATCTCTACTAATTTCTACTCTCTATATGTATTAATGTCTCTATTAGGAACAATTCTGCAATTCCAGCTGCTCATCGTTCACCTCGACATTGAACTTCTCCAGTTCTCTCTTTTTCAGCAAAACTGGTTCTCTGCATGAAGAAATTACTCAATTTACTGCAATGACTCAAATTCTGCAGATTTCCAGTTTCTCTGCATGCACGCTATCTTTAATATATCTGTAGGCTTCACTTTCCGCAAAACTGCCTTCCCCTATCTACCAAAATGTCAATTGCTATCTGTTTGAACAAGTTCTACCATTTTGTCTATATGCAGATATTTCTCATTCTGCTTAATTGCAAAAACGCCTGATTCCATGAAATTCATTGCTTGTAGATCTGAACCCTTCTATTGCTTTATAGGATTCTCTATTATTATCAATTTCTATATCTCTACTAATCTGATCTGTCAATATGTATTGAAGTTGTCGTGATTGCAGAGAAGGTGCAAATCTAGTTTTCTCCATTAGGCAACATGTCTCCTTCGAGCCACTGATCAACTTCTTGCATTTTCTCCAGCTGCAGATATTTCTCCCTCCTCATTATTGTAATATTTCACAATTCCATGAAATTCAATGCTTGTATCATCTGCTCTTTCTCTGAATATATCAGTTTCTACATTTCTATCAATTTCTATATCTCAACAAAGTTCTACTGTGAATATGTTTTAATATTCCATTTCAAAGAATATCTGCATTGCCAGCTGCTCATCGTTCACATCAAACTTCAACTTCTCCATTTCTCTCCTTTTCAACAAATCTGGTTCTCTGAAGTATGGAGCAGGTCAATTTTTTCAATTACTCAAATGCAGCAGATTACCAGATCTCCGCATTGACGCTAATTTCAATATCTCCGAATGTGTCAATTTTGGCAAAACTAACTTTCTCTATCTACCAAAATGTGAACTGACCAACCTCTAACCTTTTCTCTATCTGTAGATATTTCTCATTCTGTATAATTGCAAAATCTCCCAGTTCCATGAAATCCATTTCTTGCAGATGCTAATCCTACTCTGAAGTCTAGCTTTCTACATTTCCATCAATTTCTATATTTGTACTAATTTCCACTGTCTATTTTGTTAATGTCTCTATTAGGCACAAGTCTGCAATTCCAGCTGCTCATCGTTCACCTCGACATTGAACTTCTCCAGTTCTCTCTATATCAGCAAAACTGGTCCTCTGCATGAAGAATCTATTCAATTTCCTGCAATTACTCAAATTCTGCAGATTTCCATATTTTCTGCACTTACACTAACTTCAATATCTCCGCAGTCTTCACTTTCCGCAAAACTGGCTTTCCCTATATACCAAAATGTCAATTGCTATCCGTTTGAACAAGTTCTGCTATTTTCTCTTTCTGCAGATATTTCTCAGTTTGTATAATTGCAAAATCTCCCAATTCCATGAAATTCAGTTCTTCCAGATGCTAATCCTTCTCTGAGTATCTAGGTTTCTCCATTTCCACCAATTTCTATATCTCTACTAATTTCTACTGTCTATATGTATTAATGTCTCTATTAGGAACAAGTCCGTAATTCCAGCTGCTCATCGTTCAGCTCGATATTGAACTTGTCAAGTTCTCTCTTTTTCAGCAAAACTGGTTCTCTGCCTGAAGAAACTACTCAATTTACTGCAATGACTCAAATTCTGCAGATTTCCAGTTTCCCTGCATGCACGCTAACTTTAATATATCCGTAGGCTTCACTTTCCGCAAAACTGCCTTCCCCTATCTACCAAAATGTCAATTGCTATCCGTTTGAACAAGTTCTACCATTTTGTCTTAATGCAGATATTTCTCATTCTGCTTAATTGAAAAAACTCCCGATTCCATGAAATTCATTGCTTGTAGATGTGACTCCTTCGATGGCTTTCTAGGATTCTCTATTATGATCAATTTCTATATCTCTACTAATCTGATCTGTCAATATGTATTGAAGTTGTCGTGATTGCAGAGAAGATGCAAATCTAGTTTTCTCCATTAGGCAACATGTCTCCATCGAGCCATTGATCAACTTCATGCAATTTCTCCAGGTGCAGATATTTCTCCCTCCTCATTATTGCAAAATTTCACAATTCCATGAAATTCAATGCTTGTATCATCTGCTCTTTCTCTGAATATATCAGTTTCCACATTTCTATCAATTTCTATATCTCAGCAAGTTCTATTGTGAATATGCTTTAATATTCCATTTCAAAGAATCTCTGCATTGCCAGCTGCTCCTCATTCACATCAAACTTCAACTTCTCCATTTCTCTTCTTTTCTGCAAATCTGGTTCTCTGAATATAGGAAAAGCTCAATTTTTTCCAATTACTCAAATGCTGCAGATTACCAGATCTCCGCATTCACGCGAATTTCAATATCTCCGTATGTGTCAATTTCGGCAAAACTAACTTTCTCTATCTACCAAAATGTCAATTGAACAACTTCTAACCTTTTCTCTATCTGCAGATATTTCTCAATCTGTATAATTGCAAAATTTCCCAATTCCATGAAATCCATTTCTTGCAGATGCTAATCCTACTCTGAAGACTAGCTTTCTACATTTCCATCAATTTCTATATTTCTACTAATTTCTACTCTCTATATTCTTAATGTCTCCATTAGGAACAAGTCTGCAATTCCAGCAGGTCATCGTTCACCTCGACATTGAACGTCTCCACTTCTCTCTTTTTCAGCAAAACAGGTACTCTGCATGAAGAACCTGCTCAATTTCCTGCAATTACACAAATTCTGCAGATTTCCAGATTCTCTGCATTCACGCTATCTTTAATATCTCCGTAGCCTTTACTTTCCACAAAACTGCCTTCCCCTGTCTACCAAAATGGCAATTGCTATCCGTTTGTACAAGTTCTACCAGTTTATCTATCTGCAGATATTTCTCATTCTGCTTAATTGAAAAAACGCCCGATTCCATGAAATTCATTGCTTGTAGATGTGACTCCTTCTATGGCTTTATAGGATTCTCTATTATTTTCCATTTCTATATCTCTACTAATCTGATCTGTCAATATGTATTGAAGTTGTCGTGATTGCAGAGTAGATGCAAATCTAGTTTTCTCCATTAGGCAACATGTCTCCTTCCAGCCATTCATCAACTTCTTGCATTTTCTCCAGCTGCAGATACTTCTCCCTCCTCATTATTGTAAAATTTCACAATTCCATGAAATTCAATATTTGTATCATCTGCTCTTTCTCTGAATATATCAGTTTCCACATTTCTATCAATTTCTATATCTCAACAAAGTTCTACTGTGATTATGCTTTAATATTCCATTTCAAAGAATCTCTGCATTGCCAGCTGCTCATCATTCACATTAAGCTTCAACTTCTCCATTTCTCCTCTTTTCTGCAAATCTGGTTCTCTGAATTTTGGAAAAGCTCAATTTTTTCCAATTACTCAAATGCTGCAGATTACCAGATCTCTGCATTGACTCTAATTTCAATATCTCCGCATGTGTCAATTTCGGTAAAACTAACTTGATTTATCTACCAAAATGTCAATTGAACAACTTCTAACCTTTTCTCTATCAGTAGATATTTCTCATTCTGCATTAATTGCAAAATCTCCCAATTCCATGAAATCCATTTCTTGCAGATGCTAATCCTACTCTGAAGTCTAGCTTTCTACATTTCCATCAATTTCTATATTTGTACTAATTTCCCCACTCTATATATTGTTAATCTCTCTACAAGGCACATGTCTGCAAATCCAGCTGGTCATCGTTCACCTCGACATTGAACTTCTCCACTTCTCTCTTTTTCAGCAAAACAGGTTCTCTGCATGAAGAACCTACTCAATTTCCTGCAATGACTCAAATTCTGCAGATTTCCAGCTTCTCTGCATCCACGCTAACTTCAATATCTCCGCAGGCTTCACTTTCCGAAAAACTGGCTTTCCGTTTCCACCAAAATGTCAATTGCTCTCCGTTTGAACAAGTTCTACCATTTTCTCTATCTGCAGATATTTCTCAGTCTGTATAATTGCAAAATCTCCCAATTCCATGAAATCCATTTCTTGCAGATGCTAATTCTTCTCTGAGTATCTAGGTTTCTCCATTTCCATCAATTTCTATATCTCTACTAATTTCTACTCTCTATATGTATTAATGTCTCTATTAGGAACAATTCTGCAATTCCAGCTGCTCATCGTTCACCTCGACATTGAACTTCTCCAGTTCTCTCTTTATCAGCAAAACTGGTTCTCTGTAGGAAGAAACTACTCCATTTACTGCAATGACTCAAATTCTGCAGATTTCCAGTTTCTCTGCATGCGCGCTATCTTTAATATATCTGTAGGCTTCACTTTCCACAAAACTGCCTTCCCCTATCTACCAAAATGTCAATTGCTATCTGTCTGAACAAGTTCTACCATTTTGTCTATATGCAGATATTTCTCATTCTGCTTAATTGAAAAAACGACTGATTCCATGAAATTCATTGCTTGTAGATGTGAATCCTTCTAATGCTTTATCGGATTCTCTATTATTATCAATTTTTATATGTCTACTAATCTGATCTGTCAATATGTATTGAAGTTGTCGTGATTGCAGACAAGCTGCAAATCTAGTTTTCTCCATTAGGCAACATGTCTCCATCGAGCCATTGATCAACTTCTTGCATTTTCTCCAGGTGCAGATATTTCTCCCTCCTCATTATTGCAAAATTTCACAATTCCATGAAATTCAATGCTTGTATCATCTGCTCTTTCTCTGAATATATCAGTTTCCACATTTCTATCAATTTCTATATCTCAACAAATTTCTACTGTGAATATGCTTTAATATTCCATTTCAAAGAATCTCTGCATTGCCAGCTGCTCATCATTCACATCAAACTTCAACTTCTCCATTTCTCTTCTTTTCTGCAAATCTGGTTCTCTGAATTTTGGAAAAGCTCAATTTTTTCCAATTACTCAAATGCTGCAGATTTCCAGATCTCCGCATTCACGCTAATTTCAATATCTCCGTATGTGTCAATTTCAGCAAAACTAACTTTCTCTATCTACCAAAATGTCAATTGAACAACTTCTAACCTTTTCTCTATCAGTAGATATTTCTCAATCTGTATAATTGCAAAATCTCCCAATTCCATGAAATCCATTTCTTGCACATGCTAATCCTACTCTGAAGTCTAGCTTTCTACATTTCCATCAATTTCTATATTTCTACTAATTTCTACTCTCTATATTCTTAATGACTCCATTAGGAACAAGTCTGCAATTCCAGCTGGTCATCGTTCTCCTCGACATTGAACGTCTCCACTTCTCTCTTTTTCAGCAAAACAGGTTCTCTGCATGAAGAACCTACTCAATTTCCTGCAATTACACAAATTCTGCAGATTTCCAGCTTCTCTGCATTCATGCTAACTTCAATATCTCCGCAGGCTTCACTTTCCAAAAAACTGGCTTTCCCTATCCACCAAAATGTCAATTGCTATCCGTTTGAACAAGTTCTACCATTTTGTCTATATGCAGATATTTCTCATTCTGCTTAATTGCAAAAACGCCTGATTCCATGAATTTCATTGCTTGTAGATGTGACTCCTTCTATGGCTTTATAGGATTCTCTATTATTATTTATTTCTAAATCTCTACTAATCTGGTCTGTCAATATGTAGTGAAGTTGTTGTGATTGCAGAGTAGATGCAAATCTAGCTTGCTCCATTAGGCAACATGTCTCCTTCGAGCCATTCATCAACTTCTTGCATTTTCTCCAGCTGCAGATACTTCTCCCTCCTCATTATTGTAAAATTTCACAATTCCATGAAATTCAATATTTGTATCATCTGCTCTTTCTCTGAATATATCAGTTTCCACATTTCTATCAATTTCTATATCTCAACAAAGTTCTACTGTGAATATACTTTAATATTCCATTTCAAAGAATCTCTGCATTGCCAGCTGCTCATCATTCACATTAAGCTTCAACTTCTCCATTTCTCCTCTTTTCTGCAAATCTGGTTCTCTGAATTTTGGTAAAGCTCAATTTTTTCCAATTACTCAAATGCTGCAGATTACCAGATCTCTGCATTGACTCTAATTTCAATATCTCTGCATGTGTCAATTTCGGTAAAACTAACTTGATTTATCTACCAAAATGTCAATTGAACAACTTCTAACCTTTTCTCTATCAGTAGATATTTCTCATTCTGCATTAATTGCAAAATCTCCAAATTCCATGAAATCCATTTCTTGCAGATGCTAATCCTACTCTGAAGTCTAGCTTTCTACATTTCCATCAATTTCTATATTTGTACTAATTTCCCCACTCTATATATTGTTAATCTCTCTACAAGGCACATGTCTGCAAATCCAGCTGGTCATCGTTCACCTCGACATTGAACTTCTCCACTTCTCTCTTTTTCAGCAAAACAGGTTCTCTGCATGAAGAACCTACTCAATTTCCTGCAATTGCTCAAATTCTGCAGATTTCCAGCTTCTCTGCATCCACGCTAACTTCAATATCTCCGCAGGCTTCACTTTCCGAAAAACTGGCTTTCCGTTTCCACCAAAATGTCAATTGCTCTCCGTTTGAACAAGTTCTACCATTTTCTCTATCTGCAGATATTTCTCAGTCTGTATAATTGCAAAATCTCCCAATTCCATGAAATCCATTTCTTGCAGATGCTAATTCTTCTCTGAGTATCTAGGTTTCTCCATTTCCATCAATTTCTATATCTCTACTAATTTCTACTCTCTATATGTATTAATGTCTCTATTAGGAACAATTCTGCAATTCCAGCTGCTCATCGTTCACCTCGACATTGAACTTCTCCAGTTCTCTCTTTATCAGCAAAACTGGTTCTCTGTAGGAAGAAACTACTCCATTTACTGCAATGACTCAAATTCTGCAGATTTCCAGTTTCTCTGCATGCGCGCTATCTTTAATATATCTGTAGGCTTCACTTTCCACAAAACTGCCTTCCCCTATCTACCAAAATGTCAATTGCTATCTGTCTGAACAAGTTCTACCATTTTGTCTATATGCAGATAATTCTCATTCTGCTTAATTGAAAAAACGACTGATTCCATGAAATTCATTGCTTGTAGATGTGAATCCTTCTAATGCTTTATCGGATTCTCTATTATTATCAATTTTTATATGTCTACTAATCTGATCTGTCAATATGTATTAAAGTTGTCGTGATTGCAGACAAGCTGCAAATCTAGTTTTCTCCATTAGGCAACATGTCTCCATCGAGCCATTGATCAACTTCTTGCAATTTCTCCAGGTGCAGATATTTCTCCCTCCTCATTATTGCAAAATTTCACAATTCCATGAAATTCAATGCTTGTATCATCTGCTCTTTCTCTGAATATATCAGTTTCCACATTTCTATCAATTTCTATATCTCAACAAATTTCTACTGTGAATATGCTTTAATATTCCATTTCAAAGAATCTCTGCATTGCCAGCTGCTCATCTTTCACATCAAACTTCAACTTCTCCATTTCTCTTCTTTTCTGCAAATCTGGTTCTCTGAATTATGGAACAGCTCAATTTTTTCCAATTACTCAAATGCTGCAGATTACCAGATCTCCGCATTGACGCTAACTTCAATATCTCCGTATGTGTCAATTTCGGCAAAACTAACTTTCTCTATCTACCAAAATGTCAATTGAACAACTTCTAACCTTTTCTCTATCTGTACATATTGCTCATTCTGTATAATTGCAAAATCTCCCAATTCCATGAAATCCATTTCTTGCGGATGCTAATCCTACTCTGAAATCTAGCTTTCTTCATTTTCATCAATTTCTATATTTCTACTAATTTCTAATCTCTATATGTATTACTGTCTATATTAGGAACAAGTCTGCAATTCCAGCTGCACATCGTTATCCTCGATATTGAACTTCTCCAGTTCTCTCTTTTTCAGCAAAACTGGTTCTCTGCATGAGGAAACTGCTCATTTTCCAGGAATTACTCAAATTCTGCAGATTTCCAGATTCTCTGCATTCACACTAACTTTAATATCTCCGTAGGCTTTACTTTCCGCAAAACTGCCTTCCCCTATCTACCAAAATGGCAATTGCTATCCATTTGTACAAGTTCTACCATTTTGTCTATCTGCAGATATTTCTCATCCTGCATAATTGCAAAAACGCACAATTCCAAGAAATTCATTGCTTGTAGATGCGACTCATTCTATGGCTGTATAGGATTCTACATTATTATCAATGTCTTTATCTCTACTAATCTGATCTGTCAATATGTATTGAAGTTGTCGTCATTGCAGACAAGCTGCAAATCTGGCTTTCTCCATTAGGCAAAATGTCTATTTCGAGCCATTGATGAACTTCTAGCATTTTATCCAGCTGCAGATATTTCCCACTCCTTATTATTGTAAAATTTCACAATTCCATGAAATTCAATGCTTGCATCACCTGCCCTTTCTCTGAATGTATCAGTTTCTACATTTCTTTCAATTTCCATATCTCGACAAAGTTCTACTGTGTATATGCTTTAATATTTCTTCCAATTACTCAAATTCTGCTGATTACCAGATTCTCCGCATTCACGCTTACTTCCATATCTCCGTATGTGTCAGTTTCCACACAACTAACTTGCTCTATCTACCAAAATGTCAAAGGAACAACTTCTAACCTTTTCTCTATCAGTAGATATTTCTCATTCTGCATTAATTGCAAAATCTCCAAATTCCATGAAATCCATTTCATGCAGATGCTAATCCTATTCTGAAGCCTAGCTTTCTACATTTCCATCAATTTCTATATTTGTGCTAATTTCCACTCTCTATATTGTTAATGTCTCTATTAGGCACAAGTCTGCAATTCCACCTGCTCATCGTTCACCTCGACATTGAACTTGTCCAGTTCTCTCTTTATCAGCAAAACTGGTTCTCTGCATGAAGAACCTACTCAATTTCCTGCAATGACTCAAATTCTGCAGAGTTCCAGATTCTCTGCATTCACACTAACTTCAATATCTCCGCAGGCTTCACTTTCCGTAAAACTGACTTTCCCTATCTTCCAAAATATCAATTGCTATCCGTTTGAACAATTGCTACCATTTTCTCTATCTGCAGATATTTCTCAGTCTGTATAATTGCAAAATCTCCCAATTCCATGAAAACCATTTCTTGCAGATGCTAATTCTTCTCTGAGCATCTAGGTTTCTCCATTTCCATCAATTTCTATATCTCTACTAATTTCTACTCTCTATATGTATTAATGTCTCTATTAGGAACAATTCTGCAATTCCAGCTGCTCATCGTTCACCTCGACATTGAACTTCTCCAGTTCTCTCTTTATCAGCAAAACTGGTTCTCTGCAGGAAGAAACTACTCCATTTACTGCAATGACTCAAATTCTGCAGATTTCCAGTTTCTCTGCATGCGCGCTATCTTTAATATATCTGTAGGCTTCACTTTCCACAAAACTGCCTTCCCCTGTCTACCAAAATGTCAATTGCTATCCGTTTGAACAAGTTCTACCATTTTGTCTATATGCAGATATTTCTCACTCTGCTTAATTGAAAAAACGCCCGATTCCATGAAATTCATTGCTTGTAGATGAGAACCCTTCTATGGCTTTATAGGATTCTCTATTATGATCAATTTCTATATCTCTACTAATCTGATCTGTCAATATGTATTGAAGTTGTCGTGATTGCAGAGAAGATGCAAATCTAGTTTTCTCCATTAGGCAACATGTCTCCTTCGAGCCATTGATCAACTTCTTGCATTTTCTCCAGGTGCAGATATTTCTCCCTCCTCATTATTGTAAAATTTCACAATTCCATGAAATTCAATGCTTGTATCGCCTGCTCTTTCTCTGAATATATCAGTTTCCACATTTCTATCAGTTTCTATATCTCAACAAAGTTCTACTGTGAATATGTTTTAATATTCCATTTCAAAGAATCTCTGCATTGCCAGCTGCTCATCATTCACATTAAACTTCAACTTCTCCATTTCTCTTCTTTTCTGCAAATCTGGTTCTCTGAATTTTGGAAAAGCTCAATTTTTTCCAATTACTCAAATGCTGCAGATTTCCAGATCTCCGCATTCACGCTAATTTCAATATCTCCGTATGTGTCAATTTCAGCAAAACTAACTTTCTCTATCTACCAAAATGTCAGTTGAACAACTTCTAACCTTTTCTCTATCAGTAGATATTTCTCAATCTGTATAATTGCAAAATCTCCCAATTCCATGAAATCCATTTCTTGCACATGCTAATCCTACTCTGAAGTCTAGCTTTCTACATTTCCATCAATTTCTATATTTGTACTAATTTCCACTCTCTATATTGTTAATGTCTCTACAAGGCACATGTCTGCAAATCCAGCTGGTCATCGTTCACCTCGACATTGAACTTCTCCACTTCTCTCTTTTTCAGCAAAACATGTTCTCTACATGAAGAACCTACTCAATTTCCTGCAATTGCTCAAATTCTGCAGATTTCCAGCTTCTCTGCATTCACGCTAACTTCAATAGCTCCGCAGGCTTCACTTTCCGAAAAACTGGCTTTCCGTTTCCACCAAAATGTCAATTGCTATCCGTTTGAACAAGTTCTACCATTTTCTCTATCTGCAGATATTTCTCAGTCTGTATAATTGCAAAATCTCCCAATTCCATGAAATCCTTTTCTTGCAGATGCTAATCCTTCTCTGAGTATCTAGGTTTCTCCATTTCCATCAATTTCTATATCTCTACTAATTTCTACTCTCTATATGTATTAATGTCTCTATTAGGAACAATTCTGCAATTCCAGCTGCTCATCGTTCACCTCGACATTGAACTTCTCCAGTTATCTCTTTATCAGCAAAACTGGTTCTCTGCAGGAAGAAACTACTCCATTTACTGCAATGACTCAAATTCTGCAGATTTCCAGTTTCTCTGCATGCGCGCCATCTTTAATATATCTGTAGGCTTCACTTTCCGCAAAACTGCCTTCCCCTATCTACCAAAATGTCAATCGCTATCTGTTTGAACAAGTTCTACCATTTTGTCTATATGCAGATATTTCTCATTCTGCTTAATTGCAAAGACGCCTGATTCCATGAAATTCATTGTGTGTAGATGTGAATCCTTCTAATGCTTTATCGGATTCTCTATTATTATCAATTTCTATATGTCTACTAATCTGATCTGTCAATATGTATTGTAGTTGTCGTGATTGCAGACAAGCGGCAAATCTAGTTTTCTCCATTAGGCAACATGTCTCCATCGAGCCATTGATCAACTTCTTGCATTTTCTCCAGCTGCAGATATTTCTCCCTCCTCATTATTGCAAAATTTCACAATTCCATGAAATTCAGTGCTTGTATCATCTGCTCTTTCTCTGAATATATCAGTTTCCACATTTCTATCAATTTCTATATCTCAACAAAGTTCTACTGTGAATATGCTTTAATATTCCATTTCAAAGAATCTCTGTATTGCCAGCTGCTCATCATTCACATCAAACTTCAACTTCTCCATTTCTCTTCTTTTCTGCAAATCTGGTTCTCTGAATTTTGGAAAAGCTCAATTTTTTCCAATTACTCAAATGCTGCAGATTACCAGATCTCCGCATTCACGCTAATTTCAATATCTCCGTATGTGTCAATTTTGGCAAAACTAACTTTCTCTATCTACCAAAATGTCAATTGAACAACTTCTAACCTTTTCTCTATCAGTAGATATTTCTCAATCTGTATAATTGCAAAATCTCCCAATTCCATGAAATCCATTTCTTGCACATGCTAATCCTACTCTGAAGTCTAGCTTTCTACATTTCCATCAATTTCTATATTTCTACTAATTTCTACTCTCTATATTCTTAATGTCTCCATTAGCAACAAGTCTGCAATTCCAGCTGCTCATCCTTCACCTCGACATTGAACGTCTCCACTTCTCTCTTTTTCAGCAAAACAGGTTCTCTGCATGAAGAACCTGCTGAATTTGCTGCAATTACACAAATTCTGCAGATTTACAGCTTCTCTGCATTCACGCTAACTTCAATATCTCCGCAGGCTTCACTTTCCGAAAAACTGGCTTTCCCTATCCACCAAAATGTCAATTGCTATCCGTTTGAACAAGTTCTACCATTTTCTCTATCTGCAGATATTTCTCAGTCTGTATAATTGCAAAATCTCCCAATTCCATGAAATCCATTTCTTGCAGATGCTAATCCTACTCTGAAGTCTAGCTTCTACATTTCCATCAATTTCTATATTTGTACTAATTTCCACTCTCTATATTGTTAATGTCTCTACTAGGCACAAGTCAGCAATTCCAGCTGCTCATCCTTCACCTCGACATTGAACTTCTCCACTTCTCTCTTTATCAGCAAAACTGGTTCTCTGCATGAAGAACCTACTCAATTTCCAGCAATTACTCAAATTCTGCAGATTTCCAGATTTTCTGCATTCAATATAACTTCAATATCCCCGCAGTCTTCACTTTCTGCAAACTTGATTTCCCTATCTACCAAAATGTCAATTGCTATCTGTTTGAACAAGTTCTACCACTTTCTCTATCTGCAGATATTTCTCAGTCTGTATAATTGCAAAATCTCCCAATTCCATGAAATTCAGTTCTTCCAGATGCTAATCCTTCTCTGAGTGTCTAGGGTTCTCCATTTCCATCAATTTCTATATCTCTACTAATTTCTACTCTCTATATGTATTAATGTCTCTATTAGGAACAAGTCCGCAATTCCAGCTGCTCATCGTTCACCTCGATATTGAACTTCTCAAGTTCTCTCTTTTTCAGCAAAACTGGTTCTCTGCCTGAAGAAACTACTCAATTTACTGCAATGACACAAATTCTGCAGATTTCCAGTTTCCCTGCATGCACGCTAACTTTAATCTATCCGTAGGCTTCACTTTCCACAAAACTGCCTTCCCCTGTCTACCAAAATGTCAATTGCTATCCGTTTGAACAAGTTCTACCATTTTGTCTATATGCAGATATTTCTCACTCTGCTTAATTGAAAAAACGCCCGATTCCATGAAATTCATTGCTTGTAGATGAGAACCCTTCTATGGCTTTATAGGATTCTCTATTATTTTCCATTTCTATATCTCTACTAATCTGATCTGTCAATATGTATTGAAGTTGTCATGATTGCAGAGTAGATGCAAATCTAGTTTTCTCCATTAGGCAACATGTCTCCTTCGAGCCATTGATCAACTTCTTGCATTTTCTCCAGGTGCAGATATTTCTCCCTCCTCATTATTGTAAAATTTCACAATTCCATGAAATTCAATGCTTGTATCGCCTGCTCTTTCTCTGAATATATCAGTTTCCACATTTCTATCAGTTTCTATATCTCAACAAAGTTCTACTGTGAATATGTTTTAATATTCCATTTCAAAGAATCTCTGTATTGCCAGCTGCTCATCATTCACATTAAACTTCAACTTCTCCATTTCTCTTCTTTTCTGCAAATCTGGTTCTCTGAATTTTGGAAAAGCTCAATTTTTTCCAATTACTCAAATGCTGCAGATTACCAGATCTCTGCATTCACTCTAATTTCAATATCTCCGTATGTGTCAATTTCGGTAAAACTAACTTTCTTTATCTACCAAAATGTCAATTGAACAACTTCTAACCTTTTCTCTATCTGTAGATATTTCTCATTCTGCAATAATTGCAAAATCTCCCAATTCCATGAAATCCATTTCTTGCAGATGCTAATCCTACTCTGAAGCCGAGCTTTCTACATTTCCATCAATTTCTATATTTGTACTAATTTCCACTCTCTATATTGTTAATGTCTCTACAAGGCACATGTCTGCAAATCCAGCTGGTCATCGTTCACCTCGACATTGAACTTCTCCACTTCTCTCTTTTTCAGCAAAACATGTTCTCTACATGAAGAACCTACTCAATTTCCTGCAATTGCTCAAATTCTGCAGATTTCCAGCTTCTCTGCATTCACGCTAACTTCAATAGCTCCGCAGGCTTCACTTTCCGAAAAACTGGCTTTCCGTTTCCACCAAAATGTCAATTGCTATCCGTTTGAACAAGTTCTACCATTTTCTCTATCTGCAGATATTTCTCAGTCTGTATAATTGCAAAATCTCCCAATTCCATGAAATCCTTTTCTTGCAGATGCTAATCCTTCTCTGAGTATCTAGGTTTCTCCATTTCCATCAATTTCTATATCTCTACTAATTTCTACTCTCTATATGTATTAATGTCTCTATTAGGAACAATTCTGCAATTCCAGCTGCTCATCGTTCACCTCGACATTGAACTTCTCCAGTTCTCTCTTTATCAGCAAAACTGGTTCTCTGCAGGAAGAAACTACTCCATTTACTGCAATGACTCAAATTCTGCAGATTTCCAGTTTCTCTGCATGCGCGCTATCTTTAATATATCTGTAGGCTTCACTTTCCGCAAAACTGCCTTCCCCTATCTACCAAAATGTCAATCGCTATCCGTTTGAACAAGTTCTACCATTTTGTCTATATGCAGATATTTCTCATTCTGCTTAATTGCAAAGACGCCTGATTCCATGAAATTCATTGTTTGTAGATGTGAATCCTTCTAATGCTTTATCGGATTCTCTATTATTATCAATTTCTATATGTCTACTAATCTGATCTGTCAATATGTATTGTAGTTGTCGTGATTGCAGACAAGCTGCAAATCTAGTTTTCTCCATTAGGCAACATGTCTCCATCGAGCCATTGATCAACTTCTTGCATTTTCTCCAGCTGCAGATATTTCTCCCTCCTCATTATTGCAAAATTTCACAATTCCATGAAATTCAGTGCTTGTATCATCTGCTCTTTCTCTGAATATATCAGTTTCCACATTTCTATTAATTTCTATATCTCAACAAAGTTCTACTGTGAATATGCTTTAATATTCCATTTCAAAGAATATCTGCATTGCCAGCTGCTCATCGTTCACATCAAACTTCAACTTCTCCATTTCTCTCCTTTTCAACAAATCTGGTTCTCTGAAGTATGGAGCAGGTCAATTTTTTCAATTACTCAAATGCAGCAGATTACCAGATCTCCGCATTGACGCTAATTTCAATATCTCCGAATGTGTCAATTTTGGCAAAACTAAATTTCTCTATCTACCAAAATGTGAACTGAACAACCTCTAACCTTTTCTCTATCTGTAGATATTTCTCATTCTGTATAATTGCAAAATCTCCCAGTTCCATGAAATCCATTTCTTGCAGATGCTAATCCTACTCTGAAGTCTAGCTTTCTACATTTCCATCAATTTCTATATTTGTACTAATTTCCACTGTCTATTTTGTTAATGTCTCTATTAGGCACAAGTCTGCAATTCCAGCTGCTCATCGTTCACCTCGACATTGAACTTCTCCAGTTCTCTCTATATCAGCAAAACTGGTCCTCTGCATGAAGAATCTATTCAATTTCCTGCAATTACTCAAATTCTGCAGATTTCCATATTTTCTGCACTTACACTAACTTCAATATCTCCGCAGTCTTCACTTTCCGCAAAACTGGCTTTCCCTATCTACCAAAATGTCAATTGCTCTCCGTTTGAACAAGTTCTGCTATTTTCTCTATCTGCAGATATTTCTCAGTCTGTATAATTGCAAAATCTCCCAATTCCATGAAATTCAGTTCTTCCAGATGCTAATCCTTCTCTGAGTATCTAGGTTTCTCCATTTCCATCAATTTCCATATCTCTACTAATTTCTACTCTCTATATGTATTAATGTCTCTATTAGGAACAAGTCCGCAATTCCAGCTGCTCATCGTTCACCTCGATATTGAACTTGTCAAGTTCTCTCTTTTTCAGCAAAACTGGTTCTCTGCCTGAAGAAACTACTCAATTTACTGCAATGACTCAAATTCTGCAGATTTCCAGTTTCCCTGCATGCACGCTAACTTTAATATATCCGTAGGCTTCACTTTCCGCAAAACTGCCTTCCCCTATCTACCAAAATGTCAATTGTTATCCGTTTGAACAAGTTCTACCATTTTGTCTTAATGCAGATATTTCTCATTCTGCTTAATTGAAAAAACGCCCGATTCCATGAAATTCATTGCTTGTAGATGTGACTCCTTCGATGGCTTTATAGGATTCTGTATTATTTTCCATTTCTATATCTCTACTAATCTGATCTGTCAATATGTATTGAAGTTGTCGTGATTGCAGAGTAGATGCAAATCTAGTTTTCTCCATTAGGCAACATGTCTCCTTCGAGCCATTGATCAACTTCTTGCATTTTCTCCAGCTGCAGATATTTCTCCCTCCTCATTATTGTAAAATTTCACAATTGCATAAAATTCAATGTTTGTATCACCTGCTCTTTCTCTGAATATATCAGTTTCCACATTTCTATCAGTTTCTATATCTCAACAAAGTTCTACTGTGAATATGCTTTAATATTCCATTTCAAAGAATCTCTGCATTGCCAGCTGCTCATCATTCACATTAAACTTCAACTTCTCCATTTCTCTTCTTTTCTGCAAATCTGGTTCTCTGAATTTTGGAAAAGCTCAATTTTTTCCAATTACTCAAATGCTGCAGATTACCAGATCTCTGCATTCACTCTAATTTCAATATCTCCGTATGTGTCAATTTCGGTAAAACTAACTTTATTTATCTACCAAAATGTCAATTGAACAACTTCTAACCTTTTCTCTATCAGTAGATATTTCTCATTCTGCATTAATTGCAAAATCTCCAAATTCCATGAAATCCATTTCATGCAGATGCTAATCCTATTCTGAAGCCTAGCTTTCTACATTTCCATCAATTTCTATATTTGTGCTAATTTCCACTCTCTATATTGTTAATGTCTCTATTAGGCACAAGTCTGCAATTCCACCTGCTCATCGTTCACCTCGACATTGAACTTGTCCAGTTCTCTCTTTATCAGCAAAACTGGTTCTCTGCATGAAGAACCTACTCAATTTCCTGCAATGACTCAAATTCTGCAGAGTTCCAGATTCTCTGCATTCACACTAACTTCAATATCTCCGCAGGCTTCACTTTCCGTAAAACTGACTTTCCCTATCTTCCAAAATATCAATTGCTATCCGTTTGAACAATTGCTACCATTTTCTCTATCTGCAGATATTTCTCAGTCTGTATAATTGCAAAATCTCCCAATTCCATGAAAACCATTTCTTGCAGATGCTAATTCTTCTCTGAGTATCTAGGTTTCTCCATTTCCATCAATTTCTATATCTCTACTAATTTCTACTCTCTATATGTATTAATGTCTCTATTAGGAACAATTCTGCAATTCCAGCTGCTCATCGTTCACCTCGACATTGAACTTCTCCAGTTCTCTCTTTATCAGCAAAACTGGTTCTCTGTAGGAAGAAACTACTCCATTTACTGCAATGACTCAAATTCTGCAGATTTCCAGTTTCTCTGCATGCGCGCTATCTTTAATATATCTGTAGGCTTCACTTTCCACAAAACTGCCTTCCCCTGTCTACCAAAATGTCAATTGCTATCCGTTTGAACAAGTTCTACCATTTTGTCTATATGCAGATATTTCTCACTCTGCTTAATTGAAAAAACGCCCGATTCCATGAAATTCATTGCTTGTAGATGAGAACCCTTCTATGGCTTTATAGGATTCTCTATTATTTTCCATTTCTATATCTCTACTAATCTGATCTGTCAATATGTATTGAAGTTGTCGTGATTGCAGAGCAGATGCAAATCTAGTTTTCTCCATTAGGCAACATGTCTCCTTCGAGCCATTGATCAACTTCTTGCATTTTCTCCAGCTGCAGATATTTCTCCCTCCTCATTATTGTAAAATTTCACAATTCCATGAAATTCAATGCTTGTATCGCCTGCTCTTTCTCTGAATATATCAGTTTCCACATTTCTATCAGTTTCTATATCTCAACAAAGTTCTACTGTGAATATGCTTTAATATTCCATTTCAAAGAATCTCTGCATTGCCAGCTGCTCATCATTCACATTAAACTTCAACTTCTCCATTTCTCTTCTTTTCTGCAAATCTGGTTCTCTGAATTTTGGAAAAGCTCAATTTTTTCCAATTACTCAAATGCTGCAGATTACCAGATCTCCGCATTCACGCTAATTTCAATATCTCCGTATGTGTCAATTTTGGCAAAACTAACTTTCTCTATCTACCAAAATGTCAATTGAACAACTTCTAACCTTTTCTCTATCAGTAGATATTTCTCAATCTGTATAATTGCAAAATCTCCCAATTCCATGAAATCCATTTCTTGCACATGCTAATCCTACTCTGAAGTCTAGCTTTCTACATTTCCATCAATTTCTATATTTCTACTAATTTCTACTCTCTATATTCTTAATGTCTCCATTAGCAACAAGTCTGCAATTCCAGCTGCTCATCCTTCACCTCGACATTGAACGTCTCCACTTCTCTCTTTTTCAGCAAAACAGGTTCTCTGCATGAAGAACCTGCTGAATTTGCTGCAATTACACAAATTCTGCAGATTTACAGCTTCTCTGCATTCACGCTAACTTCAATATCTCCGCAGGCTTCACTTTCCGAAAAACTGGCTTTCCCTATCCACCAAAATGTCAATTGCTATCCGTTTGAACAAGTTCTACCATTTTCTCTATCTGCAGATATTTCTCAGTCTGTATAATTGCAAAATCTCCCAATTCCATGAAATCCATTTCTTGCAAATGCAAATCCTACTCTGAAGTCTAGCTTCTACATTTCCATCAATTTCTATATTTGTACTAATTTCCACTCTCTATATTGTTAATGTCTCTACTAGGCACAAGTCTGCAATTCCAGCTGCTCATCCTTCACCTCGACATTGAACTTCTCCACTTCTCTCTTTATCAGCAAAACTGGTTCTCTGCATGAAGAACCTACTCAATTTCCAGCAATTACTCAAATTCTGCAGATTTCCAGATTTTCTGCATTCAATATAACTTCAATATCCCCGCAGTCTTCACTTTCTGCAAACTTGATTTCCCTATCTACCAAAATGTCAATTGCTATCTGTTTGAACAAGTTCTACCACTTTCTCTATCTGCAGATATTTCTCAGTCTGTATAATTGCAAAATCTCCCAATTCCATGAAATTCAGTTCTTGCAGATGCTAATCCTTCTCTGAGTGTCTAGGGTTCTCCATTTCCATCAATTTCTATATCTCTACTAATTTCTACTCTCTATATGTATTAATGTCTCTATTAGGAACAAGTCCGCAATTCCAGCTGCTCATCGTTCACCTCGATATTGAACTTCTCAAGTTCTCTCTTTTTCAGCAAAACTGGTTCTCTGCCTGAAGAACCTACTCAATTTACTGCAATTACACAAATTCTGCAGATTTCCAGCTTCTCTGCATTCATGCTAACTTCAATATCTCCGCAGGCTTCACTTTCCGAAAAACTGGCTTTCCCTATCCACCAAAATGTCAATTGCTATCCGTTTGAACAAGTTCTACCATTTTGTCTATCTGCAGATATTTCTCATTCTGCATAATTGCAAAAACGCCCAATTCCATGAAATTCATTGCTTGTAGATGCGACTCATTCTATGGCTGTATTGCATTCTACATTATTATCAATTTCTATGTCTCTACTAATCTGATCTGCCAATATGTATTGAAGTTGTCGTGATTGCAGACAAGCTGCAAATCTAGCTTTCTCCATTAGGCAAAATGCCTGTTTCGAGCCATTGATGAACTTCTCGCATTTTCTCCAGCTGCAGATATTTCCCACTCCTCATTATTGTAGAATTTCACAATTCCATGAAATTCAATGCTTGCATCATCTGCCCTTTCTCTGAATGTTGCAGTTTCTACACTTCTTTGAATTTCCATGTCTCAACAAAGTTTTACTGTGTGTATGCTTTAATATCTCTATTTTATAGAATCTCTGCATTGCCAGCTGCTTATCGTTCACATCAAACTTCAACTTCTCCATTTCTCTCCCTTTCAGCAAATCTGGTTCTCTGAATTATGCAACATCTCAATTTTTTCCAATTACTCAAATGCTGCAGATTACCGGATCTCCGCATTCAAGCTAATTTCAATATCTCCATTTGTGTCAATTTCGGCAAAACTAACTTTCTCTATCTACCAAAATGTGAATTGAACAACTTCTAACCTTTTCTCTATCTGTAGATATTTCTCATTCTGTATCATTGCAAAATCTCCCAATTCCATGAAATCCATTTCTTGCAG
Organism: Cetorhinus maximus; assembly: GCF_964194155.1. NCBI lineage: Eukaryota > Metazoa > Chordata > Chondrichthyes > Lamniformes > Cetorhinidae > Cetorhinus > Cetorhinus maximus. The sequence continues at coordinate 109,823,002 of NC_135885.1, forward strand.
ATGATATTCCTACTCTGAAGTCTAGCTTTCTACATTTCCATCAATTTCTATATTTGTACTAATTTCCACTCTCTATATTGTTAATGTCTCTACTAGGCACAAGTCTGCAATTCCACCTGCTGATCGTTCACCTCGACATTGAACTTCTCCAGTTCTCTCTTTATCAGCAAAACTGGTTCTCTGTATGAAGAACCTTCTCAATTTCCTGCAATGACTCAAATTCTGCAGATTTCCAGATTTTCTGCATTTACCATAACTTCAATATCTCCGAAGTCTTCACTTTCCGCAAAACTGGCTTTCCCTATCTACCAAAATGTCAATTGCTATCGGTTTGGACAAGTTCTACCATTTTCTCTATCTGCAGATATTTCTCAGTCTGTATAATTGCAAAATCTCCCAATTCCATGAAATTCAGTTCTTCCAGATGCTAATCCTTCTCTGATTATCTCGGTTTCTCCATTTCCATCAATTTCTATATCTCTACTAATTTCTACTCTCTATATGTATTAATGTCGCTATTAGGAACAAGTCCGCAATTCCAGCTGCTCATCGTTCAGCTCGATATTGAACTTCTCAAGTTGTCTCTTTTTTCAGCAAAACTGGTTCTCTGCCTGAAGAAACTACTCAATTTACTGCAATGACTCAAATTCTGCAGGTTTCCAGTTTCCCTGCATGCACGCTAACTTTAATATATCCGTAGGCTTCACTTTCCGCAAAACCGCCTTCCCCTATCTACCAAAATGTCAATTGCTATCCGTTTGAACAAGTTCTACCATTTTGTCTATATGCAGATATTTCTCATTCTGCTTAATTGAAAAACGCCCGATTCCATGAAATTCATTGCTTGTAGATGTGCCTCCTTCTATGGCTATATAGGATTCTCTATTATGATCAATTTCTATATCTCTACTAATCTGATCTGTCAATATGTATTGAAGTTGTCGTGATTGCAGAGAAGATGCAAATCTAGTTTTCTCCATTAGGCAACATGTCTCCTTCGAGCCATTGATCAACTTCTTGCATTTTCTCCAGGTGCAGATATTTCTCCCTCCTCATTATTGTAAAATTTCACAACTGCATGAAATTCAATGCTTGTATCATCTGCTCTTTCTCTGAATATATCAGTTTCCACATTTCTATCAATTTCTATATCTCAACAAAGTTCTACTGTGAATATGCTTTAATATTCCATTGCAAAGAATCTCTGCATTGCCAGCTGCTCATCATTCACATCAAACATCAAATTCTCCATTTCTCTTCTTTTCTGCAAATCTGGTTCTCTGAATTTTGGAAAAGCTCAATTTTTTCCAATTACTCAAATACTGCAGATTACCAGATCTCTGCATTCAAGCTAATTTCAATATCTCCGTATCTGACAATTTCGGCAAAACTAACTTTATCTATCTACCAAAATGTCAATTGAACAACTTCTAACCTTTTCTCTATCTGTAGATATTTCTCATTCTGTATAATTGCAAAATCTCCAAGTTCCATGAAAGCCATTTCTTTCATGTGCTAATCCTACTCTGAAGTCTAGCTTTCTACATTCTCATCAATTTCTATATTTCTACTAATTTCTACTCTCTATATGTACTAATGTCTATATTAGGAACAAGTCTGCAATTCCAGCTGCACATCGTTCACCTCGATATTGAACTTCTCCAGTTCTCTCCTTTTCAGCAAAACTGGTACTCTGCATGAAGAAACTGCTCATTTTCCAGCAATTACTCAAATTCTCAGATTTGCAGATTGTCTGCATTCACGCTAACTTTAATATCTCCGTAGGCTTTACTTTCCGCAAAACTGCCTTCCCCTATCTACCAAAATGTCAATTGCTATCCGTTTGTACAAGTTCTACCATTTTGTCTATCTGCAGATATTTCTCATTCTGCATAATTGCAAAAACGCCCAAATTCGTGAAATTCATTGCTTGTAGATGCGACTCATTCTATGGCTGTATAGGATTCTACATTATTATCAATTTCTATAACTCTACTAATCTGATATGCCAATATGTATTGAAGTTGTCGTGATTGCAGACAAGCTTCAAATCTTGCTTTCTCCATTAGGCAAAATGCCTGTTTCGAGCCATTGATCAACTTCTCGCATTTTCTCCAGCTGCAGATATTTCCCACTCCTCATTATTGTAGAATTTCACAATTCCATGAAATTCAATGCTTGCATCATCTGCCCTTTCTCTGAATGTTGCAGTTTCTACATTTCTTTCAATATCCATGTCTCGACAAAGTTCTACTGTGTTTATGCTTTAATATCTCTATTTTATAGAATCTCTGCATTGCCAGCTGCTTATCGTTCACATCAAACTTCAACTTCTCCATTTCTCTCCCTTTCAGCAAATCTGGTTCTCTTTATTATGGAACATCTCAATTTTTTCCAATTACTCAAATGCTGCAGATTACCGGATCTCCGCATTCAAGCTAATTTTAATATCTCCGTATGTGTCAATTCCGGCAAAACTAACTTTCTCTATCTACCAAAATGTGAATTGAACAACTTCTAACCTTTATCTGTAGATATTTCTCATTCTGTATAATTGCAAAATCTCCCAATTCCATGAAATCCATTTCTTGCAGATGCTAATCCTACTCTGAAGTCTAGCTTTCTACATTTCCATCAATTTCTATATTTGTACTAATTTCCACTCTCAATATTGTTAATGTCTCTACTAGGCACAAGTCTGCAATTCCAGCTGCTCATCGTTCACCTCGACATTGAACTTCTCCAGTTCTCTCTTTATCAGCAAAACTGGTTCTCTGCATGAAGAACCTACTCAATTTCCTGCAATTGCTCAAATTCTGCAGATTTCCAGCTTCTCTGCATTCACGCTAACTTCAATATCTCCGCAGGCTTCACTTTCCGAATAACTGGCTTTCCGTTTCCACCAAAATGTCAATTGCTATCCGTTTGAACAAGTTCTTCCATTTTCTCTACTGCAGATATTTCTCAGTCTGTATAATTGCAAAATCTACCGATTCCATGAAATTCACTGCTTGTAGATGTGACTCCTTTATTTGATTCTACATCATTATCAATTTCTATATCTCTACTAATCTGATCTGTCAATATGTGTTAAAGTTGTCGTGATTGCAGAGAAGCTGCAAATCTAATTTTCTCCATTAGGCAACATGTCTCCTTCGAGCTATTGATCAACTTCTTGCCTTTTCTCCAGCTGCAGATATTTCCCCCTCCTCCTTATTGTAAAATTTCACAATTGCATAAAATTCAATGCTTGTATCTTCTGCTCTTTCTCTGAATATTTCAGTTTCCACATTTCTATCAATTTCTATATCTCAACAAAGTTCTACTGTGAATATGCTTTAATATTCCATTGCAAAGAATCTCTGCACTGCCAGCTGCTCATCATTCACATCAAACTTCAACTTCTCCATTTCTCTTCTTTTCTGCAAATCTGGTTCTCTGAATTTTGGAAAAGCTCAATTTTTTCCAATTACTCAAATACTGCAGATTACCAGAGCTCCGCATTGACGCTAATTTCAATATCTCCGTATGTGTCAATTTCGTTAAAACTAACTTTCTTTATCTACCAAAATGTGAATTGAACAACTTCTAACCTTTTCTCTATCTGTAGATATTTCTCATTCTGTATAATTGCAAAATCTCCCAATTCCATGAAATCCATTTCTTGTAGATCCTAATCCTACTCTGAAGTCTAGCTTTCTACATTTCCATCAATTTCTATATTTCTACTAATTTCCACTCTCTATATTGTTAATGTCTCTACAAGGCACAAGTCTGCAAATCCAGCTGGTCATCGTTCACCTCGACATTGAACTTCTCCACTTCTCTCTTTTCCAGCAAAACAGGTTCTCTGCATGAAGAACCTACTCAATTTCCTGCAATTGCTCAAATTCTGCAGATTTCCAGCTTCTCTGCATTCACGCTAACTTCAATATCTCCGCAGGCTTCACTTTCCGAATAACTGGCTTTCCGTTTCCACCAAAATGTCAATTGCTTTCCGTTTGAACAAGTTCTTCCATTTTCTCTACTGCAGATATTTCTCAGTCTGTATAATTGCAAAATCTACCGATTCCATGAAATTCACTGCTTGTAGATGTGACTCCTTTATTTGATTCTACATCATTATCAATTTCTATATCTCTACTAATCTGATCTGTCAATATGTATTAAAGTTGTCGTGATTGCAGAGAAGCTGCAAATCTAATTTTCTCCATTAGGCAACATGTCTCCTTCGAGCTATTGATCAACTTCTTGCCTTTTCTCCAGCTGCAGATATTTCCCCCTCCTCCTTATTGTAAAATTTCACAATTGCATAAAATTCAATGCTTGTATCTTCTGCTCTTTCTCTGAATATTTCAGTTTCCACATTTCTATCAATTTCTATATCTCAACAAAGTTCTACTGTGAATATGCTTTAATATTCCATTGCAAAGAATCTCTGCACTGCCAGCTGCTCATCATTCACATCAAACTTCAACTTCTCCATTTCTCTTCTTTTCTGCAAATCTGGTTCTCTGAATTTTGGAAAAGCTCAATTTTTTCCAATTACTCAAATACTGCAGATTACCAGAGCTCCGCATTGACACTAATTTCAATATCTCCGTATGTGTCAATTTCGTTAAAACTAACTTTCTCTATCTACCAAAATGTGAATTGAACAACTTCTAACCTTTTCTCTATCTGTAGATATTTCTCATTCTGTATAATTGCAAAATCTCCCAATTCCATGAAATGCATTTCTTGTAGATCCTAATCCTACTCTGAAGTCTAGCTTTCTACATTTCCATCAATTTCTATATTTCTACTAATTTCCACTCTCTATATTGTTAATGTCTCTACAAGGCACAAGTCTGCAAATCCAGCTGGTCATCGTTCACCTCGACATCGAACTTCTCCACTTCTCTCTTTTCCAGCAAAACAGGTTCTCTGCATGAAGAACCTACTCAATTTCCTGCAATTGCTCAAATTCTGCAGATTTCCAGCTTCTCTGCATTCACGCTAACTTCAATATCTCCGCAGGCTTCACTTTCCGAAAAACTGGCTTTCCGTTTCCACCAAAATGTCAATTGCTATCCGTTTGAACAAGTTCTACCATTTTCTGTATCTGCAGATATTTCTCAATCTGTATAATTGCAAATTCTCCCAATTCCATGAAATCCATATCTTGCAGATGCTTATCCTTCTCTGAGTATCTAGGTTTCTCCATTTCCATCAATTTCTACATCTCTACTAATTTCTACTCTCTATATGTATTAATGTCTCTATTAGGAACAATTCCGCAATTCCAGCTGCTCATCGTTCACCTCGACATTGAACTTCTCTAGTTCTCTCTTTTTCAGCAAACCTGGTTCTCTGCATGAAGAAATTACTCAATTTACTGCAATGACTCAAATTCTGCAGATTTCCAGTTTCTCTGCATGCACGCTATCTTTAATATATCTGTAGGCTTCACTTTCCGCAAAACCGCCTTCCCCTATCTACCAAAATGTCAATTGCTATCTGTTTGAACAAGTTCTACCATTTTGTCTATATGCAGATATTTCTCATTCTGCTTAATTGCAAAAACGCCTGATTCCATGAAATTCATTGCTTGTAGATCTGAACCCTTCTATTGTTTTATAGGATTCTCTATTATGATCAATTTCTATATCTCTACTAATCTGATCTGTCAATATGTATTGAAGTTGTCGTGATTGCAGAGAAGATGCAAATCTAGTTTTCTCCATTAGGCAAAAGGTCTCCTTCGAGCCACTGAACAACTTCTTGCATTTTCTCCAGCTGCAGATATTTCTCCCTCCTCATTATTGTAAAATTTCACAATTCCATGAAATTCAATGCTTGTATCATCTGCTCTTTCTCTGAATATATCAGTTTCTACATTTCTATCAATTTCTATATCTCAACAAAGTTCTACTGTGAATATGCTTTAATATTCCATTTCAAAGAATATCTGCATTGCCAGCTGCTCATCGCTCACATCAAACTTCAACATCTCCATTTCTCTCCTTTTCAGCAAATCTGGTTCTCTGAATTACGGAGCAGGTCAATTTTTTCAATTACTCAAATGCTGCAGTTTACCAGATCTCCGCAGTGGCGCTAAGTTCAATATCTCTGTATGTGTCAATTTCAGCAAAACTAACTTTCTCTATCTACCAAAATGTGAATTGAACAACTTCTAACCTTTTCTCTATCTGTACATAATTCTCATTCTGTATCATTGCAAAATCTCCCAATTCCATGAAATCCATTTCTTGCGGATGCTAATCCTACCCTGAAGTCTAGCTTTCTACATTTCCATCAATTTCTATATTTCTACTAATTTCTAATCTCTATATGTATTACTGTCTATATTAGGAACAAGTCTGCAATTCCAGCTGCACATCGTTCACCTCGATATTGAACTTCTCCAGTTCTCTCCTTTTCAGCAAAACTGGTACTCTGCATGAAGAAACTGCTCATTTTCCAGCAATTACTCAAATTCTCAGATTTCCAGATTGTCTGCATTCACGCTAACTTTAATATCTCCTTAGGCTTTACTTTCAGCAAAACTGCCTTCCCCTATCTACCAAAATGTCAATTGCTATCCTTTTATACAAGTTCCACCATTTTGTCTATCCGCAGATATTTCTCATTCTGCATAATTGCAAAAACGCCCAATTCCATGAAATGCATTGCTTGTAGATGCGACTCATTCTATGGCTGTATAGGATTCTACATTATTATCAATTTCTATATCTCAACTAATCTGATCTGCCAATATGTATTGAAGTTGTCGTGATTGCAGACAAGCTGCAAATCTAGCTTTCTCCATTAGGCAAAATGCCTGTTTCGAGCCATTGATCAACTTCTAGCATTTTCTCCAGCTGCAGATATTTCCCACTCCTCATTATTGTAGAATTTCACAATTCCATGAAATTCAATGCTTGCATCATCTGCCCTTTCTCTGAATGTTGCAGTTCCTACATTTCTTTCAATTTCTATATCTCGACAAAGTTCTACTGTGTGTATGCTTTAATATCTCTATTTTATAGAATCTCTGCATTGCCAGCTGCTCATTGTTCACATCAAACTTCAACTTCTCCATTTCTCTCCGTTTCAGCAAATCTGGTTCTCTGTATTAAGGAACATCTGAATTTCTTCCAATTACTCAAATTCTGCTGATTACCAGATTCTCCGCATTCACGCTTACTTCAATATCTCTGTATTTGTCAGTTTCCGCACAACTAACTTGCTCTATCTATGAAAATGTCAAAGGAACAAGTTCTAACCTTTTCTCTATCATTAGATATTTCTCATTCTGTATCATTGCAAAATCTCCCAATTCCTTGAATCCTCTTCTTAAAGATGCTAATCCTTCTCTGAGTGTCTAGGTTTCTACATTTCCATCAATATCTATATTTCTACTAATTCCTACTCTCTATATTCTTAATGTCTCCATTAGGAACAAGTCTGCAATTCCAGCTGCTCATCGTTCACCTCGACATTGAACGTCTCCAGTTCTCTCTTTTTCAGCAAAATAGGTTCTCTGCATGAAGAACCTACTGAATTTCCTGCGATTACTCAAATTCTGCAGATTTCCAGTTTCTCTGCATGCACGCTAACTTTAATATCTCCGTAGGCTTCAATTTCTACAAAAATGCCTTCCGCTATCTACCAAAATGTCAATTGCTATCCATTTGAACAAGTTCTACCATTTTCTCTATCTGCAGATATTTCTCAGTCTGTATAATTGCAAAATCTCCCAATTCCATGAAAGTCACTTCTTGCAGATGCTAATCCTTCTCTGAGTGTCTTGGTTTCTCCATTTCCATCAATTTCTATATCTCTACTAATTTCAACTCTCTTTCTGTATTATTGTCTCTATCAGGAACAAGTCTGCAATTCCAGCCGCTCATCGTTCATCTCGACATTGAACTTCTCAAGTTCTCTCTTTTTCAGCAAAACAGGTTCTCTGCATGAAGAACCTACTCAATTTCCTGCAATGACTCAAATTCTGCAGATTTCCAGATTCTCTGCTTTCACGCTAACTTCAATATCTCCGCAGGCTTCACCTTCCGAAAAACTGGCTTTCCCTATCTACCAAAATGTCAATTGCTATCCGTTTGAACAAGTTCTACCATTTTCTCTATCTGCAGATATTTCTCAGTCTGTATAATTGCAAAATCTACCGATTCCATGAAATTCACTGCTTGTATATGTGACTCCTTTATTTGATTCTACATCATTATCAATTTCTATATCTCTACTAATCTGATCTGTCAATATGTATTAAAGTTGTCGTGATTGCAGAGAAGCTGCAAGTCTAGTTTTCTCCATTAGGCAAAATGTCTCCTTCGAGCCATTGATCAACTTCTTGCATTTTCTCCAGCAGCAGATATTTCCCCCTCCTCATTATTGTAAAATTTCACAATTGCATGAAATTCAATGCTTGTATCTTCTGCTCTTTCTCTGAATATATCAGTTTCTCCATTTCTATCAATTTCTATATCTCAACAAAGTTCTACTGTGAATATGCTTTAATATTCCATTTCAAAGAATATCTACATTGCCAGCTGCTTATCGTTCACATCAAACTTCAACTTGTCCATTTCTCTCCTTTTCAGCAACTCTGGTTCTCTGAATTATGGAACAGCTCAATTTTTTCCAATTACTCAAATGCTGCAGATTACCCGATCTCCGCATTGACGCTAATTTCAATATCTCCGTATGTGTCAATTTCGGCAAAACTAACTTTCTCTATCTACCAAAATGTGAATTGAACAACTTCTAACCTTTTCTCTATCTGTACATATTGCTCATTCTGTATAATTGCAAAATCTCCCAATTCCATGAAATCCATTTCTTGCGGATGCTAATCCTACTCTGAAATCTAGCTTTCTACATTTTCATCAATTTCTATATTTCTACTAATTTCTAATCTCTATATGTATTACTGTCTATATTAGGAACAAGTCTGCAATTCCAGCTGCACATCGTTCACCTCGATATTGAACTTCTCCAGTTCTCTCCTTTTCAACAAAACTGGTACTCTGCATGAAGAAACTGCTCATTTTCCAGCAATTACTCAAATTCTCAGATTTCCAGATTGTCTGCATTCACACTAACTTTAATATCTCCGTAGGCTTTACTTTCTGCAAAACTGCCTTCCCCTATCTACCAAAATGTCAATTGCTATCCGTTTGTACAAGTTCTACCATTTTGTCTATCTGCAGATATTTCTCATTCTGCATAATTGCAAAAACGCCCAATTCCATGAAATGCATTGCTTGTAGATGCGACTCATTCTATGGCTGTATAGGATTCTACATTATTATCAATTTCTATAACTCTGCTAACCTGATCTGCCAATATGTATTGAAGTTGTCGTGATTGCAGACAAGCTGCAAATCTAGCTTTCTCCATTAGGCAAAATGCCTGTTTCGAGCCATTGATCAACTTCTAGCATTTTCTCCAGCTGCAGATATTTCCCACTCCTCATTATTGTAGAATTTCACAATTCCATGAAATTCAATGCTTGCATCATCTGCCCTTTCTCTGAATGTTGCAGTTTCGCCATTTCTTTCAATTTCCATGTCTCGACAAAGTTCTACTGTGTGTATGTTTTGATATCTCTATTTTATAGAATCTCTGCATTGCCAGCTGCTTATCGTTCACATCAAACTTCATCTTCTCCATTTCTCTCCCTTTCAGCAAATCTGGTTCTCTGAATTAAGGAACATCTCAATTTTTTCCAATTACTCAAATGCTGCAGATTACCGGATCTCCGCATTCAAGCTAATTTCAATATCTCCGTATGTGTCAATTTCGGCAAAACTAACTTTCTCTATCTACCAAAATGTGAATTGAACAACTTCTAACCTTTTCTCTATCTGTACATAATTCTCATTCTGTATAATTGCAAAATCTCCCAATTCCATGAAATCCATTTCTTGCAGATGCTAATCCTACTCTGAAGTCTAGCTTTCTACATTTCCATCAATTTCTATATTTGTACTAATTTCCACTCCCTATATTGTTAATGTCTCTACTAGGCACAAGTCTGCAATTCCAGCTGCTCATCGTTCACCTCGACATTGAACTTCTCCAGTTCTCCCTTTATCAGCAAAACTGGTTCTCTGCATGAAGAACCTACTCAATTTCCTGCAATTGCTCAAATTCTGCAGATTTCCAGATTTTCTGCATTTACGCTAACTTCAATATCTCCGCAGTCTTCACTTTCCGCAAAACTGGCTTTCCCTATCTACCAAAATGTCAATTGCTATCCGTTTGAACAAGTTCTACCATTTTCTCTATCTGCAGATATTTCTCAGTCTGTTTTATTGCAAAATCTCCCAATTCCATGAAATTCAGTTCTTCCAGATGCTAATCCTTCTCTGAGTATCTAGGTTTCTCCATTTCCATCAATTTCTATATCTCTACTAATTTCTACTGTCTATATGTATTAATGTCTCTATTAGGAACAAGTCCGCAATTCCAGCTGCTCATCGTTCACCTCGATATTAAACTTCTCAAGTTCTCTCTTTTTCAGCAAAACTGGTTCTCTGCCTGAAGAAACTACTCAATTTACTGCAGTGACTCAAATTCTGCAGATTTCCAGTTTCCCTGCATGCACGCTAACTTTAATATATCCGTAGGCTTCACTTTCCACAAAACTGCCTTCCCCTATCTACCAAAATGTCAATTGCTATCCGTTTGAACAAGTTCTACCATTTTGTCTATATGCAGATATTTCTCATTCTGCTTAATTGAAAAAACGCCCGATTCCATGAAATTCATTGCTTGTAGATGTGACTCCTTCTATGGCTTTATAGGATTCTCTATTATGATCAATTTCTATATCTCTACTAATCTGATCTGTCAATATGTATTGAAGTTGTCGTGATTGCAGAGAAGATGCAAATCTAGTTTTCTCCATTAGGCAACATGTCTCCTTCGAGCCATTGATCAACTTCTTGCATTTTCTCCAGGTGCAGATATTTCTCCCTCCTCATTATTGTAAAATTTCACAATTCCATGAAATTCAATGCTTGTATCATCTGCTCTTTCTCTGAATATATCAGTTTCTACATTTCTATCAATTTCTATATCTCAACAAAGTTCTACTGTGAGTAAGCTTTAATATTCCATTTCAAAGAATCTCTGCATTGCCAGCTGCTCACCGTTCACATCAAACTTTAACTTCTCCATTTCTCTCCTTTTCAGCAAATCTGGTTCTCTGAATTACGGAGCAGGTCAATTTTTTCAATTACTCAAATGCTGCAGATTACACGATCTCCGCATTGGCGCTAAGTTCAATATCTCTGTATGTGTCAATTTCGGCAAAACTAACTTTCTCTATCTACCAAAATTTGAATTGAACAACTTCTAACCTTTTCTGTATCTGTACATAATTCTCATTCTGTATAATTGCAAAATCTCCCAATTCCATGATATTCAGTTCTTGCAGATGCCAATCCTTCTCTGAGTATCTAGGTTTCTCCATTTCCATCAATTTCTATATCTCTACTAAATTCTACTCTCTATATGTATTAATGTCTCTATTAGGAACAAGTCCGCAATTCCAGCTGCTCATCGTTCACCTCGACATTGGAATTCTCCAGTTCTCGCATTTTCAGCAAAACTGTTTCTCTGCATGAAGAAACTACTCAGTTTACTGCAATGACTCAAATTCTGCAGATTTCCAGTTTCTCTGCATGCACACTAACTTTAATATATCCGTATGCTTCACTTTCCGCAAAACTGCATTCCCCTATCTACCAAAATGTCAATTGCTATCCGTTTGAACAAGTTCTACCATTTTGTCTATATGCAGATATTTCTCATTCTGCTCAATTGCAAAAACGCCCGATTCCATGAAATTCATTGCTTGTAGATATGACTCCTTCTATGGCTTTATAGGATTCTACATTATTCTCAATTTCTATATCTCTACTAATCTGATCTGTTAATGCGCATTGAAGTTGTCGTGATTGCAGAGAAGGTGCAAATCTAGTTTTCTCCATTAGCCAAAAAGTCTCCTTCGAGCCATTGATCAACTTCTTGCATTTTCTCCAGCTGCAGATATTTCTCCCTCCTCATTATTGTAAAATTTCACAATTCCATGATATTCAATGCTTGTATCATCTGCTCTTTCTCTGAATATATCAGTTTCTACATTTCTATCAATTGCTATATCTCAATAAAGTTCTACTGTGAATATGCTTTAATATTCCATTTCAAAGAATCTCTGCATTGCCAGCTGCTCATCGTTCACATCAAACTTCAACTTCTCCATTTCTTTTCTTTTCAGCAAATCTGGTTCTCTGAATTATGGAACAGCTCAATTTTTTCCAAATTCTCAAATGCTGCAGATTACCAGATCTCCGCATTGACGCTAATTTCAATATCTCCGTATGTGTCAATTTCGGCCAAACTAACTTTCTCTATCTACCAAAATGTCAATTGAACAACTTCTAACCTTTTCTCTGTATGTGTCAATTTCCGCAAAATTAACTTTCTCTGTCTACCCAAATGTTAAATTGACAAGTTCTAACCTTTTCTCTATCTGTAGATATATCTCATTCTGTATAATTGCAAAATCTCCCAATTGCATGAAATTCTCTTCTTGAAGATGCTAATCATGCTCTGAATGTCTAAGTTGCTCCATTTCTATCAATTTCTGTATCTCTACTAATTTCTACTCTCTATATGTATTAATGCCTCTATTGAGAACAAATGTCCGCAATTCCAGCTGTTCATCATTCACCTCGACCCGCAACTTCTCCACTTCACTCTTTTTTAGCAAAGCTGGTTCCCTGCATGAGATAACTACTCAATTTCTTGTAATTACTCAAATTCTGCAGGTTTCCAGATTCTCTGCATTCATGCTAACTTGATATCTCCTTAGGCTTCAATTTCCGCAAAATTAACTTTCTCTGTCTACCCAAATGTTAATTGGACAAGTTCTAACCTTTTCTCTATCTATAGATATTTCTCATTCCGTATAATGGCAAAATCTCCCAATTCCATGAAATTCTCTTATTGCAGATGCTAATCCTTCTCTGAGTGTCTAAGTTTCTCCATTTCTATCAATTTCTGCATCTCTACTAATTTCTACTCTCTATATGTATTAATGACTCGATTAAGGAACAAGTCCGCAATTCCAGCTGCTTATCATTCACATCGACAGTCAACTTCTCCGCTTCACTCTTTTTCAGCAAAGCTGGTTCTCTGCATGATGAAATTACTCAATTTCTTGCAATTACTCAAATTCTGCAGATTTCCAGATTCTCCGCATTCACGCTAACTTCAATATCTCCATAGGCTTAAATTTTCGCCAAACAAGATTTCTCTATCTACTAATATTTCAACTGCTATCCATTGAACAAGTTCTCCCAATTTATCTATCTGTAGATATTTCTCATTCTGTATAAATGGAAAAACAACCAATACCATGAAATTCATTGCTTGTCGATACAACTCCAGCTAAGTTTGTATCAGATTCTCCATTACGCTCAATTTCTATATCTCTACCAATCTGATGCATTGAAATTAGCGTGATTGCAGAGAAGCTGCAAATCAAGCTTTCTCTATTGGGAAAAATGTCTATTTCGAGCCATTGATCAACTTCTTGCATTTTCTCCAGCTGCAGATATTTCCCATTCCTCATTATTGTAAAATTTCACAATTCCATGAAATTCACTGCTTGTATCATCTGGTCTTTCTCTGAATGTATCAGATTCTACATTTCTATCAATTTCTATAACTCGACAAAGTTGTACTGTGTATATGCATTAATATCTCTACTTCAATGAATCTCTGCATTGCCAGCTGCTCATCGTTAACATCACACGTCAACTACTCCATTTCTCACCTTTTGAGCAAATCTGGTTCTCTGTATTAAGGAACATCTCAATTTCTTGCAATTACTAAATTCTGCAGATTAACAGATTCTCCGCATTCACGCTAACGTCAATATCTCCCTATATGTCAATTTCCTCTAAACTAAATTTCTCTGTCTACCAAAATGTCCATGGAACAAGTTCTAACCTTTTCTCTATCTGTACATATTTCTCATTCTGTATAATTGCAAAATCTCCCAATTCCATGAAATTCTCTTCTTGCAGATGCTAATCCTTCTCTGAGTGTCTAAGTCTCTCCATTTCTATCAATTTCTGTATCTCTACTACTTTCTACTCTTTATATGTATTAATGTCTCCACTAAGAACAACTCCGCATTTCCAGCTGTTCATCGTTCACCGCGACCCGGAACTTCTCCACTTCACTCTTTTTCAGCAAAGCTGGTTCTCTGCATGAAGAAACCACTCAATTTCTTGCAATTACTCAAATTCTGCAGGTTTCCAGATTCTCTGCATTCAAGCTAACTTCATATATCCGTAGGCTTCAACTTCTGCAAAACTAGCTTTATCTATCTACTAAAATGTCCATTGCTATCCGTTGTACAAGTTCTCCCATTTTCTCTATCTGTAGATATTTCTTATTCTGTATATATGCAAAAACGTCCAATTCCACGAAATTCATTGATTGTAGATGCGACTCCTGCTATGACTGTATCAGATGCTCCATTATTATCAATTTCTAACTCTTCAGTAAATTGATCTGTAAATATTGATTGAAGTTGGTATGATTGCAGAGAAGCTGCAAATCTAGTTTTCGTTATTAGCCAAAATGTCTATTTCGAGCCACTGATCAACTTCTAGCATTTTCTCCAGCTGCAGAAAATTCCCTTCTTCATTATTGTAACAATTCCCAATTTAATGAAATTCAGTGCTTGTATCATCTGCTCTTTCTCTGAATGTATCAGTTTCTACATTTCTATCAATTTCTGTATCTCGACAAGGTTGTCCTGTGTATATGCATTAATATCTCAATTTCAAAGAATCTCTGCATTGCCAGGAGCTCATCGTTCACATCAAACTTCAACTACTCCATTTCTCTCCTTTTCAGCAAATCTGGTTCTCTGTATTAAGGAACATCTCAATCTCTTGCAATTACTCAAATTCTGCAGATTACCAGATTCTCCACATTCACGCTCACTTCAATATCTCCATGTGTGTCAATTTCTGCAAAACTAACTTTCTCTGTCTACCAAAATGTCAATTGGACAAGTTCTAACATTTTAGCTATCTGTAGATATTTCTCATTCTGTATAAATGCTAAATACCCAATACCATGAAATTCATTGCTTGTAGTTGCAACTCCTGCTATGAGTGTAACAGATTCTCTATTACTATCAATATCTACATCGCTACTAATCTGATCTGTCAATATGCATTGAAGTTGGCGTGATTGCAGAAAAGCTGCAAATCAAGCTTTCTCTATTGGGCTAAATATCTATTTCGAGCCATTGATCACCTTCTTGCATTTTCTCCAGCTGCAGATATTTCCCATTGCTCATTATTGTAAAATTTCACAATTCCATGAAATTCACAGCTTGTATCATCTGGTCTTTCTCTGAATGTATCAGTTTTTACATTTCTAACAATTTCTATAACTCGTCATAGTTGTACTGTGTATATACATTAATATCTCTACTTTAAAGAATCTCTGCATTGCCAGCTGCTCATCGGTCACATCAGACTTCAACTACACCATTTCTCTCATTTTCAGCAAATCTAATTCTCTGTATTAAGGAACATCTCAATTTCTTGCAATTAGTCAAATTCTGCAGATTAACAGATTCTCCGCATTCACGTGAACGTCAATATCTCCCTATGTTTTAATTTCCGCAAAACTAACTTTCTCTGTCTACCAAAATGTCAATTGGACAAGTTCTAACATTTTAGCTATCTGTAGATATTTCTTATTCTTCATAAGTGCAAAAAAACCCAATTCCATGAAATTCACAGCTTGTATCTTCTCGTCTTTCTCTGAATGTATCAGTTTGTACATTTCTATCAATTTCTGTATCTCGACAAAGTTCTACTGTGTATATGCATTAATATATCTAATTCAAAGAATCTCTGCATTGCCAGCAGCTCATCGTTCATTCAAACTTCAACTTCTCCATTTCTCTCCATTTCAGCAAATCTGGTTCTCTGTATTAAGGAACATCTCAATCTCTTGTAATTACTCAAATTCTGCAGGTTTCCAGATTCTCTGCATTCACGCTAACTTCATATCTCCGTAGGTTTCAATTTCCCCAAAACTAGCTTTCTCTATCTACTAAAATGTCAATTGCTATCCGTTGAACAAGTTCTCCCATATTCTCTATCTGTAGATATTTCTCATTCTGTGTATATGCAAAAACACCTAATCGCACGAAATACATTGCTTGTAGATGCGACTCCTGCTATAACTGTATCAGATGCTCCATTACTATCAATTTCTATGTCTCCAGTAAACTGATCTGTCAATATTCATTGAAGTTGCCGTGATTGCAGAAAAGCTGCAAATCTAGCTTTCCCTATTAGGCAAAATGTCGATTTCGAGCCATTGATTAACATTTTGGCATTTTCTCCAGCTGCAGATATTTCCCATTCCTCATTATTGTAAAATTTCCCAATTCAATGAAATTGACTGCTTGTATCATCTGCTCTTTTTCTGAATGTATCAGTTTGTACATTTCTATCAATTTCTGTATCTCGACAAAGTTCTACTGTGTATATGCATTAATATCTCAATTTCAAAGAATGTCTGCATTGCCAGCAGCTCATCGTTCACATCAAACTTCAACTTCTCCATGTCTCTCCTTTTCAACAAATCTGGTTCTCTGTATTAAGGAACATCTCAATCTCTTGCAATTACTCAAATTCTGCAGCTTACCAGATTCTCTACATTCACGCTCACTTCAACATCTCTGTATGTGTCAATTTCTACAAAACTAACTTTTTCTGTCTACCAATATGTCATTTGAACAAGTTCTAACCTTTTCTCTATCTGTAAATATTTCTCATTCTGTATATATGCAAAAACGCCCAATTCCACGAAATACATTGTTTGTAGATGCGACTCCTGCTATGACTGCATCAAATGCTCCATTATTATCAATTTCTATCTCTCCACTAATCTGATCTGTCAATATTCATTGAAGTTGGCGTGATTGCAGAGAAGCTGCAAATCTAGTTTTCTCTATTAGGCAAAATGTGTATTTCGAACCATTGATAACCTTGTAGCCTTTTCTCCAGCTGCCGATAATTCACCTTCTTCATTATTGTAAAATTTCACAATTCCATGAAATTCACTGCTTGTATCATCTGCTCTTTCTCTGAATGTATCAGTTTCTACATTTCTATCAATTCCTATATCTCGACAAAGTTGTACTCTGTATGTGCATTAATATCTCTACATCAAAGATTCTCTGCATTGCCAGCTGCTCATCGTTCACATCAAACTTCAACTTTGCCATTTATCTCCTTTTCAGCAAATCTGGTTGTCTGTATTAAGGAACATCTCAATTTCTTGCAATAACTCAAATTCTGCAGATTAACAGATTCTCCGCATTCACGCTAACGTCAACATCTCCCCATGTGTCAATTTCTGCAAAAATAACATTCCCTGTCTACCAAAATGTCAGTTGAACAATTTCTAACCTTTTCTCTATCTGCAGATATTTCTCATTCTGTGTAACTGCAAAATCTCCCAATTCCATGAAATTCACTTCTTGCAGATGCTAATCCTTCTCTGATTGTCTAAGTTTCTCCATTTCTATCAATTTTTGAATCTCTACTAATTTCTACTCTCTATTTGTGTTAATGTCTCTATTAAGACCAAGTCCGCAATTCCAGCTGCTCATCGTTCACCTCGACACTCGACTTCTCGACTTCACTCTTTTTCTGCAAAGCTTGTTCTCTGCATGAAGAAAGTACTCAATTCCTTGCAATTACTCAATTTCTGCAGGTTTCCAGATTCTCTGCTTCCAAGCTAACTTCATATCTCCATAGGCTTCAATTTCCGCAAAATTTACTTTATCTGTCTACAAAATGTCAATTGGACAAGTTCTAACCTTTTCTCTCTCTCTAGATATTTCTCATTCTTTATAATTGCAATACCTCCCAATTCCATGGAATTCTCTTCTTGCAGATGCTAATCCTTCTCTGAGTGTCTAAGTTTTTCGATTTCTATCAATTCCTGTATCTCTACTAATTTCTACTCTCTCTATGTATTAATGTCTGTATTAAGAACAAGTCCACAATTCAAGCTGCTCATCGTTCACCAAGACACTCAACTTCTCCACTTCATTCTTTTTCAGCAAAGTTGGTTCTCTGCATGAAGAAACTACTCAATTTCTTGCAATTTCTCAAATTATGCAGATTAACAGATTCTCCGCATTCACGCTAACGTCAATATCTCCCTATGTGTCAATTTCCGCAAAACTAACATTCTCTGTCTACCAAAATGTCCATGGAACAAGTTCCAAACTTTTCTCCATCTGTAGATATTTCTCATTCTGTATAATTGCAAAATCTCCTAATTCCATGAAAGTCTCTTCTTGCAGATGCTAATCCTTCTCTGAGTGTCTAAGTCTCTCCATTTCTATCAATTTCTGTATCTCGACATATTTCTACTCTATGTATTAATGTCTCTATTAAGAACATGTGTGCAATTCCAGCTGTTCATCGTTCACTTCGACCCGCAACTTCTCCACTTCACTCTTTTTCAGCAATTCTGGTTCCCTGCATGAAGAAACTACTCAATTTCTTGCAATTACTCAAATTCTGCAGGTTTCCAGGTTCTCTGCATTCAAGCTAACTTCATATCTCCATAGGCTTCAATTTCCACAAAATTTACTTTCTCTGTCTACCAAAATGTCAATTGGACAAGTTCTAACCTTTTTTATATCTGTAGATATTTCTCACTCTGCATAATTGCAAAATCTCCCAATTCCATGAAATTCTCTTGTTGCAGATGCTCATGCTTCTCTGAGTATCTACGTTTCTCCAATTCTATCAATTTCTGTATCTCTACTAATTTCTACTCTCTATATGTATTAATGTCTCTATTAAGAAAAAGTCCGCAATTCCAGCTGCGCATCGTTCACCTCGATCCGCAATTTGTCCAATTCACTCTTTTGCTGCAAAGCTGGTTCTCTGCATGAAGATACCACTCAATATCTTGCAATTACTCAAATTCTGCAGGTTTCCAGCTTCTCTGCATTCACGCTAACTTCATATCTCCGTAGGCTTCAATTTCCCCAAAACTAGCTTTCCCTATCTACTAAAATGTCAATTGCTATCCGTTGAACAAGTTCTCCCATTTTCTCTATCAGTAGACAATTCTCATTCTGTGTATATGCAAAAACACCCAATTCCACGAAATACATTGCTTGTAGATGCGACTCCTGCTATGACTGTATCAGAATCTCCATTACTATCAATTTCTATGTCTCCAGTGAACTGATCTGTCAATATTCATTGAAGTTGGCGTGATTTCAGAGAAGCTGCAAATCTAGCTTTCCCTATTAGGCAATATGTCGATTTCGAGCCATTGATTAACATCTAGCATTTTCTCCAGCTGCAGATATATCCCATTCCTCATTATTGTAAAATTTCCCAATTCAATGAAATTGACTGCTTGTATCATCTGCTCTTTTTCTGAATGTATCAGTTTGTACATTTCTATCAATTTCTGTATCTCGACAAAGTTCTACTGTGTATATGCATTAATATCTCAATTTCAAAGAATGTCTGCATTGCCAGCAGCTCATCGTTCACATCAAACTTCAACTTCTCCATTTCTCTCCTTTTCAGCAAATCTGGTTCTCTGTATTAAGGAACATCTCAATCTCTTGCAATTACTCAAATTCTGCAGCTTACCGGATTCTGCACATTGACGCTCACTTCAACATCTCTGTATGTGTGAATTTCTACAAAACTAACTTTCTCTGTCTACCAATATGTCATTTGAACAAGTTCTAACCTTTTCTCTATCTGTAGATATTTCTTATTCTGTTTAATTGAATAAACGCCCAATTGACTGAAATTCATTACTTGTCGATGCGAATGCTGTTAAGACTGTATAAGGTTCTCCATTATTATCAATTTCTATATCTCTACTAATGTGATCTGTCAATATGCATTGAAATTGGCGTGATTGCAGAGAAGCTGCAAATCTAGCTTTCTCCATTAGGCAAATTGTCTATTTCGAGCATTTGATCAACTTCTTGCACTTTCTCCAAATGCAGATATTTCCCATTCCTCATTATTGTAAAATTTCCCAATTCCATGAAATTCACTGCTTGTATCATCTGCTCTTTCTCTGAATGTATCAGTTTCTATATTTTTTATCAATTTCTATATCTCGACAAAGTTGTACTGTGTATATGCATTAATAACTCTACTTCAAAGAATCTCTGCATTGCCAGCTGCACATCACACTTCAACTACTTCATTTCTCACCTTTTGAGCAAATCTGGTTCTCTGTATTAAGGAACATCTCAATTTCTTGCAATTACTCAAATTCTGCAGATTAACAGATTGTCCGCATTCATGCTAACGTCAATATCTCCCTATGTGTCAATTTCCGCAAAACTAAATTTCTCTGTCTACCAAAATGTCCACTGGACAAGTTCTAACCTTTTCTCTATCTGTACATATTTCTCATTCTGTATAATTGCAAAATCTCCCAATTCCATGAAATTCTTTTCTTGTAGATGCTAATCCTTCTCTGAGTGTCTAAGTCTCTCCATTTCTATCAATTTCTGTATCTCTACTAATTTCTACTCTCTATATGTATTAATGTCTCTATTAAGAACAACTCCGCATTTCCAGCTATTCATCGTTCACCTCGACCCAGAACTTCGCCACTTCACTCTTTTTCAGCAAAGCTGGTTCTCTGCATGAAGAAACCACTCAATTGCTTTCAATTACTCAAATTCTGCAGGTTTCCAGATTCTCTGCATTCAAGCTAACTTCATATATCCGTAGGCTTCAACTTCTGCAAAACTAGCTTTCTCTATCTACTAAAATGTCAATTGCTATCTGTTGAACAAGTTCTCCCATTTTCTCTATCTGTAGATGTTTCTCATTCTGTATATATGCAAAAACGTCCAATTCCACGAAATTCATTGCTTGTAGATGCGACTCCTGCTATGACTGGTTCAGATGCTCCATTATTATCAATTTCTATCTCTTCCCTAAACTGATTTGTGAATATTCATTGAATTTGGTGTGATTGCAGAGAAGCTGGAAATCTAGCTTTCGCTATTAGCCAAAATTTCTATTTCGAGCCACTGTTCAACTTCTAGCATTTCGTCCAGCTGCAGATATTTCCCATTCCTCATTATTGTAAAATTTCCCAATTGCAAGAAATTCACTGCTTGTATCATCTTCTCTTTCTCTGAATGTATCAGTTTCTACATTTCGATCAATTTCTGTATCTCGACAAAGTTCACCTGTGTATATGCATTAATATCTGAATTTCAAAGAATCTCTGCATTGCCAGCAGCTCATCGTTCACATCAAACGTCAACTACTCCATTTATCTCCTTTTCAGCAAATCTGGTTCTTTGTATTAAGGAACATCTCAATCTCTTGCAATTACTCAAATTCTGCAGATTACTAGATTCTCCACATTCACGCTCACTTCAATATCTCCATGTTTGTCAATTTCTGCAAAACTAACTTTCTCCGTCTACCAAAATGTCAATTGGACAAGTTCTAACATTTTAGCTATCTGTAGATATTTCTCATTCTGTATAAATGCAAAATACCCAATACCATGAAATTTATTGCTTGTAGATGCGACTCTAGCTATGAGTATATCAGATTCTCTATTACTATCAATTTCTATATCTCTACTAATCTGATCTGTCAATATGCATTGAAGTTGGCGTGATTGCAGAAAAGCTGCAAATCAAGCTTTCTCTATTGTTCTAAATATCTATTTCGAGCCATTGATCAGCTTCTTGCATTTTCTCCAGCTGCAGATGTTTCCCATTCCTCATTATTGTACAATTTCACAATTCCATGAAATTCACAGCTTGTATCATCTGGTCTTTCTCTGAATGTATCAGTTTCTATATTTCTAACAATTTCTATATCTCGTCATAGTTGTACATTATTATCTCTACTTCAAAGATTCTCTGCATTGCCAGCTGCTCATCGGTCACATCAAACTTCAACTACTCTGTTTCTCTCCTTTTCAGCAAATCTGGTTCTCTGGATTAAGGAACATCTCAATTTTTTTTCAATTACTCAAATTCTGCAGATTAACAGATTCTCCGCATTCACGCTAACGTCAATATCTCCCTATGTGTTAAGTTCTGCAAAACTAACTTTCTCTGTCTACCAAAATGTCAATTGGACATTTTAGCTATCTGTAAATATTTCTTATTCTGTATAAATGCAAAAAAACCCAATTCCATGAAATTCACAGCTTGTATCATCTGGTCTTTCTCGGAATGTATCAGTTTCTACATTTCTATCAATTTCTATATCTCGACAAAGTTGTACTGTGTATATGCATTAATATCTCTACTTCAAAGAATCTTTGCATTGCCAGCTGCTCATCGTTCAGATCAAACTTCAACTTCTCCATTTCTCTCCTTTTCAGCAAATCTGGTTCTCTGTATTAAGGAACATCTCAAATTCTTGCAATTACTCAAATTCTGCAGATTAACAGATTCTCCGTATTCACGCTAACGTCAATATCTCCCTATGTGTCAATTTCCGCAAAAGTAACTTTGTCTACCAAAATGTCAATTGGACAAGTTCCAACCTTTTCTCTATCTGTAGATATTTCTCATTCTGTATAATTACAAAATCTCCTAATTCCATGAAATTCTCTTCTTGCAGATGCTAATACTTCTCTGAGTGTCTAAGTCTCTCCATTTCTATCAATTTCTGTATCTCTACTTATTTCTGCTCTCTCTATGTATTAATGTCTCTATTAAGAACATGTCCGCAATTCCAGCTATTCATCGTTCACCTCGACCCGCAACTTCTCCACTTCACTCTCTTTCAGCAATTCTGGTTCCCTGCATGAAGAAACTACTCAATTTCTTGCAATTACTCAAATTCTGCAGGTTTCTAGGTTCTCTGCATTCAAGCTAACTTCATATCTCCATAGGCTTCAATTTCTGCAAAATTAACTTTCTCTGTCTACCAAAATGTCAGTTGAACAAGTTCTAACCTTTTCTCTATCTGTAGATATTTCTCATTCTGTGTAATTGCAAAATCTCCCAATTTCATGAAATTCTCTTCTTGCAGATGCTAATCCTTATCTGAGTGTCTAACTTTCTCTATTTCTATCAATTTCTGTATCTCTACTAATTTCTACTCTCTATATGTATTAATGTCACTATTAAGAACAAGTCCGCAATTCCAGCTGCTCATCACTCACCTCGATACTCAATTTCTCCACTTCTCTCTTTTTCAGCAAAATTGGTTCTCTGCATGAAGAAACTACTCAATTTCTTGCAATTACTCAAATTCTGCAGGTTTCCAGATTCTCTGCATTGAAGCTAACTTCATAGCTCCGTAGGCTTCAATTTCTGCAAAATTAACTTTGTCTACCAAAATGTCAATTGGACAAGTTCTAAGATCTAACCTTTTCTCTATCTGTAGATATTTCTCATCCTGTATGATTGCAAAATCTCCCAAATTCCATGAAAGTCTCTTCTTGCGGATGCTAATCATTCTCTGAGTGTCTAAGTTTCTCCATTTCTATCAATTTCTGTATCTCTATTAATCTCTACTCGCTATTTATATTAATGTCTCCAATAAGAACAAGACCGCAATTCTAGCAGCTGATCGTTCACCTTGACACTCAACTTCTCCACTTCACTCTTTTTCAGCAAAGCTGGTTCCCTGCATGATGAAACTACTCAATTTCTTGCAATTACTCAAATTCTGCAGGTTTACAGATTCTCTGCATTCAAGTTAACTTCACATCTCCGTAGGCTTCAATTTCCACAAAATTGACTTTCTCTGTCTTCCAAAACGTCAATGGGACAAGTTCTAAACTTTTCTCTATCTGTAGACATTTCTCATTCTGTATGATTACAAAATCTGCCAAATTCCATGGTATTCTCTTCTTGCGGATGCTAATCATTCCCTGAGTGTCTAAGTTTCTCCATTTCTATCAATTTCTGTATTTCTATTAATTTCTACTCGCTATATATATTAATGTTTCCAATAAAAATAAGTCCGGAATTAGAGCAGCTGATCATTCACCTTCTCCACTCAACTTCTCCACTTCACTCTTTTTCAGCAAAACTGGTTCTCTGCATGAAGAAACTACTCAATTTCTTGCAAATACTCAAATTCTGGCTTGCTTCCAGGTTCTCTGCATTCAAGCTAACTTCATATCTCCGAGTGCTTCAATTTCTGCAAAATTTACTTTGTCTACCAAAATGTCAATTGGACAAGTTCTAACCTTTTCTCTATCTGTAGATATTTCTCATTCTGTCTAATTGCAAAATCTCCCAAATTCCATGAAATTCTCTTCTTGCAGATGCTAATCATTCTCTGAGTGTCCAAGTTTCTCCAGTTCTATCAATTTCTGTATCTCTACTAATTTCTACTCGCTATATGTATTAATGTCTCTATTAAGAACAAGTCCGCAATTCTAGCTGCTCATCATTCACCTTGACACTCAACTTCTCCACTTCACTCTTTTTCAGCAAAGCTGGTTCCCTGCATGAAGAAACCACTCAATTTCTTGCAATTACTCAAATTCTGCAGGTTTCCAGATTCTCTGCATTCAAGCTAACTTCATATCTCCGTACAGTTCAATTTCCACAAAACTAGCTTTGTCTATTTACTAAAATGTCAATTGCTATCCGTTGAACAAGTTTTCCCATTTTCTCTATCTGTAGATATTTCTCATTCTGTTTAAATGCAAAAACACCCAATTCCATGAAATTCATTGCTTCTGGATGCAACTCCTGCTATGACTGTATCAGATTCTCGATTACTATCAATTTCTCTCTCTCTACTAATCTGATCTGTCAATATGCATTGAGGTTGGCGTGATTGCAGAGAAGCTGCAAACCTAGCTTTCTCTATTAGGCAAAATGTCTATTTCGAGCCATTGATCAACTTCTAGCATTTTCTCCAGCTGCAGATATTTCCCATTCCTCATTATTGTAAAATTTCCCAATTCCATGAATTTCACTGCTTGTATCATCTGCTCTTTCTCTGAATGTATCAGTTTCTACATTTCTATCAATTTCTGTATCTCGACAAAGTTCTACTGTGTATATGCATTAATATCTCTATTTCAAAGAATCTCTGCATTGCCAGCTGCTCATCTTTCACATCAAACTTCAACTTCTCCATGTCTCTGCTTTTCAGCAAATCTGGTTCTCTGTATTAAGGGCCATCTCAATCTCTTGCAATTACTCAAATTCTGCAGATTACCAGATTCTCCACATTCACGCTCACTTCAATATCTCTGTATGTGTCAATTTCTGCAAAACTAACTTTCTCTGTCTACCAAAATGTTAGTTGAACAAATTCTAACCCTTGCCCTATCTGTAGATATTTCTCATTCTGTGTAATTGCAAAATCTCCCAATTCCATGAAATTCTCTTCTTGCAGATGCTAATCCTTCTCTGAGTGTCTAAGTTTCTCCATTTCTATTAATTTTTGTATCTCATCTAATTTCTACTCTCTATATGTATTAATGTCACTATTAAGAACAAGTCCGCAATTCCAGCTGCTCATCGTTCACCTCGATACTCAATTTCTCCACTTCTCTCTTTTTCAGCAAAACTTGTTCTCTGCATGAAGAAACTACTCAATTTCTTGCAATTACTCAAATTCTGCAGGTTTCCAGATTCTCTGCATTCAAGCTAGCTTCACATCTCCGTGGGCTTCAATTTCCACAAAATTAACTTTCTCTGCCTTCCAAAACGTCAATGGGACAAGTTCAGAACTTTTCTCTATCTGTAGATATTTCTCATTCTGTATGATTGCAAAATCTGCCAAATTCCATGAAATTCTCTTCTTCGCTAATGCTAATCATTCTCTGAGTGTCTAAGTTTCTCCATTTCTTTCAATTTCTGTATTTCTATTAATTTCTACTCGCTATATATATTAATGTCTCCAATAAGAACAAGTCCGCAATTCTAGCAGCTGATCGTTCACCTTCTCCACTCAACTTCTCCACTTCACTCTTTTTCAGCACAGCTGGTTCCCTGCATGAAGAAACCACTCAATTTCTTGCAATTACTCAAATTCTGCAGGTTTCCAGATTCTCTGCATTCAAGCTAACTTCATATCTCCGTACGGTTCACTTTCCACAAAACTAGCTTTGTCTATTCACTAAAATGTCAATTGCTATCCGTTGAACAAGTTCTCCCATTTTCTCTATCTGTAGATATTTCTCATTCTGTTTAAATGCAAAAACACCCAATTCCATGAAATTCATTGCTTCTGGATGCAACTCCTGCTATGACTGTATCAGATTCTCGATTACTATCAAATTCTATCTCTCTACTAATCTGACCTGTCAATATGCATTGAGGTTGGCGTGATTGCAGAGAAGCTGCAAACCTAGCTTTCTCTATTAGGCAAAATGTCTATTTCGAGCCATTGATCAACTTCTAGCATTTTCTCCAGCTGCAGATATTTCCCACTCCTCATTATTGTAAAATATCACAATTCCATGAATTTCACTGCTTGTATCATCTGCTCTTTCTCTGAATGTATCAGTTTCTACATTTCTATCAATTTCTGTATCTCGACAAAGTTCTACTGTGTATATGCATTAATATCTCTATTTCAAAGAATCTCTGCATTGCCAGCTGCTCATCTTTCACATCAAACTTCAACTTCTCCATTTCTCTCCTTTTCAACAAATCTGGTTCTCTGTATTAAGGACCATCTCAATCTCTTGCAATTACTCAAATTCTGCAGATTACCAGATTCTCCACATTCACGCTCACTTCAATATCTCTGTATGTGTCAATTTCTGCAAAACTAACTTTCTCTGTCTACCAAAATGTTAGTTGAACAAGTTCTAACCTTTTCTCTATCTGTAGATATTTCTCATTCTGTGTAATTGCAAAATCTCCCAATTCCATGAAATTCTCTTCTTGCAGATGCTAATCCTTCTCTGAGTGTCTAAGTTTCTCCATTTCTATTAATTTTTGTATCTCATCTAATTTCTACTCTCTATATGTATTAATGTCACTATTAAGAACAAGTCTGCAATTCCAGCTGCTCATCGTTCACCTCGATACTCAATTTCTCCACTTCTCTCTTTTTCAGCAAAACTTGTTCTCTGCATGAAGAAACTACTCAATTTCTTGCAATTACTCAAATTCTGCAGGTTTCCAGATTCTCTGCATTCAAGCTAGCTTCATATCTCTGTCGGCTTCAATTTCTGCAAAATTAACATTGTCTACCAAAATGTCAATTGGACAAGTTCTAACCTTTTCTCTATGTGTAGATAATTCTCATTCTGTATGATTGCAAAATCTCCCAAATTCCATGAAAGTCTCTTCTTGCGGATGCTAATCATTCTCTGAGTGTCTAAGTTTCTCCATTTCTATCGATTTCTGAATCTCTACGAATTCCTACTCTCTATATGTATTAATGTCACTATTAGGAACAAGTCCGCAATTCCAGCTGCTCATCGTTCACCTCGATACTCAATTTCTCCACTTCACTCTTTTTCAGCAAAACTGGTTCTCTGCATGAAGAAGCTACTCAATTTATGGAATTACTCAAATTCTGCTGGTTTCCAGATTCTCTGCATTCAAGCTAACTTCATATCTCCATATGTTTCAATTTCTGCAAAATTTAATTTGTCTACCAAAATCTCAATTGGACAATTTCTAACCTTTTCTCTATCTGTAGACATTTCTCATTCTGTATCATCGCAAAATCTCCCAAATTGCAAGAAATTCTCGTCTTGCAGATGCTAATCATTCTCTGAGTGTCTAAGTTTCACCATTTCTATCAATTTCTGTATCACTACTAATTTCTACTCGCTATATGTATTAATGTCTCTATTAAGAACAAGTCCGCAATTCTAGCTGCTCATCATTCCCCTTGACACTCAACTTCTCCATTTCACTCTTTTTCAGCAAAGCTGGTTCGCTGCATGAAGAAACCACTCAATTTCTTGCAATTACTCAAATTCTGCTGGTTTCCAGATTCTCTGCATTCAAGCTAACTTCATATCTCCGCAGACATCAATTTCCACAAAACTAGCTTTGTCTATTTACTAAAATATCAATTGCTATCCGTTGAACAAGTTCTCCCATTTTCTCTATCTGTAGATATTTCTCATTCTGTTTAAAAGCAAACACGCCCAATTCCATGAAATTCATTGCTTCTGGATGCGACTCCTGCTATGACTGTATCAGATTCTCCATTACTATCAATTTCTATCTCTCTACTAATCTGAACTGTCAATATGCATTGAAGTTGGCGTGATTGCAGAGAAGCTGCAAAACTAGCTTTCTCTATTAGGATAAATGTCTATTTCGAGCCATTGATCAACTTCTAGCATTTTCTCCAGCTGCAGATATTTCCCATTCCTCATTATTGTAAAATTTCCCAATTCCATGAATTTCACTGCTTGAATCATCTGCTCTTTGTCTGAATGTATCAGTTTCTACATTTCTATCAATTTCTGTATCTCGACAAAGTTCTACTGTGTATATGCATTAATATCTCTATTTCAAAGAATCTCTGCATTGCCAGCAGCTCATCGTTCACATCAAACTTCAACTTCTCCATGTCTCTCCTTTTCAACAAATCTGGTTGTCTGTATTAAGGAACATCTCAATCTCTTGCAATTACTCAAATTCTGCAGATTACCAGATTCTCCACATTCACGCTCACTTCAATATCTCTGTGTGTGTCAATTTCTGCAAAACTAACTTTCTCTGTCTACCAAAATGTCAGTTGAACAAGTTCTAACTTTTTCTCTATCTGTAGATATTTCTCATTCTGTATGATTGCAAAATCTGCCAAATTCCATGAAATTCTCTTCTTGCAGATGCTAATCATTCTCTGAGTGTCTAAGTTTCTCCATTTCTATCAATTTCTGTATTTCTATTAATTTCTACTCGCTATATATATTAATGTCTCCAATAAGAACAAGTCCGCAATTCTAGCAGCTGATCGTTCACCTTCTCCACTCAACTTCTCCACTTCACTCTTTTTCAGCACAGCTGGTTCCCTGCATGAAGAAACCACTCAATTTCTTGCAATTACTCTAATTCTGCAGGTTTCCGGATTCTCTGCATTCAAGCTAACTTCATATCTCCGTACGGTTCAATTTCCACAAAACTAGCTTTGTCTATTTACTAAAATTTCAATTGCTATCCGTTGAACAAGTTCTCCCATTTTCTCTATCTGTAGATATTTCTCATTCTGTTTAAATGCAAAAACGCCCAATTCCATGAAATCCATTGCTTCTGGATGCAACTCCTGCTATGACTGTATCAGATTCTCGATTACTATCAAATTCTATCTCTCTACTAATCTGACCTTTCAATATGCATTGAGGTTGGCGTGATTGCAGAGAAGCTGCAAACCTAGCTTTCTCTATTAGGCAAAATGTCTATTTCGAGCCATTGATCAACTTCTAGCATTTTCTCCAGCTGCAGATATTTCCCATTCCTCATTATTGTAAAATTTCCCAATTCCATGAATTTCACTGCTTGTATCATCTGCTCTTTCTCTGAATGTATCAGTTTCTACATTTCTATCAATTTCTGTATCTCGACAAAGTTCTACTGTGTATATGCATTAATATATCTAATTCAAAGAATCTCTGCATTGCCAGCAGCTCATCGTTCACATCAAACTTCAACTTCTCCATTTCTCTCCTTTTCAGCAAATCTCGTTCTCTGTATTAAGGAACATCTCAATCTCTTGCAATTACTCAAATTCTGCAGATTACCAGATTCTCCACATTCACGCTCACTTCAATATCTCTGTATGTGTCAATTTCTGCAATACTAACTTTCTCTGTCTACCAAAATGTCAGTTGAACAAGTTCTAACCTTTTCTCTATCTGTAGATATTTCTCATTCTGTCTAATTGCCAAATCTCCCAATTCCATGAAATTCTCTTCTTGCAGATGCTAATCCTTCTCTGAGTCTCTAACTTTCCCCATTTCTATCAATTTTTGTATCTCTACTAATTCCTACTCTCTATAAGTATTAATGTCACTATTAGGAACAATTCCGCAATTCCAGCTACTCATCATTCACCTCGATACTCAATTTCTGCACTTCACTCTTTTTCAGCAAAACTTGTTCTCTGCATGAAGAAACTACTCAATTTCTTGCAATTTCTCAAATTCTGCAGGTTTCCAGATTCTCTGCATTCAAGCTAAATTCATATCTCCGTAGGCCTCAATTTCTGCAAATTTAACTTTGCCTACCAAAATGTCAATTGGACAAGTTCTAACCTTTTCTCTATCTGTAGATATTTGTCATTCTGTATAATTGCAAAATCTCCCAAATTCCATGAAAGTCTCTTCTTGCAGATGCTAATCCTTCTCTGAGTGTCTAAGTTTCTCCATTTCTATCAATTTCTGTATCTCTACTAATTTCCACTCGCTATATGTATTAATGTCTCTATTAAGAACAAGTAATTCGCAATTCCAGCTGTGCATCGTTCACCTCGACACTCAACTTCTCCACTATCGGACTATGTCAGTTGGTCGGTCTCTGTCTGTCGTTCTATGTCAGTGGGTCTATGTCAGTCGGTCATTCCATGTCAGTCGCTCTATGTCAGTCGATCTATGTCGGCCGGTCGGTCTATGTCGGGCTGTCGGTCTATGTCAGTCGCTTTAATTCAGTCGGTATATTTCGGTCAGTCTATGGCGTTTTGTCTATGTAGGTCGGTCGGTCTCTGTCGGTCACTCTATGTCAGTCGCTTGGTCTATGTCAGTCGGTCGATTTATGTCGGTCGCTCGGTCTATGAAAGTGGGTCGATTTTGTTCGCTGAGTCTATGTCGGTCGGTCTGTCTATGATGATCGGTCTATGTTGGTCGGTCAATGTCGGTCGGTCCATGTCGGTCGGTCCATGTCAGTCGGTCGATGACGGTCGGTCATTATCGGCCGGTTAGTCATTGTCGGTCTATTTCGGTTGGTAAATGTCGATTGGTCTAAGTCAGTTGGTCTAAATCGGTCGGTCGGTCTATGTCGATTGGTATATTTCGGTCGGTTGGTCTATGTCGGACGGTCTATTTCGGTCTATCTGTCTATGTCGGTCGGTTTCTGTCAGTTGATCTATGTCAGTCGGTTTATGTCGGTCGGTCGGTCTATGCCGGTCGGTAGGTCTATGTCGGCAGGTCTATGTCATTCAGTCTATGTTGGTCAGTCTATGTCGGACGGTATATATCAGTCGGTCGGTCAATGTCGTTTGGTCGGTTTCAGCTAGTCTGTCGGTCTCTGTCGGTCGGTGCATTTCGGTAGTTCGGTCTCAGTCAGTCAGTCCGTCTATGAACGTGGGTCTATGTCGCTCACTCAGTCTATGTCAGTCGGTCGGTCTATGATGATTGGTCTATGTCGCTCAGTCTATGTCGGTCGGTCTATGTCAGTCGGTTTATGTCGGTCGGTGTCGTTCGCTCAGTCAATGCCGGTCGCTCGGTCTATGTCGTTTGCTCGGTCTATGTTTGTTGCCCTGTCTATGTCGGTTGCTCAGCCTATCAGTTGTTCAGTCTATGTCGGTCGCTCGGTCTATTTCGGTTGCTCGGTCTATGTCGGTCGCTTGGTTGATGTCGGTCGCTTGGTCTATGTCAGTCAGTCGATCTATGTCGGTCGGTCTATGTCGGTCAGTCGGTCTAAGTTGGTAATTCTAGCTCGGTCGGTCTATGACATTCGGTCTATGTCGGTCGGTCAGTGTATGTCGGTTGGTCGGTCTCTGCCGGTCGGTCAATCTATGTCGGTCAATCTATGTCGGTCGGTCTATGTCGGTCATGCGGTCTAAGTCGGTCGGTCAGTCTATGTCGGTTGTTCGGTCTATGTCAGTCGCTCGGTCTATGTCAGTCGGTTGGTCTATGTCTGTCAGTCTATTTCAGTCGGTCTATGTCGGTCAGTCGGTTGATTTCGGTCTATGTCGGTCGGTCGGTCAGTCTATGTCGGTGGGTCTATGTCGGTCAGTCTATGTTGTTTGGTCTATTTTGGACAGTCTATGTCGGTTGCTCTATGTCGTTCGGTTTATGTCAGTCGGTCTATGTCGGTCGGTCGGACTCTGTCGGTCGGTCTATGTCGGCCGGATATGTCGGTCGGTCTGTCGCTGTTGGACGGTCTATGTCAAACGGTCTTTGTCAGTCGGTCTATGTCGGACGGTCGGTCTCTGTCGGTCAGTCTATGTCGGTCGGTTGGTCTCTGTCAGCCGGTCTCTGTCTATGTCAGTCAGTCTCTTTCGGTCGGTTGGTCAATGTCGGTCTGTCTATGTCGGTCAGTTGGTCTATGTCGGTCGGTCTATGTCGGTCGGTCTATGTCGGTCGGTCTATGTCGGTCGGTCGGTCCATGACTGTTGGTCGGTCTCTATCGGTCGATTGGTCTATATCGGTCGGTCTATGTCGGTCAGTTTGTCTATGTTGGTCGGTTTGTCTTTGTCGGTCAGTCTACGTCAGTCGGTCGGTCGGTCAGTGTATATTGGTTGGTCTATGTCGGTCGGTTGGTCTATGTTGGTCGGTCGGTCTATGTCGGTTGGTAGATCTATGTCGGTCAGTTGGTCTATGTCGGTCGGTCTATGTCAGTCGGTCAGTCTCTGTCTGTCAGTCGGTCTATTTCGGTCGGTCTATGTCGGCCGCTCTTTGTCGTTCGGTCTATGTCGATCGGTTGGTCTATGTCGGTCGATATATGTCGGTTTGTCTATGTCGGTCGGACTCTGTTGGTCAGGCTATGTCAGCCGGTCCATGTCGGTCTCTATTGGTCGGTCTGTCTCTGTCGGTTCTTCGGTCTATGTCAGTCGGTCGATCTATTTCAGTTGGTCTATGTTGGTCAGTCTATGTCGGTCGGTCTCGGTTGGTCGGTCTATGTCGTTCGGTCTATGTCGGTCGGTCGGTCTCTGTCGGTTGGTTTATGTCAGTTGGTCTATGTCGGTCGGTCATTCTATGTCAGTCGGTCTATGTCAGTCGGTCTATGTTGGTCAGTCTATGTCGGTCAGTCTATGTCGGTCGGTCGGTCTATGTCGGACAGTCTATGTCGGTCGGTCTATGTCGGTCGGTCTATTTCGGTACGTCTATGTCGGTCGGTCTATGTCGCTCGGTCGGTCGGTCGATGTCGGTCGGTCGATATCGGTCGGTCGGTCGATGTCGGTCACTCGGTCTATGTCAGTCACTTGGTCTATGTCGGTTGGTCGGTCTATGTCTGTCGGTTTAGGTCAGTCAGTCAGTCTATGTCAGTCGGTCTATGTCGGTTGGTCGGTCTATGTCAGTCGGTCGGTCTCTGTCTGTCAGTCGGTCTATTTCGGTCGGTCTATGTCGGTCAGTTGGTCGTGTTGGTCGGTCTATGTCAGTCGGTCAGTCATTCGATGTCGGTCGGTCGGTCAATGTCGGTCGGTCGGTTGATGACGGTCGCTCAGTCTATGTCAGTCTGTCGGTTGAATTCGGTCGGTCTATGTCGGTCGGTCGATGTCGGTCGGTCGGTCGATGTCGGTTGGGTGGTCGATATCGGTCGCTCGGTCTATGTCAGTCGCTCGGTCTATGTCAGTCCATCGGTCTAAGTCGGTCAGTCTATGTCGGCTGGTCTATGTCGGTCGGAGTCTGTCGGACTCTGTCGGTCGGACTATGTCGGACGGCCTATGTCGGTCGGTCGGTCTCGTTTGGTCGGTCTATGTCGGTCGGTCGATCTATTTCGGTTGGTTGGTCGGTCTATCTCGGTCGGTCGGTCAATGTCGGTCGGACTATATCGGTCGGTCGATCTCTGTCAGTCGGTCTATGTCGGTCGGTTGGTCTCTGTCTGTCGGTTGGACTATGTCGGTCGGTCGGTCTATGTCGGTTGGTTGGTCTATGTCGGCTGGTTGGTCTATGTCGGTCGGTCGGTCTGTGTCGGTTGGTTGGTCTATGTCAGTCAGTTGGTCTATGTCGGTCGGTCTATGTCAGTCAGTCGGTGTCTGACGGCGGTCGGTCTATATTGGTCGGCCTATGTCGGTTGGTCGGTCTCTGTCGGTTGGTCCATGTCAGTCGGACTATGTCGGTCGGTCTATGTCAGTCGGTCTATGTCGGTCGGTCATTCTTTGTCGGTTAGTCTATGTCGATTGGTCGGTCTATGTCGGTCGCTCGTTCTACGTCGGTCGGTCGGTCTCTATTGGTCGTTGGTCTCCGTTGGTTCTTCAGTCTATGTCACTCTGTCAATCTATTTCTTTCGGTCTATGTTGATCAGTCTATGTCGGTCGGTCGGTCTCTGTTGGTCAGTCATTCTTTGTCGGTCAGTCTATGTCGGTCAGTCTATGTCGGTCATTCTATGTCGGTCAGTCTGTGTTGGTCGGTCGGTCTATGTCGGTCGGTCGGTCTATGTCGGTTGGCCTATGTCAATCGTTCGGTCTATGTCGGTCAGTCTATGTCATTCGGTTGGTGTCTGACGGTCGGTCAGTCTATATTGGTCGGCCTCTGTCGGTTGGTCTATGTCGGTCGGTCGGTCTATGTCAGTCGGTCTATGTCGGTTGGTCAGTCTACGTCAGTCGGTCGGTCTCTGTCTGTCAATCGGTCTATTTCGGTCGGTCTATGTCGGTCGCTCTTTGTCGCTCGGTCTATGTCAGTCAGTTGGTCTATGTTGGTCGGTCTATGTCAGTCGGTCGGTTGGTCTATATTGGTCGGTATATGTCGGTTGGTAGGTCTCTGATGGTTGGTCTATGTCGGTCGGTCTATGTCGGTTGGTCGGTCAGTCTATGTCGGTTAGTCGGTCTCTGTTGGTTGGTCTATGTCAGTCGGTCTATGTGGGTCGGTCATTCTATATCGGTCGGTCTAGGTCGATCAGTCTATGTCGGTCCGTCTATATCGGTCGGTCTATTTCAGTCGGTCTATAGTGGTCTGTCAGTCAATTCGGTCAGTTGGTCGGTCTACGTCGGTCGGTCGGTCTCAGTCTGTCGGTTGGCCTATGTCAGTCGGCCTATGTCGGTCGATCTATCTCGGTTGGTCTATCTCAGTCGGTCGGTCTCGGCTGGTCGGTCTATGTCGGTTGGTCAGTCTTGGCTGGTCGGTCTATGTCGGTTGGTCAGTCTCGGCTGGTCAGTCTATGTCAGTCGGACTATGGTGGTCGGTCTATGGTAGTGGTCTTTGTCGGTCGGACTATGTTGGTCGTTCTTTGTCAATCAGCGTATGTTGGTCGGACTATGTTGGTCGGTCTTTGTCGATCGGTATATGTTGGGTGCTGAGTCCATGTCGGTCGGTCTATGTCAGTCGATCTATGTCAGTCGGTCGATCTATGTCGTTCGCTCGGTCGATGTCAGTCGGTCGATATATGTCGTTCGCTCGGTCGATGTCAGTCGGTCGATCAATGTCGGTTGGTGTGTCTATATTGGTTGGTCTATGTCGGTCAGTCTATGTCAGTCGGTCTATTTTGGTCGGCCTATGTCGGTTGGTCGGTCCCTGTCAGTTGGTCTATGTCAGTCGGTCTCTGTCGGTTGGTCATTCTATGTCGGTCAATCTATGTCGGTGAGTCTATATCGGTCGGTCTATGTTGGTTGGTCTATTTCGGTCTCTGTCGGTCGGTCATTCTATGTCGGTCAGTGTATGTCGGTCAGTCTATATCAGTCGGTCTATGTCGGTCGGTCCATTTCCGTCGGTCTATGTCGGTCGGTCATCAATTCGGTCGGTTGGTCGGTCTATGTCGGTTGGTTGGTCTCTGTCTGTCGGTCGGTCTATGTCGGTCGATCTATGTCGGTTGGCCTATCTCAGTCGGACTATGTCGGTCGGTGGACGGTCTATGACGGTCGGTCGGCTGGACGGTCTATGACGGTCGGTCTATGTCGGTCGGACTATGTTGGTCGTTCTTTGTCGATCAGTCTATGTTGGTTGGACTATGTCGGTGGGTCTTTGTCGATCGGTCTATGTTGGGCGCTGAGTTTATGTCGGTCGGTCTATGTCAGTCAATCTATATCAGTCGGTCGATCTATGTTGTTTGCTCGCTCGATGTCATTCGATCGATCTATGTCAGTCGGTGTGTCTGCATTGGTCAGTCTAAGTCGGTCAGTCTATGTCGGTTGGACTATTTTGGTCGGTCTATGTCGGTTTGTCGGTCTCTGTCGGTTGATCTATGTTGGTCGGTCTCTGTCGGTTGGTCATTCTATGTCGGTCGGTCTATGTCGGTTGTTTGGACTCTGTCGGTCAGTCGGTCTCTTTCGGTTCTTCGGTCTATGTCAGTCGGTCAATCTATTTCAGTCAGTCTATGTCGGTCGGTCTATGTCGGACGGTGGGTCTATGTCGGTTGGTTGGTCTACGTCGATCGGTCGGTCTATTTCGGTCGGTCTATGTCTGTCGGTCGGTCTATGTCGGTCCATCTATGTCGGTTGGGCAATCTCAGTCGGACTATGTCGGTCGGTCAGTCTCGGCTGGTCGGTCTATGTCGGTTGGTCAGTCTCGGCTGGTCAGTCTATGTCGGTCGGTCTTTGTCAATTGGCATATGTTGGGTGCTGAGTCCATGTCGGTCAGTCTATGTTGGTCCGTCTATTTCACTCGGTCTTTGTCGATGGGTCTATGTTGGTCGCCGAGTCTATGTCGGTCGGTCTATGTCAGTTGATCTATGTCAGTCGGTCGATCTATGTCGTTCGCCCGGTCGATGTCAGTCGGTCGTTCGATGTCGGTTGTTGTGTCTATATTGGTCAGTCTATGTCGGTCAATCTATGTCGGTCGGTCTATTTTGGTCGGTCTATGTCGGTTAGTCTATGTCAG
Source organism: Cetorhinus maximus (assembly GCF_964194155.1). NCBI lineage: Eukaryota > Metazoa > Chordata > Chondrichthyes > Lamniformes > Cetorhinidae > Cetorhinus > Cetorhinus maximus. The sequence goes on from NC_135885.1 coordinate 109,859,758, forward strand.
TCGGTCTATGTCGGTCGGTCTATGTCGGTCTCTATTGGTCGTTGGTCTCTGTCGGTTCTTTGGTCTATGTCAGTCGGTCAATCTATTTCAGTCGGTCTATGTTGATCAGCCTATGTCGGTCGGTCGGTCATGGTTGGTAGGTCTACGTCAGTCGGTCGGTCTATGTCGGTCGGTCGGTCTATGTCGGTCGGCCTATGTCAATTGTTCGGTCTATGTCGGTCTCTATATGTCGGGCAGTCTGTGTCGGTTCTTCGGTCTACGTCAATCGGTCGATCTATTTCAGTCGCTCTATGTCAGTTGGTCCATGTCGGTCTCGGTTGCTCGGTCTATGTCGGTCAGTCTTTGTCGGTTGGTCGGTCAGTCTATGTCGGTTAGTCGGTCTCTGTCGGTTGGTCTATGTCAGTCGGTCTATGTGGGTCGGTCATTCTATGTCGGTCGGTCTATGTCGATCAGTCTATGTCGGTCCGTCTATGTCGGTCGGTCTATTTCAGTTGGTCTATATTGGTCTGTCAGTCAATTCGGTCAGTTGGTCGGTCTACGTCGGTCGGTCGGTTTCAGTCTGTCGGTCGGCCTATGTCGGTCGATCTATCTCGGTTGGTCTATCTCAGTCGGACTATGTTGGTCGGTCGGTCTCGGCTGGTCGGTCAATGTCGGTTGGTCAGTCTCGGCTGGTCGGTCTATGTCGGTCGGACTATGTCGGTCGGTCTATGTTGGTCGGTCTATGTTGGTCGGACTATGTCGGTCGTTCTTTATCGATCAGCCTATGTTGGTCGGACTATGTCGGTCGGTCTTAGTCGATCGGTATATGTTGGTCGCTGAGTCTATGTCGGTCGGTCTATGACAGTCGATCTATGTCAGTCGGTCAATCTATGTCGTTCGTTCGGTCGATGTCAGTCGGTCGATCGATGTCGGTCGGTGTGTCTATATTGGTCGGTCTATGTCGGTCAGTCTATGTCGGTCGGTCTATTTTGGTCGGCCTATGTCGGTTGGTCGGTCTCTGTCTGTTGGTCTATGTCATTCGGTCTCTGTCGGTCCATCATTCTATGTCGGTCAGTCTATGTCGGTCAGTCTATTTTGGTCGGTCTATGTCGGTCGATCTATGTCGGTTGGTCTATCTCAGTCGGACTATGTCGGTCGGTTGGTCGGTCTCGGTTGGTCGGTCGGTCTATGTCGGTTGGCCGTTCTATGTCGGTTGGTCAGTGTCGGTTGGTCTATCTCGGTTGGTCGGTCCATTGGTCTATGTCGGTCGATCTATGTCGGATGGTCTATCTCAGTTGGACTATGTCGGTCAGTCGGTCACGGCTGGTTGGTCGATGTCGGTTGGTCGATCTCGAATGTTGGTCGGTCTATATCGGTCAGTCATTCTATGTAAGTCAGTCTATGTCGGTCAGTCTATGTATGTCGGTCGGTCTATGTAGGTCGGTCCGTCTATGTCGGTCGGCCTATGTCAATCGTTCGGTCCATGTCGGTCGGACGGTCTCTATAGGTCAGTCGGTCTCTGTCGGTTCTTCGGTCTATGTCAATCGGTCGATCTATTTCAGTTGGTCTATGTCAGTCGGTCTATGTCGGTCAGTCAGTCTCGGTTGCTCGGTCTATGTCAGTCAGTCTTTGTCGGTTGGTTGGTCTATGTTGGATGGTCTATTTTGGTCCATCTATGTCGGTTGGTCAATCTCAGTTGGACTATGTCGGTCGGTCAGTCTCGGCTGGTCGGTCTATGTCAGTTGGTCAGTCTCGGCTGGTCAGTCTATGTCGGTCGGACTACATTGGTCGTTCTTTGTCAATCAGCGTAAGTTGGTCGGACTATGTCGGTCGGTCTTTGTCGATCGGTAAATGTTGGGTGCTGAGTCCATGTCGGTCAGTCTATGTTGGTCCGTCTATTTCGCTCGGTCTTTGTCGATGGGTCTATGTTGGTCGCTGAGTCTATGTCGGTCGGTCTATGTCAGTCAATCTATGTCAGTCAGTCGATCTATGTCGTTCGCTCGGTCGATGTCAGTCGGTCTCTGTCGGTCGGTCAGACTATGTCGATGAGTCTATGTCGGTCAGTCTATGTCGGTCGATCTATGTCAGTCGGTCGGTATATGTCGGTCGGTCGGTCTATGTCAGTCGGTCTATGTCGGTCGGTCGGTCAAAGTCAGTGGGTTGGTATATGTCAGTCGGTCGGTCTCTGTTGCTCGGCCAGTCTATGTTGGTCGGTCTATGTCGGTTGGTCAGTCTCTGTCGGTTGGTCTATGTCGGTCGGTTTATGTTGGTCGCTCGGTCTATTTCGGTCGGCTTATGTCAGTCTTGTCGGTCTTTCTTTCTATGTCGGTTGGTTGGTGTCGGTCGGTCTATTTTGGTCGGTCTATGTTGGTCATCAGTCTATCTCGGTCGGTCAGTCGGTCTATGTCGGTTCGTCGCTCGCTGTCTGTTGGTCGGTCTATGTCGGTCGATCGGTCTCCGTTGCTCGGTCTATGTCGCTCATTCTATTTCGGTTGGTCGGTCTATGTCAGTCGGTCTAATTTGGTCGGTCTATGTCAGTTGGTTGGTCTCTGTCGGTTGGTCTATGTCGGTCGGTCATTCTATGTCGGTCGGTCATTCTATGTCGGTTGGTCTATGTCGATCAGTCTATGTCGGTTTGTCTATGTCAGTCGGACTATGTTGGTCGGTCGGTCTCGGTTGGTTGGTCTAAGTTGGTCAGTCGGTCTCGGTTGGTCGGTCTATGTCGGTCGGACTATGTTGGTTGGTCTATGTTGGTCGCTGAGTCTATGTCGGTCGGTCTATGTCATTCGATCTATGTAGGTCAGTCTATGACGGTCAGTCGATCTATGTCGTTCGCTTGGTATATGTCAGTCGGTCAATCCATGTCAGTCGCATGGTCTATGTCAGTTGGTCGGTCTATGTCGGTCAGTCTATGTCGGTCGGATTATGTTAGTCGCTCGGTCTATTTTGGTAGGTCTATGTTGATCTCTGTCAGTCGGTCGGTCTATGTTGGTCGGTCTATGTCGGTCGGTCTATCTCGGTCGGTCTATGTCGTTCGGTCGGTTGAACGATGTCGGTCCGTCAATGTTGGTCGGTTGATGTCGTTCGCTCAGTCTATGTCGGTTGGTCGGTCTATGTCAGTCGGTCTATGTCGGTCAGTCGGTCTATGTCAGTTGGTCGGTCATTCTATGTCGGGCGATCTATGTCGGTAGATCTTTGTTGGTCTGTTTATGTTGGCCTGTCTGTCTATGTCGGTCGGTCTATGTCGGTCGGTCTATGTCGGCCGGTCTATGTCGGTCTGTCTGCCTATGTCGGTCAGTCTATTTCGGTCAGTCTATGTCGGTGGTCGGTCTATGTCGGTCGGTCATTATCGGTCGGTCTATGTTGGTCGGTCTATGTCGGCCGGTACAAGTCGGTCGGTCTATGTCGGTCTGTCTGTCTATGTCGGTTGGTCTATGTCGGTCTGTCTGCCTATGTCGGTCGGTCTATTTCGGTCAGTCTATGTCGGTTGGTCTATGTCGGTCGATCAATGTCAGTTGGTCTACATCGGTCGGACTCTGTCGGTCGGTCTCTGTCAGTCGGTCTCTGCTGGTCGGTGGGTCTCCGTCGGCCAGTCTCTGTCTGTCTGTCATCTCTGTCGGTCGGTTGGTCTATGTCGGACGGTCTATGTCGGTAGGCTGGTCTATGTTGGTTGGTTGGTCTATGTCAGTTGGTCTATGTCGGATGGTCGGTCTATGTCGGTCGGTTGGTCTATGTCGGTCGGTTGGTCTATGTCGGTCAGTTGGTCTATGTCGCTCGGTCTCTGTCGGTTGGTCATTCTATGTCGGTCAGTCTATGTCGGTCTGTCTATTTCGGTCATTCTATGTCGGTCGGTTGGTCTATGTCGGTCGGTCAGTCTATGTCGGTCAGTCTATGTTGGTCAGTCTATTTTGGTCAGTCTTTGTCGAAGGGTCTATGTCGGTCGCTGAGTCTATGTCAGTCGCTCGGTCTATGTCAGTCGATCGGTCTATGTCAGTCGGTCTATGTCGGTTGGTCGGTCCATGTTAGTCGGTCGGTCATTCTATGTCGGTCGGTCTATGTCGGTAGGTCTATGTTGGTCGATCAATGTCAGCCGGTATAAGTCGGTGGGTCTTAGTCGGTCGGTTTATGCCGGTCGTTCAGTCGATATCAGTCGGTCGGTCATTCTATGTCGGTAGGTCTCTGTCGGTGGGTCTATGTTGGCCGGTTTAAGTCGGTTGGTCTATGTCGGTCTGTCTGTCTATGTTGGTCGGTCTATGTCGGTCGATCTATGTCGTTTGGTCTATGTCGGTCGCTCTATGCCAGTTGCTCTATGTCAATCGGTCGGTCAATGTCAGTCGGTCAGTCTATTTTGGTCGGTAGATCTATGTCGGTCGCTCAGTCTATGGCAGTCGGTCGGTCTATGTCGTTCGCTTGGTTTATGTCAGTCGGTCTATGTCCGTCTGTCTGTCTATGTCTGTCGCTCTATGTCGGTTGGTCTATGTCCGTCGCTCTATGTCAGTCGCTCTATGTCGGTCGGCCGATCGTTCGATGTCAGTCGGTCGGTCTATTTCTGTCGGTTGGTCAGTCTATGTCAGTCTGTCTATATCAGTCGGACTATGTCGGTCGCTCTATGTCAGTCGCTCTATGTCGGTCGGTCGGTCGATATCGGTTGGTCGGTCGATGTCGTTCGCTCGGTCTATGTCAGTCGCTCGGTCTATGTCGGTCAGTCTATGATGGTCGGTCTATGTCGGTCGGTCGGTCTATGTCGGTCAGTTGGTCTATGTCGGTTGGTTGGTCTATGTTGGTCGGTTGGTCTATGTCGCTCGGTCTCTGTCGGTCGGTCATTCTATGTCGGTCAGTCTATGTCGGTCTGTCTATTTCGGTCATTCTATGTCGGTCGGTTGGTCTATGTCGGTCAGTCTATGTTGGTCAGTCTATTTCGGTCGGTCTTTGTCGATGGGTGTATGTCGGTCGCTGAGTCTATGTCAGTCGGTCGATGTCGTTCGGTCGGTCGGTCGTTGTCGGTCGGTTGGTTGATGTCGGTCGCTCGGTCTATGTCAGTCGCTCGGTCTATGTCAGTCAGTCTATGTCGGTTGGTCGGTCCATGTCAGTCAGTCGGTCATTGTATGTCGGTCGGTCTATGTCGGTAGGTCTATGTCGGTCGATCTATGTTGGCCCGGATAAGTCGGTGGGTCAATGTCGGCCGGTCTATGCCGGTCGGTCGGTCGATATCAGTCGGTCGGTCATTCTATATCGGTCGGCCTATGTCGGTAGGTCTCTGTCGGTGGGGCTATGTTGGCCGGTTTAAGTCGGTTGGTCTATGTCGGTCTGTCTGTCTATGTTGGTCGGTCTATGTCGGTCGATCTATGTCAGTTGGTCTATGTCGGTCGCTCTATGCCAGTTGCTCTATGTCAGTCAGTCGGACAATGCCAGTCGGTCAGTCTATTTCGGTCGGTAGATCTGTCGGTCGCTTGGTCTATGGCAGTCGGACGGTCTATGTCGTTTGCTCGGTCTATGTCAGTTGGTCTATGTCGGTCAGTATAAGTCGGTCGGTCTATGTCGGTCTGTCTGTCTATGTCTGTCGGTCTATGTCCGTCGGTCGATGTCGGTCGCTCGGTCTATGTCAGTCGCTCGGTCTATGTCAGTCGCTCGGTCTATGTCGTTCGGTCTATGACGGTCGGTCTATGTCGGTCGGTCGGTCTATGTCGGTCGGTCGGTCTATGCCGGTCGGTTGGTCTATGTCGGTCGGTTGGTCTGTGTCGCTTGGTCTCTGTCGGTACGTCATTCTATGTCGGTCAGTCTATGTCGGTCTTTCTATTTCAGTCGTTATATGTTAGTCGTTTGGTCTATGTCGGTCAGTCTATGTTGGTCAGTCTATTTCGGTCGGTCTTTGTCAATGGGTCTATGTCGGTCGCTGAGTCGATGTCGGTCAGTCGATGTCGTTCGGTCGGTCGGTTGATGTCGGTCGGTTGATGTCGGTCGGTCTGTCGATGTCGGTCGCTCAGTCTATGTCAGTCGATCGGTCTATGTCAGCCGGTTGGTATAAGTTGGTAGGTCTATGTTGGTCAGTCTATTTCGGTCGGTCTTTGTCGATGGGTCTATGTCGGTCGCTGAGTCTATGTCGGTCGGTCGATGTCGTTCGGTCGGTCGGTCGATGTCGGTCAGTCGGTCGGTCGATGTCGGTCGCTCAGTCTATGTCAGTCACTCGGTCTATGTCAGTCGGTTGGTATAAGTAGGTCGGTCTATGTCCATCGCTCTATGTCAGTCGCTCTATGTCACTCAGCCAGTCGTTTGATGTCAGTCGGTCGGTCTATTTCTGTCGGTTGGTCAGTCTATGTCGGTCTGTCTATGTCGGTCGGACCATGTCGTTCGCTCTATGTCAGTTGCTCTATGTCGGTCAGTCGGTCGATGTCAGTCGGTCGGTCGATATCGGTTGGTTGGTCGATGTTGGTCACTCGGCCTATGTCAGTCGCTCGGTCTATGTCAGTCGCTCGGTCTATGTCAGTCGGTCTATGACGGTCGGTCTATGTCAGTCAGTCTATGTCGGTCGGTCGGTCCATTTCAGTCGGTCGATCTATGTCGGCTACTTGGTCCATGTCAGTCGCTCGGTCTATGTTGGACGGTCTATGTCGGTCGGTGTATGTTGGTCGCTCCGTCTATTTCGGTAGGTCTATGTCGGTCTCTGTTTTCGGTCGGTCTATGTCGGTCAGTCAGTCTATGTCGGTCAATCTATTTCAGTCGCTGTATGTCGGTCGGTATATGTCGGTCGGTCTGTGTCGGTCGGTCTGTGTCGGTCGGTCGGTCAGTCTATGTCAGTCGGTCTATGTCGGTCGGTCGATGTCGTTCGGTCGGTCGGTAGATATCGGTCGGTCGATGTCGGACAGACTGTCAATGTCGGTTGCTCGGTCTATGTCAGTCGCTCGGTCTATGTCAGTCGGTCATTCTACGTCGGCCGATATATGTCGGTGGGTCTATGTCCGTCAGTCTATGCCGTTCGGTCGGTCGATATCAGTCGGTCGGTCATTCTATGTCGGTCGGTCTATGTCGGTAGATCTGTGTCGATGGGTCTATGTTGGTCGGCTTAAGTCGGTTGGTCTATGTCGGTCTGTCTGTCTATGTCGGTTGGTCTATGTCGGTCGATCTAAGTCGGTTGGTTTATGTCAGTAGGTCTCTGACGGTCGGTCATTCTATGTCGGTCAGTCTATGTCGGTCTGTCTATGTCGGTCGGTCTATGTCGGTCGGTCAGTCACTGTCGGTCAGTCGGTCCCTTTCGGCTATTCGGTCTATGTCAGTCGGTCGATCTATTTCTGTCGGTCTATGTTGGTCGGATTATGTCGGTTGGTTGGTCGGACTTGGTTGGACAGTCTATGTCGGTTGGTCGGCCTATGTCAGTCGGTCGGTCTAGGTCAGTCCGCCTATGTCGGTCAGTCTATTTCAGTCGGTCTATGTCGGTTGGTCCGTCTATCTCGGTCGGTTGGTCGGTCTATGTCGGTCGGTCGGTCAATGTTGGTCGGTCGGTCGGTCTATGTCGGTCGGTCAGTCAATGTTGGTCGGTCGGTCGGTCTATGTCAGTCGGTCGGTCTATGTCAGTAGGAATATGTCGGCCGGTCTATGTCGGTTGGTCGGTCAGTTGGTCGGTCTCTGTCTGTTGGTCGGTCTATGTCGGTCGATCTATGTCGGTTGGTCTATGTCAGTCGGACTGTCAGTCGGTCGGTATCGGTTGGTCGGTCAATATCGGTCGGTCGGTCTCGGTTGGTCGGTCTATGTGCGTCGGACTATGTCGGTCGGCATTTGTCTATCGGTCTATGTCGATCGGTCTATGTCCGTCGCTGAGTCTATGTCGGTCAGTCTATGTCGGTCGGTGTCGATGTGTCTATGTTTTTCGGTCAGTCGATCTATGTCGATCGGTCTATGTCGGTGAGTCGATCTATGGCCTTCGCCTGGTCTATGTCAGTCGGTCGATCTATGTCGGTCGGTCTATGTCGATAGGTCTTTGTTGGTCCGTCTATGTCGGCCGGTATAACTCGGTCGGTCTATGTCGGTCGGTCTATTTCGGTCGATCAATGTCAGTCTGTCTATGTCGGTCGGCCTATCTCGGTTGGTCTATGTCATTCGGTCGGTCCATGTCGGTCAGTCGGTCTATGTCAGTCGCTCGGTCTGTGTCAGTCGGTCGGTCTATGTCGGTCGGCCTATGTCGGTCGATCAATGTCAGTTGGTCTACGTCGGTCGGCCTCTGTCGGTCGGTGGCTCTCTGTTGGCTAGTCTCTGTCTGTTTGTCATCGCTGTCGGTCGGTTGGTCTATGTCGTTCGGTCTCTGTCGGTCGGTCGATCTATATTGGTCTGTCTATGTCGATCAGTCTATGTCGGTCGGTCTATTTTGGTCGGTCTATGTCAGTTGGTCGGTCTCTCTCGGTTGGTCTATGTCAGTCGGTCGATCTATGTCGGTCGCTTGGTCTATGTCATCTCGTCAGTCTATGTCGGTCAGTTTATGTTGGTTGCTCTGTCTATTTCTGTAGGTGTATGTCGGTCTCTGTCGGTCGGTCTATCTCGGTCGGTCTATGTCGTTCGTCGGCCAGTCGATGTCGGTCAGTCGATGTCGGTCGGTCGGTCTATGTCGGTCGGTCGGTCTATGTCAGTCGGTCAATGTCAGTCGGTTGGTCTATGTCAGTCGGTCTATGTCAGTCGGTCGGTCTATGTCGGTCGGTCTATGTCCGTGGGTCTATGTCAGTCGGTCTATGTCATTCGGTCGGTCTATGTCGGTCGGTCTATGTTGGTAGATCTTTGTTGGTTGGTCTATGTAGGCCTGTCTGTCTATGTTGGTCGGTCTATGTCGGACCATCTATGTCGGTTGGTCTATGTCGGTCGGTCAATGTCGGTCTGTCTGTCTATGTCGGTCGGTCTATTTCGGTCAGTCAATGTCGGCGGTCTATGTCGGTCTGTCTGTCTATGTCGGTCAGTCTATGTCGGTCTGTCTGTCTATGTCGGTCGGTCTATTTCGGTCATTCTATGTCGGTCGGTCTATGTCGGTAGATCTTTGTTGGTCGGTCTATGTCGGGCTGTCTGTCTATGTCTGTCGGTCTATGTCGGTCGGTCTATGTCAGTCAGTCCACATCGTTCGGTCTCTGTCGGTCGGTCGGTCAATATTGGTCGGTCTATGTCGGTCAGTCTATGTCGGTCGGTCTATTTTGGTTGGTCTATGTCGGTTGGTCGGTCTCTGTCGGTTGGTCTATGTCAGTTCGTCGATCTATGTCGGTCGCTTGGTCTATGTCAGTTGGTCAGTCTATGTCAGTCAGTCTATGTCGCTCAGTTTATGTTGGTTGTTCTGTCTATTTCGGGAGGTATATGTCGGTCTCTGTCGGTCGGTCTATCTCGGTCGGTCTATGTCGTTCGGTCAGTCAGTCGATGTTGGTCGGTCGGTCTATGTCGGTCGGTCGGTCTATGTCAGTCGGTCTATGTCAGTCGGTCGGACTATGTCAGTCGGTCTATGTCAGTCAGTCGGTCTATGTCGGTCGGTCTATGTCGCTCGGTCGATCTCTGTCGGTCGGTCAGTCTATGTCGGTCGGTCAGTCTATGTCGGTCGGTCAGTCTATGTCGGTCGGTCGGTCTATGTCGGTCGGTCAGTCTATGTCGGTCGGTCAGTCTATGTCGGTCGGTCGGTCTATGTCGGTCGGTCTATGTCTGTCGCTCAGACTATGTCAGTCAATCTATTTCGGTCGGTCTATGTCGGTCGGTCTGTTTTGGTCGGTCTATGTCAGTTGGTCTATGTCGGTCGGTCGGTTTCTGTCGATCAGTTGGTCTATATTGGTTGGTCTATGTTGGTCGGTCGGTCTCTGTCCGTTGGTTTATGTCAGTCTGTCTCTGTCGGTCGGTCATACTATGTCGGTCAGTCTATGTTGGTCAGTGTATGTTGGTCGCTCCGTCAATTTCGATATGTCTATATCGGTCTCTGACGGTCGGTCAGTCGATATCGGTCGGTCGGTCGATGTCAGTTGCTCGGTCTATGTCAGTTGGTCAGTCTATGTCGGTCATTCTATGTCAGTCAGTCTATTACGGTCGGTCGGTCCAAGCCAGTTGGTCAGTCATTCTATGTCGGTCGGTCTATGTCGGTCGGTCTATGTCGGTCGGTCTATGTTAGTCAGTCTATTATGGTCGGTCGGTCCAAGCCAGTTGGTCAGTCATTCTATGTCGGTCGGTCTATGTCGGTCGGTCTATGTCGGTCGGTCTATGTGAGTCTGTCTATGTCGGTGAGTCTATGTCCGTCGGTCTATGTCGGTCAATCTATGTCGGTCGGTCTATGTCGGTCGGTCAATGTCGGTCGATCAATGTCGGTCGGTCTATGTCGTTCGGACTCTGTCGGTTGGTCTATGTCGGTCGGCCTATGTCGGTCGATCGGTATTTTTCGTTCGGTTGGTCGGTCTATCTCGGTCAGGCGGTCGGTCAATGTCAGTCAGTCGGTTTATGTCTGCCTATGTCGGTCGGTCTATGTCGGTCGGTCGGTAAATTTCATTCAGTCAGTCGGTCTATGTCGGTCGCTCCATGTCGGTCAGTCTATGTCGGTCGGTTTACGTTGGTCGCTCGTCTATTTCAGTAGGTCTATGTCGGTCGGTCGTTCTATTTCTGTCGGTTGGTTGGTCTATCTCTGTCGGTCGGTCTATGTCGTTCGCTGAGCCTACGTTGGTCAGTCTATGTCGGCTGGTTGGTCTATGTCGGTCACTGAGCCTATGTTGGTCAGTCTATGTCAGTCGATCAATGTCGGTCGGTCTATGTCGGTCAGTCGATCCATGTCATTCATATGGTCTATGTCTGTCGGTCGATCTACGTCAGTCGCTCGGTCAATGTCAGTTGATCGGGCTATGTCGGTAGGGCTATGAAGGTCGGTCGATGACGGTCGCTCGGTCTATGTCGGTCGCTTGGTCTGTGTCAGTCGGTCGGTCTATGTCGGTCGCTTGGTCTATTTCAGTCGGTCGGTCTATGTCGGTCGCTTGGTCTACGTCAGTCAGTCGTTCTATGTCGTTCAGTCTATGTCGGCTGGTTGGTCTATGTCGGTCGGTCTATGTCGGTCGGTCTGTGTCGGTCAGTCGATCTATGTCATTCACATGGTCTATGTCAGTCGGTCGGTCTATGTCGCTCGCTCGGTCTATGTCAGTGGGCCGGTCTATGTCGGTCGGGCTATGAAGGTCGGTCGATGTCGGTCGCTCGGTCTATGTTAGTCAGTCGGTCTATGTCGGTCGCTTCGTCTATGTCAGTAGGTCGGTCTATGTGGGTCAGTCTATGTCGGTCGGTTTACGTTGGTCGCTCATCTATTTCAGTAGGTCTATGTCGGTCGGTCGTCCTATTTCTGTCGGTTGGTTGGTCTAACTCAGTCAGTCGATCTATGTCAGTCGGCCGGTCTATGTCGGTCGGTCTATGTCGGTCGATCTATGTCGGTCGGTCTTTGTCGATTGGTCTATGTCGGTCGCTGAGTATATGTCAGTCAGTCTATATCGGTCGGTCTATTTCGGTCGATCTATGTCGGTCAGTCGTTCTATGTCAGTCGGTCTATGTCGGTCGGTCTATGTCGGTTGGTCTATGTCATTCGTTCGCTCTATGTCGGTTGGTCGGTCTATGTCGGTCGGTCAGTCTATGTCGGTCAGTCTATGTCAGTCGGTCTATGTTAGTCGGTCAGTCTATGTCGGTCGGTCTACGTTGGTTGGTCTATGTCGGTCGGTCTATGTCATTCGTTCGGTCTATGTCGGTCGGTCTATGTCGGTTGATCTATGTCGGTCGGGCTATGTCAGTCGATCTATGTCGGTCGGTCAATGTCGGTCAGTCGATCTATGTCGATCGCTTGGTCTATGTCAGTCGGCCGATCTATGTGGGTTGCTCGGTCTTTGTCAGTCGGTCGGTCAATGTCTGTCGGTCTATGTCGGTCGGTCTATGTCATTCATTCGGTCTATGTCGGTCGGTCGGTCTATGTCGGTCAGTTGGTCTATGTCAGTCAGTCTATGTCAGTTGGTCTCTCTCGGTCGCTCAATCTATGTCGGTCGGTCGTTCTATGTCGGTCAGTCTATGTTAGTCGGTCTATGTCGGTAGGTTGGTCTATCTCTGTTGGTCTTTTGGTCTATGTCGGTCATTCGGTCTATGTCGGTCGGTTTATGTCAGTTGTTCTTTGTCGGTCGGCTTATGTCGGTCGGTCTATGTCATTCGTTCGGTCTATGTCGGTCGCTTAACCTGTGTCGGTCGGTCTATGTCGGTCAGTCTATGTCAATCGGTCTATGTCGCTAGGTCGTTCTATGTCAGAAGGTCGGTCTATGTCGGTCGGTCTATGTCGGCCGGTCTAAGTCGGTCGGTCTATGTCGGTCGGTCTATGTCGGCCGGTCTAAGTCGGTCGGTCTATGTCGGTCGATCTATGTAGATTGGTCTTTGTCGATTGGTCAATGTTGGCCGCTGAGTCTATGTCGGTCAGTCTATGTCGGTCGGTCTATGTCGGTCGCTCAATCTATGTCGGTCGGTCGGTCTATGTCGGTCATTTGGTCTATGTCGGTCAGCCTATGTCAGTCGGTCTATGTCGGTCGCTCAATCTATGTCGGTCGGTCGGTCTATGTCGGTCATTTGGTCTATGTCGGTCGGTCTATGTCAGTCGGTCGGTCGGTCTATGTCGGCCGGTCTATGTAGATCGGTCTATGTCGGTCGCTGATTCTATGTTGGTCAGTCTATTTTGGTAGGTCTATTTCGGTTGGTCTTTGTCGATAGGTCTATGTCGGTCGCTGAGTCTATGTCAGTCGGTCTATGTCAGTCGATCTATGTTGGTCGTTCTATGTCGGTCAGTCGATCTATGTCGTTCGCTTGGTCTAAGTCGGTCGTTCGGTCGATGTCGGTCGCTCGGTCTATGTCGGTCGCTTGGTCTATGTCAGTCAGTCTATTTCGGTCGGTTTACGTTGTTCGCTCGTCTATCTCGGTTTGTCTATGTCGGACGGTTGTCCTATTTTGGTCGCTTCGTTGGTCTATCTCTGTCGGCTGGTCGGTCTATGTCGGTCACTGAATCTACGTCGGTCGGTCTATGTCGGTCAGTCTATGTCGGTCGGTCAATGTCAGTCAGTCGATCTATTTCGGTCATTCTATGTTGGTCGGTTTATGTTGGTCGCTCCTTCTATTTCGGTAGGTCTATGTCGGTCTCTGTCGGTCGGTCTATGTTGGTCGGTCTATGTCTGTCGGTCTATATCGGTCGGTCTATGTCGCTCGGTCGGTCGGTCGATGTCGGTTGGTCGATGTCGGTCGGTCGATGTCCGTCAGACTGTCGATGTCGGTCGCTCCGTCTATGTCAGTTGCTCGGTCTATGTCGGTCGGTCGGTGTATGTCGGTCGGTCGATCTATGTCAGTCGGTCTATGTCGGTTGGTCGGTCTCTGTCGGTCAGTCAGTCTATATTGGTCGGTCTATGTCGGCTGGTCGGTCTCTGTAGGTTGTTCTATGTCAGTCGGTCTCTGTCGGTCGGTCATTCTATGTCGGTCAGTCTATGTCAGTCGATCTATGCCGGTCGGTCTATGCCGGTCGGTCTATGTCGGTCTGTCTATGTCGGTCAGTCTATGTCGGTCAGTCTATGTCGGTCAGTCTATGTCAGTCGGTCTATGTCGGTCGGTCGGTCAATGTCAGTCGGTCGATCTATTTTGGTCGTTCTATGTCGGTCGGTCTTTGTCGAAGGGTCTTTGTCGGTCGCTGAGTCTATGTCAGTCGGTCTATGTCAGTCGATCTATGTCGGTCGGTCTATGTCGGTCAGTCGATTGCTTGGTCTATGTCAGTCGGTCGATCTATGTCGGTTGCTCGGTCTTTGTCAGTCGGTCGGTCTATGTCGGTCGGTCGATGTCGGTCGGTCTATGTCATTCATTCGGTCTATGTCGGTCGGTCGGTCTATGTCGGTCAGTTGGTCTATGTCGGTCAGCCTATGTCAGTCGGTCTATGTCGCTTGGTCAGTCTATGTCTGTCGGTCGGTCTATGTCAGTCGGTCTATGTCGGCCGGTCTATGTCGGTCGGTCTATGTCGGTCGATCTATGTCGGTCGGTCTTTGTCGATCGGTCTATGTCGGCCGCTGAGTCTATGTCGGTCGGTCTGTCTATGTCGGTCAGTCGGTCTCTGTCGGTCGCTCAATCTATGTCGGTCGGTAGGTCTATGTCGGTCAGTCTATGTCAGTCGGTCTATGTCGGCCTGTCTATGTCAGTCGGTCTATGTCGGTCGATATATGTCGGTCAGTCTTTCTCGATCGGCCTATGTCGGTTGCTGAGTCTATGTCGGTCAGTCTATGTCGGTAGGTCTATTTCAGTTGGTCTTTGTCATTGGGTCTATGTCGGTCGCTGAGTCTATGTCAGTCGGTCGATGTCAGTCGATGTATGTCGGTCGGTCTATGTCGATCTATGTCGATCGCTGGGTCTATGTCAGTCGGTCGATCTATGTCGGTTGCTCGGTCTTTGTCAGTCGGTCGGTCTATGTCGGTCGGTCTATGTCGGTCGGTCTATGTCATTCATTCGGTCTATGTCGGTCGGTCGGTCTATGTCGGTCAGTTGGTCTATGTCAGTCAGTCTATGTCAATTGGTCTCTCTCGGTCACCCAATCTATGTCAGTTGGTCGTTCTATGTCGGTCAGTCTATGTTAGTCGGTCTATGTCGGTAGGTTGGTCTATCTCTGTTGGTCTTTCGGTCTATGTCAGTCGTTCGTTCTATGTCGGTCGGTCTATGTCGGCCGGTCTAAGTCGGTCGGTCTATGTCGACCGGTCTATGTCGGTCGGTCTATGTCGGTCGATTTTTGTAGATTGGTCTTTGTCGATCGGTCTATGTCAGCTGCTGAGTCTATGTCGGTCAGTCTATGTCGGTCGGTCTATGTCGGTCGCTCAATCTATGTCGATCGGTCGGTCTATGTCGGTCATTTGGTCTATGTCGGTCAGCCTATGTCAGTCTATGTCGGTCGCTCAATCTATGTCGGTCGGTCGGTCTATGTCGGTCAGTCTATGTCAGTCGATCTATGTCGTTCGGTCTATGTCAGTCGGTCGGTCTATGTCGGTCGGTCTATGTCGGCCGATCTATGTAGATTGGTCTATGTCGGTCGCTGAGTCTATGTCGGTCAGTCTTTGTCGATCGGTCTATGTCGGTCGCTGAGTCTATGTTGGTCAGTCTATTTCGGTAGGTCTATTTCGGTTGGTCTTTGTCGATGGGTCTATGTCGGTCACTGTGTCTATGTCAGTCGGTCTATGTCAGTCGATCTATGTCGGTCGGTCTATGTCGGACAGTCGATCTATGTCGTTCGCTTGGTCTATGTCGGTCATTCGGTCTATGCCGGTCGGTCGGTCTATGTCAGTCGGTCTATGTCGGTCGGCCTATGTCAGTCGGTCTATGTCATTCGTTCGAACTATGTCGGTCACTCAACCTGTGTTGGTCGGTCTATGTCGGTCAGTGTATGTCAGTCGGTCTATGTCGCTCGGTCGGTCTATGTCAGTCGGTCGATCTATGTCGGTCCGTCTATGTCGGCCGGTTTATTTCAGTAGGTCTATGTCGATCGGTCATTCTAATTCTGTCAGTTGGTTGGTCTATCTCTGTGGGTCGGTCGGTCTATGTCAGTCGGTCGATCTATGTCGGTCCGTCTATGTCGGCCGGTTTATTTCAGTAGGTCTATGTCGATCGGTCATTCTAATTCTGTCAGTTGGTTGGTCTATCTCTGTGGGTCGGTCGGTTTATGTCAGTCGGTCTATGTTGGCCGGTCTATGTCGGTTGGTCTATGTCGGTCGGTCTATGTCATTCGTTCGGTCTATGTCGGTCGCTCAATCTATGTTGGTCGGTCTATGTCGGTCAGTCGATCTATGTCGGTCGGTCTATGTCTGTCGATCTATGTCGTTCGGTCTATGTCGGTCAGTCGATCTATTTCATTCACACGGTCTATGTCAGTTGGTCGATCTATGTCGGTCGCTTGGTCTATGTCAGTCGGTCGGTCTATGTCGATCCGTCTATGTCGGCCGGTTTACGTTGGTCGCTTGTCTATTTCGGTGGGTCTATGTCGGTCGGTCGTTGTATTTTGGTCGGTTGGTCTATCTCTGTCGGTCGTTCGGTCTATGTCGGTCGGTCGGTCTTTGTCGGTCGGTCGGTCTATGTCAGTCGGTCTATGTCAGTCGGTCTATGTCGGTCGGTCTATGTCGGTCGATCTATGTCGGTCGGTCTTTGTCGATCGGTCTATGTCGACCGCTGAGTCTATGTCGGTCAGTCTATGTCTGTCGGTCTATTTCGGTCGGTCTTTGTCGCTTAGTCGGTCTATGTTGGTCGGTCTATGTCGGTCGGTCTATGTCATTCGCTCGGTCTATGTCGGTCGGTCGGTCTATGTCGGTCGGTCTATGTCAGTCGATCTATGTCGGTCGGTCTATGTCGGTCAGTCGATCCATGTCATTCACATGGTCTATGTCTGTCGGTCGATCTATGTCGGTCGGGCTATGAAGGTCGGTCGATGTCGGTCGCTCGGTCTATGTCCGTCGCTTGGTCTATGTCAGTCAGTCTATTTCGGTCGGTTTACGTTGTTCGCTCGTCTATCTCGGTAGGTCTATGTCGGACGGTTGTCCTATTTTGTTCGCTTCTTTGGTCTATCTCTGTCGGCTGGTCGTTCTATGTCGGTCGGTCTATGGCAGTCGCTGAATCTACGTCGGTCGGTCTATGTCGGTCAGCCTATGTCGGTCGGTCAATGTCAGTCAGTCGATCTATTTCGGTCATTCTATGTTGGTCGGTTTATGTTGGTCGCTCCTTCTATTTCGGTAGGTCTATGTCGGTCTCTGTCGGTCGGTCGGTCTATGTTGGTCGGTCTATGTCTGTCGGTCTATATCGGTCGGTCTATGTCGCTCGGTCGGTCGGTCGATGTCGGTTGGTCGATGTCGGTCGGTCGATGTCCGTCAGACTGTCGATGTCGGTCGCTCCGTCTATGTCAGTCGCTCGGTCTGTCGGTCGGTCGGTGTATGTCGGTCGGTCGATCTATGTCAGTCGGTCTATGTCGGTTGGTCGGTCTCTGTCGGTCAGTCAGTCTATATTGGTCGGTCTATGTCGGCTGGTCGGTCTCTGTAGGTTGTTCTATGTCAGTCGGTCTCTGTCGGTCGGTCATTCTATGTCGGTCAGTCTATGTCGGTCTGTCTATGTCAGTCGGTCTATGTCAGTCGGTCGGTCTACATTGGTCGGTCTATGTTGGCTGGTCAGTCTCTGACGGTTGGTCTATGTCATTCAAACTCTGTCGGTCGGCCATTCTATGTCGGTCAGTCTATGTCGGTCGGTTTACGTTGTTCGCTCGTCTATTTCGGTAGGTCTATGTCGGTCGGTCGTTCTATTTTGGTCGCTTCGTTGGTCTATCTCTGTCGGCTGGTCGGTCTATGGCGGTCGGTCTATGGCGGTCGCTGGATCTACGTCGTTTGGTCTATGTCAGTCGATCTATGCCGGTCGGTCTATGCCGTTCGGTCTATGTCGGTCTGTCTATGTCGGTCAGTCTATGTCGGTCAGTCTATGTCGGTCAGTCTATGTCAGTCGGTCTATGTCGGTCGGTCGGTCAATGTCAGTCAGTCGATCTATTTCGGTCATTCTATGTCGGTCGGTTTATGTTGGTCGCTCCTTCTATTTCGGTAGGTCTATGTCGGTCTTTGTCGGTCGGTCGGTCTATTTTGGTCGGTCTATGTCTGTCGGTCTATCTCGGTCGGTCTATGTCGTTCAGTCGGTCGGTCGATATCGGTTGGTCGATGTCGGTCGGTCGATGTCGGTCGCTCCGTCTATGTCAGTCGCTCAGTCTATGTCGGTCAATCGGTCTATGTCGGTCGGTCTATCTACGTCAGTCGATCTATGTCAGTTGATCGGTCAGTCAGCCTATATTGGTCGGTTTATGTCGGATGGTCGGTCTCTGTTGGTTGGTCTATGTCAGTCGGTCTCTGTTGGTCGGTCATTCTACGTCGGTCAGTCTATGTCGGTCTGTTTATGTCAGTCGGTCTATGTCAGTCGGTCTATGTCGGTCGGTCGGACTCTCTCAGTCAGTCGGTCTACATTGGTTGGTCTATGTCGGCTGGTCAGTCTCTGACGGTTGGTCTATGTCATTCGGAGTCTGTCGGTCAGACATTCTATGTCGGTCAGTCTATGTCGGTCAGTCTATATCTGTCTGTCGGTCTATGTCGGTCGGTCGGTCTATGTCGGTCGTTTGGTCTATGTCGGTCGGTCGGTCTTTGTCGGTCGGTCGGTCTATTTCAGTCGGTGTATGTTGGTCGGATTATGTCGGTCCGTCGGTCTATGTCGGTCGTTCTATGTCGTTCAGTCTGTGTCGGCTGGTTGGTCTATGTCGGTCGGTCTATGTCGGTCGCTGAGCCTACGTTGGTCGGTCCATGTCAGTCGATCTATGTCGGTCGGTCTGTGTCGGTCAGTCGATCTATGTCATTCACATGGTCTATGTCAGTCGGTCGGTCTATGTCGCTCGCTCGGTCTATGTCAGTCGGTCGGTCTATGTTGGTCGGGCTATGAAGGTCAGTCGATGTCGGTCGCTCGGTCTATGTTAGTCAGTCGGTCTATGTCGGTCACTTCGTCTATGTCAGTTGGTCGGTCTATGTGGGTCAGTCTATGTCGGTCGGTTTACGTTGGTCGCTCATCTATTTCAGTAGGTCTATGTCGGTCGGTCGTTCTATTTCTGTCGGTTGGGTGGTCTATCTATGTCAGTCGGTCTATGTCAGTCAGTCGGCCTATGTCAGCCGGTCTATGTCGGTCGGTCTATGTCGGTCGATCTATGTCGGTTGGTCTTTGTCGATCGGTCTATGTCGATCGCTGAGTATATGTCGGTCAGTCTATATCGGTCGGTCTATTTCGGTCGATCTATGTCAGTCAGTCATTCTATGTCAGTCGGTCTATGTCGGTCGGTCTATGTCGGTCGGTCTATGTCGGTCGGTCTATGTCGGTCTGTCTATGTTAGTCGGTCGGTCTATGTCGGCCGATCTATGTCGGTCAGTCTATGTCGGTCGGTCTATTTCGGTCGGTCTATGTCGGTCAGTCGGTCTATGTCAGTCGGTCTATGTCGCTCGGTCGGTCTATGTCAGTCGGTCGGTCTATGTCGGTCAGTTGGTCTATGTCGGTCAGCCTATGACAGTCGGTCTCTGTCGGTCGCTCAATCGTGTCGGTCGTTCTATGTCGGTCAGTCTATGTCAGTCGGTCTATGTCGCTCGGTCGGTCTATGTCAGTCGGTCGGTCTATGTCGGTCAGTTGGTCTATGTCGGTCAGCCTAAGTCAGTCGGTTTCTGTTGGTCGCTCAATCTATGTCGGTCGGTTGGTCTATGTCAGTCGGTCAGTCTATGTCGGTCGGTCTATGTTGGCTGGTCTATGTCGATCGGTCTATGTCAGTCGATCTATGTCAGTCAGTCTTTGTCGATCGGTCTATGTCAGTCGCTGAGTCTATGTCGGTCAGTCTATGTCGGTTGGACTATTTTGGTTGGTCTTTGTCGATGAGTCTATGTCGGTCGCTGAGTCTATGTCGGTCGGTCTATGTCAGTCGGTCTATGTCTGTCGGCCTATGTCATTTGGTCTATGTCATTCGTTCGGTCTATGTCGGTCACTCAACCTGTGTCGGTCGGTCTATGTCGGTCAGTCTATCTCATTCGGTCTATGTTGCTCGGTCAGTCTATGTCTGTCGGTCGGTCTATGTCAGTCGGTCTATGTCGGTCGATCTATGTCAGTCGGTCTTTGTCGAAGGGTCTTTGTCGGTCGCTGAGTCTATGTCAGTCGGTCTATGTCAGTCGATCTATGTCGGTCGGTCTATGTCGGTCAGTCGATCTATGTCGATTGCTTGGTCTATGTCAGTCGGTCGATCTATGTCGGTTGCTCGGTCTTTGTCAGTCGGTCGGTCTATGTCGGTCGGTCGATGTCGGTCGGTCTATGTCATTCATTCGGTCTATGTCGGTCGGTCGGTCTATGTCGGTCAGTTGGTCTATGTCGGTCAGCCTATGTCAGTCGGTCTATGTCGCTCGGTCAGTCTATGTCTGTCGGTCGGTCTATGTCAGTCGGTCTATGTCAGCCCGTCTATGTCGGTCGGTCTATGTCGGTCGATCTATGTCGGTCGGTCTTTGTCGATCGGTCTATGTCGGCCGCTGAGTCTATGTCGATCGGTCCGTCTATGTCGGTCAGTCGGTCTCTGTCGGTCGCTCAATCTATGTCGGTCGGTAGGTCTATGTCGGTCAGTCTATGTCAGTCGGTCTATGTCGGTCGGTCGGTCTAAGTCAGTCAGTCGGTCTATGTCGGCTGGTCTATGTCAGTCGGTCTATGTCGGTCGATATATGTCGGTCAGTCTTTCTCGATCGGCCTATGTCGGTCGCTGAGTCTATGTCGGTCAGTCTATGTCGGTAGGTCTATTTCAGTTGGTCTTTGTCGATGGGTCTATGTCGGTCGCTGAGTCTATGTCAGTCGGTCTATGTCAGTCGATGTATGTCGGTCGGTCTATGTCGGTCAGTTGGTCTATGTCGGTCAGCCTATGTCAGTCGGTCTCTCTCGGTCGCTCAATCTATGTCGGTCGGTCGGTCTATGTCAGTCAGTCTATGTTAGTCGGTCTATGTCGGTAGGTTGGTCTATCTCTGTTGCTCTTTCGGTCTATGTCAGTCGTTCGGTCTATGTCGGTCGGTCGGTCTATGTCAGTCGGTCTATGTCGGTCGGCTTATGTCGGTCGGACTATGTCATTCATTCGGTTTATGTCGGTCGCTCAACCTGTGTCGGTCGGGCTATGTCGGTCAGTCTATGTCAATCGGTCTATGTCGCTCGGTCAGTCTATGTCAGTAGGTCGGTCTATGTCGTTCGATCTATGTCGGCTGGTCTATGTCGGTCGGTCTATGTCGGTCGATCTATGTAGATTGGTCTTTGTCGATCGGTCTATGTCGGCCGCTGAGTCTATGTCGGTCAGTCTATGTCGGTCGGTCTATGTCGGTCGCTCAATCTATGTCGGTCGGTCGGTCTATGTCGGTCATTTGGTCTATGTCGGTCAGCCTATGTCAGTCGGTCTATGTCGGTCATTTGGTCTATGTCGGTCAGCCTATGTCAGTCGGACTATGTCGGGCACTCAATCTATGTCGGTCGGTCGGTCTATGTCAGTCATTTGGTCTATGTCGGTCAGCCTATGTCAGTCGGTCTATGTCGGTCGCTCAATCTATGTCGGTCGGTCGGTCTATGTCAGTCAGTCTATGTCGGTCCATCGGTCTATGTCAGTCAGTCTATGTCGGTTGGTCTATGTCGGTCGGTCTATGTCGGTCAGTCTATGCATTCGTTCGGTCTATGTCGGTTGGTCGGTCTAGGTCGGTCGGTCAGTCTATGTCGGTCAGTCTATGTCAGTCGGTCTATGTCGGTCGGTCGGTCTATGTCAGTCGCTCGGTCTTTGGCGGTCGGTCTATGTCGGTCGATCTTTGTCGGTCAGTCTATGTCGGTCGGTCTATTTCGGTCGGTCTATATCGGTCTATGTCAGTCGGTCTATGTCAGTCGGCCTATGTCGGTCCGTCGGTCTATGTCAGTCCGTCGGTCTATGTCGGTCGGTCTGTGTCATTCATTCAGTCTATGTCGGTCGGTCGGTCTATATCGGTCAGTTGGTCTATGTCGGTCAGCCTATGTCAGTCGGTCTCTCTCGGTCGCTCAATCTATGTCGGTCGGTCGGTCTTTCTCGGTCAGTCTATGTTAGTCGGTCTATGTCAGTAGGTTGGTCTATCTCTGTCGGTCTTTCAGTCTATGTCGGTCATTCGGTCTATGTCGGTCGGACGTTCTATGTCAGTCGGTCTATGTCAGTCGGCTTATGTCGGTCGGTCTATGTCATTCGTTTGGTCTATGTCGGTCGCTCAACCTGTGTCGGTCGGTCTATGTCGGTCAGTCTATGTCAATCAGTCTATGTCGCTAGGTCGGTCTATGTCAGTAGGTCGGTCTAAGTCGGTCGGTCTATGTCGACCGTGTATGTCGGTCGGTCTATGTCGGTCGATCTATGTAGATTGGTCTTTGTCGATCGGTCTATGTCAGCCGCTGAGTCTATGTCAGTCAGTCTATGTCGGTCGGTCTATGTCGGTCGTTCAATCTATGTCGGTCAGTCGGTCTATGTCGGTCATTTGGTCTATGTCGGTCAGCCTATGTCAGTCGGACTATGTCGGGCACTCAATCTATGTCGGTCGGTCGGTCTATGTCGGTCATTTGGTCTATGTCGGTCAGCCTATGTCAGTCGGTCTATGTCGGTCGCTCAATCTATGTCGGTCGGTCGGTCTAAGTCAGTCAGTCTATGTCGGTGCGTCGGTCTATGTCAGTCAGTCGGTCTATGTCGGTTGGTCTATGTCGGTCGGTCTATGTCATTCATCCAGTATATGTCGGTCGGACGGTCTATATCGGTCAGTTGGTCCATGTCGGTCAGCCTATGTCAGTCGGTCATTCTCGGTCGCTCAATCTATGTCGGTCGGTCGGTCTTTGTCGGTCAGTCTATGTTAGTCGGTCTATGTCGGTAGGTTGGTCTATCTCTGTCGGTCTTTCGGTCTATGTCGGTCATTCGGTCTATGTCGGTCGGTCGGTCTATGTCAGTCGCTCAACCTGTGTCGGTCGGTCTATGTCGGTCAGTCTATGTCAATCGGTCTATGTCGCTAGGTCGGTCTATGTCAGTAGGTCGGTCTATGTCGGACGGTCTATGTCGCCCGTGTATGTCGGTCGGTCTATGTCGGTCAATCTATGTAGATTGGTCTTTGTCGATCGGTCTATGTCGGCCGCTGAGTCTATGTCAGTCAGTCTATGTCGGTCATTTGGTCTATGTCGGTCAGCCTATGTCAGTCGGTCTATGTCGGTTGCTCAATCTAGGTCGGTCGGTCGGTCTATGTCGGTCAGTCTATGTCAGTCGGTCTATGTCGGTCGGTCGGTCTATGTCGGCCGGTCTATGTCGATCAATCTATTTCAGTCGCTGAGTCTATGTCGGTCACTCTATGTCGCTCGGTCGGGCTATGTCAGTCGGTCGGTCTATGTCGGTCGGTCTATGTCGGTCGGTCTATGTTGGTCGGTCTATGTCGGTCGATCTATGTCGGTCGGTCTTTGTCGATCGGTCTATGTCGGCCGCTGAGTCTATGCCGGTCAGTCTATGTCGGTCGGTCTATGTCGGTCGGTCTATGTCATTCGTTCGGTCTATGTCGGTCGGTCGGTCTATGTCGGTCAGTTGGTCTATGTCGGTCAGCCTATGTCAGTCGGTCTATGTCGGTCGCTCAATCTATGTCGTTCGGTCGGTGTATGTCGGTCAGTCGATCTATGTCGGTCGCTTGGTCTATGTCAGTCAGCCTATGTCGGTCAGTCTATGTCGGTCGCTCGTCTATTTCAGTCGGTCTCTGTCAGTCGGTCGGTCTATGTCAGTCAGTCGGTCTATGTCGGTCGGTAGATCTATTTCAGTCGGTCGATGTTGGTCGGTCTATGTTGGTCGGTCTATTTCGGTCGTTCTATGTCGGTCAGTCGTTCTATGTCAGTCGGTCTATGTCGGTCAGTCTATGTCGGTCGGTCTATGTCGGTCAGTCTATGCATTCGTTCGGTCTATGTCGGTTGGTCGGTCTAGGTCGGTCGGTCAGTCTATGTCGGTCAGTCTATGTCAGTCGGTCTATGTTAGTCGGTCGGTCTATGTCAGTCGCTCGGTCTTTGTCGGTCGGTCTATTTCGGTCAGTCTATATCGGTCTATGTCAGTCGGTCTATGTCAGTCGGTCTATGTTGGTTGGTCTATGTTGGTTGGTGTATGTCGGTCAGTCTATGTCATTCGTTCAGTCTATGTCGGTCGGTCGGTCTATGTCGGTCAGTCTATGTCGGTCGGTCTATTTCAGTCAATCTATGTTGGTCGGGCTATGTCAGTCGATCTAGGTCCGTCGGTCTATGTCGGTCAGTCGATCTATGTCATTCGCTTGGTCAATGTCAGTCGTCGATCTATGTCGGTTGCTCGGTATTAGTCAGTCAGTCGGTCTATGTCGGTCGGTCTATGTCCGTCGGTCTATGTCGGTCGGTCCATGTCAGTCGGTCGATCTATGTCAGTCGCTTGATCCATGTCAGTTGGTCAGTCTCTCGGTTAGTCTATGTTGATCAGTTTATGTTGGTCGTTCCGTCTATTTCGGTAGGTCTATGTCGGTTGGTCGGTCGATGTCGGTAGGTCGGTCTATGTCAATCACTCCGTCTATGTCAGTCTATGTCATTTGGTCTATTACAGTTGGTCGGTCCATGCCAGTTGGTCAGTCATTCTATGTCGGTTGGTCTATATCTGTCGGTCTATATCGTTCGGTCTATGTCGGCCGGTAAAAGTCGGTCGGTCTATGTCCGTCGGTCTATGTCGGTCGGTCTATGTCGGTCGATCTATGTCAGTCGGTCTTTGTCGATCGGTCTATGTCGGCCGCTGAGTCTATGCCGGTCAGTCTATGTCGGTCAGTCTATGTCGGTCAGTCTATGTCGGTCAGTCTATGTCAGTCGGTCTATGTCGGTCGATCTATGTCGGTCGGTCTATGTCGGTCGATCTATGTCGGTCGGTCTTTGTCGATCGGTCTATGTCGGCTGCTGAGTCTATGCCGGTCAGTCTATGTCGGTCGGTCTATGTCGGTCGGTCTATGTCATTCGTTCGGTCTATGTCGGTCGGTCGGTCTATGACGGTCAGTTGGTCTATGTCGGTCAGCCTATGTCAGTCGGTCTATGTCGGTCGCTCAATCTATGTCGTTCGGTCGGTCTATGTCGGTCGGTCGATCTATGTCGGTCACTTGGTCTATGTCAGTCAGCCTATGTCGGTCAGTCTATGTCGGTCGCTCGTCTATTTCAGTCGGTCTCTGTCAGTCGGTCGGTCTATGTCAGTCAGTCGGTCCATGTCGGTCGGTAGATCTATTTCAGTCGGTCGATGTTGGTCGGTCTATGTTGGTCGGTCTATTTCGGTCGTTCTATGTCGGTCAGTCGTTCTATGTCAGTCGGTCTATGTCGGTCAGTCTATGTCGGTCGGTCTATGTCGGTCAGTCTATCCATTCGTTCGGTCTATGTCGGTCGGTCTATGTCTATATGTCAATGTCGGTCTGTCTATGTCGGTCGGTCGGTCGGTCGATGTCAGTCGCACGGTCTATGTCAGTGGGTCGGTCTTGTCAGTCGGTCTATGTCGGTCGGTCTATGTCAGTCGGTCTATGTCGGTCGGTCAGTTTAATTCAGTTGGTCGCTCATTCTATGTCGGTCGGTCGATGTCGGTAGATCTTTGTTGGTCGGTCTATGTCGGCCGGTATAAGTCGGTCGGTCTATGTCAGTCGGTCGGCCTATGTCAGTCGGTCGATCTATGTCGGTCGCTTGGTCTATGTCAGTTGGTCGGTCTATGTCGGTCAGGCTATGTCGGTCGGTTTATGTTGGTTGCTCCGTCTATTTCAGTAGGTTTATGTCGGTCTCTGTCGGTCGGTAGGTGTATGTTGGTCGGTCTATGTCGGTCGGTCTCTCTCGGTCGGTCTATGTCGTTCGGTCGGTCGGTCAGTCTATTTCGGTCGGTCTATGTCGGTCAGTCTATGTCGGTCAGACTATGTCAGTCGGTCTATGTCGGTCGGTCTCTCTCGGTCGGTCTATGTTGCTCGGTCGGTCGGTCAGTCTATTTCGGTAGGTCTATGTCGGTCAGTCTATGTCGGTCAGTCTATGTCAGTCGGTCTATGTCGGTCGGTCTATGGCGGTCGCTGAATCTACATTGGTTGGTCTATGTCAGTCGATCTATGCCGGTCGGTCTATGTCGGTCAGTCTATGTCGGTCAGTCTATGTCGGTCAGTCTATTTCGGTCAGTCTATGTCAGTCAGTCTATGTCAGTCGGTCTATGTCGGTCGGTCGGTCAATGTCAGTCGTTCTATGTCGGTCGGTTTATGTTGGTCGCTCCTTCTATTTCGGTAGGTCTATGTCGGTCTTTGTCGGTCGGTCGGTCTATTTTGGTCGGTCTATGTCTGCCGGTCGATCTCGGTCGGTCTATGTCGTCCGGTCAGTCGGTCGATATCGGTTGGTCGATGTCGGTCGGTCGATGTCGGTCGCTCCGTCTATGTCAGTCACTCAGTCTGTGTCGGTCAGTCGTTCTATGTCGGTCGGTCGATCTACGTCAGTCGGTCTATGTCAGTTGGTCGGTCTCTGTCGGTCAGTCAGTCTATATTGGTCGGTCTATGTCGGCTGGTCGGTCTCTGTCGGTTGGTCTATGTCAGTCGGTCTCTGTCCGTCGGTCATTCTATGTCGGTCAGTCTATGTTGGTCTGTTTATGTCAGTCGGTCTATGTCGGTCGGTCTACCTCGGTCAGTCTATGTCGTTCGGTCAGTCGGTCGATGTCGGTCGGTCGATACCGGTCGGACGGTCGATGTCAGTTGCTCCATCTATGTCAGTCGGTCGGTGTACGTCTATCAGTTGGTCTATGTCGGTCGGTCTTTGTCAGTCGGTCGGTCTCTGTTGGTCAGTCTGTTTATATTGGTCGGTCTATGTCAGTTGGTCGGTCTCTGTCGGTTGGTCTATGTCAGTCGCTCTCTGTCGGTCGGTCATTCTACGTCGGTCAGTCTATGACGGTCAATCTATTTCGGTCGGTCTATGTCGTTCGGTCGGTCTATGTTGTTCGGTCAGTCTATGTCAGTCAATCTATTTTGGTCAGTCTATGTCGGTCGGTCGGTCCATGTCAGTCGGTCGATCTATGTCGGTCGCTTGGTCCATGTCAGTTGGTCAGTCTATGTCGGTAAATCTATGTCGGTCAGTGTATGTTGGTCGCTCCGTCAATTTCGATATGTCTATATCGGTCTCTGATGGTCGGTCAGTCGATGTCAGTTGGTCGGTCGATGTCAGTCGCTCGGTCTATGTCAGTTGGTCGGTCTATGTCGGTCGGTCTATGTCAGTCAGTCTATTACGGTCGGTCGGTCCAAGCCAGTTGGTCAGTCATTCTATGTCGGTTGGTCTATGTCGGTCGGTCTATGTCGGTCGGTCTATGTCAGTCTGTCTATGTCAGTCGGTCTATGTCGGTCAGTCTATGTCCGTCGGTCTATGTCGGTCGGTCTATGCCGGTCGGACACTGTCGGTTGGTCTATGTCGGTCGGCCTATGTCGGTCGATCGGTATATTTCGTTTGGTTGGTCGGTCTATCATGGTTGGTCGGTTGGTCAATGTCAGTCAGTCGGTCTATGTCTTCCTATGTCGGTCAGTCTATGTCGGTCGGTCGGTAAATTTCATTCGGTCGGTCGGTCTATGTCGGTCGGTCCATGTCGGTCAGTCTATGTCGGCTGGTCGGTCTATGTCAGTCGGTCTATGGCGGTCGCTGAATCTACATCCGTCGGTCTATGTCACTCGATCTATGTCGGTCGGTCAATGTCAGTCAGTTGATCCATGTCATTCACATGGTCTATGCCTGTCGGTCGATCTATGTCAGTCGCTCGGTCAATGTCAGTCGGTCGGGCTATGTCGGTCGGGCTATGAAGATCGGTCGATGTCGGTCGCTCGGTCTATGTCGGTCACTTGGTCTATGTCAGTCAGTCGGTCTATTTCTGGTCAGTCTATTTCAGTCGGTTTACGTTGTTCGCTCGTCTATCTCGGTAGGTCTATGTCGGTCGGTCGTCCTATTTCGGTCGCTTCGATGGTCTATATCTGTCGGCTGGTCGGTCTTTGTCGGTCGGTGGGTCTATGTTGGTCGGTCTGTGTCTGTCGGTCTATATCGGTCGGTCTATGTCATTCGGTCGGTCGGTCGATGTCGGTTGGTCGATGTCGGTCGCTCCGTCTATGTCAGTCGCTCGGTCTATGTCGGTCGATCGGTGTATGTCGCTCGGTCGATCTATGTCAGTCGGTCTATGTCGGTTGGTCGGTCTCTGTCGGTCAGTCAGTCTATATTGGTCGGTCTATGTCGTCTGGTCGGTCTCTGTATGTTGTTCTATGTCAGTCGGTCTCTGTCGGTCGGTCATTCTATGTCGGTCAGTCTATGTCGGTCTGTTTATGTCAGTTGGTCTATGTCGGTCGGTCTATGTCAGTCGGTCGGACTCTTTCAGTCTGTCGGTCTACATTGGTTGGTCTATGTCGGCTGGTCAGTCTCTGACGGTTGGTCTATGTCATTCGGACTCTGTCGGTCAGACATTCTATGTCAGTCAGTCTATGTCGGTCAGTCTATGTCAGTCGGTCTCTGTCGGTCGGTCATTCAATGTCGGTCAGTCTATGTCGGTCTGTCCATGTCGGTCGGTCTATGTCGGTCGGTCTATGTCGGTCGGTCTATGTCGGCCGGTCTATGTCGGTCGGTCTATGTCGGTCGATCTATGTCGGTCGGTCTTTGTCGATCGGTCTATGTCGGCCGCTGAGTCTATGCCGGTCAATCTATGTCGGTCAGTCTATGTCGGTCAGTCTATGTCGCTCGGTCGGGCTATGTCAGTCGGTCGGTCTATGTCGGTTGGTCTATGTCAGTCGGTCTATGTCGGTCGATCTATGTCAGTCGGTCTTTGTTGATCGGTCTATGTCGGCCGCTGAGTATATGTCGGTCAGTCTATATCGGCCGGTTTACGTTGGTCGCTCGTCTATTTCGGTGGGTCTATGTCGGTCGGTCGTTGTATTTCGGTCGGTTGGTCTATCTCTGTCGGTCGTTCAGTCTATGTCAGTCAGTCTATGTCAGTCTGTCTATGTCATTCGTTCGGTCTATGTTGGTCGGTCGATCTATGTCGGTCGGTCTATGTCGGTCGGTCTATGTCGGTCGGTCTATGTCGGTCGATCTATGTCAGTCGGTCTTTGTCGGCCGCTGAGTCTATGTCGGTCAGTCTATGTTGGGCGGTCTATTTCGGTCAGTCTTTGTCGGTTAGTCGGTCTATGTTGGTCGGTCTATGTCAGTTGGTCTATGTCTTTCGTTCGGTCTATGTCGGTCGGTCGGCCTATATCGGTCAGTCAGTCTATGTCGGTCGCTCAATCTATGTAAGTCGGTTGGTCTATGTCGGTCGGTCTATGTTGGTTGGTCGGTCTATGTCAGTTGTTCGATCTATGTCGGTCGCTTGGTCTATGTCAGTCAGCCTATGTCGGTTAGTCTATGTCAGTAGCTCGTCTATTTCAATCGGTCTCTGTCAGTCGGTCGGTCTACGTCAGTCAATCTATGTCGCTCGGTCTATGTCGGTCAGTCGGTCTATGTCGGTCGGTCGGTCCATGTCAGTCGGTCGGTCTATGTCGGTCAGTCTATGTCGGTCAGTCTATGTTGGTCGGTCTATTTCAGTCGGTTGCTTTATGTCGTCGGGTCTATGTCAGTCGGTCGGACTCTCTCGGTCGGTCTGTGTCGGTCGGACTAGGTCGGTCGGTCGGTCCATGTCGGTCAGTCGATCTATGTCGATCACTTGCTCTGTGTCAGTCGGTCGGTCTATGTCGGTCGGGCTATGAAGGTCGGTCGATGTCGGTCGCTCGGTCTATTTTAGTCAGTCTTTCTATGTCGCTCGCTTGGTCTATGTCGGTCGGTCGGTCTATGTCGGTCGGTCGGTCGGTTTATGTCAGTCAGTCTATGTTGGCCGGTGTATGTCGGTTGGTCTATGTCGGTCGGTCTATGTCATTTGTTCGGTCTATGTCGGTCGCTCAATCTATGTCGGTCGGTCTATGTTGGTCAGTCGATCTATGTCGTTCAGCCTATGTCAGTCGGTCTCTGTCGGTCGCTCAATCCATGTCGGTCGGTCGGTCTATGTCGTTCAGTCTATGTTAGTAGGTCTATGTCGGTCGCTCAATCTATGTCGGTCGGTCTATGTCGGTCAGTCGATCTATGTCGTTCAGCCTATGTCAGTCGGTCTCTGTCGGTCGCTCAATCCATGCCGGTCGGTCGGTCTATGTCGTTCAGTCTATGTTAGTAGGTCTATGTCGGTCGGTTGGTCTATGTCAGTCGGTCAGTCTATGTCGGTCGCTCAACCGGGTCGGTCGTTCTATGTCGGTCAGTCTATGTCAGTCGGTCTATGTCGCTCTGTCTGTCTATGTCAGTCGGTCAGTCTATGTCGGTCAGTTGGTCTATGTCAGTCAGCCTATGTCAGTCGGTCTCTGTCAGTCGCTCAATCGTGTCGGTCGTTCTATGTTGGTCATTCTATGTCAGTCGGTCTATGTCGGTCAGTCGATCTATGTCATTCACATGGTCTATGTCAGTCGGTCGATCAATGTCGGTCGGTCGGTCTATGTCAGTCGTTCGGGCTATGTCGGTCGGGCTATGAAGGTCGGTCGATGTCGGTCGCTCGGTCTATTTTAGTCAGACGGTCTATGTCGGTCGTTTGGTCTATGTCTGTCGTTCGGTCAATGTCGTTCCGTCTATGTCGGCCGCTTTATGTTGGTAGCTCATCTATTTCGGTAGGTCTATGTCGGTCGGTCGTTGTATTTCGGTCGGTTGGTTGGTCTATCTCTGTCGGTCTTTCGGTCTAATTCGGTCGTTCGGTCCATGTCAGTCGGTCGGTCTATGTCAGTCGGTCTATGTCGGACGGTCTATGTCAGTCGGTCTATGTCAGTCGGTCTATGTCGGTCGGTCTATGTCGTTTTCTCTATGTCGGTCGGTCAATGTCGGTCGGTCGGTATATTTCGTTCTGTTGGTCAGTCTATCTCGGTTGGTCGGTCAGTTAATGTCGGTCTATGTCGGTCGATCTATGTCGGTTGCTCTATGTCGTTCGGTCTATGTCAGTCGGTCGGACTCTCTCGGTCGGTTTATGTCGGCTGATCAATGTCGGGCGGTCGGTGTCGGTTGGTCGGTCGGTCTATCTCGGTCGGTCCATCTCGGTCGGTCTATGTCGTTTGGTCGGTCGGTCGGTCATTGTCGGTGGGTCAATGTCGGTCGGATTGTCGACGTCAGTCGCTGAGTATACGTCCGTCGGTCTATGTCAGTTGGTTGGTCTATGTCGGTCAGCCTATGTCAGTCGGTCTATGTTGGTCAATCTATGTCGGTCGGTCGTTCTATGTCGGTCGGTCTATATCAGTCGATCTATGTCGGTCGGTTTATGTCGGTTGGTCTATGTCGGTCGGTTGGTCTCTGTCGGTCGGTCTATGTCGGTCGGTTGGTCTCTGTCGGTCAGTCTCTGTTGGTCGGTCAGTCTCTGTCGGTCGGTCTATGTAGGTCGATCTATGTCGGTCGGTCAGTCTATGTCGGTCGGTCGGTCTATGTCGGTCCATCTAACTCTGTCGGTCGGTCTCTGTCGGGCGGTCTATGTCGGTTGGTCCATGTCGGTTGCTCCATGTCGGTCGTTCTATGTTGGTCAGTCGATCTATGTCGTTCGCTTGGTCTATGTCAGTCGGATGGTCTACGACGGTCAGGCTATGAAGGTCGGTCGATGTCGTTCGCTCGGTCTCTGTCGGTCGGTCAGTCTATGTCGGTCGGATTATGTTGGTCGCTCGGTCTATTGCAGTTGGTCTATGTCGGTCTCTGTTGGTCTCTGTTGGTTGGTCTATGTCGATGGGTCTATGTTGGTCGCTCGGTCTATTTCGGTTGGTCTATGTAGGTCTCTGCTGGTCTATGTTGATCGGCCTATGTCGGTCGGTTTATGTTGGTCGCTCGGGCTATTTCGGTTGGTCTATGTCGGTCTCTGTCGGTCAATGCTGGTCGGTCTATGACGGTCAGTTTATGTTGGTCGCTTGGTCTATTTCGGTCGGTCTATGTCGGTCTCTGTCGGTCAATGCTGGTCGGTCTATGATGGTCGGTTTATGTTGGTCGCTCGGGCTATTTCGGTTGGTCTATGTCAGTCTCTGTCGGTCTATGTCAGTCGGTTGGTCTGTGTCGGTCGGTCTATGTTGGCCAGTCTATGTCGGTCGGTCGGTCTCTGTCTGTCGGTCAGCCTATGTCGGTCGGTCGGTGTGTGTCAGTCGGTCTATATCGGTTGGTCGGTCTCTACCGGTCGGTCGGTCTCTGCCTGTCAGTGAGTCTACGTTGGTCAATCTATGTTGGTCGGTCTATGTCGGTCAGTCGATGTCGCTCGGTCGGTCTATGTCTGTCGGACTACGTCAGTCGGTCGATGTCGCTCGGTCGGTCTATGTTGGTCAATCTATGTTGGTCGGTCTATGTCGTTCAGTCGAAGTCGCTCGGTCGGTCTATGTCGGTTGGTCTATGTCGGTCGGTTGGTCTCTGTCGGTCGGTTGGTCTCTGTCGGTCAGTCTCTGTTGGTCAGTTGGTCTCTGTCTGTCGGTCTATGTAGGTTGGTCAATGTCGGTCGGTCGGTCTATGTTGGCGGGTCTCTGTCGGTCGGTCGGTCTATGTTGGTTGGTCTATGTCGGTCAGTCTATGTCGGTCGGTCAGTCTATGTTGGTCGGTCTATGTCGGTCGGTCTATGTCGGTCGGTCTATGTCGGTCGGTCGATCTACGTCAGTCGGTCTATGTCAGTCGATCTATGTCGGGCGGTCGATCTATGTCGGTCGGTCGGTTTATGTCAGTCGGTCTATGTTGGTCACTGAGTCTACATCGGTCGGTCCATGTCACTCGATCTATGTCGGTCGATCTATGTCGGTCAGTCGATCTATGTCATTCGCTTGGTCTATGTCAGTCAGTCGATCTATGTCGGTCGCTCGGTCTATGTCAGTCGGTCGGTCTGTGTCGGTCGGTCTATGTTGGCCGGTCTATGTCGGTTGGTCGGTCTCTGTCTGTCGGTCAGTCTATGTCTGTCGGTCGGTGTGTGTCAGTCGGTCTATATCGGTTGGTCGGTCTCTACCGGTCGGTCGGTCTCTGCCTGTCAGTGAGTCTACGTTGGTCAATCTATGTTGGTCGGTCTATGTCGGTCAGTCGATGTCGGTCGCTCGTCTATTTCAGTCGGTCTCTGTCAGTCGGTCGGTCTATGTCAGTCAATCTATGTCGGTCGGTCTACGTCGGTCAGTCGGTCTATGTCGGTCGGTCGGTCCATGTCAGTCGGTCGGTCTATGTCGGTCGGTCTATGTCAGTCAGTCTATGTTGGTCAGTCTATTTCGGTCGGTTGCTCTATGTTGTTCGGTCTATGTCAGTCAGTCAGACTCTGTCGGTCGGTCTGTGTCGGCTGATCAATGTCGGGCGGTCTATGTCGGACGGTCGGAGTATGTCGGTCGATCTATGTCGGTCTATGTCAGTGGGTCTATGTCGGACACTGAGTCTACGTCGGTCGGTCTGTGTCAGCTGGTCTATGTCGGATGGCCTATGTCATTCGTTCGGTCTGTCAGTCGGTTGGGCTATGTAGGTCAGTCTATGTCAGTCGGTCTATGACGGTCCCTCAATCTATGTCGGTCGGTCTATGTCGTACGGTCTATGTCATTTGTTCGGTCTATGTCGGTCGGTCAGTCTATGTCGGTCTGTCTATGTCATTCGGTCTATGTCATTCGTTCGGTCTATGTCGGTTGGTCGGTCTTTGTCGGTCGGTCTGTCTATGTCAGTTGGTCTATGTCGGTCGGTCGGTCTATGTCGGCCGATCTAGGTCGGTTGGTCTATTTCGGTCGGTCTATGTCGGTCAATGTCAGTCGGTCTATGTCAGTCGGTCTATGTTGGTTGGTCTATGTCGGTCGGTCTATGTCATTCGTTCGGTGTATGTCGGTCGGTCGGTCTATGTCGGTCAGTCTATGTCAGTCGGTCTATGTCGGTCGGTTGGGCTTTGTCGGTCGGTCTATGTCGGTTGATCTATGTCGGTCGGGCTATGTAAGTTGATCTATGTCGGTCGGTCTCTGTCGGTCAGTCGATCTATGTCAATCGCTTGGTCTATGTCAGTCGGTCGGTCTATGTCGGTCGGTCTATGTCGGTTGCCTGGTCCTTGTCACTTGGTCAGTCTCTCGGTCAGTCTATGTCGGTCAGTTTATGTTGGTCGCTCCGTCTATTTCGGTAGGTCTACGTCGGTCTCTGTAGCTTGGTCGGTCGATGTCGGTCGGTCGGTCTATGTCAATCGCTCCGTCTAAGTCAATCATTTGGTCTATGTCGGTCGGTCTATTACAGTCAGTCGGTCCATGCCAGTTGGTCAGTCATTCTATGTCGCTTGGTCTATGTCGGTCGGTCTATGTTGGTCGGTCTATGTCGTCCGGTATAAGTCGGTCGGTCTATGTCCGTCGGTCTCTGTCGGTCGGTCTGTCAGTCAATCAATGTCGATTGGTCTATGTCAGTCAGACTCTGTCGTTCGGTCTGTGTCGGTCGGTCAATGTCGGTCGTTTGGTGTATTTCGTTCGGTTGGTCAGTCTCTCTCAGTCGGTCGGTCAGTCTATGTCGGTCGGTCTATTTCGGTCGGTCTATGTCAGTTGGTCAATGTCGTTCGGTCTATGTCGGTCGGTCGGTCTATGTCGTTCAGCCTATGTCAGTCGGTCGCTGTCGGTCGCTCAATCTATGTCGGTCGGTCGGTCTATGTCGTTCAGTCTATGTTAGTCGGTCTATGTCGGTCGGTTTCTCTATGTCAGTCGGTCAGTCTATGTCGGTCGGTCTATTTCGGTCGGTCTATGTCAGTTGTTCTATGTCGATCGGTCTATGTCAGTCGGTCGGTCTATGTCGTTCAGCCTATGTCAGTCGGTCTCTGTCGGTCGCTCAATCTATGTCGGTCGGTCGGTCTATGTCGTTCAGTCTATGTTAGTCGGTCTATGTCGGTCGGTTGCTCTATGTCAGTTGGTCAGTCTATGTCGGTCGATCTATTTCGGTCGGTCTTTGTCGGTCAGTCGGTCTATGTCGGTCAGTTGGTCTATGTTTGTCAGCCTATGTCAGTCGGTCTCTGTCGGTCGCACAACCTATGTCGGTCGGTTGGTCTATGTCAGTCGGTCGGTCTATGTTGATCGGTCTATGTCAGTCGATCTATGTAGGTCGGTCTATGTCGGTCAGTCGATCCATGTCGTTCGCTTGCTCTATGTCAGTCGGTCGATCTATGTCGGTTGCTCGGTCTTTTTCAGTCAGTCGGTCTATGTCGGCCGGTCTATGTCAGTCAGTCCGTCTAAGTCAATCATTTGGTCTATGTCGGTCGGTCTATTACGGTCAGTCGGTCCATGCCAGTTGGTCAGTCATTCTATGTCGCTTGGTCTATGTCGGTCGGTCTACGTTGGTCGGTCTATGTCGTCGGGTATAAGTCGGTCGGTCTATGTCCGTCGGTCTCTGTCGGTTGGTCTGTCAGTCGATCTATGTAGGTCGGTCTATGTCGGTCAGTCGATCTATGTCGTTCGCTTGCTCTATGTCATTCGCTCAATCTATGTCGGTCGGTCTGTGTCGGTCAGTCGATCTATGTCGGTCACTCGCTCTGTGTCAGTCGGTCGGCCTATGTCGGTCGGGCTATGAAGGTCGGTCGATGTCGGTCGCTCGGTCTATGTTAGTCAGTCGTTCTATGTCGGTCGCTTGGTCTATGTCAGTCAGTCGGTCTATGTCGGTCAGTCTATGTCAGTTGGTTTACATTGGTCGCTCGTCTATTTCAGTAGGTCTATGTTGGTCGGTCGTTCTAATTCTGTCGGTCGGTTGGTCTATCTCTGTCGGTCGGTCGGTCTATGTCGGTAGGTCTATTTTGGTTGGTCTTTGTCGATGGGTCTATGTCGGTCGCTGAGTCTACGTCAGTCGGTATATGTCGTTCGATCTATGTCGGTCGGTCTATGTCAGTCCGTCGATCTATGTCGGTCAGTCGATCTATGTCGTTCGCTCGGTCTATGTCAGTCGGTCGATCTATGTCGGTTGGTCGGTCGGTCGGTCTCTGTCTGTCGTTCGGTCGATCTATGTCGGTTGGTCTATGTCAGTCGGAATATGTCAGTCAGTCTATGTCGGTCAGTTTAGGTTGGTTGCTCTGTCTATTTCGGTAGGTGTATGTCGGTCTATCTCGGTCGGTCTATGTCGTTCGGTCGGTCGGTCGATATCGGTTGGTCGATGTTGGTCGGTCGATGTCGGTCGCACCGTCTAGGTCAGTCGCTCAGTCTATGTCGGTCGGTCGGTCTATGTCCGTCGGTCGATCTACGTCAGTCGGTCTATGTTGGTTGGTCGGTCTCTGTCGGTCAGTCAGTCTATATTGGTCGGTCTATGTCGGCTGGTCGGTCTCTGTCAGTTGGTCTATGTCAGTCAGTCTCTGTCGGTCGGTCATTCTATGTCAGTCAGTCTATGTCGGTCTGTTTATGTCAGTCGGTCTATGTCGGTCGGTCTATGTCGGTCGGTCTATGTCGGTCGCTCGGACTCTCTCAGTCAGTCGGTCTACATTGGTCGGTCTATGTCAGCTGGTCAGTCTCTGACAGTTGGACTATGTCATTCGGAGTCTGTCAGTCGGCCATTCTATGTCGGTCAGTCTATAACGGTCTGTCGGTCTATGTCGGTTGGTCGGTCTATGTCGGTCGTTTGGTCTATGTCGGTCAGTCGGTCTTTGTCGGTCGGTCGGTCTTTGTCGGTCGGTCGGATTATGTTGGCCGGTCGGTCTATGTCGGTCGTTCTATGTCTGTCAGTCTATGTCGGTCGCTGAGCCTACGTTGGTCGGTCTATGTCAGTCGATCTATGTCAGTCGTCTGTGTCGGTCAGTCGATCTATGTCATTCACATAGTCTATGTCAGTCGGAGGGGCTATGTCAGTTGGTCAGTCATTCTATGTCGGTCGGTCTATGTCGGTCGGTCTATGTCGGTAGATCTTTGTTGGTCGGTGTATGTCGGCCTGTCTGTCGGTGTCAGTCGGCCTATGTCGGTCGGTCGATGTCGGTCGGTCTGTCTGTCTGTCTATGTCAGTCTGTCTGTCTATGTCGGTTGGTCTTTTTCGGTCAGTCTATGTCGGTCGTTCTATGTCTGTCAGTCTATGTCGGTCGGTCTATGTCGGTCGGTCTATGTCGGTCGGTATAAGTCGGTTGGTCTTTGTCGGCCTTTCTTTCTATGTCAGTAGGTCTATGTCGATCTGTCTGTTTCTGTCGATCGGTCTATTTCGGTCAGTCAATTTCGGTCGGTCTATGTTGGTCTGTCTGTCTGTGTCGGTCGGACTATGTCGGTCAGTCTGTCTCTGTCGGTCGGTCTATTTCGGTCATTCTACGTCGGTCGGTCTATGTCGGTAGATCTTTGTTGGTCGGTCTATGTCGGCCTGTCCGTCTATGTCGGTCGGTCTATGTCGGTCGGTGTATGTCTGTCGGTCTATGTCGTTCGGTCTCTGTCGGTCGGTCGGTCTATATTGGTCGGTCTATGTCGGTCGGTCTATGTCGGTCGGTCTATTTTGGTCGGTCTATGTCAGTTGGTCGGTTGGTCTATGTCAGCCGGTCGATCTTTGTCGGTCGTTGGTCTATGTCAGTTCATCGGTCTATGTCAGTCAGTCTATGTCGGTCAGTTTATGTTGGTTGCTCTGTCTATTTCGGTAGGTGTATTCAGTCTCTGTCAGTCGGTCTATCT
Source organism: Cetorhinus maximus (assembly GCF_964194155.1). Taxonomy (NCBI): domain Eukaryota; kingdom Metazoa; phylum Chordata; class Chondrichthyes; order Lamniformes; family Cetorhinidae; genus Cetorhinus; species Cetorhinus maximus. The sequence continues at coordinate 109,896,921 of NC_135885.1, forward strand.
CGGTCGGTCTATGTCGTTCGGTCGGTCAGTCGATGTCAGTCAGTCGGCGTCGGTCGGTCAGTCTATGACGGTCGGTCGGTCAATGTCAGTCGGTCTATGTCAGTCGGTCGGTCTATGTCAGTCGGTCTATGTCAGTCGGTCGGTCTATGTCGGTCGGTCTACGTCGGTCGGTCGGTCTCTGTCAATCGCTCATTCTATGTCGGTCAGTCTATGTCGGTCGGTCGGTCTATGTCGGTCGGTCTATGTCGGTCGGTCGGTCTATGTCGTTCAGCCTATGTCAGTCGGTCGCTGTCGGTCGCTCAATCTATGTCGGTCGGTCGGTCTATGTCGTTCAGTCTATGTTAGTCGGTCTATGTCGGTCGGTTTCTCTATGTCAGTCGGTCAGTCTATGTCGGTCGGTCTATTTCGGTCGGTCTATGTCGGTCGTTCTATGTCTGTCAGTCTATGTCGGTCGGTCTATGTCGGTCGGTCTATGTCGGTCGGTATAAGTCGGTTGGTCTTTGTCGGCCTTTCTTTCTATGTCAGTAGGTCTATGTCGATCTGTCTGTTTCTGTCGATCGGTCTATTTCGGTCAGTCAATTTCGGTCGGTCTATGTTGGTCTGTCTGTCTGTGTCGGTCGGACTATGTCGGTCAGTCTGTCTCTGTCGGTCGGTCTATTTCGGTCATTCTACGTCGGTCGGTCTATGTCGGTAGATCTTTGTTGGTCGGTCTATGTCGGCCTGTCCGTCTATGTCGGTCGGTCTATGTCGGTCGGTGTATGTCTGTCGGTCTATGTCGTTCGGTCTCTGTCGGTCGGTCGGTCTATATTGGTCGGTCTATGTCGGTCGGTCTATGTCGGTCGGTCTATTTTGGTCGGTCTATGTCAGTTGGTCGGTTGGTCTATGTCAGCCGGTCGATCTTTGTCGGTCGTTGGTCTATGTCAGTTCATCGGTCTATGTCAGTCAGTCTATGTCGGTCAGTTTATGTTGGTTGCTCTGTCTATTTCGGTAGGTGTATTCAGTCTCTGTCAGTCGGTCTATCTCGGTCGGTCTATGTCGTTCGGTCGGTCAGTCGATGTCAGTCAGTCGGCGTCGGTCGGTCAGTCTATGACGGTCGGTCGGTCAATGTCAGTCGGTCTATGTCAGTCGGTCGGTCTATGTCAGTCGGTCTATGTCAGTCGGTCGGTCTATGTCGGTCGGTCTACGTCGGTCGGTCGGTCTCTGTCAATCGCTCATTCTATGTCGGTCAGTCTATGTCGGTCGGTCGGTCTATGTCGGTCGGTCTATGTCGGTCGGTCGGTCTATGTCGTTCAGCCTATGTCAGTCGGTCGCTGTCGGTCGCTCAATCTATGTCGGTCGGTCGGTCTATGTCGTTCAGTCTATGTTAGTCGGTCTATGTCGGTCGGTTTCTCTATGTCAGTCGGTCAGTCTATGTCGGTCGGTCTATTTCGGTCGGTCTATGTCAGTTGTTCTATGTCGATCGGTCTATGTCAGTCGGTCGGTCTATGTCGTTCAGCCTATGTCAGTCGGTCTCTGTCGGTCGCTCAATCTATGTCGGTCGGTCGGTCTATGTCGTTCAGTCTATGTTAGTCGGTCTATGTCGGTCGGTTGCTCTATGTCAGTTGGTCAGTCTATGTCGGTCGATCTATTTCGGTCGGTCTTTGTCGGTCAGTCGGTCTATGTCGGTCAGTTGGTCTATGTTTGTCAGCCTATGTCAGTCGGTCTCTGTCGGTCGCACAACCTATGTCGGTCGGTTGGTCTATGTCAGTCGGTCGGTCTATGTTGATCGGTCTATGTCAGTCGATCTATGTAGGTCGGTCTATGTCGGTCAGTCGATCCATGTCGTTCGCTTGCTCTATGTCAGTCGGTCGATCTATGTCGGTTGCTCGGTCTTTTTCAGTCAGTCGGTCTATGTCGGCCGGTCTATGTCAGTCAGTCCGTCTAAGTCAATCATTTGGTCTATGTCGGTCGGTCTATTACGGTCAGTCGGTCCATGCCAGTTGGTCAGTCATTCTATGTCGCTTGGTCTATGTCGGTCGGTCTATGTTGGTCGGTCTATGTCGTCGGGTATAAGTCGGTCGGTCTATGTCCGTCGGTCTCTGTCGGTTGGTCTGTCAGTCGATCTATGTAGGTCGGTCTATGTCGGTCAGTCGATCTATGTCGTTCGCTTGCTCTATGTCATTCGCTCAATCTATGTCGGTCGGTCTGTGTCGGTCAGTCGATCTATGTCGGTCACTCGCTCTGTGTCAGTCGGTCGGCCTATGTCGGTCGGGCTATGAAGGTCGGTCGATGTCGGTCGCTCGGTCTATGTTAGTCAGTCGTTCTATGTCGGTCGCTTGGTCTATGTCAGTCAGTCGGTCTATGTCGGTCAGTCTATGTCAGTTGGTTTACATTGGTCGCTCGTCTATTTCAGTAGGTCTATGTTGGTCGGTCGTTCTAATTCTGTCGGTCGGTTGGTCTATCTCTGTCGGTCGGTCGGTCTATGTCGGTAGGTCTATTTTGGTTGGTCTTTGTCGATGGGTCTATGTCGGTCGCTGAGTCTACGTCAGTCGGTATATGTCGTTCGATCTATGTCGGTCGGTCTATGTCAGTCCGTCGATCTATGTCGGTCAGTCGATCTATGTCGTTCGCTCGGTCTATGTCAGTCGGTCGATCTATGTCGGTTGGTCGGTCGGTCGGTCTCTGTCTGTCGTTCGGTCGATCTATGTCGGTTGGTCTATGTCAGTCGGAATATGTCAGTCAGTCTATGTCGGTCAGTTTAGGTTGGTTGCTCTGTCTATTTCGGTAGGTGTATGTCGGTCTATCTCGGTCGGTCTATGTCGTTCGGTCGGTCGGTCGATATCGGTTGGTCGATGTTGGTCGGTCGATGTCGGTCGCACCGTCTAGGTCAGTCGCTCAGTCTATGTCGGTCGGTCGGTCTATGTCCGTCGGTCGATCTACGTCAGTCGGTCTATGTTGGTTGGTCGGTCTCTGTCGGTCAGTCAGTCTATATTGGTCGGTCTATGTCGGCTGGTCGGTCTCTGTCAGTTGGTCTATGTCAGTCAGTCTCTGTCGGTCGGTCATTCTATGTCAGTCAGTCTATGTCGGTCTGTTTATGTCAGTCGGTCTATGTCGGTCGGTCTATGTCGGTCGGTCTATGTCGGTCGCTCGGACTCTCTCAGTCAGTCGGTCTACATTGGTCGGTCTATGTCAGCTGGTCAGTCTCTGACAGTTGGACTATGTCATTCGGAGTCTGTCAGTCGGCCATTCTATGTCGGTCAGTCTATAACGGTCTGTCGGTCTATGTCGGTTGGTCGGTCTATGTCGGTCGTTTGGTCTATGTCGGTCAGTCGGTCTTTGTCGGTCGGTCGGTCTTTGTCGGTCGGTCGGATTATGTTGGCCGGTCGGTCTATGTCGGTCGTTCTATGTCTGTCAGTCTATGTCGGTCGCTGAGCCTACGTTGGTCGGTCTATGTCAGTCGATCTATGTCAGTCGTCTGTGTCGGTCAGTCGATCTATGTCATTCACATAGTCTATGTCAGTCGGAGGGGCTATGTCAGTTGGTCAGTCATTCTATGTCGGTCGGTCTATGTCGGTCGGTCTATGTCGGTAGATCTTTGTTGGTCGGTGTATGTCGGCCTGTCTGTCGGTGTCAGTCGGCCTATGTCGGTCGGTCGATGTCGGTCGGTCTGTCTGTCTGTCTATGTCAGTCTGTCTGTCTATGTCGGTTGGTCTTTTTCGGTCAGTCTATGTCGGTCGTTCTATGTCTGTCAGTCTATGTCGGTCGGTCTATGTCGGTCGGTCTATGTCGGTCGGTATAAGTCGGTTGGTCTTTGTCGGCCTTTCTTTCTATGTCAGTAGGTCTATGTCGATCTGTCTGTTTCTGTCGATCGGTCTATTTCGGTCAGTCAATTTCGGTCGGTCTATGTTGGTCTGTCTGTCTGTGTCGGTCGGACTATGTCGGTCAGTCTGTCTCTGTCGGTCGGTCTATTTCGGTCATTCTACGTCGGTCGGTCTATGTCGGTAGATCTTTGTTGGTCGGTCTATGTCGGCCTGTCCGTCTATGTCGGTCGGTCTATGTCGGTCGGTGTATGTCTGTCGGTCTATGTCGTTCGGTCTCTGTCGGTCGGTCGGTCTATATTGGTCGGTCTATGTCGGTCGGTCTATGTCGGTCGGTCTATTTTGGTCGGTCTATGTCAGTTGGTCGGTTGGTCTATGTCAGCCGGTCGATCTTTGTCGGTCGTTGGTCTATGTCAGTTCATCGGTCTATGTCAGTCAGTCTATGTCGGTCAGTTTATGTTGGTTGCTCTGTCTATTTCGGTAGGTGTATTCAGTCTCTGTCAGTCGGTCTATCTCGGTCGGTCTATGTCGTTCGGTCGGTCAGTCGATGTCAGTCAGTCGGCGTCGGTCGGTCAGTCTATGACGGTCGGTCGGTCAATGTCAGTCGGTCTATGTCAGTCGGTCGGTCTATGTCAGTCGGTCTATGTCAGTCGGTCGGTCTATGTCGGTCGGTCTACGTCGGTCGGTCGGTCTCTGTCAATCGCTCATTCTATGTCGGTCAGTCTATGTCGGTCGGTCGGTCTATGTCGGTCGGTCTATGTCGGTCGGTCGGTCTATGTCGTTCAGCCTATGTCAGTCGGTCGCTGTCGGTCGCTCAATCTATGTCGGTCGGTCGGTCTATGTCGTTCAGTCTATGTTAGTCGGTCTATGTCGGTCGGTTTCTCTATGTCAGTCGGTCAGTCTATGTCGGTCGGTCTATTTCGGTCGGTCTATGTCAGTTGTTCTATGTCGATCGGTCTATGTCAGTCGGTCGGTCTATGTCGTTCAGCCTATGTCAGTCGGTCTCTGTCGGTCGCTCAATCTATGTCGGTCGGTCGGTCTATGTCGTTCAGTCTATGTTAGTCGGTCTATGTCGGTCGGTTGCTCTATGTCAGTTGGTCAGTCTATGTCGGTCGATCTATTTCGGTCGGTCTTTGTCGGTCAGTCGGTCTATGTCGGTCAGTTGGTCTATGTTTGTCAGCCTATGTCAGTCGGTCTCTGTCGGTCGCACAACCTATGTCGGTCGGTTGGTCTATGTCAGTCGGTCGGTCTATGTTGATCGGTCTATGTCAGTCGATCTATGTAGGTCGGTCTATGTCGGTCAGTCGATCCATGTCGTTCGCTTGCTCTATGTCAGTCGGTCGATCTATGTCGGTTGCTCGGTCTTTTTCAGTCAGTCGGTCTATGTCGGCCGGTCTATGTCAGTCAGTCCGTCTAAGTCAATCATTTGGTCTATGTCGGTCGGTCTATTACGGTCAGTCGGTCCATGCCAGTTGGTCAGTCATTCTATGTCGCTTGGTCTATGTCGGTCGGTCTATGTTGGTCGGTCTATGTCGTCGGGTATAAGTCGGTCGGTCTATGTCCGTCGGTCTCTGTCGGTTGGTCTGTCAGTCGATCTATGTAGGTCGGTCTATGTCGGTCAGTCGATCTATGTCGTTCGCTTGCTCTATGTCATTCGCTCAATCTATGTCGGTCGGTCTGTGTCGGTCAGTCGATCTATGTCGGTCACTCGCTCTGTGTCAGTCGGTCGGCCTATGTCGGTCGGGCTATGAAGGTCGGTCGATGTCGGTCGCTCGGTCTATGTTAGTCAGTCGTTCTATGTCGGTCGCTTGGTCTATGTCAGTCAGTCGGTCTATGTCGGTCAGTCTATGTCAGTTGGTTTACATTGGTCGCTCGTCTATTTCAGTAGGTCTATGTTGGTCGGTCGTTCTAATTCTGTCGGTCGGTTGGTCTATCTCTGTCGGTCGGTCGGTCTATGTCGGTAGGTCTATTTTGGTTGGTCTTTGTCGATGGGTCTATGTCGGTCGCTGAGTCTACGTCAGTCGGTATATGTCGTTCGATCTATGTCGGTCGGTCTATGTCAGTCCGTCGATCTATGTCGGTCAGTCGATCTATGTCGTTCGCTCGGTCTATGTCAGTCGGTCGATCTATGTCGGTTGGTCGGTCGGTCGGTCTCTGTCTGTCGTTCGGTCGATCTATGTCGGTTGGTCTATGTCAGTCGGAATATGTCAGTCAGTCTATGTCGGTCAGTTTAGGTTGGTTGCTCTGTCTATTTCGGTAGGTGTATGTCGGTCTATCTCGGTCGGTCTATGTCGTTCGGTCGGTCGGTCGATATCGGTTGGTCGATGTTGGTCGGTCGATGTCGGTCGCACCGTCTAGGTCAGTCGCTCAGTCTATGTCGGTCGGTCGGTCTATGTCCGTCGGTCGATCTACGTCAGTCGGTCTATGTTGGTTGGTCGGTCTCTGTCGGTCAGTCAGTCTATATTGGTCGGTCTATGTCGGCTGGTCGGTCTCTGTCAGTTGGTCTATGTCAGTCAGTCTCTGTCGGTCGGTCATTCTATGTCAGTCAGTCTATGTCGGTCTGTTTATGTCAGTCGGTCTATGTCGGTCGGTCTATGTCGGTCGGTCTATGTCGGTCGCTCGGACTCTCTCAGTCAGTCGGTCTACATTGGTCGGTCTATGTCAGCTGGTCAGTCTCTGACAGTTGGACTATGTCATTCGGAGTCTGTCAGTCGGCCATTCTATGTCGGTCAGTCTATAACGGTCTGTCGGTCTATGTCGGTTGGTCGGTCTATGTCGGTCGTTTGGTCTATGTCGGTCAGTCGGTCTTTGTCGGTCGGTCGGTCTTTGTCGGTCGGTCGGATTATGTTGGCCGGTCGGTCTATGTCGGTCGTTCTATGTCTGTCAGTCTATGTCGGTCGCTGAGCCTACGTTGGTCGGTCTATGTCAGTCGATCTATGTCAGTCGTCTGTGTCGGTCAGTCGATCTATGTCATTCACATGGTCTATGTCAGTCGGAGGGGCTATGTCAGTTGGTCAGTCATTCTATGTCGGTCGGTCTATGTCGGTCGGTCTATGTCGGTAGATCTTTGTTGGTCGGTGTATGTCGGCCTGTCTGTCGGTGTCAGTCGGCCTATGTCGGTCGGTCGATGTCGGTCGGTCTGTCTGTCTGTCTATGTCAGTCTGTCTGTCTATGTCGGTTGGTCTTTTTCGGTCAGTCTATGTCGGTCGTTCTATGTCTGTCAGTCTATGTCGGTCGGTCTATGTCGGTCGGTCTATGTCGGTCGGTATAAGTCGGTTGGTCTTTGTCGGCCTTTCTTTCTATGTCAGTAGGTCTATGTCGATCTGTCTGTTTCTGTCGATCGGTCTATTTCGGTCAGTCAATTTCGGTCGGTCTATGTTGGTCTGTCTGTCTGTGTCGGTCGGACTATGTCGGTCAGTCTGTCTCTGTCGGTCGGTCTATTTCGGTCATTCTACGTCGGTCGGTCTATGTCGGTAGATCTTTGTTGGTCGGTCTATGTCGGCCTGTCCGTCTATGTCGGTCGGTCTATGTCGGTCGGTGTATGTCTGTCGGTCTATGTCGTTCGGTCTCTGTCGGTCGGTCGGTCTATATTGGTCGGTCTATGTCGGTCGGTCTATGTCGGTCGGTCTATTTTGGTCGGTCTATGTCAGTTGGTCGGTTGGTCTATGTCAGCCGGTCGATCTTTGTCGGTCGTTGGTCTATGTCAGTTCATCGGTCTATGTCAGTCAGTCTATGTCGGTCAGTTTATGTTGGTTGCTCTGTCTATTTCGGTAGGTGTATTCAGTCTCTGTCAGTCGGTCTATCTCGGTCGGTCTATGTCGTTCGGTCGGTCAGTCGATGTCAGTCAGTCGGCGTCGGTCGGTCAGTCTATGACGGTCGGTCGGTCAATGTCAGTCGGTCTATGTCAGTCGGTCGGTCTATGTCAGTCGGTCTATGTCAGTCGGTCGGTCTATGTCGGTCGGTCTACGTCGGTCGGTCGGTCTCTGTCAATCGCTCATTCTATGTCGGTCAGTCTATGTCGGTCGGTCGGTCTATGTCGGTCGGTCTATGTCGGTCGGTCTGTTTTGGTCGGTCTATATCAATTGGTATATGTCGGTCGGTCGGTTTCTGTCGATCAGTCGGTTTATATTGGTTGGTCTATGTCGATTGGTCGGTCTCTGTCCGTTGGTTTATGTCAGTCTGTCTCTGTCGGTCGGTCGTGCTATGTCGGTCAGTCTATGTTGGTCGGTCAGTCTATGTCGGTTAATCTATTTCGGTCGCTCTATGTTGGTCGGTCGGTCTCAGATGGTCGGTCGGTCTATGTCGGTTGGTCTATGTCAGTCAGTCAGTCTATGTCGGTCAATCTATTTCGGTGGGTCAATGTCGGTCGGTCTATGTCGGTCGGTCAATCTATGTCGGTCGGTCTATGTCAGTTGGTCGGTCGGTCGGTCTCTGTCTGTCGGTTGGTCGATCTATGTCAGTTGGTCTAAGTCAGTCGGACTATGTCAGTCAGTCTGTATCGGTTGGTCGGTCAATGTCGGTCGGTCGGTCTCAGTTGGTCGGTCTATGTCCGTCGGACTATGTCGGTTGATCTATGTTGGTCGGTCTATGTCGGTCGGACTATGTCGGTCGGCCTTTGCCTATCGGTCTATGTCGATCGGTCTATGTCCGTCACTGAGTCTATGTCGGTCAGTCTATGTCGGTCGGTGTCGATGTGTCTATGTTGTTCAGACAGTCTATGTCAGTCGATCTATGTCGATCGGTCTATGTCGGTGAGTCGATCTATGTCCTCCGCTTGGTCTATGTCAGTCGGTCGATCTATGTCAGTCGCTTATTCTATGTCAGTTGGTCGGTCTATGTCGGTCAGTCTACGTCGGTCGGTTTATGTTGGTTTCTCCATCTGTTTCGGTAGGTCTATGCCGGTCTCTGTCGGTTGGTCGGTCGATGTCGGTCGCTCGGTCTATGTCAGTCGCTTGGTATATGTCAGTGGGTGGGTCTATGTCAGTCGGTCTATACCAGTTAGTCGGTCCATGTCAGTTGGTCGGTCATTCTTTGTCGGTCGGTCTATGTCGGTCGGTCTATTTCGGTCGACCATTGTATCTCGCTCGGTTGGTCGGTCTATGTCAGTCGGTCGATCTATGTCGGTCGCTTGGTCTATGTCAGTTGGTCGGTCTATGTCGGTCAGTCTCTCTCGGTCAGTCTATGTCAGTCTGTCTATGTCGGTCGGTCTATCTTGGTCAGTCTATGTCGTTCGGTCGGTCGATGTCGGTCACTGGGTCTATGTCAGTCAGTCGCTCGGTCTATGTCAGTCAGTCGTTCTATGTCGGTCGGTCGTTCTATGTCGGTCGGTCTATGTCGGTGTGTCTATGTCAGTCGGTCGGTCAATGTCGGTCAGTCAATGTCGGCCGGTCTATGTTGGTCAGTCTATGTCAGTCGATCTCTGTCGTTCGGTCTTTGTCGATCGGTCTATGTCGGTCGCTGAGTCTATGTCGGTCAGTATATGTCGGTAGGTCTATTTCGGTCGGTCTTTGTCGATGGGTCTATGTCAGTCGCTGAGTCTATGTCGGTGGGTCTATGTCAGTCGATCTATGTCATTCGCTTGGTCTATGTCAGTAGGTCGATCTATGTCGGTTGCTCGGTCTTTGTCAGTCGGTCGGTCTATGTTGGTCGGTCTATGTCAGTCGGTCCATGTCAGTCGGTTGATCTATGTCGGTCACTTGCTCTATGTTAGTCCGTCGGTCTATGTCGGTCAGTCTATGTTGGTCGGTTTACGTTGGTCGCTCGTCTGTTTCAGTCGGTCTCTGTCGGTCGGTCGGTCCATGTCAGTCGATCTATGTCAGTCGGTCTATGTCGGTCAGTCGATCTACGTCGTTCGCTTGGTCTACATCAGTCGGTCGATCTACGTCGGTTGCTCAGTCTTTATCAGTCGGTCAGTCTATGTCGGTCGGTCTATGTCGGTCGGTCTATGTCGGTCGGTCTACGTCGGTCGGTCGGTCCATGTCAGTCGGTCGATCTATGTCGGTCGCTTGGTCCATGTCAGTTGGTCAGTCACTGTCGGTCAGTCTATGTCGGTCAGTTTATGTTGGTCGCTCCATCTATGTCGGTCTCTGTCGGTCGGTACGTGCATGTTGGTCGGTCTATGTCAGTTGGTCTATTTCGGTCGGTCTATGTCGTTCGGTTGGTCAGTTGATGTCGGTCGGTCGATTTCGGTCAGTCGGTCTGTGTCCGTCGGTCGGTGTATGTCAGCCAGTCTATGTCAGTCGGTCGGTCTATGTCGGTCGATTGGTCTATGTCAGTCGGTTGGTCTCTGACGGTCAGTCGGTCTATATTGGTCAGTCTATGTCGGTCTCTGTCGTTTTGTCTATGTCGGTCGGTCTCTGTCGGTCGGTCATTCTATGTCGGTCTGTCTATGTCGGTCGGTCTAGGTCGGTCAGTCTATGTCAGTCGGTCGGTCTCTGTCAGTCGGTCTCTGTCGGTCGGTTGGTCTTTTTCGGTTCTTCGGTCTATGTCAGTCGGTCGATCTATTTCAGTCGGTCGATGTTGGTTGGTCTATGTCAGTCGGTCTATTTCCGTCGGTCTATGTCGGTCAGGCGTTCTATGTCAGTCGGTCTATGTCGGTCGGTCTATGTCGGTCAGTCTATGCATTCGTTCGGTCTATGTCGGTCGGTCAGTCTATGTCGGTCGCTTGGTCCATTTCAGCTGGTCAGTCTATTTCGGTCAATCTATGTCGGTCAGTGTATGTTGGTCGCTCCATCAATTTCGTTATGTCTATATCGGTCTCTGACGGTCGGTCAGTCGATGTCGGTCGGTCGGTCGATGTCAGTCGCTCGGTCTATGTCAGTTGGTCGGTCTATGTGGGTCGGTCTATGTCAGTCAGTCTATTACGGTCGGTCGGTCCAAGCCAGTTGGTCAGTCATTCTATGTCGGTCGGTCTATGTCGGTCGGTCTATGTCGGTCGGTCTATTTCGGTCGGTCTATGTCGGTCTATGTCAGTCAGTCTATGTCAGTCAGTCTATGTCGTTCGGTCTATGTTGGTTGGTGTATGTCGGTCAGTCTATGTCATTCGTTCGGTCTATGTCGGTCGGTCGGTCTATGTCGGTCAGTCTCTGTCGGTCTGTTTATGTCAGTCGGTCTATGTCGGTCACTGAGTCAATGTCAGTCATTCTATGTCGGTCGGTCTATGTCGGTCGGTCTATGTCGGTCGGTCTATTTCGGTCGGTCTATGTCGGTCTATGTCAGTCAGTCTATGTCAGTCGGTCTATGTCGTTCGGTCTATGTTGGTTGATGTATGTCGGTCAGTCTATGTCATTCGTTCGGTCTATGTCGGTCGGTCGGTCTATGTCGGTCAGTCTCTGTCGGTCTGTTTATGTCAGTTGGTCTATGTCGGTCACTGAGTCAATGTCAGTCGGTCTATGTCAGTCGATCTATGTCGTTCGCTTGGTCTATGTCAGTCGGTCGACCTATGTTGGTTGCTCGGTCTTTAACAGTCGGTCGGTCTATGTCGGTCGGTCTATGTCGGTCGGTCCATGTCTGTCGGTTGGTCTATGTCGGTCGGTCAATGTCATTCGCTCAATCTATGTCAGTCGGCCTATGTCGGTCGGTCGATCTATGTCGGTCGGTCTATGTCTGTCGATCTATGTCGTTCGGTCTATGTCAGTCAGTCGATCTATGTCATTCACATGGTCTATGTCATTCGGTCGATCTATGGCGGTCGCTCGGTCTATGTCAGTCAGTCGGGCTATGTCGGTCAGTCTATGTCGGTCGGTTTATGTTGGTTGCTCCGTCTATTTCGGTAGGTCTATGTCGGTCTCTGTCGGTCGGTAGGTGTATGTTGGTCGGTCTATGTCGGTCGGTCTCTCTCGGTCGGTCTATGTCTTTCGGTCGGTCAGTCAGTCTATTTCGGTCGGTCTATGTCAGTCTGTCTATGTCGGTCAGTCGGTCAATGTCGGTCACTGGGTCTATGTCGGTCACTGGGTCTATGTCAGTCGCTCGGTCTATGTCAGTCGGTCGTTCTATGTCGGTCGGTCTATGTCAGTCGGTCGGTCAATGTCGGTCAGTCAATGTCAGCCGGTCTATGTCGGTCAGTCTATGTCAGTCGATCTCTGTCGGTTGGTCTTTGTCGATCGGTCTATGTCGGTCGCTGAGTCTATGTCGGTCAGTCTATGTCGGTAGGTCTATTTCGGTCGGTCTTTGTCAGTCAATCTATGTCGTTCGCTTGGTCTATGTCAGTAGGTCGATCTATGTCGGTTGTTCGGCCTTTGTCAGTCGGTCGGTCTATGTCGGTCGATCTATGTCGGTCGGTCCATGTCATTCGGTCAATCTATGTCGGTCGCTTGGTCTATGTTAGTCCGTCGGTCTATGTCGGTCAGTTGATCTATGTCGTTCGCTTGGTCTACGTCAGTCGGTCGATCTACGTCGGTTGCTCAGTCTTTATCAGTCGGTCAGTCTACGTCGGTCGTTCTATGTCGGTCGGTCTACGTCGGTCGGTCGGTCCATGTCAGTCGGTCAATCTATGTCGGTCGCTTGGTCCATGTCAGTTGGTCAGTCACTGTCGATCAGTCTATGTCGGTCAGTTTATGTTGGTCGCTCCATCTATGTCGGTCTCTGTTGGTCGGTACGTGCATGTTAGTCGGTCTATGTCGGTCGGTCTATTTCGGTTGGTCTATGTCGGTCGATGAGGCTATGTCGGTCAGTCTTTGTCGATCGGTCTATGTCGGTCGCTGAGTCTATGTTGGTCAATCTATGTCGGTAGGTCTATTTTGGGTGGTCTTTGTCAATGGGTCTATGTCGGTCGCTGAGTCTATGTCAGTCGGTCTATGTCAGTCGATCTATGTCGGTCGGTCCATGTCGGTCAGTCGATCTATGTCGTTCGCTTGGTCTATGTCAGTCGGTCGATCTATGTCGGTTGCTCAGTCTTTTTCAGTCGGTCGGTCTATGTCGGTTGGTCTATGTCGGTCGGTCCATGTCAGTCGGTCTATGTCGGTCGGTCCATGTCAGTCGGTTGGTCTATATCGGTCGGTCTATGTCATTCGCTCAATCTATGTCGGTCGGTCTATGTCGGTCGGTTGATCTATGTCGATCGGTCTATGTCTGTCGATCTATGTCGTTCGGTCTATGTCGGTCGTTCGGTCTATGTCAGTCAGTCTATGTAGGTCGGTCGGTCTCTGTCGGTCAGTTGGTCTATATTGGTCGGTCTATGTCGGCTGGTCGATCTCTGTCGGTTGGTCTATGTCAGTCGGTCTCTGTCGGTCGGTCATTCTATGTCGGTCAGTCTATGTCGGTCTGTCTATGTCAGTCGGTCAATGTCGGTCGGTCAATGTCGGTCGGTCAATGTCGGTCGGTTGGTCGGTCTCTTTCGGTTCTTCGCTCTATGTCAGTCGGTCGATCTATTTCAGTTGGTTTATGTTGGTCGGATTATGTCAGTCGGTTGGTCGGTCTTGGTTGGACGGTCTATGTCAGTCTGTCTATGTCGGTTGGTGGGCCTATGTCGGTCGGTCTATTTCGGTCGGTCTATGTCGGTCGGTCCGTCTATCTCGGTCGGTTTGTCGGTCTATGTCAGTCGGTCGGTCGGTCTATGTCAGTCGGTCGGTCTATGTCAGTCGGTCGGTCTATGTCGGTAGGAATATGTTGGCCGGTCTATGTCAGTTGGTCAGTTGGTCAGTCTCTGTCTGTCGGTCGGTCTATGTCGGTCGATCTATGTCAGTTAGTCTATGTCAGTCGGACTATGTCAGTCGGTCGGTCTCAGTTGGTCGGTCAATGTCTGTCGGTCGGTCTCAGTTGGTCGGCCTATGTCCGTCGGACTATGTCGGTCGCTCTATGTTGGTCGGACTATGTCGGTCGGTCTTTGTCTATCGGTCTATGTCGATCGGTCTATGTCCGTCGCTGAGTCCATGTCGGTTAGCCTAGGTTGGTTGGTGTCGATGTGTCTATGTTGGTCGGTCCGCCTATGTCGGTCGGTCGGTGTGTGTCAGTCGGTCTATGTCGGTCGGTCGGTCTATGTCGGTCGATCTATGTCAGTTGGTCTATGTCGGTCGGTTGGTCTCGTTTGGTCGGTCTATGTCGGTTGGTCTATGTCGGTCGGTCGGTCTATGTCAGTTGGTCGGTGTATGTCAGTCGGTCTATGTCAGTCGGTCGGTCTATGTCAGTCGGTCTATGTTGGTCGGTCGGTTGGTCGGTGTATGTCGGTCGGTCTATGTCAGTCGGTCTATGTCAGTCGATCGGTCTCAGTCGGTCAGTTTATGTCAGTCGATCTACGTCGGTCGGTCGGTCTCGGTTGGTCGGTCTATGTCTGTCGGTCTATGTCGGTTGGTTGGTGTATGCCGGTCGGCCGGTCTATGTCAGTCGGTCTATGTCGGTCAGTCGGTCTATGTCAGTTTGTCGATGTGTGTCAGTCGGTGTATGTCGCTCGGTCGGTCTATGTCGGTCGGTCTATTTCGGTCGGTCTATGTCGGTCAGTCGGTCTATGTCAGTCGTTCTATTTCGTTCGGTCCATGTCGGTCGGTCGGTCGGTCTATGTCGGTCAGTCGGTCTATGTCGGTCAGTCTATGTCAGTCGGTCGGGCTATGTCAGCCGTTCTATGTCGGTCGGTCTATGTCAGTCGATCTATGTTGGTCGGTCTCTGTCGGTAAGTCGATCTATGTCGTTCGCTTAGTCTACGTCAGTCGATCGGTCTATGTCGGTTGATCTATGTCAGTCGGTCTATGTCGTCGGTCGGTCCATGCCAGTCGGTCGATCTATGTCGGTTGCTTGGTCCATGTCAGTTGGTCAGTCTCTGTCGGTCAGTCTATGTTGGTCGCTCCATCTATTTCGATAGGTCTATGTTGGTCTATGTTGGTTGGTCGGTCGATGTCAGTCAGTCGGTCTATGTCAATCGCTCTGTCTATATCAGTCGGTCAGTCTATGTCGGTCGGTCTATTACGGTCGGTTGGTCCATGCCAGTTGGTCAGTCATTCTATGTCGGTCGGTATATGTCGGTTGGTCTATGTCGGTCTGTCTGTCTATGTCGGTCGGTCTATGTCCGTCGGTCGATTTATGTCGGTCGGTCTATGTCGATCAGTCTATGTCGGTCGATCAATGTCGGTTGGTCTATGTCGGTTGGACTCTGTCGTTCGGTCTATGTCGGTCGGTCAATGTCGGTCGGTCGGTATATTTCGTTCGGTTGGTCAGTCTATCTCGGTTGGTCAGTCTATCTCGGTCGGTCAGTCGGTCAATGTCGGTCTATGTCGGTCGGTCTATGTCGGTCAGTCTATGTCGGTCATTCTATGTCGGCCGTTCGATGTCGGCCAGTCTATGTCAGTCAGTTTTTGTCGGTCAGTCTATGTCGGTCAGTCTATGTCGTTCAATCTATGTCAGTCGGTCTATGTCGGTCGGTCAGTCTATGTCAGTCGGTAGATCTATGTCGGTCAGTCTAAAGTTGGTCGGTTTATGTTGCTCACTCAGTCTATTTCGGTAGGTCTATGTCGGTCTCTGTCGGTCGGTCTATCTCGGTCGGTCTATGTCATTCGGTCGGTCGGTCGATGTCGGTCGGTCGATGTCGGTCGGACTGTCGATGTCGGTCGCTCGGTCTATGTCAGTCGCTCGGTCTATGTCAGTCGGTCAGTCTATGTCGGTCGGTCAGTCTATGTCAGTCAGTCTATGTAGGTCGGTCGGTCTCTGTCGGTCAGTCGGTCTATATTGGTCGGTCTATGTCGGCTGTTTGGTCTCTGTCGGTTGGTCTATGTCAGTCGGTCTCTGACGGTCGGTCATTCTATGTCGGTCTGTCTATGTCGGTCGGTAAATGTCGGTCGGTCGGTCTCTGTCGGTCGGTCTGTCTCTTATGGTTCTTCGGTCTATGTCAGTCGGTCGATCTATTTCAGTTGGTCTATGTTGGTCGGTCTATGTCGGTTGGTGGGCCTATGTCGGTCGGTCTATTTCGGTCGGACTATGTCAGTCGGTCCGTCTATCTCGGTCGGTTTGTCGGTCTATGTCGGTTGGTCGGTCTATGTCGGTCAGTCAGTCTACCTCAGTGGGTCTATGTCAGTCGGTCGGCCTGTGTCGGTCGGTCTATGTTGGCAGGTCTATGTCAGTCGGTCGGTCTCTGTCTGTCGGTCGGTCTATGTCAGACAATCTATGTCGGTTGGTCTATGTCGGTCGGTCGGTCTCGGTTAGTCGGTCAATGTCAGTTGGTCGGTCTATGTCGGTCGGTCGGTGTGTGTCAGTCGGTCTATGTCGGTCGGTCGGTCTATGTTGGTCGGTCTATGTCGGTTGGTTGGTCTCTGCCGTTCGGTCGGTCTATGACGGTCAATCTATGTCGGTCGGTCAGTCTCTGCCTGTCGGTCGGTCTACGTTAGTCAATCTATGTTGGTCGGTCTATGTCGGTCGGTCGATGTCGCTCGTTCGGTCTATGTGGGACAATTTATGTCGGTCGGTCTGTGCCGGTCGGTCGGTCTATGTTGGTCAATCTATGTTGGTCGGTCTATGTCGGTCGGTCGATGTCGCTCGGTCGGTCTATGTCGTTCGATGTATGTCGGTCGGTCGGTCTCTGCCTGTCTGTCGATCTATGTTGGTCAATCTATGTTGGTCAATCTATGTCGGTCGGTCTATGTCAGTCCGTCTATGTCGGTCGGTCTATGTCGGTCGATCTATGTCGGTCAATCTATGTCGGTCTATGTCGGTCGGTCGATCTGTCGGTCAGTCTCTGTCTGTCGGTCAGTCTCTGTTGGTCGGTCAGTCTCTGTCAGTCGGTCTATGTAGGTCAATCTACGTCGGTTGGTCAGTCTATGTCGGTCGCTGAGTCTACGTCGGTCGGTCTATGTCAGTCGATCTATGTCGGTCGGTCTATGTCGGTCAGTCTAGGTCGGTCAGTCTATGTCGGTCAGTCTATGTCGGTCGGTCTATGTTGGCCAGTCTATGTCGGTCGGTCTATCTTGGTCGGTCTATGTCGTTCGGTCCGTCACTCGATGTCAGTCGGTTGATGTCGGTCGTTCGGTCTATGTCAGTCGCTTGGTGTATGTCAGTCGGTCTATGCCGGTTGGTCAGTCCATGTCAGTTGGTAGGTCATTCTATGTCGGTCGGTCTATTTCGGTCGGTCATTCTATCTCGGACGGTTGGTCGGTCTATGTCGGTCAGTCTATATCAGTTGGTTTACGTTGGTCGCTCGTCTATTTCAGTAGGTCTATGTCGGTCAGTCGTTCTAATTCTGTCGGTTGGTTGGTCTATCTCTGTCGGTCTTTCGGTCTATGTCGGTCGGTCGATCTATGTCGGTCGCCTATTCAATGTCAGTTGGTCGGTCTATGTCGGTCAGTCTATGTCGTTCAGTTTATGTTTGTTGCTCCGTCTGTTTCGGTAGGTCTATGTCGGTCTCTGTCGGTCAGTCGGTCTATGTTGGCCAGTCTATGTCGGTCGGTCTATCTTGGTCGGTCTATGTCATTCATTCAGTCTATGTTGGTCGTTCGGTCTATGTCGGTCATTTGGTCTATGTCGGTCAGCCTATGTCAGTCGGTCTCTGTCGGTCGCTCAATCTATGTCGGTCGGTCGGTCTATTTCGGTCAGTCTTTGTTAGTCGGTCTATGTCGGACGGTTGGTCTATGTCAGTCGGTCGGTCTATGTCGGTCGGTCTATGTTGGACAGTCTATGTCGGTCGGTCTATGTCGGTCGATCTATGTCGGTCAGTCTTTGTCGATCGGTCTATGTCGGTCGCTGAGTCTATGTCGGTCAGTCTATGTCGGTTGGTCTATTTTGGTTGGTCTTTGTCGATGGGTCTATGTCGGTTGCTGAGTCTATGTCTGTCGGTTTATGTCAGTCGATCTATGTCGGTCAGTCTATGTCGGTCAGTCAATCTAAGTCGTTCACTTGGTCTATGTCAGTCGGTCGGTCTATGTCATTCGCTCAATCTATGTCGGTCAGTCTGTGTCGGTCAGTCGATCGATGTCGGTCGCTCGCTCTGTGTCAGTCAGTCGGTCTATGTCGGTCGGGCTATGACGGTCGGTCGATGTCGGTCGCTCGGTCTATGTTAGTCAGTCGTTCTATGTCGGTCGCTTGGTCTATGTCAGTCGGTCGGTCTATGTCGGTCAGTCTATGTCAGTTGGTTTACATTGGTCGTTCGTCTATTTCAGTAGGTCTATGTCAGTCGGTCATTCTAATTCTATCGGTCGGTCGGTCTATGTCAGTCGGTCGTTATATGTCGGTCGGTCGGTTTATGTCGGTCGGACTATGTCTGTCGATCTATGTCGTTCGGTCTATGTCAGTCAGTCGATCTATGTCATTCACATGGTCTAAGTCAGTCGGTCGATCTATGTCGGTCGCTCGGTCTATGTCAATCGGTCGGGCTATGTCGGTCGGGCTATGATGGTCGGTCGATGTCGGTCGCTTGGACTATGTTAGTCACTCGGTCTATGTCGGTCGCTTGGTCTATGTCATTCGGTCGGTCTATGTCGCTCCGTCTATGTCGGCCGGTTTACGTTGGTCGCTCGTCTATTTCGGTAGGTCTGTGTCGGTCGGTCGTTGTATTTCGGTCGGTTGGTTGGTCTATCTCTGTCGGTCTTTCGGTCTATGTCAGTCGTTAGGTCTATGTCGGTCGGTCGGTCTATGTCTGTCAGTCTATGTCGCTCGGCTTATGTCGGTCGGTCTATGTCATTCGTTCGGTCTATGTCGGTCGCTCAACCTGTGTCGGTCGGTCTATGTCGGTCAGTCTATGTCAGTCGGTCTATGTCGCTCGGTCGGTCTACGTCAGTCTGTCGGTCTATCTCGGTCCGTCTATGTCGGCCGGTCTATGTCGGTCGGTCTATGTCGGCCGCTGAGTCTATGCCGGTCAGTCTATGTCGGTCGGTCTATTTCGGTCGGACTTTGTCGGTCAGTCGGTCTATGCCAGTTGGTCTATGTCGGTCGGTCTATGTCATTCGGTCGGTCTATGTCGGTCGGTCGGTCTATGTCGGTCAGTCTATGTTAGTCAGTCTATGTCGGTCGGTTGGTCTATGTCAGTCGGTCAGTCTACATCGGTCGGTCTATGTCGGCCGGTCTATGTCGATCAGTCTATGTCAGTCGATCTATGTCGGTCAGTCTTTGTCGATGGGTCTATGTCGGTCACTGAGTCTATGTCAGTCGGTCTATGTCAGTGGATCTATGTCGGTCGGTCTATGTCGGTCAGTCGATCTATGTCGTTCGCTTGGTCTATGTCAGACGGTCGATCTATGTCGGTTGCTCGGTCTTTGTCAGTCAGTCGGTCTATGTCGGTCGGTCTATGTCGGTCGGTCCATCTCATTTGGTTGGTCTATGTCAGTCGGTCTAAGTTATTCGCTCAATCTGTGTCGGTCGGTCTGTGTCGGTCAGTCGATCTGTGTCGGTCGCTCGCTCTGTGTCAGTCGGTCGGTCTATGTCAGTCGGGCTATGAAGGTCGGTCGATGTCGGTCGCTCAGTTTATGTTAGTCAGTCGTTCTTTGTCGGTCGCTTGGTCTATGTCATTCGGTCGGTCTATGTCGGTCAGTCTATGTCACTTGGTTTACATTGGTCGTCGTCTATTTCAGTAGGTCTATGTCGGTCGGTCGTTCTAATTCTATCGGTTGGTTGGTCTATCTCTGTCGGTCGGTCCGTCGATGTCGGTAGGTCGGTCTATGTCGGTCGGTCGGTTTATGTCAGTCGGTCTATTATGACCGGTCTAGGTCGGTTGGTCTAGGTCGGTCGGTCTATGTCGGTCGGTCTATGTCAGTTTGCTCAATCTATGTCGCTCGGTCTATGTCAGTCGTTCGGTCTATGTCGGTCGGTCGGTCTATGTCGGTCGGCCTATGTCGGTCGGTCTATGTCATTCGTTCGGTCTATGTCGTTCGCTCAACCTGTATCAGTCGGTCTATGCCGGTCAGTCTATGTCAGTCGGTCTATGTCCCTCGGTCGGTCTATGTCAGCCGGTCGGTCTATGTCGGTCGGTCTATGTCGGTCGGTCTATGTCGGTCGGTCTATGTCAGTCGATCTATGTCGGTCGGTCTTTGTCGGTCGGTCTATGTCATTCGTTCGGTCTAAGTCGGTCGGTTGGTCTATGTCGGTCAGTTGGTCTATGTCGGTCAGCCTACGTCAGTCGGTCTATGTTGGTCGGTCGGTCTATTTCAGTCGGTCGATCTATGTCGGTCGCTTGGTCTATGTCAGTCAGCCTATGTCGGTCAGTGTATGTCGGTCGCTCGTCTATTTCAGTCGGTCTCTGTCAGTCGCTCGGTCTATGTCAGTCGGTTGGTCTATGTCAGTCGGTCTATTACGTTTGTTCGGTCCATGCCAGTTGGTCACTCATTCTATGTCGGTCGGTCTATGTCGGTCGGTCTATGCCGGCCGGTATAATTCGGTCGGTATATGTCAGTCTCTCTGTCTATTTCGGTCAGTCTATTTCGGTCTGTCTGTCTATGTCAGTCGGTCAATGTCCGTCGGTCTATGTCGGTCGATATATGTTGGTCGGTCTATGTCGGTTGGTCTATGTCGGTCGATCAATGTCATTTGGTCCATGTCGGTCAGACTCTGTCGGTCGGTCTATGTCGGTCGGTCGGTCAATGTCAGTCGGTCGGTCTATGTCGGTCGGTCGGTCAATGTCAGTCAGTCGGTCTATGTCGGTCAGTTTATGTTGGTCGGTCTATTTCGGTCGGTTGCTCTATGTTGTTCGGTCTATGTCAGTCGGTCGGACTCTGTCGGTCGGTCTGTGTCGGCTGATCAATGTCGGGCGGTGGGTCTATGTCAGTCGGCCTATGTCAGACGGTCGGAGTATGTCGGTCGGTCTATGTCGGTCGGTCGGTCTATGTCGGTGGGTCTATGTCGGTCACTGAGTCTACGTCGGTCGGTCTGTGTCGGTTGGTCTATGTCGGACGGTTTATGTCATTCGTTGGGTCTATGTCAGTCGGTTGGACTATGTAGGTCAGACTATGTCAGTCGGTCTATGTCGGTTGCTCAATCTATGTCGGTCAGTCTATGTCGGTCGGTCGGTCTATGTCGGTCGGTCGGTCTATGTCGGTCGGTCAGTCTATGTCAGTCGGTCTATGTCAGTCGGTCTATGTCGGTCGGTCTATGTCGGCCGGTCTATGTCGGTCGCTCTATGTCGGTCGATTTATGTCGGTCGGTCTTTGTCGATCGGTCAATGTCGGTCGCTGAGTCTATGTCAGTCAGTCTATATCAGTCAGTCTATTTTGGTCGGCTTATGTCGGTCAGTCATTCTATGTCAGTCGGTCTATGTCAGTCGGTCTATGTCAGTCAGTCTATTTTGGTCGGTCTATGTCAGTCAGTGGTCTATGTCTGTCTATGTCGGTCGGTCTATGTTGGTTGGTCTATGTCGTTCGGTCTATGTCATTCGTTCGGTCTATGTCGGTTGGTCGGTCTATGTCGGTCGGTCAGTCTATGTCGCTCAGTCAATGTCAGTTGGTCTATGTCGGTCGGTCAGCCGATCTATGTTGGTCAGTCTATGTCGGTCGGTCTATTTCGGTCGGTCTATCTCGGTCAGTCAGTCTATGTCAGTCGGTCTATGTCGGTCGGTCTATGTCGGTCGGTCTATGTCACTCGTTCAGTCTATGTCGGTCGGTCGGTCTATGTCGGTCAGTCGGTCAATGTCGGTCAGTCTATGTCAGTCGGTCTATGTCGGTCGGTCGGGCTTTGTCGGCCGGTCTATGTCGGTCGGTCTATGTCGGTCGATCTATGTCGGTCGGGCTATGTCAGTCGATCTATGTCGGTCAGTCTCTGTCGGTCAGTCGATCTATGTCATTCGCTTGGTCTATGTCAGTCGGTCGATCAATGTCGGTTGCTCAGTCTTAGTCAGTCGGTCGGTCTATGTCGGTCGGTCTATGTCGGTCGGTCTATGTCGGTCGGTCTATGTCAGTCGGTCGGACCATGTCAGTCGGTCGGTCCATGTCAGTCGGTCGGTCCATGTCAGTCGGTCGATATATGTCGGTCGCTTGGGCCATGTCAGTTGGTCAGTCTCTTGGTCAGTCTATGTTGGTCAGTTTATGTTGGTCGCTCCGTCTATTTCGGTAGGTCTATGTCGGTCTCTGTAGCTTGGTCGGTCGATGTCGGTCGGTCGGTCTATGTCAATCACTCTGTCTATGTCAGTCGGTCGGTCTATGTCGGTCGGTCTATTACGGTCGGTCGGTCCATGCCAGTTGGTCAGTCATTCTGTGTCGCTTGGTCTATGTAGGTCGGTCTATGTCGGTCGGTCTATGTCGGCCGGTATAAGTCGATCGGTCTATGTCGGTCGGTCTGTTGGTCGATCAATGTCGGTTGGTCTATGTCGGTCGGACTCTGTCGTTCGGTCTGTGTCGGCCATTCAATGTCGGTCGGTCGGTGTATTTCGGTCGGTTGGTCAGTCTATCTCGGTCGGTCGGTCTGTGTCGGTCTATGTCGGTCAGTCTATGTCGGTCGGTCTATTTCAGTCGGTCTATGTCAGTTGCTCTATGTCGTTCGGTCTATGTCGGCTGATCAATGTCCGGCGGTCGGTCTCGGTTGGGCGGTCTATGTCAGTCGGTCTATGTCGGTCGGTCGGTCCATGTCGGTCGTTCTATGTTGGTCAGTCTTTGTCGGTCGCTGAGTCTACGTCGGTCGGTCTATGTCAGTAGATCTATGTCGGTCGGTCTATGTCGGTCAGTCTATGTCGGTCAGTCTATGTCGGTCAGTCTATGTCGGTCAGTATATGTCAGTCAGTCGATCTATGTCGGTCAGTCTAAAGTTGGGCGGTTTATGTTGGACACTCGGTCTATGTCGGTAGGTCTATGTCGGTCTCTGTTGGTCGGTAGGTCTATGTTGGTCGGTCTATGTCTGTCGATCTATCTCGGTCCGTCTTTGTCGTTCGGTCAGTCGGTCGATGTCGGTTGGTCGATGCCGGTCGGTCGATGTCGGTCGGACTGTTGATGTCGGTCGCTCAGTGTATGTCAGTCGCTCGGTCTATGTCTGTCAGTCTATGTAGGTCGGTCGGTCACTGTCGGTCAGTCGGTCTATATTAGTCGGTCTATGTCGGCTGGTCGGTCTCTGTCGGTTGGCCTATGTCAGTCGGTCTCTGACGGTCGGTCAGTCTATGGCAGTCAGTCTATGTCGGTCGGTCCATGTCGGTCGGTCTATGTCGGTCGATCTATGTCGGTCGGTCTTTGTCGATCGGTCTATGTCGGCCACTCAGTCTATGTCGGTCAGTCTATGTCGGGCGGTCTATTTCGGTCGGTCTTTGTCGGTCAGTCGATCTATGTTCGTCGGTCTAGGTCGGTCGGTCTATTTCGCTCAGTTGGTCTATGTCGGTCAGCCTACATCAGTCGGTCTATGTCGGTCGCTCAATCTATGTCGGTCGGTCAGTCTATGTCGGTCGGTCTATGTCAGTCGGACTATGTCAGTCGGTCGGTCTATGTCTGTCGGTCTATGTCGGCCGGTCTATTTCGGTCGGTCTATGTCAGTCGGTCCGTCTATCTCGGTCGGTTTGTTGGTCTATGTCGGTCGGTCTATGTCAGTCGGTCGGTCTATGTCAGTCGGTTGGACTATGTAGGTCAGCCTATGTCAGTCGGTCTATGTCGGTCGCTCAATCTATGTCGGTCAGTTTATGTCGGTTGGTCGGTCTATGTCGATCGGTCAGTCTATGTCGGTCTGTCTATGTCAGTTGGTCTATGTCGGTCGGTCGGTCTATGTCGGCCGGTCTATGTCGGTCGGTCTATGTCGGTCGATTTATGTCGGTCGGTCTTTGTCGATCGGTCAATGTCGGTCGCTGAGTCTATGTCAGTCAGTCTATATCAGTCGGTCTATTTCGGTCGGCTTATGTCGGTCAGTCGTTCTATGTCAGTCGGTCTATGTCGGTCGGTCTATGTCGGTCAATCTATTTTGGTCGGTCTATGTCGGTCAGTCGGTCTATGTCAGTCAGTCTATGTCGGTCCGTCTATGTTGGTTGGTCTATGTCGCTCGGTCTATGTCGGTCACTCAATCTATGTCGCTCGGTCTATGTCGGTCGGTCTATGTCGGTCGGTCAATCTATGTCGGTCGGTCTATGTCTGTCGATCTATGTCGTTCGGTCTATGTCGGTCAGTCAATCTATGTCATTCACATGCTCTATGTCAGTCGGTCAATCTATGTCGGTCGGTCGGTTTATGTCAGTCGGTCTATGTTGGCCGGTATATGTCGTTTGGTCTATGTCGGTCGGTCTGTGTCATTCGTTCGGTCTATGTCGGTCGCTCAATCTATGTCGCTCGGTCTATGTCGGTCGGTCGATCTATGTCGGTCGGTCTATGTCTGTCGATCTGTGTCATTCCGTATATGTCGGTCAGTCGATCTATGTCATTCACATGGTCTATGTCAGTCGGTCGATCTATGTCGGTCGCTCGGTCTATGTCAGTCGGTCGGGCTATGTCGGTCGGGCTATGAAGGTCGGTCGATGTCGGTCGCTCGGTCTATGTTAGTCAATCCGTCTATGTCGGTCACTTGGTCTATGTCAGTCGGTCGGTCAATCTCGGTCCTTCTATGTCGGCCGGTTTACGTTGGGCGCTCATCTACTTCAGTAGGTCTATGTCGGTCGGTCGTTGTATTTCGGTCGGTTGGTTGGTCTATCTCTGTCGGTCTTTCGGTCTAGGTCGGTCGTTCGGTCTATGTCGTTCGGTCGGTCTATGTCAGTCGGTCTATGTCGGTCGGCCTATGTCGGTCAGTCTATGTCAATCGTTCGGACTATGTCGGTCGCTCAACCTGTGTCGGACGGTCTATGTCGGTCAGTCTATATCAGTCGGTCTATGTCGGTCTATGTCGGTCGGTCTATGTCATTCGTTCGGTCTATGTCGGTCGGTCGGTCTATGTCGGTCAGTTGGTCTATGTCAGTCAGCCTATGTCAGTCGGTCTCCGTCAGTCGCTCAGTCTATGTCGGTCGGTCGGTCTATGTCGGTCAGTCTATGTCAGTCGGTCTATGTCGGTCAGTTGGACTATGTCAGTCGGTCGGTCTATGTCGGTCGGTCTATGTTGGCCGGTCTATGTCGGTCGGTCTATGTCAGTCGCTGAATCTATGTCGGTCAGTCTATGTCGGTAGGTCTATTTTGGTTGGTCTTTGTCGATGGGTCTATGTCGGTTACTGAGTCTATGTCAGTCAGTCTATGCCAGTCGATCTATGTTGGTCGGTCTATATCGGTCAGTCGATCTATGTCGTTCGCTTGGTCTATGTCAGTTGCTCGGTCTTTGTCAGTCGGTCGGTCTATGTCGGTCGGTCTATGTCATTCGCTCAAACTATGTCGGTCGGTCTATGTCAGTCAGTCGATCTATGTCATTCACATGGTCTATGTAAGTCGGTCGATGTATGTCAGTCGCTCGGTCTATGTCAGTCGGTCGGGCTATGTCGGTCGGGCTATGAAGGTCGGTCGATGTTGGTCGCTCGGTCTATGTTAGTCAGTTGGTCTATGTCGGTCGCTTGGTCTATGTCAGTCGGTCGGTCTATCTCGGTCCGTCTATGTCAGCCAGCTTACGTTGGTCGCTCATCTATTTCGATAGGTCTATGTCGGTCGGTCGTTGTATTTCGGTCGGTTGGTTGCTCTATCTCTGTCGGTCTTTCGGTCTATGTTGGTCGTTCAGTCTATATCGGTCATTCGGTCTATGTCGGTCGGTCTATGTCGGTCGGCCTATGTCGGTCGGTCTATGTCATTCATTCGGTCTATGTCGGTCGCTCAACCTGTGTCGGTCAGTCTATGTCGGTCAGTCTATGTCAGTCGGTCTATGTCGCTCGGTCGGTCTATGTCGGTCGGTCTATGAGGCCGGTCTATGTCGACCGGTCGATCCGGTCTATGTCGGTCGGTCTATGTCGGTCGATCTATGTCGGTCGGTCTTTGTCGATCGGTCTATGTCGGCCGCTGAGTCTATGTCGGTCAGTCTAAGTCGGTCGGTCTATTTCGGTCGGTCTTTGTCGGTCCGTTGGTCTATGCCGGTCGGTCTATGTCAGTCGGTCTATGTCATTCGTTCGGTCTATGTCGGTCGGTTGGTCTATGTCAGTCGGTCAGTCTATGTCGGTCGGTCTATGTCGGCCGGTCTATGTCGGTCGGTCTATGTTGGTCGATCTATGTCGGTCGGTCTTTGTCGGTCAGTCGGTCTATGTCGGTCGGTCTATGTCGGTCGGTCTATGTCATTCGTTCGGTCTATGGCGGCCGGTCGGTCTATGTCAGTCAGTTGGTGTATGTCGGTCAGCCTATGTCAGTCAGTCTATGTCGGTTGCTCAAGCTATGTCGGTCGGTCGGTCTATGTCCGTCAGTCTATGTCAGTCGGTTTATGTCAGTCGGTCGGTCTACGTCAGTCAGTCGGTCTATGTCGGTCGGTCTATGTCGGCCGGTCTATGTCGGTCAGTCTATGTCGGCCGATCTATGTCGGTCGGTCTATGTCGGTCAGTCTATGTCGGTCGATCTATGTCAGCCAGTCTTTGTTGTCTATGTCGGTCACTGAGTCCAAGTCGGTCAGTCTATGTCGGTTGGTCTATTTCGATTGGTCTTTGTCGATGGGTCTATGTCGGTCACTGAGTCTATGTCAGTCGGTCTATGTCAGTCGATTTATGTCGGTCGGTCTATGTCGGTCAGTCGATCTATGTCGTTCGCTTGTTCTATGTCAGTTGGTTGATCTATTTCGGTTGCTCGGTATTTGTCAGTCGGTCGGTCTATGTCGGTCGGTCTATATCGGTCGGTCCTTATCAGTCGGTTGGTCTATGTGGGTCGGTCTTTGTCATCCTCTCAATCTATGTCAGTCAGTCTGTGTCGATCAGTCGATCTATGTCGGTCGCTCGCTCTGTGTTAGTCGGTCGGTCAATGTCGGTCGGGTTATGAAGGTCGGTCGATGTCGGTCGCTCGGTCTATGTTAGTCAGTCATTCTATGTCGGTCGCTTGGTCTATGTTTACATTGGTCGCTCGTCTATTTCAGTAGGTCTATGTCGGTCGGTCGTTCTAATTCTGTCGGTTGGTTGGTCTATCTCTGTCGGTCAGTCGGTCTATGTCGGTCGGTCGATCTATGTCGGTCGGTCTATGTCTGTCGATCTATGTCATTTGGTCTATGTCGGTCAGTCAATCTATGTCATTCACATGGTCTATGTCAGTCGGTCGACCTATGTCGGTCGGTCGGTCTATGTCAGTCGGTCGGGCTATGCCGGTCGGGCTATGAAGGTCGGTCGATGTCGCTCGCTCGGTCTATGTTAGTCAGTCGGTCTATGTCGGTCGCTTGGTCTATGTCAGTCGGTCGGTCAATCTCGGTCCGTCTATGTCGGCCGGTTTACATTGGTCGCTCATCTATTTTGGTAGGTCTATGTCGGTCGGTCATTGTATTTCGGTCAGTTGATTGGTCTATCTCTGTCGGTCTTTCGGTCTATGTCGGTCGGTCGGTCTATGTCATTCGTTCGGTCTATGTCGGTCCCTCAACCTGTGTCAGTCGGTCTATGTCGGTCAGTCTATGTCAGTCGGTCTATGTCGCTCGGTCAGTCTATGTCAGTCGGTCTATGTCGGCCGGTCTATGTCGGTCGGTCTATGTCGGTCGATCTATGTCGGTCGGTCTTTGTCGATCGGTCTATGTCGGCCACTCAGTCTATGTCGGTCAGTCTATGTCGGGCGGTCTATTTCGGTCGGTCTTTGTCGGTCAGTCGATCTATGTTCGTCGGTCTAGGTCGGTCGGTCTATTTCGCTCAGTTGGTCTATGTCGGTCAGCCTACATCAGTCGGTCTATGTCGGTCGCTCAATCTATGTTGGTCGGTCAGTCTATGTCGGTCGGTCTATGTCAGTCGGACTATGTCAGTCGGTCGGTCTATGTCTGTCGGTCTATGTCGGCCGGTCTATTTCGGTCGGTCTATGTCAGTCAGTCCGTCTATCTCGGTCGGTTTGTTGGTCTATGTCGGTCGGTCGGTCGGTCTATGTCAGTCGGTCGGTCTATGTCAGTCGGTCGGTCTATGTCGGTGTGAATATGTTGGCCGGTCTATGTCGGTTGGTCGGTCTCTGTCTGTCGGTCGGTCTATGTCAGACGATCTATGTCAGTTGGTCTATGTCAGTCGGACTATGTCAGTCGGTCGGTATCGGTTGGTCGGACAATGTCGGTCGGTCGGTCGGTCTCAGTTGGTCGGCCTATGTCCGTCGGACTATGTCCGTCGGACTATGTCGATCGCTCTATGTTGGTCGGACTATGTCGGTCGGTCTTTGTCTGTCGGTCTATGTCGATCGGTCTATGTCCGTCGCTGAGTCAATGTCGGTCAGCCTAGGTCGGTCGGTGTCGATGTGTCTATGTTGTTCGGTCAGTCTATGTCAGTCGATCTATGTCGATCGGTCTATGTCGGTGAGTCGATCTATGGCCTTTGCTTGGTCTATGTCAGTCGGTCGATCTATTTTGGTCGCTTATTCTATGTCAGTTGGTCGGTCTACGTCGGTCAGTCTATGTCGGTCGGTTTATGTTGGTTGCTCCGACTGTTTCGGTAGGTCTATGTCAGTCTCTGTCGGCCGGTCGGTCTATGTTGGCCGGTCTATGTCGGTCGGTCTATCTTGGTCGGTCTATGTCGTTCGGTCGGTCAGTCGATGTCGGTTGGTCGATGTCAGTCGTTCGGTCTATGTCAGTTGCTTGGTCTATTTCAGTCTGTTGGTCAATGTGGGTAAGTCGGACGATATCGGTCGGTCTATGTTGGTCGGTCTATGCCAGTCAGTCTATGTTGGTTGGTCAATGTCGGTCGGTCGGTCTCGGTTGGTCGGCCTATGTCCGTCGGACTATGTCGGTCGCTCTATGTCGGTCGGTCGGTTTATGTCAGTTGGTCAGTAATTCTATGTCAGTCGGTCTATGTCGGTCGGTCTATGTCGGCCGGTCATTGTATTTCGGTCGGTTGGTTGCTCTATCTCTGTCGGTCTTTCGGTTTATCTCGGTCGTTCGATCTATGTCGGTCGGTCGGTCAATGTCAGTCAGTCTATGTCGGTCGGCCTATGTCGGCCGGTCTATGTCATTCGTCGGTCTATGTCATTCTTTCGGTCTATGTCAGTCGCTCAACCTGTGTCGGTCAGTCTATGTCGGTAGTCTATGTCAGTCATTCTATGTCGCTCGGTCGGTCTATGTCAGTCGGTCGGTCTATGTCGGTCGGTCTATGTCGGCCGGTCTATGTCGGTCGGTCTATGTCGGTCGATCTATGTCGGTCGGTCTTTGTCGATCGCTCTATGTCGGCCGCTGAGTCTATGTCGGTCAGTCTATGTCGGTCGGTCTATTTCGGTCGGTCTTTGTCGGTCAGTCGGTCTATGTTGGTCGGTCTATGTCGGTCGGTCTATGTCAGTCGGCCGGTCTCGGCTGGTCGGTCGGTCTATGTCAGTCGGTCGGTCTATGTCGGTTGGTCGGTCGGTCGGTTTATGTCAGTCGATCTACATCGGTTGGTCGGTCTATGTCTGTCGGTCTATGTTTGTTGGTCGGTGTATGACGGTCGGTCGGTCTATGTCAGTCAGTCTATGTCAGTCGGTCGGTCTCGGTTGGTCGGTCTATGTCGGTCGGTCGGTCTATGTCGGTTTGTCGATGTGTGTCAGTCGGTCTATGTCGCTCGGTCGGTCTATGTCGGTCGGTCTATTTCGGTCGGTCAGTCGGTCTACGTCAGTCGCTCTATTTCGGTCGGTCTATGTCATTTGGTCTATGTCGGTCGGTCTATGTCATTCGTTCGGTCTATGCCGGTCGGTCAGTCGGTCTATGTCGGTCAGTCGGTCTATGTCGGTAGTCTATGTCAGTCAGTCTATGTCGGTCGGTCGGGCTATGTCAGCCGGTCTATGTCGGTCGGTCTATGTCAGTCGATCTAAGTCGGTCGGTCTATGTCAGTCGATCTACGTCGGTCGGTCTATGTCAGTCGATCTCTGTCGGTAAGTCGATCTATGTCGTTCGCTTAGTCTATGTCAGTCGGTCGGTCTATGTTGGTCGATCTATGTCAGTCGGTCTATGTCGGTCGGTCGGTCCATGTCAGTCAGTCGATCTATGTCGGTTGCTTGGTCCATGTCAGTTGGTCAGTCTCTGTTGGTCAGTCTATGTTGGTCGCTCCATCTATTTCAATAGGTCTATGTTGGTCTATGTCGGTTGGTCGGTAGATGTCAGTCGGTCGGTCTATGTCAATCGCTCCGTCTATGTCAGTTGGTCAGTCTATGTCGGTCGGTCTATTACGGTCGGTTGGTCCATGCCAGTTGGTCAGTCATTCTATGTCGGTCGGTCTATGTTGGTTGGTCTATGTCGGTCTGTCTGTCTATATCATTCGGTATATGTCCGTTGGTCTATGTCGGTCGATCTATGTCGGTCGGTCTATGTCAGTCAGTCTATGTCGGTCAATCAATGTCGGTTGGTCTATGTCGGTTGGACTCTGTCGATCGGTCTATGTCGGTAGGTCAATGTCGGTCGGTCGGGTATATTTCGTTCGGTTGGTCAGTCTATCTCGGTTGGTCAGTCTATCTCAGTCAGTCAGTCGGTCAATGTCGGTCGGACTATGTCGGTCAGTCTATGTAGGTCAGTCTATTTCGGTCGGTCTATGTCGGTTGCTCTATGTCGTTCGGTCGATGTCAGTCGGTCGGACTCTATCGGTCAGTCTATGTCGGCTGATCAATGTCGGGCGGTCGGTCTCGGTTGGTCGGTCTATGTCGGTCGGTCTATGTCAGTCGGTCTATGTCGGACGGTCGGAGTATGTCGGTCATTCTATGTCAGTCGGTCTATGTCGGTCAGTCTATGTCAGTCGGCCGGTCTATGTCGGTCGTTCTATGTCGGTCGTTCTATGTCGGCCAGTCTATGTCGGTCAGTCTATGTCGTCGGTCTATGTCGGTTAATCTATGTCGGTCGGTCTATGTCGGTCGGTCAGTCTATGTCAGTTGGTCGATCTATGTCGGTCAGTCTAAAGTTGGTCGGTTTATGTTGGTCACTCGGTCTATTTCGGTAGGTCTATGTCGGTGTCTGTTGGTCTGTAGGTCTATGTCGGTCGCTCTATGTCGGTCGGTCGGTTTATGTCAGTTGGTCGGTCATTCTATGTCAGTCGGTCTATGTTGGTCGGTCTATGCAAGTCGGTCTATGTTGTTCGGTCAATGTCGGTCGGTCGGTCTCGGTTGGTCGGCCTATGTCCATCGGACTATGTCGGTCGCTCTATGTTGGTCGGTCGGTTTATGTCAGTTTGTCGGTCATTCTATGTCAGTCGGTCTATGTCCGTCGGTCTATGTCGGCCGGTATATGTCCGTCGGTCTATGTCGGCCGGTGTAAGTCAGTTGGTCTATGTTGGTCTGTCTGTCTATGTCGGTTGGTTTATGTCGGTCTGTCTCTCTATGTCGGTCGGTCTACGTCGGTCTGTCTGTCTATTTCGGTCAGTCTATGTCGGTCGGTTGGTCTATGTTGGTCGGTATATGTCGGTCGATCAATGTCAGTTGGTCTATGTCGGTCGGACTCTGTCGGTCGGTCTCTGTCGGGCGGTCTATGTCGGTTGGTCCATGTCGGTTGCTCTATGTCGGTCGTTCTATGTCGGTCAGTCCATCTATGTCGTTCGCTTGGTCTATGTCAGTCGGATGGTCTACGACGGTCAGGCTATGAAGGTCGGTCGATGTTGTTCGCTCGGTCTCTGTAGGTCGGTCGGTCTATGTCAGTCGGATTATGTTGGTCGCTCGGTCTATTGCAGTTGGTCTATGTCGGTCTCTGCCGGTCTATGTTGGTCGGTCTATGTCGGTCGGTCTATGTTGGTCGCTCGGTCTATTTCGGTTGGTCTATGTCGGTCTCTGCCGGTCTATGTTGGTCGGTCTATGTCGGTCGGTCTATGTTGGTCGCTCGGTCTATTTCGGTTGGTCTATGTCGGTCTCTGCCGGTCTATGTTGGTCGGTCTATGTCGGTCGGTTTATGTTGGTCGCTCGGTCTATTTCGGTTGGTCTATGTCGGTCTCTGTCGGTCTATGTTGGTCGGTTTATGACGGTCGGTTTATGTTGGTCGCTCAGGCTATTTCGGTTGGTCTATGTCGGTCTCTGTCGGTCTGTGTCGGTCGGTCTATGTTGGCCGGTCTATGTCGGTCGGTCGGTCTCTGTCTGTCGGTCATTCTATGTCGGTCGTTTGGTCTATGTCAGTCGGTCGATCTATGTCGCTCGCTTGGTCTATGTCAGTCGGTCGATCTATGTCGTTCACTTGGTCTATGTCAGTCGGTCGATCTATGTCGGTCGCTTGGTCTATGTCAGTCGGTCGATCTATGTCGGTCGCTAGGTCTATATCAGTCGGTCGATCTATGTCGGTCGCCAGGTCTATGTCAGTCGGTCAATCTATGTCGGTCGCTTGGTCTATGTCAGTCGGTCGATCTATGTCGTTCGCTTGGTCTATGTCAGTCGGTCGATAAATGTCAGTCGCTCGGTCTATGTCGGTCGGTCGGTCTATGTCGGGTAGTCGTTGTAGTTCGATCGGTCTATGTCAGTCGGTCTATGTCGGTCAGTCGGTCTCGGTTGGAGGGTTTATATCGGTCGGTCTATGTCGGTCGGTCGGTCTATGTCATTCGGTCTATGTCAGTCGGTCGGTCTCGGTTGGTCGGTCTATGTCGGTCGGTCTATGTCGGTCGGTCAGTCTATGTCGGTTGGTCAGTCGATGTCGGTCGGTCTATGTCAGTTGGTCTATGTCAGTCGGTCGCTCTCGGTTGGTCGGTCTATGTCAGTTCGTCAGTCTATGTCAGTCGGTCGATCTATGTCGGTCGCTAGGTCTATATCAGTCGGTCGATCTATATTGGTCGCCAGGTCTATGTCAGTCAGTCGATCTATGTCGGTCGCTTGGTCTATGTCAGTCGGTCGATCTATGTCGTTCGCTTGGTCTATGTCAGTCGGTCGATAAATGTCGGTCACTCGGTCTATGTCGGTCGGTCGGTCTATGTCGATTAGTCGTTGTAGTTCGGTCGGTCTATGTCAGTCGGTCTATGTCGGTCAGTCGGTCTCGGTTGGTCGGTTTATATCGGTCGGCCTATGTCTGTCGGTCGGTCTATGTCGGTTGGTCGGTGTATGTCGGTCGGTCGGTCTATGTCATTCGGTCTAGGTCAGTCGGTCGGTCTCGGTTGGTCGGTCTATGTCGGTCGGTCTATGTCGGTCGGTCAGTCTATGTCGGTTGGTCGGTCGATGTCGGTTGATCTATGTCAGTCAGTCTATGTCAGTCGGTCGCTCTCGGTTGGTCGGTCTATGTCAGTTGGTCGGTCTATGTCGGTCGGTCGATCTGTGTCGGTCGGTCGGTCTATGTCAGTCGATCTATGTCAGTCAGTCGGTCTCTGCCGGTCGGTCGATCTATGTCGGTCAATCTATGTCGGTCGGTCTATGTCGGTCGGTCGGTCTCTGCCTGTCTGTCGGTCTATGTTGGTCAATCTATGTCGGTCAGTTGTTCTATGTCGGTCAGTCTATGTCAGTCGTTCTATGTCGGTCAACCGGTCTATGTCGGTCAGTCGGTCTCTGCCTGTCTGTCGGGCTTTGTTGGTCAATCTATGTTGGTCGGTCTATGTCGGTCCGTCTATGTCAGTCAATCTATGTCGGTCGGTCGGTCTCTGCCTGTCGGTGGGTCTACGTCGGTCGGTCGGTCTATGTCGGTCGGTTGGTCTCTGTCGGTCGGTTGGTCTCTGTCTGTCGGTCAGTCTATGTCGGTCAGTCTATCTCGGTCGGTCTATTTCGGTCAGTTGGTCTATGTCGGTTGGTCTATGTCGGTCGGTTGGTCTATGTCAGTCACTCGGTCTATGTCCGTTGGTCGGTCTATGTCTGTCGGTCGGTCTATGTCGGTTGGTCTATGTCGGTCGGTCTATGTGGGTCATTTGGTCCATGTCGGTCGGTCTATGTCGGTGGGTTGGTCTATGTCAGTCCCTCAGTCTATGTCAGTTGGTCGATCTATGTGTGTCAAGTCTATGTCGGTCGGTCTATGTCGGTCGATGTCAGTCGGCCTATATCAGTCGGTCTATGTCGGAGGGTCAGAATATGTCGGACAGTCTATGTCGGTCGGTCGGTCTACGTCGGTCGGTCTATGTCGGTCGCTTGGTCTATGTCGGTCAGTCGATCTATGTCGGTCGCCATGTCTATGTCAGTCGGTTGATGTATGTCGGTCGCCGAGTCTATGTTAGTCAGTCGATCTATGTCGTTCGCTTAGTCTATGTCAGTCGGTCGATCTATGTCGGTCGCTCGGTCTATGTCGGTCGGTCGGTCTATGTCGGTCGGTCGGTCTATGTCGGTCGGTCGCTCTCGGTTGGTCGGTTTATGTCGGTCGGTCTATGTCAGTCGGTCGGTCTATATCGGTTGGTTGGTGTATGTCGGTCATTCGGTCTACGTCAGTCGGTCGGTCTCGGTTGGTCGGTCTATGTCGGTCGGTCGGTCTACGTCGGTCGGTCTATGTCAGTCGGTCGGTCGCTTGGTCTATGTCAGTCGATCGATCTATGTCGGTCGCTAGGTCTATGTCAGTCGGTCGATCTATGTCGGTAGGTCGGTCTATGTCAGTCAGTCGGTCTCGGTTGATCGGTCTATGTCGGTCAATCTATGTCGGTCGGTCGGTGTGTGTCAGTCGGTCTATGTCGCTCGGTCGGTCTATGTCGGTTGGTCGGTCTATGTCAGTCGGTCAATGTCGGTCGGTCGGTCTATGTCGGTTGGTTGGTCTATGTCGGTCGGTTGATCTCTGTCAGTCGGTCGGTCTATGTCGGTCAATCTATGTCAGTCGGTCGGTCTCTGCCGGTCGTTCGATCTATGTTGGTCAATCTATGTCGGCCGGTCGTTCTATGTCGGTCGCTCTATATCAGTCGGTCTATGTCGGTCGGTCGATCTATGTCAGGCGGTCGGTCTCTGCCGGTCAGTCGATCTATGTCGATCAATCTATGTCGGTCGGTCGGTCTATGTCGGTCGGTCGGTCTCTGCCTGTCTGTCGGTCTATGTTGATCAATCTATGTCGGTCGGTCGTTCTATGTCGGTCGGTCTATGTCAGTCGGTTTATGTCGGTCGGTCTATGTCGGTCGGTCGGTCTACGTTGGTCGGTCGGTCTCCGTCTGTTGGTCGGTCAATGTCTGTCGGTTGGTCTCTGTCGGTCAATCTATGTCGGTCAGTTGGTCTCTGTCAATTGGTCACTGTCTGTCGGTCAGTCTCTGTTGGTCGGTTGGTCTCTGTCGGTCGGTCTATGTAGTTCGGCCTATGTCAGTCGGTCGGTCTATGTCGGTCGGTCGGTCTATGTCGGTCGATCTATGTCGGTCGGTCGGTCTAGGTCAGTCAGTCGTTCTCTGCCAGTTGGTCGGTCTCTGCCGGTCGGTCGGTCTATGTCGGTCAATCTATGTCGGTCAGCCGGTCTATGTCGGTCGGTCGGTCTCTGCCTGTCTGTTGGTCTATGTTGGTCAATCTATGTTGGTCGGTCTATGTCGGTCGGTCTATGTTGGTCGGTCTATGTCAGTCGGTCTATGTCAGTCGGTCTATGTCGGTCGGTCGGTCTATGTCGGTCGGTTGGTCTCTGTCGGTCGGTCTATGTTGGTCGGTTGGTCTCTGTCAGTTGGTCTATGTCGGTCAGTTGGTCTCTGTCGGTCGGTCTCTGTCTGTCGGTCAGTCTCTGTTGGTCAGTTGGTCTATGTCAGTAGGTCTATGTCGGTCGGTTGGTCTACGTCAGTCGCTCAGTCTATGTCGGTTGGTTGGTCTATGTCGGTCGGTCGGTCTATGTCGGTCGGTCTATGTTGGTCATTTGGTCCATGTTGGTCAGTCTATGTCGGTCGGTTGGTCTATGTCAGTCGCTCAGTCTATGTCAGTTTGTCGATCTATGTGTGTCAGTCTATGTTGGTCGGTCTATGTCGGTCGATGTCAGTCGGTCTATGTCGGATGGTCGGAATATGTCAGTCAGTCTATGTCGGTCGGTTGGTCTACGTCGGTCGGTCTATGTCGGTCAGTCTATGTCAGTCGGTCGGTCTATGTCGGTCGCTTGGTCTATGCCAGTCGGTCGATCTATGTCGTTCGCATGGTCCATGTCGGTCGGTCAATCTATGTCGGTCGCTTGGTCTATGTTGGTCGGTCGGTCTACGTCGGTCGGTCGGTGTATGTCGGTCTATGTCATGGGTCTGTGTCAGTCGGTCGGTCTCGGTTGGTCGGTCTATGTCGGTCGGTCAGTCTATGTCGGTTGGTCGGTATATGTCGGTCGGTCGGTCTATTTCAGTCGGTCTATGTCGGTCGGTCGATATCGGTTGGTTGGTCTATGTCGGTCGGTCGGTCTATGTTGGTCATTTGGTCCATGTCGGTCGGTCTATGTCGGTCGGTCTATGTCGGTTGGTCGGTCAATTTCGGTCGCTATGTCTATGTCAGTCGGTCGATCTATGTCGTTCGCTTGGTCCATGTCAGTCGGTTGATCTCGGTCGGTCGGTCTCTGCCGGTCGGTCGGTCTATGTCGGTCAATCTATGTCGGTCGGACGGTCTATGTCATTCGGTCGGTCTATGTCGGACGATCAGTCTATGTTGGTCGGTCTATGTCGGTCGGTTGGTCTCTGTCGGTAGGTCTATGTCGGTCGGTTGGTCTCTGTCGGTCGGTCTCTGTCTGTCGGTCAGTCTCTGTTGGTCAGTTGGTCTATGTCGGTAGGTCTATGTCGGTTGGTCAGTCTATGTCGGTCGGTCGGTCTATGTCGGTCGGTCTATGTTGGTCATTTGGTCCATGTCGGTCAGTCTATGTCGGTCGGTCTATGTTGGTCATTTGGTCCATGTCAGTCAGTCTATGTCAGTCGGTTGGTCTATGTCAGTCGCTCGGTCTATGTCAGTTTGTCGATCTATGTGTGTCAGTCTATGTTGGTCGGTCTATGTCGGTCGATGTCAGTCGGTCTATGTCGGATGGTCGGAATATGTCGGTCAATCTATGTCGGTCGTTCGGTCTACATCGGTCGGTCTATGTCGGTCGGTCTATATCGGTCGGTCAGTCTATGTCGGTCGCTTGGTCTATGTCAGTCGGTCGATCTATGTCGGTCGCTTGATCTATGTCAGTCGGTCGATCTATGTCATTCGCTTGGTCTATGTCAGTCGGTCGATCTATGTCGGTCGCTCGGTCTAGTTGATCGGTCGGTCTATGTTGGTCAGTCGGTGTATGTCGGTCGGTCGGTCTATGTCATGGGTCTGTGTCAGTCGGTCGGTCGGTCTATGTCGGTCGGTCTGTCTATGTCGGTTGGTCGGTGTATGTCGGTCAGTCTATTTCGTTCGGTCTATGTCGGTCGGTCGGTCTATGTCGGTCGATCTATGTCGGTCGATTGGTCTATCTCAGTCGGTCGATCTATGTCGGTCGCTAGGTCTATGTCAGTCGGTTGGTCTATGTCGTTCGCTTGGTCTATGTCAGTCGGTCGGTATAGGTCGGTCGGTCGGTCTATGTCGGTTGGTCAGTGTATGCCGGTCGGTCGGTCTATGTCAGTCGGTCGGTCTCGGTTGATCGGTCTATGTCAGTCGGTCTATGTCGGTCGGTCGGTGTGTGTGTCAGTCGGTCTATGTCGCTCGGTCAGTCTATGTCGGTCGGTCGGTCTATGTCGGTCGATCTATGTCGGTCGGTCGGTCTATGTCAGTCGGTCGGACTCGGTTGATCGGTCTATGTCGGTCAATCTATGTCGGTCGGTCGGTGTGTGTCAGTCGGTCTATGACACTCAGTCGGTCTATGTCGGTTGGTCGGTCTATGTCAGTCGGTCTATGTCGGTCGGTCGGTCTATGTCGGTCGGTCGGTCTATGTCGGTTGGTCGGTGTATGCCGGTCGGTCGGTCTATGTCAGTCGGTCGGTCTCGGTTGATCGGTCTATGTCGATCGGTCTATGTCGGTCGGTCAGTATGTGTGTCAGTCGGTCTATGTCGCTCGGTCGGTCTATGTCGGTCGATCTATGTAGGGTCGGTTGGTCTATGTCAGTCGGTCGGTCTCGGTTGATCGGTCTATGTCGGTCAATCTATGTCGGTCTGTCGGTGTGTGTTAGTCGGTCTGTGTCGGTCGGTCGGTCTATGTCGCTTGGTCGGTCTATGTCGGTCGGTTGATCTCTGTCAGTCGGTCGGTCTATGTTGGTCAATCTATGTCAGTCGGTCGGTCTATGTCGGTCGGTCAGTCTCTGCCTGTCTGTCGGTCTATGTTGGTCAATCTATGTCAGTCGGTCGTTCTATGTCGGTCGCTCTATATCAGTCGGTCTATGTCGGTTGGTCGATCTATGTCAGTCGGTCGGTCTCTGCCGGTCGGTCGATCTATGTTGGTCAATCTATGTCGGTCGGTTGGTCTGTGTCGGTCGGTCTCTGCCTGTCTGTCGGTCTATGTTGATCAATCTATGTCGGTCGGTCGTTCTATGTCGGTCGGTCTATGTCAGTCGGTCTATGTCGGTCGGGCTATGTCGGTCGGTCGGTCTACGTTGGTCGGTCGGTCTCTGTCTGTCGGTCGGTCAATGTCTGTCGGTTGGTCTCTGTCGGTCAATCTATGTCGGTCGGTTGGTCTCTGTCGGTTGGTCTCTGTCTGTCGGTCAGTCTCTGTTGGTCGGTTGGTCTCTGTCGGTCGGTCTATGTAGGTCGGCCTATGTCAGTCGGTCGGTCTATGTCGGTCGGTCGGTCTATGTCGGTCGATCTATGTCGGTCGGTCGGTCTATGTCAGTCAGTCGTTCTCTGCCAGTCGGTCGGTCTCTGCCGGTCGGTCGGTCTATGTCGGTCAATCTATGTCGGTCGGCCAGTCTATGTCGGTCGGTCGGTCTCTGCCTGTCTGTCGGTCTATGTTGGTCAATCTATGTTGGTCGGTCTATGTCGGTCGGTCTAAGTCAGTCGGTCTATGTCAGTCGGGTGGTATCTGCCTGTCGTTAGGTCTATGTTCGTCAATCTATGTCGGCCGGTCTATGTTGGTCGGTCTATGTCGGTCGGTCTATGTCAGTCGGTCTATGTCGGTCGGTCGGTCTATGTCGGTCGGTTGTTCTCTGTCGGTTGGTCTATGTCGGTCGGTTGGTCTCTGTCGGTCGGTCTCTGTCTGTCGGTCAGTCTCTGTTGGTCAGTTGGTCTATGTCGGCAGGTCTATGTCGGTCGGTTGGTCTATGTCAGTCGCTCGGTCTATGTCGGTTGGTCGGTCTATGTCGGTCGGTCGGTCTATGTCGGTCGGTCTATGTTGGTCATTTTGTCCATGTCGGTCAGTCTATGTCGGTCGGTTGGTCTATGTCAGTCGCTCGGTCTAGGTCAGTTTGTCGATCTATGTGTGTCAGTCTATGTTGGTCGGCCTATGTCGGTCGATGTCGGTCAGTCTATGTCGGATGGTCGGAATATGTCGGTCAGTCTATGTCGGTCGGTCGGTCTACGTCGGTCGGTCTATGTCGGTCGGTCTTTGTCGGTTGGTCGGTCTATGTCGGTCGCTTGGTCTATGTCAGTCAGTCGATCTATGTCGTTCGCTTGGTCTATGTCAGTCGGTTGATCTCGGTCAGTCGGTCTCTGCCGGTCGGTCGGTCTATGTCATTCGCTCGGTCTATGTTGGTCGGTCGGTCTATGTCGGTCGGTCGGTGTATGTCGGTCGGTCGGTCTATGTCATGGGTCTGTGTCAGTCGGTCGGTCTCGGTTGGTCGGTCTATGTCGGTCGGTCGGTCTATGTCGGTCGGTCGGTGTATGTCAGTCGGTCGGTCTATTTCAGTCGGTCTATGTCGGTCGGTCGATATCGGTTGGTCGGTCTATGTCGGTCGGTCGGTCTATGTTGGTCATTTGGTCCATGTCGGTGGGTCTATGTCGGTCGGTCTATGTCGGTCGGTCGGTCAGTCAATGTCGGTCGCTAGGTCTATGTCAGTCGGTCGATCTATGTCGTTCGCTTGGTCTATGTCAGTCGGTTGATCTCGGTCGGTCGGTCTCTGCCGGTCGGTCGGTCTATGTCGGTCAATCTATGTCGGTCGGACGGTCTATGTCATTCGGTCGGTCTATGTCGGTCGATAGGTCTATGTTGGTCGGTCTATGTCGGTCGGTTGGTCTCTGTCGGTTGGTCTATGTCGGTCGGTTGGTCTCTGTCGGTCGGTCTCTGTCTGTCGGTCAGTCTCTGTTGGTCAGTTGGTCTATGTCGGTCGGTCT
Source organism: Cetorhinus maximus (assembly GCF_964194155.1). Taxonomy (NCBI): domain Eukaryota; kingdom Metazoa; phylum Chordata; class Chondrichthyes; order Lamniformes; family Cetorhinidae; genus Cetorhinus; species Cetorhinus maximus. The sequence goes on from NC_135885.1 coordinate 109,936,599, forward strand.
ATGACGGTCGGTTGGTCTATGTCAGTCGCTCGGTCTATGTTGGTCATTTGGTCCATGTCGGTCGGTCTATGTCGGTCAGTCGGTCAATGTCGGTCGCTAGGTCTATGTCAGTCGGTCGATCTATGTCATTCGCTTGGTCTATGTCAGTCGGTTGATCTCGGTTGGTCGGTCTCTGCCGGTCGGTCGGTCTATGTCGGTCAATCTATGTCAGTCAGCCGGTCTATGTCATTCGGTCGGTTTATGTCGGTCAAGCGGTCTATGTCAGTCGGTCTATGTCAGTCAGTCGGTCTCGGTTGGTCGGTCTATGTCGGTCGGTTGGTCTACGTCGGTTGGTCGGTGTATGTCGGTCGGTCTATTTCGGTCGGTCTATGTCGGTCGGTCGGTCTATGTCGGTCGGTCTATGTCGGTCGCTTGGTCTATCTCAGTCAGTCGATCTATGTCGGTCGCTAGGTCTATGTCAGTCGGTCGATCTATGTCGTTCGCTTGGTCTATGTCAGTCTGTTGATCTATGTTGGTCGCTCAGTCTATGTCATTCGGTCGGTCTATGTCGGTCGATCTGTCTATGTCGGTCGGTCGCTCTCGATTGGTCGGTTTATGTCGTTCGGTCTATGTTGGTCGGTCGGTCTATGTCGGTTGGTCGGTGTATGTCGGTCGGGCGGTCTATGTCAGTCGGTCTATGTCAGTCAGTTGGTCTTGGTTGGTCGGTCTATGTCGGTCGGTTTATTTCAGTCGGTCTATGTCGGTCGGTCGGTCTCGGTTGCTCGGTCTATGTCGGTCGGTCGGTCTATGTCGGTTGGTCGGTGTATGCCGGTCAGTCGGTCTATGTCAGTCGGTCGGTCTCGGTTGATCGGTCTATGTCGGTCGGTCTATGTCGGTCGGTCAGTGTGTGTGTCAGTCGGTCTATGTTGCTCGCTCGGTCTATGTCGGTCGGTCTATGTCGGTCGATCAATGTCGGTCGGTTGGTCTATGTCAGTCGGTCAGTCTCGGTTGATCAGTCTATGTCGGTCAATCTATGTCGGTCGGTCAGTGTGTGTTAGTCGGTCTATGTCGCTCGGTCGGTCAATGTCGGTTGGTCGATCTATGTCAGTCGGTCTATGTCGGTCGGTCGGTCTATGTCGGTTGGTCGGTCTATGTCGGTCGGTTGATCTCTGTCAGTCGGTCGGTCTATGTCGGTCGATCTATGTCAGTTGGTCGGTCTCTGCCAGTCGTTCGATCTATGTCGGTCAATCTATGTCGGTCGGTCGGTCTATGTCGGTCGGTCAGTCTCTGCCTGTCTGTCGTTCTATGTTGGTCAATCTATGTCGGTCGGTCGTTCTATGTCGGTCGCTCTATATCAGTCGGTCTATGTCGGTCGGTCGATCTATGTCAGTCGGTCGGTCTCTGCCGGTCGGTCGATCTATGTCGGTCAATCTATGTCGGTCGGTCGGTCTCTGCCTGTCTGTCGGTCTATGTTGATCAATCTATGTCGGTCGGTCGTTCTATGTCGGTCGGTCTATGTCAGTCGGTCTATGTCGGTCGGGCTATGTCGGTCGGTCGGTCTACGTTGGTCGTTCAGTCTCTGTCTGTCGGTCAGTCTAGGTCTGTCGGTTGGTCTCTGTCGGTCAATCTATGTCGGTCGGTTGGTCTCTGTCGGTTGGTCTCTGTCTGTCGGTCAGTCTCTGTTGGTCGGTTGGTCTCTGTCAATCGGTCTATGTAGGTCGGTCTATGTCGGTCGGTCAGTCTATGTCGGTCGATCTATGTCGGTCGGCCGGTCTATGTCGGTCGGTCAGTCTCTGCCTGTCTGTCGGTCTATGTTGGTCAATCTATGTTGGTCGGTCTATGTTGGTTGGTCTATGTCAGTCGGTGTATGTCGTTCGGTCGGTCTATGTCGGGCGGTTGGTCTCTGTCAGTCGGTCTATGTCGGTTGGTTGGTCTCTGTCGGTTGGTCTATGTCGGTCGGTTGGTCTCTGTCGGTCGGTCTCTGTCTGTCGGTCAGTCTCTGTTGGTCAGTTGGTCTATGTCAGTAGGTCTATGTCGGTCGGTTGGTCTATGTCAGTCGCTGGGTCTATGTCGGTCGGTCGGTCTATGTCGGTCGGTCTATGTTGGTCGTTTGGTCCATGTTGGTCAGTCTATGTCGGTCGGTTGGTCTATGTCAGTCGCTCGGTCTATGTCAGTTTGTCGATCAGTGTGTCAGTCTATGTTGTTTGGTCTATGTCGGTCGATGTCAGTCGGTCTACGTCAGTCGGTCTATGTCGGATGGTCGGAATATGTCGGTCAGTCTATGTCGGTCGGTCGGTCTACGTCAGTCGGTCTATGTCGGTCGGTCTATGTCGGTCGGTCTATGTTGGTCGGTCGGTCTATGTCGGTCGGTCGGTCTATGTCGGTCGCTTGGTCTATGTCAGTCGGTCGATCTATGTCGTTCACTTGGTCTATGTCAGTCGGTCGATCTATGTCGTTCGCTTGGTCCATGTCAGTCGGTCGATCTATGTCGGTCGCTCGGTCTATGTTGGTTGGTCGGTGTATGTCGGACGGTCGGTCTATGTCGGTTGGTCGGTGTATGTCGGACGGTCGGTCTATTTCAGTCGGTCTATGTCGGTCAGTCGATCTCGGTTGGTCTGTCTATGTCGGTCGGTCTATGTCGGTCGGTCGGTCTCGGTTGGTCGGTTTATGTCGGTCGGTCTATGACGGTCAGTCGGTCTATGTCGGTTGGTCGGTGTATGTCGGTTGGTCGGTCTATGTCGGTGACTTGGTCTATCTCAGTCGGTTGATCTATGTCAGGCGGTCGGTCTATGTCGGTCGATCGGTCTATGTTGGTCGCTGGGTCTATCTCAGTCGGTTGATCTATGTCGGTCGCTCGGTCTATGTCAGTCGGTCGCTCTCGGTTGGTTGGTTTATGTCAGTCAGTCTATGTAAGTCGGTCTATGTCGGTCGGTCTATGTCGGTTGGTCGGTCTATGTCGGTCGGTCGGTCTATGTCGGTCGGTCGGTCTCGGTTGGTCGGTTTATGTCGGTCGGTCTATGTCGGTCGGTCGGTCTATGTCAGTTGGTTGGTGTATGTCAGTCGGTCGGTCTATGTCCGTCGGTCTATGTCAGTCGGTCGGTCTCAGTTGGTCGGTCTATGTCGGTCGGTCGGTCTATGTCGGTTGGTCGGTGTACGTCGGTCGGTCAGTCTATTTCAGTCGGTCTATGTCGGTCGGTCGGTCTCGGTTGGTCTATGTCAGTTGGTCGGTCTATGTCAGTTGGTCGGTCTATGTCAGTCGAATTATGTCGGACTATGTCAGTCGGTCGGTCTCTGCCAGTCGGTCGGTCTCTCCCGGTCGGTCGGTCTATGTCGGTCAATCTCTGTCGGTCAGTCGGTCTATGTCGGTCGGTCGGTCTCAGTCGGTTGGTCTATGTCGGTCGGTTGGTCTCTGTCGGTCGGTCTCTGTCTGTCGGTCGGTCTATGTCGGTCGGTCGGTCTATGTCGGTTGGTCAGTCTATGTCGGTTGGTCGGTCTATGTCAGCTGGTCGGTCTCTGCCAGTCGGTCGGTCTCTCCCGGTCGGTCGGTCTATGTCGGTCAATCTCTGTCGGTCAGTCGATCTAAGTCGTTCGCTTGGTCTATGTCAGTCGGTTGGTCTATGTCGGTCGGTTGGTCTCTGTCAGTCAGTCTCTGTCTGTCGGTCAGTCTCTGTTGGTCAGTTGGTCTATGTCGGTCGGTCTATGTCGGTCGGTTGGTCTATGTCAGTCACTCGGTCTATGTCGGTTGGTCGGTCTATGTCGGTCGGTCGGTCTATGTCGTTCACTTGGTCTATGTCAGTCGGTCGATCTATGTCGTTCGCTTCGTCTATGTCAGTCGGTCGATCTATGTCGGTCGCTCGGTCTATGTTCGTCAGTCGGTCTATGTCGGTCGGTCGGTGTATGTCGGTCGGTCGGTCTATGTCACGGGTCTATGTCAGTCGGTCGGTCTCGGTTGGTCGGTCTATGTCGGTCAGTCGGTCTATGTCGGTTGGTCGGTGTATGTCGGTCGGTCGGTCTATTTCAGTCGGTCTATGTCGGTCAGTCGATCTCGGTTGCTCTGTCTATGTCGGTCGGTCGGTCTATGTCGGTCGGTGTATGTCGGTCGGTCGGTCTATGTCAGTCGGTCTATGTCAGTCGGTCGGTCTCGGTTGGTCGGTCTATGTCGGTCGGTCGGTCCACGTCGGTCGGTCAGTCAATTTTGTTCGGTCTATGTCGGTCGGTCGGTCTATGTCGGTCGGTTTGTCTATGTCAGTCGGTCTATGTCGGTCGGTTGGTCTACGTCAGTCACTCGGTCTAAGTCGGTTGGTCGGTCTATGTCGGTCAGTCGGTCTATGTCGGTCGGTCTATGTCGGTCGGTCTATGTCGGTCGGTCTATGTCGGTCGGTCGGTCTATGTCGGTCGCTTGGTCTATCTCAGTCGGTTGATCTATGTCGGGCGGTCGGTCTATGTCGGTCGGTCGGTCTATGTCGGTCGCTTGGTCTATCTCAGTCGGTTGATCTATGTCGGTCGCTCGGTCTATGTCAGTCGGTCGCTCTCGGTTGGTTGGTTTATGTCAGTCGGTCTATGTAAGTCGGTCTATGTCAGTCAGTCGGTCTCGGTTGGTCGGTCTATGTCGGTCGGTCTATGTCGGTTGGTCGGTGTATGTCGGTCGGTTGGTCTATTTCCGTCGGTCTATGTCGGTTTATCGGTCTATGTCGGTCGGTCGCTCTCGATTGGTCGGTTTATGCCGGTCGGGCGGTCTATGTCAGTCGGTCTATGTCAGTCAGTCGGTCTCGGTTGGTCGGTCTATGTCGGTCGGTTGGTCTATGTCGGTTGGTCGGTTTATGTCGGTCGGTCTATTTGGGTCGGTCTACGTCGGTCTAGGTCGGTTGGTCTATGTCGGTCGGTCTATGTTGGTCATTTGGTCCATGTCGGTCGGTCTATGTCGGTTGGTCTATGCCATTCGGTCGATCTATGTCGTTCGCTTGGTCTATGTCAGTCGGTTGATCTATGTCGGTCGCTCGGTCTATGTCATTCGGTCGGTCTATGTCGGTCGGTCGCTCTCGGTTGGTCGGTGTATGTCGGTTGGTCTATGTCAGTCAGTCGGTCTCGGTTGGTCAGTCTATGTCGGTCGGTCTATGTCGGTCGGTCGGTCTATGTCGGTTGGTTGGTGTATGCCGGTCGCTTGGTCTATGTCAGTCGGTCGATCTATGTCGGTCGCTTGGTCTATGTCAGTCAGTCGATCTATGTCGTTCGCTTGGTCTATGTCAGTCGGTCGATCTATGTCGGTCGCTTGGTCTATGTCGGTCGGGCTATGAAGGTCGGTCTATGTCACTCGGTCGTATATGTCGGTCGGTCGATCTATGTCGTTCGCTTGGTCTATGTCAGTCGGTCGGTCAATGTCGTTCGCTTGGTCTATGTCAGTCGGTTGATCTATGTCGGTCGCTCGGTCTATGTCATTCGGTTGGTCTATGTCGGTCGGTCGCTCTCGGTTGGTCGGTGTATGTCGGTCGGTTTATGTCAGTCAATCGGTCTCGGTTGGTCGGTCTATGTCGGTCGGTCTATGTCGGTTGGTCGGTGTATGTCGGTCGGTTGGTCTATTTCAGTGGCTCTATGTCAGTCGGTCGGTCTCGGTTGGTCGGTCTATGTCGGTCGGTCTATGTCGGTCGGTCGGTCTATGTCGGTTGGTCGGTGTATGCCGGTCGGTCGGTCTATGTCAGTCGGTCTATGTCAGTCGGTCGGTCTCGGTTGGTCGGTCTATGTCGGTCGGTCGGTCTATGTCGGTTGGTCGGTGTATGTCGGTCAGTCGGTCAATTTTGTTCGGTCTATGTCGGTCGGTCGGTCTATGTCGGTCGGTTTGTCTATGTCGGTCGGTCTATGTCGGTCGGTTGGTCTATGTCAGTCACTCGGTCTAAGTCGGTTGGTCGGTCTATGTCGGTCGGTCGGTCTATGTCGGTCGGTCTATGTCGGTCGTTCTATGTTGGTCATTTGGTCCATGTCGGTCGGTCTATGTCGGTCGGTCTATGTCAGTCGGTCGATCTATGTCATTCGCTTGGTCTATGTCAGTCGGTTGATCTATGTCGGTCGCTCGGTCTATGTCATTCGGTCGGTCTATGTCGGTCGGTCGCTCTCGGTTGGTCGGTGTATGTCGGTCGGTCTATGTCAGTCGGTCGGTCTCGGTTGGTCGGTCTATGTCGGTCGGTCTATGTCGGTTGGTTGGTGTATGTCGGTCGGTTGGTCTATTTCAGTCGGTCTATGTCGGTCGGTCGGTCTCGGTTGGTCGGTCTATGTCGGTCGGTCTATGTCGGTCGGTCGGTCTATGTCGGTTGGTCGGTGTATGCCGGTCGGTCGGTCTATGTCAGTCGGTCTATGTCAGTCGGTCGGTCTCGGTTGGTCGGTCTATGTCGGTCGGTCGGTCTATGTCGGTTGGTCGGTGTATGTCGGTCAGTCGGTCAATTTCGTTCGGTCTATGTCGGTCGGTCGGTCTATGTCGGTCGGTTTGTCTATGTCGGTCGGTCTATGTCGGTCGGTTGGTCTACGTCCGTCACTCGGTCTAAGTCGGTTGGTCGGTCTATGTCGGTCGGTCGGTCTATGTCGGTCGGTCTATGTCGGTCGGTCTATGTCGGTTGGTTGGTGTATGTCGGTCGGTTGGTCTATTTCAGTCGGTCTATGTCGGTCGGTCGGTCTCGGTTGGTCGGTCTATGTCGGTCGGTCTATGTCGGTCGGTCGGTCTATGTCGGTTGGTCGGTGTATGCCGGTCGGTCGGTCTATGTCAGTCGGTCTATGTCAGTCGGTCGGTCTCGGTTGGTCGGTCTATGTCGGTCGGTCGGTCTATGTCGGTTGGTCGGTGTATGTCGGTCAGTCGGTCAATTTCGTTCGGTCTATGTCGGTCGGTCGGTCTATGTCGGTCGGTTTGTCTATGTCGGTCGGTCTATGTCGGTCGGTTGGTCTACGTCCGTCACTCGGTCTAAGTCGGTTGGTCGGTCTATGTCGGTCGGTCGGTCTATGTCGGTCGGTCTATGTCGGTCAGTCTATGTTGGTCATTTGGTCCATGTCGGTCGGTCTATGTCGGTCGGTCTATGTCGGTCGGTCGGTCTATGTCGGTCGCTTGGTCTATCTCAGTCGGTTGATCTATGTCGGTCACTCGGTCTATGTCGGTCGGTCACTCTCGGTTGGTTGGTTTATGTCGGTCGGTCTATGTCGGTCGCTCGGTCGATGTAGGTTGGTCGGTGTATGTCGGTCGGTCTATGTAAGTCGGTCTATGTCAGTCAGTCGGTCTCAGTTGGTCAGTCTATGTCGGTCGGTCTATGTCGGTTGGTCGGTGTATGTCGGTCGGTTGGTCTATTTCAGTCAGTCTATGTCGGTCGGTCGGTCTCGGTTGGTCGGTCTATGTCGGTCGGTCTATGTCGGTCGGTCAGTCTATGTCGGTCGCTTGGTCTATCTCAGTCGGTTGATCTATGTCGGTCACTCGGTCTATGTCGGTCGGTCGCTCTCAGTTGGTTGGTTTATGTCGGTCGGTCTATGTCGGTTGCTTGGTCGATGTAGGTTGGTCGGTGTATGTCGGTCGGTCTATGTAAGTCGGTCTATGTCAGTCAGTCGGTCTCAGTTGGTCGGTCTATGTTGGTCGGTCTATGTCGGTTCGTCGGTGTATGTCGGTCGGTTGGTCTATTTCAGTCGGTCTATGTCGGTCGGTCGGTCTCGGTTGGTCGGTCTATGTCGGTCGGTCTATGTCGGTCGGTCGGTCGTTCTATGTCAGTCAGTCTATGTCGGTCGGTCGGTCTCGGTTGGTCGGTCTATGTCGGTCGGTCGGTCTATGTCGGTCGGTCGGTCTCGGTTGGTCGGTTTATGTCGGTCGGTCTATGTCGGTCGGTCGGTCGGTCTATGTCGGTTGGTCAGTGTATGTCGGTCGGTCGGTCTATGTCAGTCGGTCTATGTCAGTCGGTCGGTCTCAGTTGGTCGGTCTATGTTGGTTGGTCGGTCTATGTCAGTTGGTCGGTGTATGTCAGTCGGTCGGTCTATTTCAGTTGGTCTATGTCGGTCGGTCGGTCTCGGTTGGTCGGTCTATGTCAGTCGGTCGGTCTCTGCCAGTCGGTCGGTCTCTCCCGGTCGGTCGGTCTATGTCAGTCAATCTCTGTCGGTCAGTCAGTCTATGTCGGTCGGTCGGTCTCTGTCGGTTCGTCTATGTCAGTCGGTTGGTCTCTGTCGGTCGGTCTCTGTCTGTCAGTCGGTCTATGTCGGTTGGTCGGTGTATGTCAGTCGGTCGGTCTATGTCAGTTGGTCGGTCTATGTCAGTTGGTCGGTCTATGTCAGCCGGTCGGTCTCTGCCAGTTGGTCGGTCTCTCCCGGTCGGTCGGTCTATGTCGGTCAATCTCTGTCGGTCAGTTGGTCTATGTTGGTCGGTCGGTCTCTGTCGGTTGGTCTATGTCGGTCGGTTGGTCTCTGTCGGTCAGTCTCTGTCTGTCGGTCAGTCTCTGTTGGTCAGTTGGTCTATGTCGGTCGGTCTATGTCGGTCGGTTGGTCTATGTCAGTCACTCGGTCTATGTCGGTTGGTCGGTCTATGTCGGTCGGTCGGTCTATGTCGGTCGGTCTATGTTGGTCACTTGGTCCATGTCGGTCGGTCTATGTCGGTCGGTTGGTCTATGTCAGTCGCTCGGTCTATGTCAGTTTGTCAATCTGTGTGTCAGTTTATGTCGGTCGGTCTATGTTGGTCGATGTCAGTCGGTCTATGTCAGTCGGTCTATGTCGGATGGTCGGAATATGTCGGTCAGTCTATGTCGGTCGGTCGGTCTACGTCGGTCAGTCTACGTCGGTCGGTCTATGTCGGTCGGTCGGTCTATGTCGGTCGCTTGGTCTATGTCAGTCGGTCGATCTATGTCGGTCGCTTGGTCTATGTCAGTCGGTCGATCTATGTCGTTCGCTTGGTCTATGTCAGTCGGTCGATCTATGTCGGTCACTCGGTCTATGTCGGTTGGGCTATGAAGGTCGGTCGATGTCGGTCGCTTGGTCTATGTCAGTCGGTCGATCTATGTCAGTCGCTCTATGTCAGTCGGTCTGTCGATGTCAGTCGGTCTATCTCGGTCCGTCAATGTCAGTCGCTCGATCTATGTCAGTCGGTGGGTCTACTTCAGTTGGTCATTCTATGTCAGTTGGTCTATGTCGGTCGGTCGGTCTATGTCAGTCGCTCGATCTATGTCAGTCGGTCGGTCTATGTCAGTCGGTCGGTCTATGTCGGTCGGTCTATGTCGGTCTGTCTGTCTATGTCGGTTGGTCTATGTCGGTCGGTCTATGTCAGTCGCTCTATGTCAGTCGCTCTATGTCGGTCGGTCGATGTCAGTCGCTCGGTCTATTTCGGTCGGTTGGTTAGTCTATGTCGGTCTGCCTATGAAGGTCGGTCGATGTCGGTCGGACGGTCCATTTCGGTCAGTAGATCTATGTCGGTCGGTCGATCTATGTCAGTCGGTCTATGTCGGTCAATGTCAGTCGGTCGGTCAGTCGGTCAGTCGATGTCGGTCAGTCTTTGTCGGTCGGTCAGTCAATGTCGGTCGGTCTTTGTCGGTCGGACAGTCTATGTCGGTCGGTCTATGTCGGTCGTTCTATGTCAGTCCGGGGTGTCTATGTCTGTCTGTCTATGTCGATCGGTCTATGTCGGTCGGTCTATGTCAGTCCGGGGTGTCTATGTCGGTCGGTCTATGTTGGTCGGTCTATGTCAGTCGGTCCGTCCATTTCGATCAGTCGGTCTATGTCAGTTGGTCGGTCTATGTCGGCCAGTCTATGTCGGTTGGTCCATGTCGATTGCTCTATGTCAGTCGTTCTATGTCAGTCAGTTGATCTATGTCGGTCGCTTGGTCTATGTAAGTCGGTCGGTTTATGACAGTCGGGCTATGAAGGTCGGTCGATGTCGGTTGCTCGGTCTCTGTCGGTCGGTCGGTCTATGTCGGTCGGTTTATGTCGGTCCCTCGGTTTATTTCGGTCGGTCTCTGTCGGTCTATGTCGGTCGGTCTACCTCGGTCGGTCTATGTCAGTCGGTCGGTCTGTGTCGGTTGGTCTGTGTTGGCCTGTCTTTGTTGGTTGGTCGGTCTATGTCGGTCGGTCGGTGTGTGTCAGTCAGTCTATGTCGGTCGGTCGGTCTATGTCGGTCGGTCGGTCTAGGTCAGTCAGTCGGTCTATGTCGGTCGGTCTATGTCAGTCGATCTATGTCGATCGATCTATGTCGGTCGGTCGGTCTATGTCAGTCGGTCGGTCTATGTCTGTCGGTCGGTCTCTGCCAGTCGGTCGGTCTATGGTGGTCGATCTATGTTGGTCGGTCGGTCTATGTCGGTCGGTCGGTCTATGTCGGTCAGTCGGTCTATGTCGATCAATCTATGTCGGTCGGTCTATGTCGTTCGGTCGATGTCGGTCGGTCGGTCTATGTCGGTCGGTCGGTCTATGTTGGTTGGTCTATGTCGGTTGGTCGGTCTCTGTCTGTCGGTTGGTCTGTGTCATTCCGTCTCTCAGTCGGTCTATGGCCAGAATTTTCCGGCTGACTTGCGGATGGCGATATTTTGGTGGGCCGCCATTAATTGAAGGGGTCGTTAAGCCCCTTATCTTGCCAATTGCGTCCGATTTTGAGGGTCCTATACGAACTTCGGGTCAGCGCACGGGCCCAATGGGAAGGTGGGTAGAAGATTATTTAAGAAAACTTTTGCAATGTCGGGATATGTGGACTCAGAGGGGTTCTTCATGTTTTACACAAAGTTTTAATTGCTGAAAGTGTTTAAAAGTTGCCTGTTTGATTGTTAGCAGTTCTCATTGATTTCCAAGAGCTTCTTGTGTACTTTGAAACCAGTCTGCAGACAGTAATCTTTCCCGGGCCTGCAGCTTTCCGGAGGCCTCCATTTAGCCTGGAGCTATGGGCTCTGACCTCTCCACTGGAGGTAGCTCCCCTGAGGCGGAAGGGAGGGATAGAATAAGGAGGCCAGGAGTGGACAATCAGCCACCTTTGGGAGGCCAGGCACAGCCACATGGGGCGCAGGGCCAAGAGGTTGTCCAAGGTGGAAGGGGCTGCAGAAGATGCCACTATCCTGCTGCCAGGGTATACAGGCGGAGAAGCAGCTATCTCAATGTGACTGAGGTGCAGTGGTGAAGGAGGCTCTGACTGTCAAGGGAAACAGTCACCTATATCTGTCAGATGATTGGCCCTGAGATCTCCCCTAGCTGTGTGGGTGGACAACCCATGCCAGCGGCTCTGAAGGTCACAGTTGCCCTCCACTTCTATGCCTATGGCTACTTCCAGGGCTCAGTGGGTGATCTTTGCAGTGTCTCCTAATCAGCTGTCCACACTTGTGTCAAGCAGGTCACAGACGCTCTGTTCAGACGGGCATTGACCTTCATCCACTTCCGCTGTGACCAGGCAAGCCAGACACAGCAAGCCAGAGGCTTCGCGGCCATTGCTGGCTTCCCCCACGTCCAGGGTGCAATAGGCTGTACACATGTGGCCATCAAGGCACCAGCAGGTGAGCCCAGTGCCCTCATCAACAGAAAAGGCTTCCACTCCATGAACGTGCAGATAGTGTGTGGTCACAGGATGCTGATTCTACAAGTCTGTGCAAGGTACCCAGGCAGCTCCCACGATGCCTACATCCTCAGACACTCCCAGGTGCCAGGGCTCTTCAGTGCTCCAGCTCAGCTGGATGAATGGCTGCTGGGTGACAAGGGCTATCCCCTCAGAAGGTGGCTCATGATGCCTCTCCACCATCCAAGAACAGAAGTTGAGCAGCGGTACAATAGGAGCCACGCCTCCACAAGGGCTGTGGTGGAGAGAGCTATCGGTCTTCTCAAGATGCGCTTCCGTTGCCTGGACCGCTCAGGGGGCACACTCCAGTATCCCCCAGATCACGTCTCTGTGATAGTGGTAGCATGCTACGCTCTGCACAATCTTGCACTGGAAAGGGGGGATGCAGTTGACGATGAAGATCTTGACACACTGGATGAGGCTGCTCATGTTGAATCCAGCAGTGCCTCAGAGGATGAGGAAGCACAGGGTAATGATGAGGGGCACAACGATGACCCGCGTTTACACCAAGGAGGCAGGGACACCCGGGACAATTGAATCCAAAGAACTTTCAGCTAGCTCCACATGCATGGATCAGCAGGAGCAACATTGTCTGGCACTTCCACATGTGGCACTTAGGTGCTACATCTTCCACCTCATCAGCTGCAACTAAGCTGCAACAGAAACATCAATGTCCACTCAAACACTCATGATAAATATGTGAAAAAGAAAAATGCACCACAAACAAAAGACCCTCAACCATGGTAACAAAGGTGGACTTTATTCTGTCCAAAACAAAAACACACAGCACTTGTTAGCGATCACAAAAATATGGGTCCTTAATCTAAGGCCAACACAAAATCACCAGTGACAAACCCAGGGAGTGCGTAAGGTACCTTATGCTTACGTTTTTGGGTGCTATGTCTAGGTGCTGCCCCATCGCTCGGAGTGGCTTGTGAGACAGCCTGCTGACTCTGCTGTCCTATTGGCCTTGATGACCTAGGTGGATGTCCTCTGGCCCGTCGAGCCTGTGATGGCCCCGCCTGTGAGGAAGTGGCCAGCTCCTGAACTGGCACCTCCCCAGTCGTCACAGCCACAACAGAAGAAATGTTGACTGGCAGAGGGGCGGAGGTGCTGCTGCCCTCACCTGGAGTGCCCTGAGAGGAGCTCGCAGCAACGGCAGGCAGCTGCTGCGCCAACGTGAGGTCCAAATCTACCTCCCTGCTCACTGCAGATGCATGGGCACCGAGTGCCGGTGCTTGGTGTCCACAACATCTCCCACAATGGAAAACACCACCTGTGGCCAGTACCGCTGTGAGGGCTTGCAGGTCAGAGTATATCCCAATCATATTTTGATCCATTTGGTGGAAGCCCCTCTCTATGAGAGTTGCCAATCTCTCATTGGAGGAAGCCTGAAGCTCTGCCCTGAGGGCCAAACCTTCACGTGCACTCTGCCTGGACTCCTCCATCGCATTCCCTCATGCAACCCTGCCAGATGCAAACGCACTTCCTGCCGCCTGTCCTGCAGCTGCTGCATTGGGGACAACTCCAGAGGCACGTCATCAGTGCCGGACTCAGCATGTGCCTCATCCCCTGCAGCCCTCTGGCTGCTGACGCCATCGGCACTCTCTGCCCCTACCATCTCCTCCAACGATCGTGATGTGCCCTCTCCACTGTGACCCGGGACACTAGCCGACGGTAAAGTCCCCACCGAGGTGTGTGTGTCTGTGCTGGTGCCTGGCTGGCTGAAATGATGTGTCGTAAGTTGCACATGTTGGCCCTCAGGTGTGGAGGGGGGGCCGCGGGGTCAAGGTGCGGCTCGCTGTGGTGGTGATGCTGAAATTAACAACAAGGACACTGCATCAGTTAGCATACATTCAGTTCAACCTTTCATCCCTTTCTCCCCCAGCCTCATAAGACACTCACCCTTCAAGACCCTAAGGATAAGAATATTGGTGAGATGGGAAAGAGTCAAGAGGAGCCCCAACCATTAAACGCACATGCAGACAGGCTGGTCAGATGGCCTCAGGAATGCTACATGGCATGTTATATAACATAGGAGTGGGGAGAGTGCAGAGGTACCTGACCTGGATGCATTCTGGCCTGGATAGTTGCGGTGCTGAGGAAACATCGCAAACAGTAGTGACATTTGCCGTGGATCTCAGGAGATTTAAAGGTCACATTATTGGCCTTCATTCCGTTAAGAGGGGCATAGACCGGGTGGGCAAAAGGCAACATTTCCCCTTGGTGCAGGGATGAGTAACGTGGTGGCATTTATCTAAGTTGAGTGCCATGATGTTCACAGCTAAGGTGCTGAGGACCTTTTGGACAAAGTAATGTGGGGCGCACTGGCTGAAAGGGTGCTGGAGGTCCCAAACCCCCTCAGATGAAATAACTCATTGGGTGTGCAGCAGCGATCCAATGGCATGTTAGACCATGGTGATAGTGGTCACAAATGGGATAAGGTGACTTTGGAAGGCGGTGGAGATGTGATTCCTCAAGGGGACGAGGGTCCCTTCTGTATAACCCACACATCAGAATGTCTCAGTCTGTGAATTGTTTCAGCATTAACGATTGCAGCAACCATCAGTAGTTTGGATGGTGGGCAGACAGAGCGGATGGGACTGTGGACCTCAAATACCCACCCGCCGGACCCCAGCCTCGCCGCTTTGGCCTCCTGACTGCTGCCCAGCTCCATGGCCTGCTCTTCGAAAGGCGTGAGGCACTGCAGGAGGTCGTGCCCACCTCCAGTGCTCTGGTGCTCCCGGGCATTGTGGTGAGCTTTTGCCTGCAAAACAGAGAAGAGGATTTATTGGGGCTGATCGCTCATGTACTCTGCACGCGCACACCGCATCCCAACCACAGTGGCCCATCTGAGGCCTCCAACGGCTCCTGTCCACACTACCAGTGATGAGTCCCCAGAAGATAGTACGGCTGGTCCAAAACCCCTCCCCCAACGGCTACCTTGGACACATTCGGCATCCATCACTTTGAATAGCACACGGGTCTTAGCGCCCATGGCAAGGAGGCACAACTAGGTGCAGCGCCGATGCCAGCAGATGGCACTTGGCCAAAACACCATGAGGCACCCCCTGCACCATCTCATTACCATCAATATGACATATGTTGGAGTTCTGAGAATGTGTCTAGCAGCGTCCCCTGCAGGTTGCCCCCAGACTACACAAATGCCACAAAGACCAACATATGCTACGGGGAGAACCCTTCTCCTCAGCCACTAAGGCTGGTGTAAGCATGGTCAGTACCTGTTTTCCCACCCAGCTTGAGCCAGATGCCCTATGCAGTAAGGACAGCAAGACATGGTTGGTGGGGGGGGGCGGTCAAAGGCGAAGGCTGCCTTCTGGGTCAAATGGCCAAGACCGACATGGTATTCACCCGTCCAGAGAGCAGCAAATCATTGAATCTTTTTCTGCACTTGGTGCCAATGCGCCGCACATCATCATGGGCACTTGCAGCGTCACCCACCTCCTCCCACACCTGGCTGGTGACATGGGGTGCCCTCCTCCTCCCATCCTCCGGATACAGAACATGCCAATGGATAGACACCTCTTGAAGGAGGACAGCAAGGCATGCATCTGAAAACCGGAGGGCACAGTGACCCCCCCGCTGGCCTCTCCTGCAACCTCCCCCCCTCCTCCTGCTCATGCTGCTGTCCATTCGGTCCTCCCTCCCTCCCTCTCTCCACGAGTGGCCATGGTGCACTGCACTGCCTCAAGCAGGCTGCCTGGCCACTCTTTATACAGGCTGCCGGCTCCCCATTGGAACTGGCAGTCTGAGGCCGCCCATCCCCGCGACTATTTTCCCGTTCTTCCCGGGAGTCGCTAACCCACTGGGTGGGCCTTAATTGGCCCGCCTGCGGAAAATGGCCGCACGGCCCATTTCTCCAGCGGCAATCGGCCACCTGACTGCCACCGAGTCGGTCAGGCCCGCCCGACAGACAAACGGAAAATTCTGACCAATATGTCACAGGAATATCTCAGACCAAGTTCTACAACCCTTGGCACTCTGCTAATGACCTAGTAAATACACTGTATAGTCTGACACTAAGGTTTAAAGACCACAATGTCTCCAGGTTTTCATTTGTTCCTGGGGCAGGGGGAAGTTACAGAGTGTTTGTAACTTCAGTAAAATTGGATGGTGCCATTGTGTTTGTGGTTCTGGTACACAAATACGTAATTGAATATGAAAACATAAATTTTATGAAATATTTATGTGGACAGCACCACTGGAAACTCAAGTGTGGAACTGAGCCATAGGGAGCAGGAAGACCCCAAGTTCAACTGGTTTCAGCTAGGCCAGGGTTCTCAATTGTTTGAGCTCGAGAGAGGAGGAAGTCAACAACAGTTCCTTCTCGATGTGAGAAGAAAATTGCACCAAACTCTGGGGAGAAGACAATGGTATGGAACTGGGTGAATTGCTCCTTCAGAGAGCCAGCACAGACATGATGGGTGAATGGCCTCCTTCTGTGCTGTAACCATTCTATGATTCCATTCTATGATGTTAGCATGGTAGTATAACACATTGTTCTACCACCATATTGTGTAACTTCTTGGAGATGCAAAGAATTCATACAATAAGTTATTTGGGATGCAGTGGTTACACTGATGATTCCCTACCAGGAAAAAGGGAAAATCAGGAAGGCCACTTCACAAGCAAAATTCTGCAATACTGGAAATCAGAAAGAATAGCAAAACATGCTGGAAATAATTGGAAGGTCTGGCAGCATTTGTGGATAGAGGAAGAGAGCTAATGGGTGGGATTTAGCCAGGCAAGGGAGGCAGGTTTTGCTGGTACAGGGAATTAAATTCTCTAATAATGCAATCTTATCACCATCTGCCCTCTTCTGGGTTTCACTGGGGCAAGTTGAGGTGAATGGGGGAACCCCCTTTGGATCTGACAGGCAACCAATTAAGGTACTTAAGCATTTATAAATGCTGTTTTAACTCTAAAATATGGATGTAACAGCCAGGGTACCTGTTTATTGACATGTCAACAACTCCTCAGATGCGCTGGGTGAGTGCAGAGCAGGAAGAGTTTCTTCAGTGAAACTGACAAAGAAAACAGGCTTTGATCAGTGAAACTGCAAGTGCTTCAGCCATGGGCAAGGTGAGAGGCTGCTGTTCAAAATACTACTCCTCTTGGAGAGAGTGATTTCTTCTTGGCAAATAGTTGTCAACTTTTTGAAAGGCACTTCAGCTGTTTAGCACTTTACTCATTGCAGTCCTCTTCTGGAAGCCTTTACCATGGCATTGAAGCAACATATGTAACACCACCTAAAACCTCCTATAAGAAACAAGAAGAGCAGCAACTCCAACAGTAGAAGCAGGAGCAATACCAGCAGCAGCAGGAGCAGGTGCTTTCTCCTCAGCAGCATGCCCCTCTACAAGTTAGAGGGGATGGATGCCAAGGGGGGGAGGCAAAGTGGTAATGCTGCTGGACTAGTAATCCAGAGACCGAGGGTAATGCTCTGGGGACCCGGGTTCAAATCCCATCACGGCAGTTGGTGGAATCTGAATGCAATAAAAATCTGGAATTAAAAGTCTAGTGATGACCAAGAAACCACTGTCGACCGCTGTAGAAACCCATCTGGTTCACAAATGTCCTGCAGGGAATGAAATCTGTCATCCTTACCTGGTCTGGCCTACATGTGACTCCAGACCCACAGCAATATGGTTGACTCTGAAATGGCCTAACAAGCCACTCAGTTGTATTGAACCGCTACAAAGTCACAAGAAAGGAATGAAACCAGACGGACCACCCGGCATCGATCTAGGTGCCAGAATCGACAACAGCAATCTCAGCCCTGCTGACCCTGCAAAGTCCTCCTTACTAACATCTGGGCCAAAACTGGGAGAGCTGTCTCACAGACTAGTCAAGCAACAGCCTGATAAAGTCATCCTCACAGAATCACACCTTACAGACAATGTCCCAGACACCACCATCACCATCCCTGGATATGTTCCATCCCACCGGCAGGACAGGCCCAGCAGAGGTGGCGGCACAGTGGTACACAGTCAGGAGGGAGTTGCCCTGGGAGTCCTCAACATTGACTCTGGACCCCATAAAGTCTCATGGCATCAGATCAAACATGGGCAAGGAAACCTCCTGCTGATTACCACATACCGCCCTCCCTCAGCTGATGAATCAGTGTTCCTCCATGTTGAACATCACTTGGAGGAAACACTGAGGGTGGCAAGGGTGCAGAATGTACTCTGGTTGGGGGACTTCAATGTCCATCACCAAGAGTGGCTCGGTAGCACCACGACTGGTTGAGCCCTAAAGGGCATATCTGCTAGACTAGGTCTGCGGCAGATGGTGAGGGAACCAACAAGAGGGAAAAACATACTTGACTTCACCTCCACCAACCTGCCTGCCGCAGATGCATCTGCCCATCACAGTATTGGTAGGAGGGACCACCGCACAATCATTGTGAAAACAAAATCTCACCTTCACATTGAGGACACCCTCGTTGTGTTGTTTAGCACTACCACTGTGCTAAATGGGATAGATTTTGAACGGATCTAGCAACTTAAAACTGGGCATCCATGAGGCGCTGTGGGCCATCAGCAGCAGCAGAATTGTACTCGAACACAATCTGTAACCTCATGGCCTGGCATATCCCCCACTCTACCATTACCATCAAGCCAGGGGGTCAACCCTAGTTCAACGAAGAGTGCAGGTGGGCATGCCAGGAACAGCAATACCTAAAAATGAGGTGTTAGCCTGGTGAAGCTACAACATAGCTACAACTTGTGTGCCAAACAGTTTAGCAGCAAGTGATAGGCAGAGCTAAGCAATCCCACAACCAACGGATCAGATCTAAGATCTGCAGTCCTGTCACATCCAGTCATGAATTGTAATGGAGAATTAAACAACTCACTGGAGGAGGAGGCTCCAGAAATATCTCCATCCTCAGTGATAGAGAAGCCCAGTACATCAGTGCAAAAGATAAGGCAGAAGCGTTTGCAACAATCTTCAGCGAGAGGGTGATCCATCTCGGCTTCCTCCGGAGGTCCCCAGCATCACAGGTGCTAGTCTCCAGCCAGTTCAATTCACTCCACATGATATCAAGAAATGGCTGAAGGCACTGGATACTGCAAAGGCCCCGACAATATTCTGACAATAGTACTGAAGACTTGTGTTGCAGAACGTGCTGCACCCCTAGCCATGCTGTTCCAGTACAGCTACAACACTGGCATCTACCAGGCTATGTGGAAAATTGCCCAGGTATGTCCTGTCCACAAAAAGCAGGACAAATCCAATTACCAACCTATCAGTCTATTCTTGATCATCAGTAAAGTAATGAAAGGGGTCATCAACAGTGCTATCAAGTGGCACTTGCTTAGCAATAACCTGCTTACTGATGCCCAGTTTGGGTTCCGCCAGGGCCACTCAGCTCCTGGCCTCATTACAGCCTTAGTTCAAACATGAACAAAAGAGCTGAACTTTCAAGGTGAGGTGAGAGTGACTGCCCTTGACATCAAGGCCACATTTGACTGAGTGTGGTATCAAGGAGTCTTAGCAAAACTGGAGTCGATGGGAATCAGGGGATAACTCTCCGCTGGTTGGAGTCATACCTAGCACAAAGGAAAATGGTTGTGGATGTTGGAGGTCAGTCATCTGAGCTCCAGGATATCACTGCAGGAGTTCCTCAGGGTAGTGTCCTCGGCCCAACCATCTTCAGCTGCTTCATCAATGACCTTCCTTGCAGCATAAGGTCAGAAGTGGGAATGTTCACTGATGATTGCACAATGTTCAGCACCATTTGTGACTCCTCAGGTACTGAAGCAGTCCATGTCCAAATGCAGCAAGACCTGGACAATATCCAGGCTTGGTCTGATAAGCGGCAAGTAACATGCGTGCCACACAAATGTCAGGCAATGACCATCTCCAATGAGAGGGAATCCAACCATCACCCCTTGATGTTCAATGGCACTTCCATTGCTGAATCCCCCTCTTTCAACATCCTGGGGGTTGTCATTGGCCAGAAACTGAACTGGACCAGCTATATAAATACAGTGGCTCAAAGAGCAGGTCAGAGGCTAGGAATCACGCGATGAGTAACTCACCTTCTGATTCCCCAAGGCCTGTCCACTATCTACAAGACACAAGTCAGGAGTGATGGAATACTCCCCACTTGCCTGAATGAGTGCAGCTCTCGCAACACTCAAGCAGCTCGACACCATCCATGCTAAAGCAGCCCGCTTGATTGGCACCACATCCACAAACACTCACTCCACCACCGATGCATAGTAGCAGCAATGTGTACCACCTACAAGATGCACTGCAGGAATTCACCAAGGCTTCTTCAACAGAATCTTCGAAATCCACGACTACTACAATCTAGAAGGACAAGGGCAGCAGATACATGGAACACCACCACCTGGAAGTTCCCCTCCAAGCCACTCACCATCCTGAATTGGAAATATATCGTTGTTCCTTCACTGTCGCTGGGTTAAAATCCTGGAACTCCAACCCTAACAGCATTGTGGGTGCACCTACATCACATGGACTGCAGCGGTTCAAGAAGGCAGCTCACCAGCACATTCTCAACGGGAACTATGGATGGGCAATAAATGCTGGCCCAGCCAGTGAAGCCCACATGTTGTGAACGAATAAAAAAAAATCTAGCTGAAAGGAGGCGAGACCCCCAAACGGGGAATACAGGCAAAGGGTCTGCTCTTTCCACATTTCTGAGCACTAGCACCTCAGGAGGATTAGGATTTCACGGCAAAGAGAATCTAACCATCGCCCTTTGACATTCAATGGCATTACCATCGCTAAATACCGCACTATCAACATCCTGGGGGTTACTATTGACCAGAAACTGAACTGGACTAGCCATATAAATACTGTGGCTACAAGGGCAGGTCAGAGGTTCAGAATCGTGCAACGAATAACTCACCTCCTGACTCCCCAAAGCCTGTCCACCATCTACAAGGCATAAGTCAGGAGTGTGATCGAATGCTCCCCACTTGCCTGGATGAGTGCAGCTCCAACAACACTCAAGAAGCTCAACACCATCCAGGACAAAGCAGCCTGCTGATTGGCACCAGATCCACAAACATTAACTCCATCCACCACCAATTGAACAGTAGCAGCAGTATGTACCATCTACAAGATGCACTGCAAAAACTCACCAAGACTCCTTAGGCAGCATCTTCCATACCCACAATCACTACCATCTGGAACAAGGGCAGCAGACACATGGAACGCCACACCTGGAAATTCCCCTCCTAGCCACTCACCATCCTGACTTGGAAATATATCACTGTTCCTTCACTGTCGCTGGGTCAAAATTGTGGAACTCCCTCCCTAACAGCACTGTGGGTGTACCTACACCACATGGGCTGCAGTGGTTCAAGAAGGCAGCTCACCACCACCTTCTCAAGGGTAATTAGGGATGGGCAGTAAATGCTGGCCTAGCCAACAATGTCCATATCCTGTAAATGAATTTTTAAAAATCACTGCTAACATCTGCAGCCTCCTGGATCAGGATCTTCTTCCTCGTAGAGCAGTTGAGCATGCACTGCAAGTGGCTGTTAAAGGTGCCAATCATTGGAGGGTCTTCCCACCTCACCACCACCATTGGATCTCTGCCTCTCACCAGGTGTATAGACTCATAGGGCTGGATTTAATACTGAAGGTGAGTTTACTGGACTCTAGCGTACATGTTGGTGGTGAGGACACCTCTGTTTGGCCAGCTCGCCAAGCTTCCATTTTTAAGCAGATGGGGCTTTATTATTATGAGGCAAGACCTCCACCTCTCCTTAGGAGGAAGTTCCGCCAATTGAAGGCTGGGAGCTCTGCAGTACTGGCAGCACCACTGTGTGCGGTGGGCACTGCCAAGACTGCACCAAGAACATTGGGGAGGTATTCCGCGAGGGCCAAACCTACAGGTAAGTAAGTATTCTTGCCAACCTGGAGGGGGGCATGAATGGGGTGGGGGCGGGGGAAGTTAGACAGGGCAGGGAGGGTAAATGCAGAGAAAACTATGAAGGGGAGGGGGCCCTCCAATTGGCACCTGGGGCCCAGAAATGGGGAACCCCTTCCCCTTTGATGGGTCACCAGCCCACAGAATGAAACCTGCTGGGCTACACATTGGGCACAGACCTCTTCTTCACCCATCAAATCTGAAGAGTGGTCAGATGAAATGGGCATTAATTGCCCACGTAAGGGCTTCAATTGACCCATGGGCCAGTAGTCCTCCCAACACCTCCCCCACCACTTGTAAAATTGTGGCAGGCAGGGGTGGTCAGAGAGTGTGTATGCCATGGCGCCCTATTATATGGGTCCACCCATCTGCTTTCTTGCCTCAGATGGCCCATAAAATACAGCCCGTAGAGTCATTTAGAGTACATCAAGTCCATGCCAGCTCCAGGGAGCATTGAGTCAGTCCCGCTTCCACCACTCTGGTGGGCAGTGAGTTCCAGGTCATTGGCACTCGCTGCATAAGAAAGGTTTCTCCTCACATTCCCCTGGCATCTCTTGCCCAAAACCTTAGATCTATGCCCCCCTAGTCCTTGTACTATATGCTAATGGGAACAGATTTTCCTTGTTGACCTTATCCAAACCTGGCATAACCTTGTACACTTCCATCTTTGAAATCTTCCCTCAATCTCCTTTACTCCAGGGAGAACAACCCCAGCTTTTCCAGCCAAATCGACTCACCCATCCTTGGAAACATTCTCGTAAAGCGCTTTGGCACTGTTATGACCGATGTAGTTAGTAAAATTTATTTATTTAAAAATCCCAGAGGAAAACTTTAAACTATAATTTTAATGTTGCAGTGCAGAGGTAGCTGGGTGTCCTCGTGCATGAATCACTGAAAGCTAGTATGTAGGTACAGCAGGTAATAAGGAAGGCAAAAGGAATTTTGGCATTTATTGCTGAAGGAATAGAGTATAAAATAGTGTTTTTGCAACTTTACAAGGCATTGGTGAGACCGCACCTGGAGTACTGTGCACAGTTTTGGTCCCCTTACTTGAGGAAGGATGTAGTTTGCACTGGAGGTGGTTCAGAGGAGGTTTACTAGATTGATTCCAGAGATGCGGGGCTTGTCCTATGAGAAGAGGTTGAGCAGTTTAGGACTATACTTTCTAGAGTTTAGAAGAATGAAAGCAGATCTAATTGAGGTATATAAGATGCTAAAGGGGATAGACAAAGTAGGCGTGGAGTGGCTGTTTCCCCCTGTGGGGCATTCTAGAACAAGAGGCCATAGTATTAGGCTAAGGGGTGGTAGATTTAAATCAGAGATGAGGAGGAATTACTTTTCTCAAATGGTCGTGAATCTGTGGAATTCACTACCTCAGAGTGCAGTGGATGCCGGGACACTGAATAAATTTAAGGAAGAGATAGACAGATTTTAAGTTAGTAATGGGTTGAAAGGTTATGGGGAGAGGGCGGGAAATTGGAGTTGAGGCCAAAATGAGATCAGCCATGATTGTATTGAATGGCAGGGCAGGCTCGAGGGGCTGAATTGCCTAATCCTGCTCCTAGTTCTTCTGTTCTTAGGCTATTAAGCGTTCTGTTTGAGATGTGACCTTGAATTCAGGAATCAGGCCATCCGTTCAAGGTTTTACATTAAGCTAAATGAAACATTTTATTAATTTACACAGGTTAAAATATATGTACACATGGCTGCAAATTACTACTTTCATAACTTATAACAAATTCCCAAACTAATCTCCATTAAGACAACAATAACCCATAGACTAAACCAAACACAAGGCAAAGTATTTTCACCTTACAATTCAAAATGAGGTAAAAGCAAAAAACTGCGGATGCTGGAAATCCAAAACAAAAACAAAACTACTTGGAAAAACTCAGCAGGTCTGGCAGCATCTGCGGAGAGGAGCACAGTTAACGTTTCAAGTCCAAATGACCCTTCAACAGAACTAAGTAAAAATAGAAGAGAGGTGAAATATAAGATGGTTTAAGGGGGGATGGGATAAGTAGAGCTGGATAAAGGGCCAGTGATAGGTGGAGATAACCAAAAGATGTCATAGACAAAAGGACAAAGAGGTGTTGAAGGTGGTGATATTATCTAAGGAATGTGATAATTAAGGGTAGAAAGCAGGACAAGCAAAGTACAGATAGCCCTAGTGGGGGTGGGGTGAAGGAATCAAAAAAGGCTAAAAGGATAAAACAATGGATGGAAATACATTTAAAAATAATGGAAGTAGGTGGGAAAAGAAAAATCTATATAAATTATTGGAAAAAAAAGAGGGGGGGAATCAGAAAGGGGGTGGGGATGGAGGAGAGAGTTCATGATCTAAAATTGTTGAACTCAATATTCAGTCCGGAAGGCTGTAAAGTGCCTAGTCGGAAGATGAGGTGCTGTTCCTCCAGTTTGCGTTGAGCTTCACTGGAACAATGCAGCAGGCCAAGGACGGACATGTGGGCATGAGAGCAGGGTGGAGTGTTGAAATGGCAAGTGACAGGGAGGTCTGGGTCATGCTTGTGGACAGACCGAAGGTGTTCTGCAAAGCGGTCACCCAGTCTGCGTTTGGTCTCTCCAATGTAGAGGAAACCGCATTGGGAGCAACGAATGCAGTAGACTAAGTTGAGGGAAGTGCAAGTGAAATGCTGCTTCACTTGAAAGGAGTGTTTGGGCCCTTGGACGGTGAGGAGAGAGGAAGTAAAGGGGCAGGTGTTGCACCTTCTGCGGTTGCATGGGAAGGTGCCGTGGGAGGGCGTTGAGGTGTAGGGGGTGATGGAGGAGTGGACCAGGGTGTCCCGGAGGGAACGATCCTTGCGGAATGCCGCCAGGGGGGGTGAAGGGAAGTTGTGTTTGGTGGTGGCATCATGCTGGAGTTGGCGGAAATGGCGGAGGATGATCCTTTGAATGCGGAGGCTGGTGGGGTGATAAGTGAGGACAAGGGGGACCCTATCATGTTTCTGGGAGGGAGAAGAATCTGTGAGGGTGGATGCGCGGGAGATGGGCCGGACACAGTTGAGGGCCCTGTCAACCACCATGGGTGGAAACCCTCGGTTAAGGAAGAAGGAGGACATGTCAGAGGAACTGTTTTTGAAAGTGGCATCATCAGAACAGATGCGACGGAGGCGAAGGAACTGAGAGAATGGGATGGAGTCTGTACAGGAAGCGGGGTGTGAGGAGCTGTAGTCGAGGTAGCTGTGGGAGTCAGTAGGCTTGTAATGGATATTGGTGGACAGTCTATCACCAGAAATTGAGACTGAGAGGTCAAGGAACGGAAGGGAAGTGTCAGAGATGGACCATGTGAAAATGATGGAGGGGTGGAAATTGGAAGCAAAATTAATAAATTTTTCCAGGTCCAGACGAGAGCATGAAACAGCACCGAAGTAATCATCGATGTACCGGAGAAAGAGTTGTAGGAGGGGGCCGGAGTAGGAC
Organism: Cetorhinus maximus; assembly: GCF_964194155.1. Classification (NCBI taxonomy): domain Eukaryota; kingdom Metazoa; phylum Chordata; class Chondrichthyes; order Lamniformes; family Cetorhinidae; genus Cetorhinus; species Cetorhinus maximus. The sequence goes on from NC_135885.1 coordinate 109,961,477, forward strand.
TGGAACAAGGAATGTTCCACATACCCCATAAAGAGACAGGCATAGCTGGGGCCCATGCGGGTACCCATAGCCACACCTTTTATTTGGAGGAAGTGAGAGGAGTTTAAGGAGAAATTGTTCAGTGTGAGAACAAGTTCAGCCAGACGGAGGAGAGTAGTGGTGGATGGGGATTGTTCGGGCCTCTGTTCGAGGAAGAAGTGGAGAGCCATCAGACCATCCCAGTGGGGGATGGAGGTGTGGAGGGATTGGACGTCCATGGTGAAGAGGAGGCGGTTGGGGCCAGGGAACTGGAAATTGTTGATACGATGTATGGTGTCAGAGGAATCACAGATGTAGGTGGGAAGGAACTGGACAAGGGAAGAGAGAATGAAGTCAAGATGGCAAGAAATGAGTTCCGTGGGGCAGGAACAGGCCGACACGATCGGACTGCCGGGAGAGTCCTGTTTGTGGATTTTGGGTAGGAGGTAGAAGCGGGCCGTCCGAGGTTGGGTGACTATCAGGTTGGAAGCTGTGGAAGGAAGATCTCCAGAGGAGATGAGGTCAGTAACAGTCTTGGAAACAATGGCTTGATGTTCAGTGGTGGGTCATGGTCCAGGGGGAGGTAGGAAAAAGTGTCTGCGAGTTGACGCTCAGCCTCTACGAGGTAGAGGTCAGTGCGCCAGACAACAACAGCACCACCCTTGTCAGCGGGTTTGATGACAATGTTAGGGTTGGACCTGAGAGAACGGAGTGCAGTAAGTTCAGAGAGAGACAGGTTAGAGTGGGTGAGAGGAGCAGAGAAGTTGAGACGACTAATGTCACGCCGACAGTTCTCAATGAAAGATCAAGAGAAGGTAAGAACCCAGAGGGATGGGTCCAGGTGGAGGGAGAATATTGGGTAAAAGGATCCGTTGAACGGGGAGAGGACTCCTGCCCAAAGAAGTGAGCACGGAGACGAAGACGGCGGAAGAAGAGTTCAGCATCGTGCCGAGCCCGAAATTCTTTGAGATGAGGGCGTAAGGGTATGAAACTAAGTCCTTTTCTGAGCACTGAACGTTCAGCATCGGAGAGGGGAAGGTCAGGGGGTATTCAAAATTCAAAATGAGGTTCTTTTCACTGTGGAGACAGTTGGAGGTTTGCAGCTGCCTTTTGGTCTTACATTGCCTCTGCTCTGCACACCCGAAAACTACTGATTGAATTCAAATTCTCATTGTCTCACCAGTCTCTTTGAACTTTACCTTTTAACCATTCATTGTACCAATTTTATTAGTAATATAAACATATGACTTGGTATCTGCTAGATAGGCATCAAGTTTCCATCCCACTTCTTGAATGCTCTATTCAAAAAATGCAAATGCACGCTTTCTCTCTTACATATCAAAACTAGTACATATCAAAGCACCCAGACCAGCTGGCTTTAATCCAATTAGACATACCTCCAGGCCAAACCTCCATTTTAAAAGAAAAATATTTTTCAAAATGTTATATACATTAATAGCTTTATGACATACGCCCGCTCAAGGACTCTCGCATCCTTAAAGATTGAAAGATTATAGCAAGCTCTCTACCCCCACTTCCTTCAGCAACCTGGGATGCAAACCATCCAGCCCAGGTGACTTATCTATCCTAAGCTCGTGTCTCCTCCCTCTCAATGTCCACCTTATTGCCGAGATATGTCTTCTACACAAGAAGCAGGAAAAATCCAACCCAGCCAATTACCGCCCCATCAGTCAACTCTCGATCATCAGTAAAGTAACGGAAGGGGTCATCAATAGTGCTATCAAGAGGCACTTGCTTAGCAATAAGCTGCTCACTGACACTCAGTTTGGGTTCTGCCAGGATCACTTCTGGAGAGTGACTGACTGCCCTTGACATCAAAGCAGCATTTGACCAAGCGTAGTATCAAGGAGCCTGATCAAAACTGGGGTCAATGTAAATCAGGGGGGTGGGGGGTGGGTGGTGTGGAAAGCTGGTTGGAGTCATACCTAGCACAAAGGAAGATGGTTGTGGTTGTTGGAGGTCGATCATCTCAGTTCCAGGACATCACTGCAGGAGCTCCTCAGAGTGGTATCCTAGGCCCAAATTATCTTCAGATGCTTTATTAACCACCTCCCATCATTAGGTCAGAAGTAAGGTTGTTCGCTGATGATTGCAAAATGTTCGTCACCATTTGTGACTCCTCGGATACTGAAGCAGTCCATGTCCAAATGTAGCAAGTCCTGGACAATGTCCAGGCTTGAGCTGACAAGTGGCAAGTAACATTCGCGCCATGCAAGTGCCAGACAATGATCATCTCCAACAAGAGAGAATTTAACCATCATCATGCCATTCAATGACATTACTATCAATGAATCCTCCACTATCAACATCCTGGGTGTTACCATTGATCAGAAACTGAACTGCACTAGCCATATAAATACTGTGGCTACAAGAGCAGGTCAGAGGCTAGAAATCCTGTGGCGAGTAACTCACCTCCTGACTCCCCAAAGCCTGTCCACCATCTACAAGGCATTAGTCAGGAATGTGATGGAATATTCTCCACTTGCCTGGATGAGTGCAGTTCTAATAACAGTCAAGAAGCTTGAAACCACCGAGGACAAAGCAATCCCCCACTTGATTCACACCCCATCCACAAATATTCACTCCTTCCACCACCAATGTGCAGTGGCAGCAGTGTGTACCATCTACAAGATGCACTTCAGGAACTCACCAAGGCTCCTTAGACAGCACCTTCCAAACACAGAACCACTACCATCTAGAAGGACAAGGGCAACAGACACATGGGAACACCAGCAACTGGCAGTTCCCCTCCAAGCCACTCACCATCCTGATTCGGAAGTATATCGCCATTCCTTCACTGTCGCTAGGTCAAAATCCTGGAACTCCCTCCCTAACAGCACTGTGGGTGTACCTACACCACGTGGGCTGCAGTGGTCCAAGAAGGCAGCTCACCATCACCGTCCCGAGGGCAATTAGAGATGCACGATACATGTTGGCCTAGCCAGCAATGCCCACATTCCATAAATTAATTTTAAAAAAACTTTCCCATGCACACTGAACCTTTGGCCTTCAAACTATTGTATGTCTCAGGGCCCTAACATTGTGAAATCTACATGCTGGGGTTCCCCTTCAGTTGTCCAGTTGAGATGACTTGCATTTCCATGGGCCTCCAATGACCCAACTCCCATACAGCATCTCAGGATCTCCACCATGAGGCTCTCCATAGTCGCGACAAGCCCAACCATTGTTCCATCACTTTCTTCCCCTCCCCCAATCACCAACACCCTCTTCTCCATGACCAGTGACACCCAACCCTGGTATAACATTCGACCTGCCCATCCTCACCCTTCAACCCTCCCCCATTACCTTGAGAAACGTCAATTAATGTAAGAGGTCCCCTTCCACCCCGAGAATCCCACCCTCGTTACTATAGAATTGCCCACCATCATCTGCCCACCCCCCCTGAATCTGCATCCATCTCCACGTTCCCACTAACCATACTCAGCGCCCCTTCACAAGACATTGTATCACCTTCACCCTCCCAACCTACTGGCTCCCACTGCCCTTTTAACCCTCACCATCCCAAGCTACCATGATTACCCTCAGTTTGTACCTCAGGAATCCACCATTGACTCCACCAACCCCGTCTCTGTGAACTCCTTCAGACCCCTACACCCCTCATGCCACTTCAGGCCTCTACAAATCCCCCACCCGCAACCCAGCATGGCTGTTCCCACCCCCCCATCCATTCCAGCTGATGCATTGAAAGATTCCTCTTCCCATAGCACCCACAACCTCACCCGCCCTCCTCTAGGCCTGAATGCCCCACCTTTTCATTCCTCTCCTTACGCGTCTTTTGCCCCCAAACAACCCGAGACCCTTGCCGCCTAACAGGACCTCCTGCAGCCTTCCACCTGCAGCTGAAGGGTCCGAGCCCTGGGCGAAGTCTCTGGATGAAGGGTCTGAGCCCAGAGCGAAGTCTCCGGATGAAGGGTCTGAGCCCAAAGCGAAGTCTCCGGATGAAGGGTCCGAGCCCTGGGCGAAGTCTCCGGATGAAGGGTCCGAGCCCTGGGCGAAGTCTCTGGATGAAGGGTCCGAACCCTGGGCGAAGTCTCTGGATGAAGGGTCCGAACCCTGGGCGAAGTCTCGGGATGAAAGGTCCGAGCCCTGGGCGATCTCCGGATGAAGGGTCCGAGCCCTGGGCGAAGTCTCCAGATGAAGGGTCCGAGCCCTGGACGATCTCCGGATGAAGGGTCCAAGCCCTGGGCGCAGTCTCCGGATGAAGGGTCCGAGCCCTGGGCGAAGTCTCCGGATGAAGGGTCCGAGCCCAGGGTGAAGTCTCCGGATGAAGGGTCCGAGCCCTGGGCGAAGTCTCGGGATGAAAGGTCCGAGCCCTGGGCGATCTCCGGATGAAGGGTCTGAGCCCTGGGCGAAGTCTCCAGATGAAGGGTCCGAGCCCTGGACGATCTCCGGATGAAGGGTCCAAGCCCTGGGCGCAGTCTCCGGATGAAGGGTCCAAGCCCTGGGCGAAGTCTCCGGATGAAGGGTCCGAGCCCAGGGTGAAGTCTCCGGATGAAGGGTCCGAGCCCTGGGCGAAGTTTCTGTGCTGAGAATAACCACCTCCTGAATGCTGCTGCGAGGAAAAGATCCACGTGATTGATGTTCCACCCACCCAGTGCTGCACTTGGTGTTCCAGGGTCTCCATCTTGTCCTGCATCTCCACAAGCTACCCAAAGCCTTCTTAAGGTAAGTCCCAACTTTTACACGCCACACTGGGCCAGGTGTGTGCTGGACTAGTTTGATTTTCCGCTGGCATCGCGGACGATTGGTGTGGAGTGGGGGAGTGATTCCGGTTGGGCCTTCATCTGCATCCCTTTAGTGGTATGCTAATTGGTTATGCACTGGCCTCTGGTGGAGATTGTGACCCGCCATGGCGGGCGATCGCAGAAGATCCCACCATCAGTATAGGCTGGCGTGAAACAGATGTTTGGGCCTCCCGCCGAATTCTTCCCTCCCTACCTGCCATTAAAGTTACCGCGGGCGGTGGGGGGGAGGACTGAGAGAATTCTGCCCTTTTGAGTTCTGAGAATAACAGTACGCAACAGCTTGACCAAGATTTCACCAGGTGATTGGTCCACAGAACTTTCAAAATTTGTTCTCTTTTTATTTGCATCTTGGGAGAAATGGTGTAGTGGTAATGTCGCTGGACTAGTAATCCAGAGACCCAAGCTAATGGTCTTGGGACATGGGTCCAAATCCTACCCTGGCAGCTGGTGGAATTTAGCTTCAGTTAATAAACTTGGAAGAGAAAAAAGTGCTGTTGATTTTTGAGCCATTGTTGCCTTCTGGTCTGCAAGTATAAACTGTAATCACAATAACTGACCTCCTAATTATCTTCGAGTTCTCTATGAAAATAATTTTACTCTCAATTTTCTCTACTTAAGCAAATCCAAGCTTTGGGGAGAATGCTTCCACTCTCAAAGACACCATGTCAGTATTGAACATGTATATCTGTGGATACCTGCTCACTGTATTGAAATGATACCTCATAACAAATTGGAGCAGGAGTAGGCCATTCGATCTATCTGTTTTGCCGTTCAATTAGATCATGACTTATCCGATTATGGCCTTAACTCAACTTTCATCATGCCCCTATTTCATCATGAGTTCAGGGTCTAGATGAGGTTTCTTTAGGGTTTGCCTGTTACCCTAAGAATGCTACCATAGGCTTTTTTTAATGAAACCACTCGTTTATTTTCAGATCTATATACATCTCCATACTCTACAGGAGGTTGTACTTCTGCTTCCCATCAGATCTCAGTTACTTAATCATGTGACATTGCATCATTTTCACATCAGTATCAGGTCCTCCTGATGTAAATCCTTTACACCACATCTTCCCCTAAGTGTTTTTTCCCAACTATATACATCCTCCTACATCACCCCCAAAGTCTCAGACTTCACAAGGTTAGCCTCTGTGGTGCCGTGACCAATCTGCCTGATCTGGGCCTGATTTCATTTCGAAGTTGATGACAAGCTGCACTCTCTCATTGTTCAATCTTCCACCTGGGTAGGAAGGATATGGAGTTAAGGAACCAGAAGCAAGTTGGAACTCTTTCAGGTTGTAGAGTTTCAATTTGTTTCTGGCTCCTTAACTCCATCCGGATCTAATTAGTATGTCCAAGGTTCCATTGGTTTTCTTTCCAATGATATCAAGGCTCTCTGGTTCCTTCTGACATTTCCCTGGTCATCTCAATTCTATAAGATCTCGGCTATGGAGTTCTTTTTAATACAATGCCTTCTTTCTGTCAATCTCGTATCCACATTCTCTCCTCGGGCTGAAGCACTTTCAGATCTTGTGTCTGAAGTTGAAATTATGAGCTTGACTGCCCCTTTGTTGCTCCTCATGTTTTCTCACTCTCTCATGATCATCTGAGGAAATGTTAGGTTGTATTGTTTGTTGTAGAGCTGGAAGACCCTTCTTCCAGAGACTTCGCCCAGGGCTCGGACCCGTCAATAGTTCTGATGCTGAGAACCCATTTTTTAGCTGTGAGGTTCTGTAGTTAAGAAGGGCTAAGTTAATACATTCATTCTTTTTCATCAAAAACTTGATTCTTCAAATTCCTCTTTCTACTTCTCCTTTCAACAAAAGATATCAAGACGAACTAGTCACATGCATAAAACCATATTCCTGTGCAAAGTTATGGAACAGCATGTTAGCAAACTAAGGACTGACACCACAATGTCCGGGATGTCATCTGTCGCGAAGATTATTTTTAGTGATGTAATGACTATCTCCGTCATGATGCCTTACAGTGTACTCACTTCAAACCATTTGGAGAAGTAATCAATGATGATGATGAAAACTTTGCCTTTGAATGCAAATAAATTCATTCCCAGGTGTTCCCATGGCCTTGAAAGAAAAGAGTGTGCCAGTTGTTCATTCTGCTGTTGGCTATTCACTGCACACGTAAGGCAATTCGTGATTAACTCTTCAATGGAGCAACTGCTGCCTGGCCACCAGACTGACTACTGGGCTCTTGCTCAGCATTTCACTATTCCCTAGTGACTTTGACGTATTTTCTGGAGAATGACGAGTTGAAGTGTTTTAGGGATGACTAGTCTGTCACTTAAATACTAAGAAACCATCAATAATTGTGAGATGTTTTCTCTACTTGAAGTACTGACAAAGTACTGGGCTGTTAGGAGTACAATCTGGCCATCCTCTTTGTATCTATCTGGCAATACTCTTATTTGGATGCAGTCTTCATCCTGTTGTTGTGCTTGCTTAATTTCTTGTGATCTCTTTTCCGTGGCTGGTAAGTGTTTGGCAATGAGCTAAATATATGCTTCCATTTCCTCAGTAAAATTTAAATCTTCTAGTTTGATTCCTTCCACTTGTATTCTTGATAGTGCATCTGCTGTCACAGAATTGCTATGGTGCAGAAGGAGGCCATTCAGCCCATGGTGTATGCACTGACTCTCTGAATGAGCATTATGACTCAGTGCCATTCTCCTGCCTTTTCCCCGTAACCCTGCACATTATTTAAATAGAAACAATATCTAATTCTGCTTGAATGGCACAACTGAAGCTGTCTCCACCACACTTCCAGGCAGTGCATTCCGGACCCAAACCACTCGCTGTGTGAAAAGGTTTTTACTCACATTGCATTTGCTTTTGCAAATCATTTTAAATCTGTGCCCCCTCATTCTCAATCCTTTTATGAGTGGGAACAGTTTCTTCCTATCTACTGTCTCCAGCCCCCTCATGATTTTGAACACATCTATCAAATCTCCTCTTAGCCTTCTCCTTTCCAAGGAGAACAGTCTCAATTTTTCCAATCTATCCTCATAACTGAAGTTTCTCAACCCTCGAACCATTTTTGTAAACCACTTCTGCACTTTCTCCAATGCATTCACATTCTTCCTAAAGTGTGGCACCCAGAACTGTACACAATACTCCAGCTAAGGTCTAGCTGGTGTCCTATACAAATTCAGCATAACCTATTTGCTCTTGTACTCTGTACCCTTATTAATAAAGCCTAGGATACCATATGCTTTATTAACTGTTCTCTCCGCTTGCCCTGTCACCTTTAATGACTTAGGCATATGTACACCCAGATCCCTCTGCTCCTGTACACACTTCAGAGTTGGACCCCTTATTTTATATTATCTCTCCATGTTCTTCCTACCAAAATGAATCACCTCACACTTCTCTGCATTGAACTTCATCTGCCACCCATCTGCCCACTCCACCAACTTGTCTATGTTCTTTTGAAGTTCAACACAGTCCTTCCCACAGTTAACAATGTTCCAAGTTTTGTATCATCTGCAGGCTTTGAAATTATCCCCAGCACATCAAGATCTAGGACCAGGATTTTCCCGTCAGCGAGCGGAGGGATGGGGCCCACTCGCCGACGCGTAAAATGACGCATGGTGACGTTGGGCAGAACTCCCGATGTCACTGCGCCCCATTTAAATTTTCAGGTAGGCGGGTCTCAGCAAAATCAGCTGCGCGCCCGCCGACCTGTCAATGGCCAATTGAGGCCATTGACAGAGTCATTTAAGTAATTAATGGACCTGCCTGTCCAACCTTAAGGTTGGTGGTCAGGCCAGGAGCCCTGGTGGGCAATAGAAAGAGCATGAAACCTCATCCACGGGCGGGATGATGTTTCATGTAGGCTTTTAAAAATTTAATTAAAGTGTTTTTAAAAGTTATGGACATGTCCCAACTCATGTGAGAGTGTCACATGAGGGGACATGTCAGGGGATTTTTTTTCCCTGTTTTGAATAATTTTTAATGTAGAGCCGATCTCTCTGAGGCAGCACTTAGCCTCAGGGAGATGAGTGCGCGCTTTTGCGCACATACGCGAAATAGCGCACTCTCAGCTGAGGGATTCCCCCCGCCCACACAGGGAGCGCATAGCGCTTCTGTGCAGATGTCACGCTGGGCGGGCCTTAATTGGTCCACCCACGTAAAATGTCGGCGAGCCCCCGGCGCCGATCAGAGGCGCGCCTCCGTGCACCCGCTCTTCAACCCCCACCGCCCCCAATGGGGGGAAAATGTTGGGGAATTCCACAAAAAACCTTCCTCCGGCCCAAAAAATATCCATTGACCCTCTGTTTCCTATTACTCAGTCAATTTTGTAGCCACGTTGCTGCTGTGCCTTTTGTTCCATGAGCTATAACTTTTCTGCCAAGTTTATTGTATGGTACTGTATCAAATACCTTTTGGAAGTCTGTGTACACCACATCAAAAGCATCATCAACCCTCTGTTACCTCTTCAAAAAACTCCAAGTTAGTTAACATGGTTTTCCCTTTAGAAAGCCATGCTGGCTCTTTCTAATCAACCCACATTTTTCCATGTGATGATTAATTCTATCCTGAATAATTGTTTCTAGAAGCTTCCCCACCATTGAAGTTAAATTGCTGGGCTTATGCTTAAAACATTTTTTGATCAATGGCGTAATGTTTGCAATTATATAGATCTCTGGCACCTCCCCTGAGTCTAGTCTGAGACTGAAAGATTATGACCAGTGCCCCTGCACATTCCACTCTCACTTCCTTCAATATCCTTGGATGCATCTCATCTGGCCCTTGTCAACCCTAAGTACTGACAGTTTATCCAATACCTCTTCCTTATCAATTTTGAACCCTTCTAGTGACAGGGTTTCCTCCTCTGTCATCATGGCCTGGGTAGCATCTGCTTCCTTGGTAAAGACAAATGCAAAGTATTAATTTAACACCTCAGCCATGCCCTCAGCCTCCATGTGTAAACCCCCTTTTTTGCCTCTAATCGGCCCTACTCCTCCTTTTACCACCCTTTTACTATTTATGTGCCTATAGAAGACTTTGGGATTCCCCTTTATGTTGGCTGCCAGTCTTTTCTCATAATCCCTATTCACCTCTCTTATTTGCTTTTTCACCTCTCTTCTGAACCTTCAGCTTGGTTTTCAATTGTATTTTCTACCTGACACCTGTCATAAGCGCACTTTTTCTTCTTTATCTTAAATTCTATCTCCTTTTTCATCCAGGGAGCCCTGGATTTGTTTGCCCAACTTTTCCCTTTTGAGGGAATATACTGTGCCCGAACCATTTCTTCTTTGAAAGTAGCCATTGTTCAGCTACAGTTTTTCTCACAACCTTTGGTTCCAGTCTATCTGGCCCAGCTCCATTCTTGCCCCATTGAAGTCGGCTCTCCCCCATTTAATTATTCTTACTCTGGATTGAACATTGTCCTTTTCTACTGCTATGCTAAACCTTAGAACCATAGAAAAGTTACAGCACAGAAGGAGGCCATTCGGCCCATCTTGTCCATGCCAGCCCGAGGACGCCCAGGTGCCCTTTCTAATCCCACCTTCCTGCAGCCAGCCCATAGCCCTGCAGCTTTATGATACCTTATGATACAATGATCACTATCCCCTAAATGTTCCCCCACTGACACTTGATCTACTTGGCCCACCTCATTTCCAAGAACCAGGTTTAGCAGTGCCTCCTTTCTTATGTGACTGGACACATACTACTCAAGAAAATTCTCCTGAACACACTCTAGGACCTCATGCCTGTCTCTGCCCTTTACACTACCATTATCCCAGTCTATATTCGGGTAATTAAAGTCCTCCATTATAACCACTCTATAACATTTGCAACTCTCTGTAATTTCCCTGCAGATTTGTTCCTCTACATCTTTCCCACTATAGGTGGCCTATAGGATACAACGAACAACGTAATTGCACCCTTTTACTTCCTTAGCTCTAGCTAAATTGATTCTGTCCTTGAACCCTCTGGGACAAACTCTTTCTCCTTAACCGATACAGCCACTCCCCCTCCTTTCCTTTCTGCCCTGTCTCTCCTGAACACCTTGTACCTAGGAATATTTAATATCCAGTCCTCCTCTTCCTTGAGCCAGGTCTATGTTATCGCCACAACATCATATTTCCACATGGCAATCTGCACCTGTAACTCACCAATCTTATTTATTATACCCCGTGCATTGACATATGTACAGTATAACCCTGATTTAGACTTCATTACTTTCTCCTTTACTCCAACTCTGCCCATTGACTTACTATTCTCTATTCTTATGCTGTCTCTCCCAGTATTTTGTGCGCCTTGGTATTACTTTCTAAGATTCTCTCCTGATTCCCACATGCCTAACTGGAGGAGTTGTTGTCATACTCAAGCACCACCTCTTCCAGGACACTGAAAGGTCCTGTGGGAGATTAAAGAAATGAATAAAGACTGTTTAAGTTGACATTATATACATGAACATATTTCACTCACTGCTGGCATCAAGTCAACATGAATGAGCATTGTATGCCATGCATCTATCTGATATTTAATTCTGTCAGCAAGAAAGCTCTAATCTCCCCATCTCCAATGGCTATGCATACCAAGACTCTGCTGATGTCCAGCACCCTCCCACTCTGCAACCGCTGCTACAAGATAGCTGGATGGCCACCTCTAATTCCCTGTATCTCCCTTATGTTTTGTGCTCTCTTCTGCAAGGAGGATAAGAAAATGCCTTTGCCTAGTATGCTAAGCGATTAGATGGAGAGCATTTGTTGAGGATGATTACAAGCGAGGGTGAGTATCAGTTGTGGATGGACAGATGGGGATGTGAGGAAGTGCATAGACAGAGGAAAGAGGCACGGTGAGTTAATGTGAGCAGTGATGTGCTGCAATGGCTTGAGAAGGCAGAGCGAGGGGTTGGCATGATATATGTATTGGGATGCCATTTAATGTGCTACTATACTTATATTTCTTGCCCTGCTTAGGTCACTTAACCACTTTTGGCACATATCTAGGAGCATGCCACCACACTCATCTGCTGGCCCCCTCCACAACCTCCAGCACACCACCACCTCGTTTGACTGGGAGGTTTTTCCCTCTTCAGTAGGAAACATGAGTGGAATTTAGTCTAGACCACTGTGGCTGTGGTCCACATCATGGCACAGTAGGCCACATGTCTGAGGTCCAATGTCCGGAATGCTGTGCCAAATCATGCTGGTGACACGGAGTCAACAAGGCTATGATGCTACATGTAGGCGGCTTGAAGGTAATTGAGATTGTTCAAAATGTCACGAATTTGAATTAACATACCTCTGAATGGAATTAAATGCTGTTCTCCGAATTTAACGAGCGATTACGGACTGTCAGATCCCCAATCATTCAATGGTGGTAGTTTTCAGTTGAGGCCTCAGATCTGAATGGAAGGCCAAGCATTATGGAGCTGCCTTCCAGAGGAGTGTAAATCGTTGAAAGGAGAGTGCTGACCAAAGAAGGTGTAAAGAAGGAGGGCAGGCTCTGAGAATCTGAGGGACTGAGCTGTGAAGGGCAGGGGTGAGTCATATAACCAGGGTTGTAGAGAGGACTGAATAGTGGGGCAGAGGATTCATGTGAGGGGAGATTTGGAAAGAGAAAGGGCAAGGCAATATTGCAGTGTGATACGGCACAGGGAGACCTGAGGCTCATGTGCATGGATCGTCAAAGGTGGTGGGACATATTGAGAAAGTAGTTAGCAAAGCATATGATACCTTCGACATCATGTTTAGAGATATTGAGTACCAGAGCATGACAGGAAGGGACAGACAAACACACATGAGAATACATCAGCAAATATAGTCAGAGTAGGGAGAAATGGCTTTAAACAAATGGGAGAGGAAGGTTCAGGTGAAGGGGGATTTAGAAATTCAAAGCTAAAAGTTGAGGCAATAGAAAAGTATATTGATGTGGTAAAAACAAACTGAGTGGGACAGGAAGAGACTGAGAGTTTAATGCTAATGGTGCATCAGAGAGTAAGGCCCATGCAGGGAACAGTAGTAAAAATAAATTGAAGTCACTTTATCTGAATGCATGGAACACCTGCACTAAGATAGCTAAATTAGTGGCACAAATAAAGAAAAATGGTTTACTTCTAATTGTGAATATAGACATGGTGACCAAGGGTGGGAAAGGTACACAGCATTCAAAAAAGACAGGCAGAATGGAAAAGGTAGATTTCAAAATAAAGGGTGACATGAGGACAACAGTGAGAAAGGATCTTGGTTCAGAGAGCTGGAAGTAGAATCAGTATGGAGTGGAAATGAGAAATAGCAAGTGTTAGAAAAAGCAGGTGGGAGTAGTTTATAAGAATCAAAAGATATTAAAAGAAGTGGCTGCAGAGATAATGGATGCATTGGTTGTGATATTCCAAAATTTCCTAGATTCTGGAAAGGTCTAGGACAAAGGGGTTGTCTTATGAGGCATGGTTGAACAGGTTGGGCTTACACTCATTGGAGTTTAAAAGAATGAGAGGTGATCTTATTGAAACACATAAGATTCTGAGGGAATTTGGCGAGGTAGAGGCCGAAAGAATGTTCCCCTCATGGGGCAATGGATAATTAGAAGAGTTTCGAAATAAGGGGCCTTCCATATATGACGGAGATTAGGAGGAATTTCCTTTTTCAGAGGGTCGTTAGTGTTTGGGGCTCTCTCCCCCAACAAGCAGTGGACACTGGGTCATTGAATATATTTAAGGCGGAGTTAAACAGATTTTTGATTGACAAGGGAGTCGAGGGTCATTGTGAGCAGGCAGAAAAGTGGAGCCACATCACACAGCTAGGACCTTATTGACTGGTGGAGCAGTCTCAAGGGGCCTATTGGCCTACTCCTGCTCCTATTTCTTAATTTAATATGTCAAGTCCTCTGACAGTAATTATACCAGTGGATAGAGCATTAAACAAGGAATTGTTGGCACTTGTAACAAAAGCAATGTCACAGTTGTATGGGACTTTCATCTTCATATAGACTGGACCAATCAAATTTGCAAAGGTGGTCTGGAAGATGAGTTTGTAGAATGCTTTCATGACAGTTTCCTGGATCAAGGTGTTGTGGAACCAGTTAGGGATAAAGCTATTTTAGTCCTAGTATTGTGCAATGGGGGCAGGGCTAATTAGTAATGTCTTCGTAAAATATCCACTGGGAAATAGTGATCATAATACAATTGAAGTCTACATTAAATTGAAAGCAACATACTCTAATCACTAACAATAATCTTAAACTTAAACAAAGCCAGTTACATAGGTATGAGGGGAGAGTTGGCTAAGGTTGAATGGGTGACAAGACTAAAAGATATGGTGGTAAATAAACAGTGGGAAACATTAAATAAATAATGCAAAATGTTCAACAAGAATAGGCTCCATTGAAAAACAAAAACTCAGCAAGAAAAATCCATCTGTGGTTTACTAAGTATGTTAATAGTATTTGGTGAAAAGAAAGGGCTTGTATTGTTTCATAGAATTCTGAGGATTGGGAGTGTTTTAGAAATCTGCAAAGGGCCACCAACAAGTTGACAAAAAAGGTAAAAATAGAATACAAGGTTACCAGCCAGGAAAACAAAAACAGATTATAAGGGCTTTTACAAGGATATAAAAAGGAAGAGAGTTGCTAAAGTAAATTTTGGTCCCTGAGAAGCAGAGACAAGAGAAATTATCATGGGGAATGAGGAAATAGCTGAGAAATTAAACAAATATTTTGTGTCTGTCTTCACAGTAGAAAACACAAGTTAGATACTAGAAATAAAAGGTAACCCAGGGGTGATTCAGAGTGAAGAAGTTAAGGTAATTAATATCAGCAGAGAAAAAGTACTAGAGAAACTCAAGGGACTAAAATCTGTCAAATCCCCAGCCATAATATTAGGCTCCTAAAAGAGATAGCTGCAGAAATAATGGCTGGCTATGATTTTCCAAAATGCCCTAGACTTTGGTAAGGTCCCAGCAGATTAAAAGTTAACAAATGTAACACTGCTTTTCAAGAAAGGAGGGAGAGTAAACAGGGAACTACAGGCCAGTTAGCCTGACATCTGTCATCAGGAAAGTGTTGGAATCTATTATTAAGGAAGTCTCAACAATACAATTAGGAAAAAGATGGTATGATTAGAATAAGTCGCATGGTTTTACAAAAGGGAAGTCCTGTTTGACAAATTTATTAGAGTTTTTTGAGGATGTAACTAGTAGGGGAGATGAAGCAGAACTGGTAGATGTAGTGTACTTGGATTTCCAAAAGACATTTGCTAAGGTGCCACAAGATGATTTGATAAGGTGCCAGATCAGTTCAGGACTCATGGAATTGGAGGTTTTATATTATCATAGATAGAGGCTTGGTTAACAGACAGGAAGCAGAGAGTAGGGATAAATGAGGTATATTCAAGTTGGTAAGCTGTGACTAGTGGAGTGCATCAAGGATTAGTGCTGGGGCCTTAGCTATTTACAATCTATATTAATGACTTAAACAAAGTTACAGATATTAATGTATCTAAGTTTGGTGATGATCCAAAGCTAAGTGTGAATGCAAGCTGGGACACAAAGAGGCTGCAAAGAGATATAGACAGGTTAAGTGAGTGGACAACAAGATGGAGTACAATGTGGGGAGTGAGAGATTATTTGCTTTGGTCATAAGAATGTAAAAGCAGAATATTTTTTGAAAAGCATCATGATATTTCCAAATCTCTCCGAACATCAAAATTTATGTGTACTCGTACAAGGAATACAAAAAGCTATCATGCAGGTCCAGCAAGTAATTCGAAAAGCAAATGGCATGTTGGCCTTTATTGAAAGGGGATTGGAGCACAAGAATAAATAAGTCTTGCTACAATTGTAGCAAGTATAACCACACCTGGAATACTATGTGCAATCTCTATATTTAAGGAAGGATCTATTTGCATTGGAGGCTGCAAAGATTCACTAGATTGGCTCCTGGGATGATAAGGTAGCCCTATGATGAGAGGCTGAATAACTTAAGTCTATACTCTCTCGAGTTTAGAAGAATGAGAGGTGATCTCATTGAAACATTCCAGATTATGAAGTGGCTTGACAGGGTAGATGCTGAGACATTGTTTCCCTGGCTGGAGAATCTAGAACAAGAAATACTGATTCAGGGTAAGAGGCTGATCGTTCAGGATTGAGATAAGAAATTTCTTCACTCAAAGCATTGTGAATATTTGAAATTCTCTACCCCAGTGGATTGTGGATGTGTCATCACTTAACACATTTAAGGCTGAAATAGACAGATGTTTAGTTTCTCGGGGCATCAAGGGAAATGGGGAGCGAGTGGTAAAGTGAATTTGAAGCCCAAGATCAGCTATGACCATATTGAATGTCAGAGCAAGCTTGATGGGGATATGGTCTTCTCCAAGATGCAGGGCCATGGAGAGACATGCCAGGGTTGTCAGAGATGCCCTTTGCTGTAAAGTGTTGGACATAGTTGGTCAGTCTTATTAAGGTGTTCATTGTCTTAGGTAGTTCAACAGTAAGTATTTATTAACTACTAGAAACTATATGCATAGATACACTAAAGGTCCAAGCTAGAAGCTATCTCCATGCTTGCTTCTACACGCAACTCTGTCCAACACTACACTGACCCCTAGGTTCCGGTCATGTGTTCTCTTACATCACTGTGTGGATGGTACAGTACTCAGCGGCGCCTGCAATGCAAGTGGCCAAACCTGCTCTGCAAAGAGAGAAGACAATTCAGAGCTCAAGTCCCAGTGGAGAGAATCTTTCTTGTTGTAGCAATCGAGAACTTGCAGTTCTGTATAATTTATGACAGTGGTTGTCTTGTTATCTTCTGCCATTTTGAGGAGATTTTGGGCTACATAGGCATCGCTGATCAACAGAGAAAATTACTGGTTACAGGAGACATATGTCAGCTCAAAGATTTGTTTGCCACCATACCTTAATGGTTCCAGAATCATGCGTACGACCAGAGGTCTGATTCCTCCGGACCCATACAGTCTTGTGTCTGTTGTTCATAGCCAGAGGTGTCTCAGCCACGGTTCTCTGTCCGATGGGACCATAACTCTGGCTCCCGTGTCCAATTTAAAGTTTGTGAGCCGTCCCTTAACTGAGATGCCCGCATTCCAGAAAGAAAATCCAGGATATTTGACTTTGCCCAAGAAGCATGGTTAAGTGTCCTCCTGGTGTGCTGTCTCAACCTCACGAATCCTCTTAGGATCTTCTGTACATTTTGATGTCTTGGCTTTGCACAGCTTCCTGAAGTGTATTTGGCTACATTGCAAGCATTCGGCTGAAGTTGCCGGACATTGATCATGCCTCTGGGGGCGCCTTGCTCCACAACGCTGGCATGGTAGCTCCACTGGTCAGCTAGGGTACTGTTTCCCCTGGCCTGGAGTGTCCCTGGGCAGAATCCTCCCAGATTTGCATTAAGTGTGGTAGTGGGATTCTGCCCAGAATGGCAGCTTTTCACGCCGTATCATCCCAAACCAGCCACACTAATCATGCATTCCTGAGATACACGTTGTTTCAATGGCAGACGGGCTCCTATTCGCCTGCCACACCATCACCTCGCCAGGCACCACATTTGAAGTACAGCTGTGCTCAGTGCTTCCAGCCCAGGACTGTAGCAAAGAAGACATGGCCCCAAAAGGCAAGAAGATTGCAGCCCTTGAGCACCTTTTGGATGCCCGCTGTGATGTCCTCTGGCAGCAGGAGAGACAGCTACATTACCACTCTAGCTGGTAGGCGATGGCAGTGGTGATCAGTGCCAATGTTGCACAGAAGAGTTTGGCTATCCAATGCAAATAGAGGATGAATGATCTCAACCGTGCAGCCAAGATGTGGCAACCATTTCATCACTCTAAACTCACACACGAAAACCCATCACACATTCACTGCCAGCTCAAGGGACATCACCGCCCGTTCTCGCACACATACCCTCACACATCCATCTGGCTCCACTTTCTCTGAAGACTGCCTCCTTATTCCTCACCATCTTGAGGCCACTTGCACAGATCAACTTGTGCCCTCAAAAACACTCCTTCCACAGTACAGCTCTTGCCCTACAGCCTCTTCTCTTTCCTGAGGCCCTTCTCCCCTTTCCCCAGCAAGACCTTGCCCTGCAGCCATTGAAAAGTCACCCATATGTGGCTGATCTGGTAGGTAGAGACCTACCCGTGAGGCCCCCTAAAAGTGATGTGGTACTGTCTGTGAAACCTGGCACTGAAGACTGCAAGTGCTGCCTGAAGCAAGGTAGGCAAACAAGCCTTGAAGTCCCAAGCCAAGTGCAGCCCGCCAAGTGCACGCCTTATAGATGCTGTTGTGAAACACGTCGGCGGGAAACACGCCGACATGGGCAGATGACCCAGTAGGGGGGGGTTGAGTCTGACGGGCTGGCCTTATAACGATATGTTTATGTATTACAATATGGTTCCCGATGTCCAATGGCAGGGAATGCGGCCCGCTATCGGTGGGTGGAGCGGATGATCGCAAACTGATTTCACAATGTCGTGAAACCGATTTTTGGCCTTCTGGCATATTGTCTACTCATGCCACTGAACATGCCCAGTGCCAACGGACACGGAAAATCCCGGCCCCTGTTTCTGTGCTATTTCACTAGCTGGACAGTGGGATTTACTTTGTACCATGGTTTGCTTTCTCCCCTTAATATGGATCTGTGCTGCAAATCAAGGATTAGATCTTCCTTTTGCTTGAACCAATCCGAGAGTACATCGTCCACCACTCCTACAACTATTCTATCCCCAATCAGCTCAAATTTCAGATCACCATAATCACAGCCTTCAGCCATTCTGTACATCTCGTTAATGAAGGAGTTGCCAGGTTCTTCTGTTGCTGGACACACTTATTCAATTTAGCCCATTCAATGATTTTGTTACTTCTCAGGTTAAAATAAGCTTCAAATGATTTTGGAACTACATCAAATTTTGCAGATGATTTGTTGATTCCTTGTCTAGCTATTATATTGTTGGCTATCTGGCCCATCGAGTAAAGCAGTCTGTTAACTTGTTCAACTTCTGTCTTTTTATCCAGACCTCAAGCAATAATGTATCTAATGAATCTCTTTCTGCAAAGTCCCCATTTTGTGATTGATCTGGGCCTTGGATAAGTCCCAGATCTGGAAGAGTGGATTTTTGACCCATGGTTAAAAATTTTTAAATTGTAGGTGCAGCTTTAAGGGGTTTCTGAAAATCCAAGATGGTGCCGCCATTTGCTTCTGCACAAAAAGTTCTCCTACTCTTGCTGAGTTTGGAAGGCTCCCACAGTAATGACGTTCACAATCTGTGTTTAAATTTTTTCAACATTTGCTGCCTATACAGACTGGTTAGAGACTTTTGTACTTTAGCACAATGCTCTTGGGTCTTGGAAGCATTGAATTCCAGTTTTTGCTGAGTTTTTAAAGCTGCCTGCTCAGTCGCAATTAATTTTTAGTGATTTTTTTTGCTTTGTTTGGAGCGGGCTCGGCTGCCACATGTTCAAGCACAGGCTCGGGAATCAGATTTCTTGGACTAAGAGTTAAACAGCAATTTCTGACTCGTGTAGTATTTAAATTTTTTTCAGAACTCGTGTTGTCTAGGAATTTTCAATTTTTAGCTCATTCCTACTAGGTTTGCTGAATCTGCACACTCTGGGAATTGAAGGTGGACTTCCACAGGATTCAATGAAGCTGGCTGCTGCAGTGAGGAATTTAATTTCTGCCTTCAGCTTCCAAGTCTTTCTTTGGAATTTTTATCTGGTGATTTCCTTCTGCTACCTCGTTTTCTGAGCTTTACTTTAGGTCAAAATGCTTCTTTGAATTTTTCTTCAGTTTTCCAGGATTTTAATTTCTCTTGCAATCTCTGTGAGGTTTTGAGTTGTTCCATTCGCTGCCACCATGTTGAAGGTGTTGGGCATAGTTTGGTGGGTCTTATTAAGGTGTTTGTTGTCTTAGGTAGTTCAACAGTAAGTTATTAACTACTAGAAACTATATACATAGGTAATGGCCCAAGCTAGTGCTGTCTCCATGCTTGCTTCTACACACAGCTCTGTCCAACACTATACTGACCCCTAGGTGTGGGCCATGGCCAAGGCCCTTATATCACTGTGTGGGCAATACTGTACTCTGTCTGACGTTAACCCTTTATGTGCTAGACCTTCAATTATTTTGCCCAGGAATGAGGCATGATCAGTACCACACCTGCAAATTCTTGCCTGTTCTGAAAGTGCACCCATCATCCACAGCTACTTCACTGCCCATGTCCTCTAGCCCCTAGAAGGCCAACAGCCTTATCACACTGGATGAAAAGATGTAACTGCCCTGAGGGATACAGGTTTGAACTGGCATATAAGTCATTGAGGCTATTACAAGCCATCTTTCTGCTGTCTGCCCACATTGACAGAGCCATTAAGGTATGAGCAGCACATCACTTTTCTCAGTCACACGTCCTCTCAGCCAATCTCCTTGGAACGTCATTTTTGGGAAGGCCAGCTGATGCTGCATATTCTTAGGAACTTGAGATAGTTTAAGTAAGTTCTATTTGTATTTGTGGGTGTTAGGAATGAGTTTTAGCTTTAAGTTAAATTTGTGTTTCTGTATGTGTGTTAAGAAAAGGGGGAACTTGAGCTTTAGTTTCACTTTAAACGATGCCTGCATTACAATGAGGTTTTTTGATGCTTGAAGGAGAGTTAAAACAAACACAAGGTAGAAAAACTGGGCTGTTGCCAGCAACAGAGAAACTCAAAGCAGTTTGAGTACAGTTGGAGCCAGGAGAGACTGGACACAGCAGAGGGAACTGCAGAGAGAGCAGATTTCCCATAAGAACAGGAGTAGGTCCTAGAAATAAGGGAGCATGTCCTAAAGGAAAAAAAATCCCAAGAAGACCTTCTAGTCAAAGGCAAAAGAGGAGTCTGGAAAAGGTCCTATTCAGTGGAAGTGAAAGTAAGGAGCAGAGAGGAAGGCTCTAAGCTTAGAGGGAGAAAGCTGCAGGATGCAGACTTAAAGTAAGAGAAGCCAAATAATCTGAGGAGACAGTCAAGGTTGCTGACTCTGGGCATCAGAAGCAGTGGTCTTCTGTTGGCATGGCTGATTACGAGAGAGAGTGCGTGGAAGAAAGCTTGAATGCATGTGGCAATCCGGGGAGAAGGAGTTCAAAACCCTGGGGGTGGGCCCTTGTGGAAGGCCAAGAGTAAGCGTTGTTTGGGAGAAGATTCCAAAGCAGGTTCTTTGAGAGTAGAGATTGAAAATCCTCGTGTAAAAGACAGAGCCCAGTGAGACCGATTGGCTGACGGTGTGACAAGAGTCTGGGGGGAGTTGATGAGGGATCCATAGCATCTGTTTCAGGTGGGATCTGTCACTTGGTCACCTATTGGTTTACTTGGACTGTGTACTTGCTGTGAACATGAGAGTATAAGATAGCTTTTGAAATTTATGTTATCCTTACGAATCTGTATATATCTGTAAAGGTATAGTTGCGGGAGAAGGAATGTTGTAAGATAGTTCATCTTTTTTTGTTTAATAATGGACTTTTGTTAAAAGTCCATCAACTGATTCCTGTGACTCTTCAGTAGCCATTGTCCATGTTTCTAAAAAAAAAATGTTAGGATCTATCAAGCCGGATTTCACCCTGGGATCTGGCTTGTCCAGCAGTAACATCAGTTGGGATCATACCAATGTTAATTGTATTGCCTTGAGAATACAAATCATGCCATACACGTTACCATCCAATAAAGACTGACCTCTAACCGCCACATTGCTGCTTACCATCAGTGACCATCAGTGGTCTTCATTCAACGATTGCCAATTATGACAGTGCAATATGCCCCCCCGAAGGAGATATACATAACTTGAGTGCCTCAACACCTATGCCACCATTTTGCTCTCAAAAGGTCTTAATTTTTCTCCTAGGCCCTCTATGCCTTGTTGCAACCCTGACATTAGTAGCTGACAGGGAGGGCGATGCCCCATTGTGTGCGATGTGCTTGATACACATCCCCTGTTGGTTTGAGGCCGAGAGGACTCCAGCCTAATGGGGTCACCTGCACAGTTGTAGGGACACCCTCCCTTGGTTCTGGAGGCTCTGAAGTCACTGGCAGTGTGGATGAGCGTCTATTCACAGCAGGAGTGATCTGAGAAGAGCTCCCCAATGCGGCTGGTTGCTGCTGCTCCTCCCTCTCAGTGCATAATGGCACCTCTCTGTATCCCTGAGGAAAAGAGGTATCTGGAGGGAAATTCACCACAGTTTGTCCGTTGTTTACAGGCCTCAGGGTTGCTGGGGGGGCAGGGAAAACTGATAAAAACAAAAAGCTAAAAGCTACTGCGGATGCTGGAAATCCAAAACAAAATAAAAACAGAATTACCTGGAAAAACTCAGCAAGTCTGGCAGCATCGGCGGAGAAGAAATCAGTCAACGTTTCGAGCCCTCATGGCCCTTCAGCAGAACTGAAGCATAGTTTCAACAAGGGAGAAATATAAATTGGTTTAAGGTGGGTGGGGGGGAAGAGACACATTGAGGGTGTGCCCTCAACCGTGTCCGGCCCATATCCCGCGCATCCTCCCTCACGCCTTCTCCTCCTTCCCAGAAACATGATAGGGTCCCCCTTGTCCTCACTTATCACCCCACCAGCCTCCGCATTCAAAGGATCATCCTCCGCCATTTCCGCCAACTCCAGCATGATGCCACCACCAAACACATCTTCCCTTCACCCCCCTTGACGGCATTCCGTAGGGATCGTTCCCTCCGGGACACCCTGGTCCACTCCTCCATCACCCCCTACTCCTCAACCCCCACTTATGGCACCTCCCCATGCCCACGCAGAAGATGCAACACCTGCCCCTTCACTTCCTCTCTCCTCACCGTCCAAGGGCCCAAACACTCCTTTCAAGTGAAGCAGCATTTCACTTGCATTTCCCCTAACTTAGTCTACTGCATTCGTTGCTCCCAATGCGGTCTCCTCTACATTGGAGAGACCAAACGCAAACTGGGCGACCGTTTTGCGGAACACCTGCGGTCTGTCCGCAAAAAAGACCCAAACCTCCCTGTCGCTTGCCATTTTAACACTCCACCCTGTTCTCTTGCCCACATGTCTGTCCTTGGCTTGCTGCATTGTTCCAGTGAAGCCCAACGCAAACTGGAGGAACAGCACCTCATCTTCCGACTAGGCACTTTACAGCCTTCTGGGCTGAATATTGAATTCAACAACTTTAGATCTTAAACCCCCCTCCCCCCATCCCCACCCCGTTTCTTTTCCCCCCCCACCCGCCTTTTTTTTCAATAATTTATATAGATTCTTCTTTCCCCACCTATTTCCATTATTTTTAAATCTAAAACTAAAACCTTTAGTCCTTCCACCCCACCCCCACTAGAGCTGTACTTTGAATATCCTGTCTTGCATTCTTAATTAGCACTTTTCTCGGAAAACTGATGCCTGGCTCCGCAGGTGACTGCTCAAGGGTGGGGCGTCTCTGGGGGCAAGTGCTGACCAGCCTCGGAGGTGACTGCTGAGGGGAGGGGGGGGCGCGAAGGAAGACCCGCCACCTGGGGGACGGCCCATGAGACTCCCCAAAACCACTCTGACTACCAGACCCCAAAGACACCGGCTCGGCGGAAACAAAAACATCTGGCCCCGGTGTCGTTTCTGTGTGTGCTCCTGGGCCCGTGTGTGCCTCAGCGCTGGGCCCGGGGTCGTCTCCGCGTGGGCTCCTGGGTCTGGCAGCGGTGAGGCGTGCGACCCCGAACCAGTAGTCTCATTAAAAAAACTGGCCAAATCCTAGAGGGTGGGGCGCCCGGGAGGGCTGGATGAGGCGGAGGGCGCCTCTCAGATGGAGGTCTCCCCAGCCCCCAGCTACCCCAGAAGAGACGTCACCCCTCGGAGGGGGAGGACATTCCGACTGATGAGGTTGGATGTGTCCCCTCCCCCAGTGAAGAGGTGGTGGTGTTTCCACCATGCAAGTCCTTGCTCTGCCCTCTGGGGGAGCCCAAAACCCTCATTACCCCTGTTACCCCTATTCCCTTGCTGCAGTCCCCTGAGCAGTGCCCCTTGGGGGTCGTTGAAGGTACTGCCCTGGCAGTGGTGCCCCGCCCCAACCCACCTTATACCCCTGAGATGTCATCTGGCCCGCCGGGGGACTTCGGCACTCTGTTCTTGGCCCCTATAACTGGGTCATTGGGTGGTGGTTGTGAAGAAGGCCTCCCTGCTCCCTCCCTACCTTTAGCACCAGGCGTCACTGTTTCAGGTCCGGAGCTTTTTCCAGACTCGCCGGACGACCCGGTGCCTGAGGGGGAGTGGGGCTCTGAGCTGCCGCTGCCCTCTGGCCCATGTCCCTAAGAGGAGACCAGAGAGGACCCCTCTGGCCTTGATCTTGGGGATGGGATCGAGGTGGAGGTGGAGGTGGAGCCGACTGGCAGCTTCAAACCAGCCCCTGTACTTGGGTTGGAAGCTGGAGGCGATGACCTGGAGGAGGATGGGGTTTCGGTGGTGAGCACCGGGGACGACTTAGAATCATTGTCAGGTAAGGTGGTGGATCCCCTGTTGCCCCCCATCGAGTCTCCCCTCATCCCTTTACAGGAACTCCAGGATTTTTTGCGAGTAATTGCGGTTGCTGAGACAGGGGCCAGTCGGCCCTGGACCAGTGACATTTGTATCCTCTGGTGTTCTGGTCCACCCGTGAGGCACTAAAGGCCCCCGAGTTGGACTGGAACGCTAAGAGGAGGGTCCAAATGTTTTTTGCTGGGCTCCTGAAGGGGAGAAAGACTTAAAAAAAAAAATCCTCTCCTTCTTTTACTTCAGGGAGCACATACTTCTGACAATGAAGATTATCATAGCAAGCCTTAACATCCACGGCAGCAGGGACACACAGTGCAGGTTCCAGAACTTCCCGGTCCTCAGGGACAGGAAGTATGAGGTGTGCTTCCTGCAGGAAACCCATGCTGTTCTGGGAGACAAAGCCACGTGGCTTCTGGAGTGGCGAGGTGAGGGTCTACATGAGTCACCTAGCCTCCAATTCTGGTGGGGTGGCTATCTTGTTGGCCTCACATTTTCAGCCGGAGATCTTGGGGGTCAAGGAGCCGGTGCCAGGCCAGTTGCTGCACCTCACTGTGCGCCTGGGGGGGCGCAGCGCTTCACTTTGTGAATGTGTACGCTCCCCTGGGCGCGCAGCAGCAAGCAAGCTTCTTTGAAGAAGTGTCCACTCATCTGGGCTCCATCAACGCGGGCGAGTGCATCATCCCGGTGGGGATTTCAACCGTACCCTCGGAGCTCGGGACCATCACGGTGCCCAGCACGGCACGCGAGGTGTGAGTATGTTGCGTGACCCGGTTGAGTCCTTCAACTTGGTGGACGTCTGGTGACATCTCCATCCTGACTCCAGCATTTTCACTTTTGTGTCCGCCTTCACGTTTCTAAGGCTTACATGTCCTGTGTTCCGTCAGTTTCTGTGCAGCAGGTGCCGTGCACGGACCACCGTCTGGTGTGGGCGGAGCTCACTTCGTTCTGCGCTTGGACGGGGTCCGCGTACTGGCACTTTAACAACCTGTTGCTGGAGGACGAGCGGTTCCTGGACTCGTTTCGTTGTTTCTGGGCTGGTTGGAGAAGGAAGCGGGGAGGCTTCCCCTCCTTGAGGCTATGGTGGGACGTGGGCAAGACTCATGTCCGCGTTTTCTGTTAGGAGTACGTGAAGTCCTACTATACTGCCCTGTTCTCTCCGGATCAGTCTAGCAAGCATTCTCGCAGAGTTTTGTGGGAGGACCTGCCGCAGGTCGGTCCGGAGGGCGCTGGAAAGCTTGATTCCATTAGGGGTCTAAGGGAGCTGACCGGCGCCCTTGACAGCCTCTCCAGGGAAATCTCCGGGGCTGGACAGGCTTACCGTGGAGTTCTTCAGGGCGTTCTGGGACGTCCCGGGGAATGACTACGTGGGGGTCCTGGGGGAGCGTATTGCGACTGGGGAGATGCCCCTCTTCTGCTGCAGGGCTGTGATTGCCCTGCTGCCTAAGAAGGGGGATCTCCGCCTCCTTAAAAACTGGCACCTGGTCTCCCTCCTCAGCACGGATTATAAAATCTTTGCCAGAGCCATGGCTTCTCGCCTTGGCACCGTGCTGGACCACATGATCCATCCTGACCAGTCCTACACCATCCCAGACCGCACAATTTTCGACAACATCCATCTGATCCGGGACACCGTTTGCTATTCCCAGAGGGCTGGTCTGTCGAGCGCCTTCCTGTCTCTTGACCAGGAGAAGGTGATCGACAGGGTGGATCACGAATATTTATTCGGAACTCTGCGAGCATTCGAGCTCGGGCCACATTTCGTCGTCTGGATCTGACTTCTGTACACTGCCGCAGTGTCTAGTTAAGGTTAACGGGTCCCTGACAGCGCCCCTTCACTTTAGGAGAGGAGTGCGTCAGGGCTGGCCCCTGTCTGGCCAACTGTATTCTATCTTCGTGGAGCCTTTCCATAGAACCATAGAAAAGTTACAGAACAGAAGGAGGCCATTTGGCCCATCTTGTCCATGCCAGCCCGAGGACACCCAGGTGCCCTTTCTAATCCCACCTTCCTGCACCTGGCCCATAGCCCTGCAGATGACAGCACTTTAGGTGCAGATCCAGGTACTTTTTAAAAGAGTTTAGAGTTTCTGCCTCTACCACCACTTTGGGCAGTGAATTCCAGACACCCATTACCCTCTGCGTAAAAAAGTTCTTCCTCATGTGCCCCCTACACCTTCTGCCACTTATCTTGAATCTATGTCCCCTGGTTCTAGAATTCTCCATCAAGGGAAACAATTTTATCCTGTCCACTCTATCTATTCCCCTCATAATTTTGTACACCTCAATCAAGTCACCTCTCAGCCTTCTTTGTTCTAAGGAAAATAACCCCAACCTATCCAATCTCTCCTCATAGCTACACTTTTCTAACCCTGGCAACATCCTTGTCAACCTCCTCTGCACTCTCTCCAGAGCTATTACGTTCTTCCTGTAATGTGCTGACCAGAACTGCACACAATACTCCAGTTGTGGCCTCACCAGTGTTTTATACAATTCCAACATTATATCCATTCCAACATTATATCTTTACTTTTATATTCTATAACTCTGCCAATGAAGGAGAGCATTCCATATGCCTTCTTTACAACCTTGTCTACTTGAACTGCTGCCTTCAGGGACCTGTGTACTTGTACGCCAAGATCTCTCACTTCATCTACCCCTCTTAGTATATTCCCATTTATTGTGTAATCCCTGTAACTGTTTGACCTCCCTAAATGTATCACCTCACACGTCTCTATGTTAAAATCCATCTGCCACTTTACCGCCCACTCCACTAACCCATCTATATCGTTTTGGAGATTATGGCTATCCTCTACACTATCCACTACTCGGCCAATCTTTGTGTCATCTGCAAATTTCCCCATGTTCACGTCCAAATCATTAATAAATAACACAAACAGCAAGGGTCCCAACACCGAGCCCTGTGGAACACCACTTGAGACAACTTTCCATTCGCAAGGGCATCCATCGACCATTACCCTTTGTTCCCTGTTACAAAGCCAACCTTTTATCCAGTTTGCCACCTTACCCTGAATCCCATGGGCTTTTACTTTCCTGACCAATCTTCCATGTGGGACCTTGTCAAATGCCTTGCTAAAATCCATATACACAACATCCACTGCATTACCTTCATCAACCCTTCTTGTCACTTCCTCAAAGATTTCAATCAAATTTGTGAGGCAAGACCTTCCTTTAACAAATCCATGCTGACCATCCCTGACTAGTCCATGCCTTTCCACAAGACAGTTAATCCTATCTCTCAGGATTGATTCTACTAATTTGCTCACCACCAATGTAAGACTAACCGGCCTATAATTGTTTGGCATTTCCTTTGATCCCTTTTTAAACAATGGAACTACGTTTGCATTTCTCCAGTCCTCCGGTACCTCCCCTCTATCTAGTGAAGATTGGAAAATCATTCGCAGAGCATCTGCTATCTCCTCCCTGACTTCCTTCAGCAGCCTCAGAAACAATCCATCTGGCCCTGGTGCTTATTAACTTTCAAGGATTTCAACCCTTCGAGTACTTCCTCTCTCTTTATGATTATCCCTTCCAATATCTCGCAGTGTTCCTCCTGGACTACTATATCTACATCCTCCCTTTCCTTTGTAAACACGGAGACAAAATATTCATTCAAAACCCTACCCACAGTCTCTGCATCTGCACACAAGTTTCCATCTTCATCTCTGATAGGTCCCACTTTTTCCTTAACTAGCCTTTTAGCATTAATGTATTGGCGAAACATCTTTGGGTTATCTTTAACTTTACTTGCTAATCTTTTCTCATGCCCTCTCTTTGATTTCCTTATTTCTTTTTTTACTTCGTCCCTGCACTTCCTGTATTCGTCTAGGCTATCTGCAGTGCTTAGTTCTTTGTGCCTATCGTACGCTTTCTTTTTCTGTTTGATCTTCCCCTGTATTCCTCTAGACAACCAGGGGGGTCTAGATTTGGCAGTACCACTCTTATTTTTGTAGGGGACATGTCTACTTTGTACAATTAGGATCTCGCTTTTTAGTGCTTCCCACTGGTTTTCCACTATTTTATCCTCCAACAGTGCTGTCCAATCCACCTCAGCCAAATCCCTTCTCATTTCTGCAAAATTTGCCTTCCCCCAGTTCAAGACTTTTACTCCTGCCTTATCTCTGTCCTTTTCCATGGTAATGCTAAATCTAACTGAATTGTGATCACTGTCCCCGATATGGTTGCCAACTGTCACTTCACCCTCTTGCCCTTCTTCATTCCCCAAGACTAGGTCTAGAATTGCATCTCCTCTCGTTGTGTTTGTCACTAATTAGTTGAAAAAATTTTCCTGGACACACTGCATGAATTTTTCTCCCTCAGTGCCCCTTATATTGTTTGAATCCCATATTAGGATAGTTGAAATCTCCTACTATTATTGCCCTCTTGTTCTTACAAGCAGAAATTTGCCTCTTGTGGAAGAGGTTGTCAGGATTGGTTCTGTGCGGGCCGGGCATCGGGGTGGTCCTCCTGGCTTACGCCGATGACGTGCTCCTCATGATTAGCGACCCGGCTGACCTGCGAAGGATGCGCGAGTGCCAGGATGTCTACTCTGCTGCATCCTCTGCCAGGATCAACTGGGGCAAATGTTCTGGACTCCTGGTCGGTCCGTGGGAGATGGATCCCCTACCCGAGGAGCTCAGGCCTGTCACCTGGAGCAGGACCAGTCTCCTCTAACTGGAGGTCCACCTCTGCCCTGCTGAGGAATTCTGGCTGGCAAACTGGCAGGAGCTGGAGACCAAAGTCACCACTCACCTGGGGCGCTGGACAGGACTGCTCCGAGTGCTGTCTTACCGGGGTCGAGTTCTGGTCATAAACCAGCTGAGTGCTGCCATGTTGTGGTACCGGCTGGTCACTTTGACCCCTCCCCCAGAGTTTGTCACAAAAATGCATAGAATGCTTATCGACTTCTTCTGGGACAAAAGGCTTTACTGGGTCGCTGCTGAGGTTCTGAGTCTCCCTTTTAGTGAGGGCGGTCAGGCGCTGGTTTGCCTACTCACCCAGGTGGCGACCTTCTGCCTTCAGGCCCTGCAATGATACCTTTGCGTCGAGCCCCCTCCGAGATGGTGTGCCCTGGTGACATATTTCTTCCGCCAGGTGCATGACCTGAATTATTACGTGCAGCTCCTGCTTATAGAGCTGAGGGGCCTAAGTGGCTCCTTGCAAGTGTTGCCCGTCTTTTACCAGGACCTAATCAAAGTCTGGAACCTGGTCGCCTCATGACACAGCTCTCCGCCGTCAGGAGTAGCGGCTATCGTCAGAGAGCCACTGCTCAGCAATCCACCCCTCCGCCTTTTTCAGTGGCTGGCAGAGAGGAGGGCTGTGGCTGCCGGGGTGACCAGGATCAGGGACATGCTGAGTGACAGAGGAGTGGGCTGGATGCTTCCACAGGAGTTGGTGCATCACGCATCTGTGGACGTCCGGCTCGCGGCCGATGCCATTCAAGACCTTAGAACAGTCATGCTCGGGCCTGACGTTATACTGAGACTTAAGGTGGTGCAGGTGCGCGGTGGTCTTCCGTCTGAGCGTACCCCTTTCTGGATGGATTACCACATTGGCCCCAAACCCTGAACCCTCCCTGGGGAGACGGTGCCCCGCAACCTGAGTTGCCTCGCAGAACCTTTAGCATAGCGCAGAGAGGTTTCCTGTTTGAGCTGCTGCTGCACACCCTTCGTTAACTCGCCCGCCACCCGGACACGCCCTGGTGTGCCTTGTTGCCATCCGGCAGTGGAGGTCCCTGTTGGGAGACCCTCTACGGAGGTGTCCACCCGCTTTCCGTCGGGGACCTGGGGTGGAGGGTGTTGCACGCAGCAGTCCCGTACAACTGTAGGATGTGTCGGTTCATGGACTCCCAAGAGATCTGCACCTTTTGCGGCTTTATGGAGTCCGTGGATAACGTTTATGTAGGGTGTTATAGGCTGCACTCCCTTTTCAGTTATTTAAAGAACCTTTTATTGATGTTGTGTTTGCACTTCAGTCCCACGCTCCCACAGGCACCCAGTGCGGAGGGGGGCTGGGAGGGAGGAGGACCTCCTCGTGAACCTGCTCCTGGGCCTGGCCAAGTTGGCCATTAACAGGTCCAGGCAGCGGGCGATTGAGGAGGTTGTCCAATCCGACTGTCTGTCCCTCTTCCGCGGCTACATTTGTGGCCGGGTGTCCCTAGAGAGGGAGCACTAGGTGTCTATCCAACACTGTCGAGGCCTTCCATGCTTGTTGGGCACCACGGGGACTGGGGTATTTTATTGACCGCCTTAATCACGTTTTGGTTTGATGTTTGTAAGTTTCCTTTAAATTTTGTCTCTGGTTTTGCAGTTCCCTAATTTAGGGGCTGCGTTTATTTTGTCCCTGATTTTGTTAATTTACTTTATTTGGTTGACTGAAAAGAGTTAAAGTAGGCTTGTCCAACCTTTTCACGTGGGGGGGCCACATTTCAATTTTTCTCACATTTGGAAAGATAAGGCTTCTCTTATTAAACAGCATTAAACATGAATTTTTTTTTAAAAACTGATGTATGAAAGAAACACCTTTCTGAGCGAAAAGAGTCAATAATAAATTGATTATTTATTACTCATATTTAAAAATAAAGAAGACCATTAGAGTGTGAGAGTGTGTGTGTGTATCCAGCTTGATCCCAGTCTCAGGATGTTCACTCACTCACCCTCACCGACCTGTGAGAGTGCCTGTTGGGGAGTGGAGGTGAAGGTGAGTGAGAACCCTGAGACTGCGAATGAGCCAGACACATACTCCCCTCCCTCTCATCCCCACTCTCACACATGCACTTGCACCCTCTCCCCAACTCACACACACAAACACCCTCTTCCACCCCCACTCACGCATCCCCCACACATGCTCTACTCCCTCACGATGTCCATCCCCTCCACACGCTCCTCCCTTGCACTCAGTCTCCCTACCTCTCTCACATGCTCTTCCCAACACATGCTCCCCCCAGTTCTGGCGTTCCCCCCCCTCCAGGTCTGGCACCCCCCCCTCCCAACACCCCCACAACTCCAGCTCTGGCGCCTTCTTTCCCCCCCCCTCCCCCCCAGCTCTGGCGCCCCCCACCCACCCCCAGCTCTGGCGCCGCCCCCCCCCCCCCCACTCCTCCAGCTCTGGCGCCCTCTTTCCCCCCCTCCCCCCCAGCTCCCACTGTTGAGTTATTTAAAAATCCAAGAGGGAAACTTTAAACAACTGACATAACCTATTATTTTAAGTGTTATGTTTGAGATACTACTCAATTCAGGAATCAGACCACCAGTTCTCGATATTTTACATTAAAGTAAATGAAACATTTTATTAATTTACACAGGTTAAAAATATATATACACGGCTACTCTTACAACTGTTAAATTCCCAAACTAATCTCCATTAAGGCAACAGCAACCCATAGACTGAACCAAACACCAGACAAAGCATTTTAACCTTACAAATTCAAAATGAAGTTCTTTTCACTTTGGTTGCTGTGGAGACAGTTGAATGCCTTTTGATCTCATATTGCCTCTGCTCTGCATACCTGAACTGCTGAAGTTATATCTACCAGCCCCATCGAATGTTAATTCTCATTGTATCAACAATCTCCGAACTAAACCTCTCTAACAATAAAATCCCTTCCATAGTACCAATTCTATTTTAAATAAACATATCACTTGGTATCTGCTGGGTAGGTGTCAGTTTTCACCCCACTTCTTGAATGCTCTTTTCAAAAAATGCAAATGCACGCTATCTCTCTTACATATCAAAACTAGAACACATAAAAGCACCCACAGACTAAATCTCTATTTAAAAAGAAAAATATTTTCCAATAAAATTATATACATTCATCGCTTCATGACATCCCCCTCCTTATCGAAAAATGAACTGTCATAATCCTAAAAGACAGCTTCATTTTAATAACCTATCCCACCCTACCTCCTAAATTTATTACACTATTACATTACCAGATGCACACACTAACATAATATATACACACAAGTCCTTGGTATCAACAGAAATCACTCCAGTTCAGTCTCCAGGTTTTTTTAAATGTCCCAATTTTCTTTAAGCTTCAAATTCTTGATAGTGCATCTGTGAACAGATTTTCTCTTCCAGCAATATGTATAATATGTAGATTAAATGGTAGCAATAATAGACTTCATCTGAAAAGCCTTGCACTTTTATTTCGAAATTTGTCGAAAAACTTCAAAGGATTATGGTCTGTCCAAACGATTGTTTCTGATGAATCGTTTGCAACATAAATTTCAAAATGCTGCAATGCTGACACCAAACTTGGTCTCTTTCTCGATCATTGACTATCTTCTCTGTTGTACATTCAGCTTCTGTGAAAAATACCCGATCGGCTTTTCAATTCCAGTGTCATCATCTTGTAACAGTACAGCCCCAAAGCCTATATTGCTTGTGTCAATGGCCAACTTGAATTGCTTGGCATAATTGGGTACTGCCAACACCAGTGTCGTTGTTAATACAGTTTTTAAACTATCAAATGACTTCTGACACTCCAGTGTCCACTGAAACTTCTTGTTCCTTTTTAATAGTTTAATCAGTGGAGCAATCACTTGGCTAAAATTTGGTATAAATTTCCGGTAAAACTCACTTATGCCCAGAAATCTCAAAACTTCTCGTTTTGTTATAGGCGTTGGGAAATCAATGATAGCCATGATTTTCGCATCTCTCGGAGCCACCTTACCATGTCCAATGGTATGGCCTAGATATGTAACTTGCGCTTTTCCAAATTCACTTTTAGCCAAGTTTATCACTAAATTAGCTTATTGTAGTTGAGTAAATAATTCTTCCAGATGTTGTAGATGTTCCTCCCACGTCTGACTGAAAACAATTAGATTATCAATATAAACAGTACAATTGCTTAGACCCGCAATTACTTTGTTTGTCGGAGTTTGAAATGTTGCATGTGAATTCTTCATACCAAATGGCATAACTTTAAACTGATATAGTTCCCTTGGTGTTATGAAAGCTGATACCTCCTTTGCTCTCTTCGACAACGGTACCTGCCAATATCCTTTTAGCAAGTCAATCTTGGTGATAAATTTAGATTATCCCACTTTCTCAATGCAATCTTCCAAATATGGTATAGGATATGAATCCGCTTTTGTCACTGCATTCACTTTTTGACAGTCCACACACAGTGTGTGTGTTCCATCCAGTTTCGGTACCAGTATAATAGGTGAACTCCAATTACTGCAACTAGACTCAATGATATCATTTTGAAGCATGAAATCAATTTCTTTTTGTACTTGTGATAACTTTGCCGGATTTAATCTATAAGGATGTTACTTCACTAAAGATGATATTTCTACACATACATCATTTAAAACTAAATGTGACTTTCCCAACTTATTTCCACAAATAGGTTTGTGTGATTGCAATAGCTTTTCCAAATCACTTTGACACTTGCTTGGAAGGTAACTCAATATTTCATTTAAATTTTCAAGCACCCCCTCATTTTGATTAGAGGAAAATCAATTTCAGAGTCCTGCAGTTCTACCCCTTTCTCATCATCCAGCATCACTAACACCTCTTTTTGTTCCTCTTCCCTGTCAAAGTACTTTTTAAGCATATTTACATGACAAACCCTCTGCTTCTTTCTTCTATCTGGAGTAGTTTTTCAATAATTTACTTTGCTCAATTTCTTTTCAATCCTGTGAGGCCCACTAAATCTTGCATTTAATGAATCACTTAGTACTGGGAGAAAAACTTATTTTTCTCTCCAGAAACAAAGCTGCAAATTTTAGCTGCCTTATCTGCTTTCACTTTCATCACTTGCTGTGAGATATTTAAACGTTTTCTAGTCAGCTCAAATGCTTTGTTCAATCTTTCCTTGAAATTTGATTCGTAATCCTGGAGAATAGTTTCTCCATTTTGACCCACCAATTTCTCATTAGTCAATTTCAGTGGTCCCCTTACCTCATGACCATAAACTTGTTCAAAGGGCTAAAAACAGTTGATGCATTAGGAGCATCTTTAATAGCAAATAACAAAAATGGGAGTCCTATATCCCAATCCAGTGCATAATTTTGACAGTATGCTCTTATCATAGTTTCTAAAGTTTGATGCCATTTTTCCAAAGCTCCTTGTGACTCCAGATGATAAGCTGTTGACTTAAACTGTTTTATCCCCAAACTGTTCATTACTTTCTTAAACAGCGCTGACATGAAATTTGACCCCTGATCTGATTGTATTTAATTAACTCCTCTACAATCTTCTTAGTTGCAATATTTCTTAAAGGTATCACTTCAGAAAACCTGGTAGACACATCCATTATTGTGACTAAGTACTGATTTCCTCTTAGTGAGGGGTCCTACGCAATCAATCATGACCCTGGTAAAAGGTCCTCCAAATGCTGATATTGGGAGTAGGCATTTGGATAAGAAATTGTCCGAGTGACAGGAAAGAGAGAGTAGTGATTAATGCTTTTTGTTCAGATTGGAGGAAAGGTTGTATTGGAGATCCCCAGGGGTCAGTGCTGGGGCCCTTGCTTTTCCCAATATATATTAATGACCTAGACTATGGATGAATTTGTGGATGATACATTGTGTCAGTGCAGAGTCGATGGGCTGAAGGGCCTCTTCTGCACTGTGTGATTCTGTGATACGATGATTAGAAGTGTTGTCAACTGTGATGAGGATAGTCTTAGACTTCAAAAGGACATATACATGTTGGTGGATTGGGCAAAGTGGCGGATGACGTTCAATGCACAGAAGCATGAGGTGATTCATTTTGGCAGGAAGAATGTGGAGAGACAGTTTAAAACAAAGGGAGAAACACTTAAGGAGGTGCAGGCACAGAGGGACCTCGGTATATATGTACATAAGTCATTGAAGGTGGTAGGGCATGTTGAGAGAGCAGTTAATAAAGCATATGGTATCCTTGGTTTTAATAATAGGGGCATTAAGTACAAGAGTAAGGAGATCATGTTGAACTTGAATAAGATACTAATTAGGCCTCAGCTGGAGTACAGTGTCCAGTTCTGGGTGCCATACTTGAGGAACATACGAATTAGGAGCAGGAGTAGGCCAATTGGTCCCTCAAGCCTGCTCCACCATTCAATAAGATCATGGCTGATCTGAATGTAACCTCAACCCCACATTCTTGCCTACCCCCGATAACCTTTCACCCCCTTTTTAAACAAGAATCCATCTAGCTCTGCCTTATGACTCCGAGTTCTAGATTCTCCCACAAGAGGAAACATCCTCTCCACATCTACCCTGTCAAGACCCCTCAGGATCTTAAAGGTTTCAGTTAAGTCACCTCTTACTCTTCTAAGTTCCAGTGGATACAAGCCTAATCTGCCCAGCCTTTCCTCATAAGCCAACCTGCCCATTGCTGGTAATAGTCTAGTAAACCTTCTCTGAGTTGCTTCTAATATATTTACATGTTTCTTTGAATAAGGAGACCAGTACAGTACACAATACTCCAGGTGTGGTCTGACCACTGCCCTGTACAACTGAAGCATAACCTCCCTACTCTTGTGTACCCTCAGAATAAATTATAACATTCTATTAGCTTTCCTAATTACCTGCATACTAACCTTTTGTGATTCATTCACTGGGGCACCCAGACCCCAATGAATGTGAGCTCTGCAATCTCTCACCATTTAGATAATAAGCTTTTTTTTATTCTTCCTGCCAAAATGAAAGATTTCACATTTGCCCACATTATACTCCATTTGCTAGATCTTTGCCCATTCACTTAACTAATCTATGTTACTTTGTAGCCTCCTTATGTCCTCTTCACAATTTACTTTCCTACCTATCTTTGAGTCATCAGCAAATTTAGCAACCATTATTTCGGTTCCTTTATTCAAGTAATTTATATAAATTGTAAAAAGTTGAGGCCCCAGAACTGATCCCTGTGGCACACCATTCATCACATTCTGCCAACCAGAAAAAAACATCTATGCTAACTCTCCGCTTCCTGTTGGCTAGCCAATCTTATATCCATGCCAATATGCTACCCCCTATACCATGAGCTTTCATTTTCTTCAATAACCTTTGATGTGGCACTTTATCAACTGCCTTCTGGAAATCTATGTACAACACATCCACCTGTTTCCCTCTATCCACAGCACATGTATCTCCTTCAAATAACTCTAATAAATTGGTAAACATGATTTCCCTTTTACAAAACCATGTTGTTTCTGCCTGATTGCCTTGAATTTTTCCAAGTGCCCTGCTATAACACCTTTCACAATAGCTTCTAACATTTTCCCTATGATAGATCTTAGACTAACTGGCCGATAGTTTTCTCTCTCCCTCCCTTTTTAAATAAAGGAACACTTTTTGCTATTTTCCAATCTAATGGAACCATCCCCAAATCTAGGGAATTTTAGAAATTTAAAACCAGTGCATTAGCTATCTCACAAGCCACTTCTTTCAAGACATTAGGGTGAAGTCCATCTGGACCTGGGGATTTGTCAGCCCGCAGCTCAATACCCCTTTCCTGGTGATTGTAATTTCCCCGAGTTCCTCTCTCCCTTCCATTTCCTGATTTACAGCTATTTCTGGGATGTTTCTGGTGTCTTCTGTAGTGAAGACCAAATTGCCCTGGTTTGCCCCGTCCACTAAAAGCACAACAAATTTCATCTGTCCAATTACCACCTCTCAATCATCAGCAAAATGATAGGAGGTGCTATTGACAGTGCTATCAAGAGGCGCTTACTAATAACTTGCTTACCAATGCTCAATTTAGGTTCTGCCACGGTCACATGGCTCCAGATCTCATTATAACCTTGGTCGAGTCATGGTCAAAAGAGCTGAATTCCAGAGGTGTGGTGAGTCTCACTGTCCTTGACATCAAGGCAACATTTGACTGGTTGTGGCATCAAGGAGCTCTTGAAAAATTAAAGTCAATATCCTCGAATATTTGGAATCATACCTAGCATGAAGGAAGATGACTCTGGTTGTTGGAGACCAATTATCTCTACTCCAGGGCATCACTGCATGAGATCCTCAGGGTGGTTTCCTAGGCCCAACCATCTTCAGCTGTTTCATCAATGGCCTTCCCTTCAAATAAGGTCAGAAGTGGGGATGCTCACTGATGGTTGTGCAATGTTCAGCACTCACAATTCCTCAGTTACTGAAGCAGTACGTGCCTGTATGCAGCAAGACCTGGACAATATTCAGAATTGCACTGATTGGTGGTAAATAACATCTGTGCCACATAAGTGCCAGGCAGTGACTATTTCCAACAACAGTAAATCTAACTATCATTGCATGCCACTCTGTGGCTTTACCATACACCAGGAATTGAACCAGACCAGAGATATAAATACATGGCTACAAAAACAGGTCAGAGGCTTGGAATTCTGTAGCAAGTAATTCACCTTTTGACTCCCCAAAGCCTGTACAATCTGCAAGAAGCCAGCTCCAAATGTGATGGAATGCTCGATACTTGCCTGGATGAATGCAGCTCTAACAGCATTCAAGAAGCTTGACACCATCCAAGAGAAAGCAGCCCACTTGACAGTCATCCATTCCACCACCTTCAACATCCACTCCCTCCACCACCAGAATACGGTGGCAGCAGTGTGGACCATCTACAAGATGCATTGCAGCAACTCGTCAAGGCTCCTTCGACAGCACCTTCCAAAACTGCAACCTCTACTACCTAGAAGAACAAGGGCAGCAGGTACATGGGAATACTACCACCTGCAAGTTCCCCTCCAAGTCTCACATACTCTGACTTGGAATTGTATCACCAATTACTCACGTTGCTGGGTCAAAATCCTGGAACTCCTTCCCTAATAGCTCTGTGGGTGTACCTACACCGCATTGACAGCAGCAGTTCAAGAAGACAGCTTACCAATATCTTGTTCAACTAGAGATGGGCAACAAATCATGACTTGCCAATAATGCTCACATCTCAAAAATGAACAAAAAATTTAAATGATTATAGCCCTCTTCAAATACTTTGAGAACATTGACTTTGAGTCAAACATTAAAAGAGCACTCTCTGTTACTCTAGCATGGATTTACAATTTAGCTTTGCAAACATTATTATGATCTTTCTTGATGAAATTTCTTAATTAGCCAGAAAATAATTTTCCATCATCTGAACAGTTCTTCTATAGTAATTGGCTGGAGATAGTTCAAATTTATTTATTTTAGGATTTTTAATATTAAGAATATAGCATAGCAACATTAAAATCTAGTTAATACATTTAATTTTCTGATGGTCAAAAATAAATCTGGTCTCAAAAAAGTTATCACTACAACATCTGTCATGTAATTTTCTTAGGACCATTTTAAATCAAGTGACATTCTTTAATTTCACTTTATCTTCAGATATGTGTGGATATTATTAGAGGTACAGCCTACTCCTGATAATTCACTAACAATTATTGAATAATCCAAGTTGGCCAACATCAGATAGATAACAAAAACAGAATTACCTGGAAAAACTCAGCAGGTCAGGCAGCATCGGTGGAGAAGAAATCAGTTAACGTTTCGAGCCTTCACGGCCCTTCGGCAGAACCGAAGCATAATTAGGAAAGGGGTGAAATATAAGCTGGTTTAAGGTGGGGGGGGGGGGGGGGGGGGGGGCGGGGTGTGGGGGGGGGGGGGGGAAGAGAGAAGTTGAGGGTGTGGTGATTGTGGAGATAAGCAAGTAGTGATAGGAGCAGATAATCAAAAGATGTCACAGACAAAAGGATCAAAGAGGTGTTGAAGGTGGTGATATTTGTCTAAGAAAAGTGCTAATTAAGAATGGAAGACAGGACACTCAAAGTACAGCTCTAGTGGGGGTGGGGTGGAAAAGACTAACAAGGTTTTAGTTTTAGATTTAAAAATAATGGAAATAGGTGGGGAAAGAAGAATCTATATAAATTATTGAAAAAAAGGGGGGGGGGTGGAGAAACGGGGTGGGGATGGGGGGAGGGGGAGTTTAAGATCTAAAGTTGTTGAATTCAATATTCAGCCCGGAAGGCTGTAAAGTGCCTAGTCGGAAGATGAGGTGCTGTTCCTCCAGTTTGCGTTGGGCTTCACTGGAACAATGCAGCAAGCCAAGGACAGACATGTGGGCAAGAGAACAGGGTGGAGTGTTAAAATGGCAAGCGACAGGGAGGTTTGGGTCTTTCTTGCGGACAGACCGCAGGTGTTCTGCAAAACGGTCGCCCAGTTTGCGTTTGGTCTCTCCAACGTAGAGGAGACCACATTGGGAGCAACGAATGCAGTAGACTAAGTTAGGGGAAATGCAAGTGAAATGCTGCTTCACTTGAAAGGAGTGTTTGGGCCCTTGGACGGTGAGGACAGAGGAAGTGAAGGGGCAGGTGTTGCATCTTCTGCGTGGGCATGGGGAGGTGCCATAGGTGGGGGTTGAGGAGTAGGGGGTGATGGAGGAGTGCACCAGGGTGTCCCGGAGGGAACGATCCCTACGGAATGCCGTCAGGGGGGGTGAAGGGAAGTTGTGTTTGGTGGTGGCATCATGCTGGAGTTGGCGGAAATGGCGGAGGATGATCCTTTGAATGCGGAGGCTGGTGGGGTGATAAGTGAGGACAAGGGGGACCCTATCATGTTTCTGGGAAGGAGGAGAAGGCGTGAGGGCGGATGTGCGGGATATGGGCCGGACACGGTTGAGGGCCCTGTCAACGACCGTGGATGGAAAACCTCGGTTAAGGAAGAAGGAGGACATGTCAGAGGAGCTGTTTTTGAAGGTAGCGTCATCAGAACAGATGCGACGGAGGCGAAGGAACTGAGAGAATGGGATGGAGTCTGTACAGGAAGCGGGGTGTGAGGAGCTGTAGTCGAGGTAGCTGTGGGAGTCGGTAGGCTTGTAATGGATATTGGTGGACAGTCTATCATCAGAAATTGAGACAGAGAGGTCAAGGAAGGGAAGAGAAGTGTCAGAGATGGACCATGTGAAAATGATGGAGGGGTGGAGATTGGAAGCAAAATTAATAAATTTTTCCAGGTCCCGACGAGAGCATGAAGCAGCACCGAAGTAATCGTACCGGAGAAAGAGTTGTGGGAGGGGGCCGGAGTAGGACTGGAACAAGGAATGTTCCACATAAGAGACAGGCATAGCTGGGGCCCATGAGGGTACCCATAGCCACACCTTTTATTTGGAAGAAGTGAGAGGAGTTAAAGGAGAAATTGTTCAGTGTGAGAACAAGTTCAGCCAGACGTAGGAGAGTAGTGGTGGATGGGGATTGTTCGGGCCTCTGTTCAAGGAAGAAGCTAAGGGCCCTCAGACCATCCTGGTGGGGGATGGAGCTGTAGAGGGATTGGACATCCATGGTGAAGAGGAAGCGGTTGGGGCCAGGGAACTGGAAATTGTTGATGTGACGTAAGGTGTCAGAGGAATCACGGATGTAGGTGGGAAGGGACTGGACAAGGGGAGAGAGAAGGGAGTCAAGATAATGAGAAATGAGTTCCGTGGGGCAGGAACAGGCTGACACGATCGGTCTGCCAGGACAGTTCTGTTTGTGGATTTTGGGTAGGAGGTAGAAGCGGGCCGTCCGAGGTTGGGCAACTATCAAGTTGGAAGCTGTGGGAAGAAGATCTCCAGAGGAGATGAGGTCAGTGACAGTCCTGGAAACAATGGCTTGATGTTCTGTGGTGGGGTCATGGTCCAGGGAGAGGTAGGAGGAAGTGTCTGCGAGTTGACGCTCAGCCTCCGCGAGGTAGAGGTCAATGCGCCAGACAACAACAGTACCACCCTTGTCAGCGGGTTTGATGACAATGTTGGGGTTGGACCTGAGAGAATGGAGTGCAGTGAGTTCAGAGAGAGACAGATTAGAATGGGTGAGAGGAGCAGAGAAATTGAGACGGCTAATGTCACGCCGACAGTTCTCAATGAAAAGATCAAGAGAAGGTAAGAATCCAGAGGGAGGGGTCCAAGTGGAGGGAGAATATTGGAGGTGGGTAAAAGGATCCGTTGAACGGGCAGAGGACTCCTGCCCAAAGAAGTGAGCACGGAGACGAAGACGGCGGAAGAAGAGTTCAGCATCATGCCGAGCCCGAAATTCATTGAGATGAGGGCGTAAGGGTATGAAGCTAAGTCCTTTGCTGAGCACTGAACGTTCAGCATCGGAGAGGGGAAGGTCAGGGGGTATAGTGAATACGCGGCTGGGGCTGGGATTGGAAGATGGGGTGGGGACGGAGGGACAGGCAGGGGTGGAGGGTCCCAGATGGGTGTTGGTGTCGATGAGTTGTTGGAGCTTGCATTCCTTAGCACTTGAGAGAAAGAGAAAAAGTTTCTTGTTGAGGCGACGGATGAGGCGAAGAATAAAATGAAACTGGGGGCACGCGCAGCTTTGAAAAAGGGTGCGGCGGTGCTGCTGGAGGGAGAGGTCGAGTGTGTTCATATGGCGGCGCATGGCACTGAGTGTGGATCTCAGAATGCGACGGGAACAGCAGTCCGAGAAACGTTTTATGTCCCGGAGATACCTGTGATAGATACACAGCAAAACAGAACTTCATTGCTTAAAATTAACTATTATTAAATTAAATGCTTTTTAATTAAGAAGGTAGACTGTATTAAATGTTCACACATCTGTGAGGATGATGGATGTTGCAGCCATGAAGGAAAATGCTGGTGCTCTTTGAGCTGGTATCAGAGTGAATCCTCTACCTGTAAGAGAAGCCATTTTCCATCCAAGACGACCAGGCAGTGCCTGCTCCTTTCTTTGGTGTATTACCTCCAATGTCTAACTAGCTCCACTGCCCAGAGTCCGGAGCATCTGTGGTGGGAAATCTCCATTTAACCAGTTACTGGTACTCCTTAGATAACGACTTTATCCTCGAATGCAGGATGACTCTTCAACAAATTTAATTGACACTTCAGGCAGAAGTCAATGGTGCCTGATGGAGCAGGGAGTGAGGCCGGGGGGCAGGGATGATGTAGAATGACTTGGGGAGGTGCTGTTCCAGAAGCCTGATGCCAGGAACTCTAAACTGCATACAGCTGGCGACGGGGAGGCATCGAGGTAGTGATGTCAGGTGGAAGCAGCAGGAAGCCAATTGAGCCAATTAAAAATGTCTCATTTGCATGCAATTTAATGGAATTTAATGGTACCTTGTGAATTAAACATACGGCACACAAGGATTGTGGCTGTCAGATCTCTGATTATTCAAAGGTGGCAGTATCCAGACAAGGCCTCAGATTCTGAGGGGAAGGTCAGCCATTGTAGAACTGCCTTCCATTACACTGGAAACTCCTACTGAAAGGGGAGAGGACGGCACAATCACTAAGCGAAGGGACAGCTCAGAGGAGTTTAGGGGCAGTGCAAAGGAGTTGAGGGACAGTGCAAAGGAGCTGAGGGGCAGCTCAGAGGTGCAGAGAGCCAGCGCAGAAGAGCTGTGCTGAGGAACAGTGCAGGGGAACTAAGGGAAGTTCAGAGGAGCTGAGGGGCAGCTGTTAGGAATTGCAACCCCTCAGTGAGGCAAGCAGAAGCGCAGTGCCACAGGCACCCAGTGCATTGGCAAGGCCTGGTGGACATCTGCAGGTGGACATCCCCTGCAAGGGCAGGAAACAGTGAAGGGGGATTGAAGCAGACATGGGACATGCACTCAGTTTTCCTGGGCCAATGGGCAGAAGAGGAGCAGTGGAGTGGGAGGGTGGAGCGGGAGGGTAGAGCAGGTTCCATAAGCACCAATGCCAGAGCGGCAATGGCGAGAGCTACAGTTTGCGGACAGACCGCAGAAAAATGCGAAGGGGAATGGCAGCTGTAACAAGTTCCAAGACTCATATGAACTACCTCCAGGATATCCCAGGCAGCTACAAATTTCTCAGATTATGCCATTAATTCTTTGGGATTCAACATTGGTTCGAAATTATGTTATAGGATTTTGCCTTAGCCATTAAATTGTTCAGTTAGAATTTTTGTCTGCTGAGTAGGATAATTAATAGTTAAAAGCAGGCTGAGAACAGTCATACCAGTTATCTAGGTGTTAATTTGCCTGACTCAAAAGAGCCATCACATTTTTTTAATTACACTATGTGCAATTCAAGGCTGCTTTGTCAGCTTTAAAGAAATAAGCAAAAGGTTTGAACTCAACAGCTTGAACTTACTATGACACCTTATCATTAAACAAAACCATCATGTCTTTAAATCAGGCTTAGGTTTGCTCATGCCTTGATCTATTTACCATAATCTGTGGACAGAACATCTATATTTTGTTATGGTCTCAGCTGATGTTACTGCTGGACAAGCCATATCTTAGGGTGGAAGCCAGCTTGATAAATCTCAACATTTATTTTTTGTTTAGAAACATAGAGGGCGGCTGCTGCACAAAGTCACAGGAGTAACAGTCACAAAATCACAGTGCAGAAGAGGCCCTTCGGCCCATCGAGTCTGGACCAACACGTGAGAAACACCTGACCTACCCACCTAATCCCATTTACCAGCACTTGGCCCATAGCCTTGAATGTTATGACGTGCCAAGTGCTCATCCAGGTACTTTTTAAAGGAGGTGAGGCAACCCGCCTCCACCACCCCACCGGCAGCGCATTCCAGACTGTCACCACCCTCTAGGTAAAAAAGTTTTTCCTCATATCCCTTCCAAACCCCTACCCCTCACCCTGAACCTGTGTCCTCTCGTGACAAAATTAAATGTTTCATCCCAGGCAACATCCTGGTGAATCTCCTCTGCACCCCCTCCAGTGCAATCACACCCTTCCTATAATGTGGCGACCAGAACTGCACACAGTACTCCAGCTGTGGCCTCACCAAGCTTCTACACAACTCCAATATGACCTCCCTACTTTTGTAATCTATGCCTCGATTGATAAAGACAAGTGTCCCATATGCCTTTTTTACCACCCCAATAACATGCCCCTCTGCCTTCAGAGATCTATGGACACACACGCCAAGGTCCCTTTGTTCCTCAGAAATTCCTACTGTTCATTGAATACTTCCTTGTCAAATTACTCCTTCCAAAGTGTATCACCTCACACTTTTCAGGGTTAAATTCCATCTGCCACTTATCTGCCCATTTGACCATCCTGTCTATATCTTCCTGTAGCCCAAGACGCTCAACCTCACTGTTAACCACCTGGCCAATCTTTGTGTCATCCGCAAACTTACTAATCCTACCCCCCACATGGTCATCTATGTTGTTTATATAAATGACGAATAATAGGGGACCCAGCACAGATCCCTGTGGTACGCCACTGGACACTGGCTTCCAGTCATTAAAGCAGCCTTCTGTCATCACCCTCTGTCTCCTACAACTAAGCCAATTTTGAATCCACCTTATCAAATTACCCTGTATCCCATGTGCATTTGCCTTCTTTATAAGTCTC
Source organism: Cetorhinus maximus (assembly GCF_964194155.1). Taxonomy (NCBI): domain Eukaryota; kingdom Metazoa; phylum Chordata; class Chondrichthyes; order Lamniformes; family Cetorhinidae; genus Cetorhinus; species Cetorhinus maximus. The sequence continues at coordinate 110,006,036 of NC_135885.1, forward strand.
CCATGTGGGACCTTGTCAAAGGCTTTGCTGAAATCCATATAAACTACATCAACTGCTCTACCCTCATCTACACACCTGGTCACCTCCTCAAAAAATTAAATCAAATTTGTTAGGTATGACCTCCCTCTGACAAAGCCATGCTGACTATCCCTGATAAAACCTTGCCTCTCCAAGTGGAGATAGATTCTCTCCTTCAGAATTTTCTCCAATAGTTTCCCTACCACTGACATGAGACTCACTGGTCTGTAGTTCCCTGGCTTATCTCTACAACCCTTCTTAAATAGCGGAACCACATTAGCTGTTCTCCACAAAACACAATGGAGGGTATCCTCAATGTGAAGGCGTAATTTCGTCTCCCCAATGACTGTGCAGTGGTCACTGCTACCAATACTATCATGGACAGATGCATCTGTGGCAGGCAGGTTGGTGAGGATGAAGTCAAGTATGTTTTTCCCTCTTGTTGGTTCCCTCACCACCTCCCGCAGACCCAATCTAGCAGCTATGTCCTTTAGGACATGGCCAGCTCAGTCAGTAGTGGTGCTACCGAGCCACTCTTGGTGATGGACATTGAAGACCACACCCAGAGTACATTCTGCACCCTTGCCACCCTCAGTGTTTCCTCCAAGTGATGTTTAACATGCACTGATTCATCAGCTGAGGCCCGGGGAGGGGGTGTGGGTAGTGGTTTCCTTGCCTATGTTTGACCTGATGCCATGACATAAGGCTTCATGGAGTCCCATGTCGATGTTGAGGACTCCCAGGACAACTCACGACTATATGCCACCTCTGCTGGGCCCGTCCTGCCGGCAGAACAGGACATACCCGGGGATGGTGATGGTAGTGTCTGGGACATTGTTTGTAAGATATGATCCCGTGAGGATGACTATGTCAGGCTTTTGTTTGATTAGTCTGTGAGAAAGCTCTCCCAATTTCGGCACTAGCCCCCTGTTGTTAGTAAGGAGGAATTTTCAGGGTCATTTCCTGTACCTAGGTTGATGCCAGTTTCATTCCTCTTTTTTGACTTTGTAGCAGTTTGATACAATTGAGTGGCTTGCTATTTCAGAGGGCAGTTAAGAGTCAACCACAGTGCAGTGGGAAAAGGATGATAGATTTCCTCTCCTAAAGAGCATTAGTGAACCAGATGGGTTTTTACAACACACATCCACAAACATTCACACCCTCCAACACCAACGCACAGTAGCAGTAGTGTGTACCATCTACAAGATGCACTGCAGTGTTGGCCAGGGGCTGCAGCTGAATTGTTGACACAGGCAAAAGCAACTTTTGACCTGAAGTAACCTGAGTCCAGTTGCTGGCCTGAGTAACTTTTGAAACCTGACTCCAGTCACTGAACTGGCTAGAACCAGTTTCAAAGTAGCTGAGTGTCTTGAAGACAAAGGAAATGTGATGAGTCCTTATTTAGAAAAGGGGGAACGAGGTGATATTGCAAGTCTTAGAACAGAGCCAATGGAGAAGATGCCACAGATCAGGCAAGCAGGCCTAAACCAACGGGAAAGAGACAGCACAGCTTGAAGAGATACGATTCGGTATAATACTGAGAGGATTTCGGGTGAGGAGCAGCGAGACTCTGAAAACCAACCATCGCAGAAGCAGAAGAACCAACGTCAGCAACATAGAGATGCAAGAGAGAGAGAACGGAACGCCTGGCCAGCATCAGCTCTCCTTTTCGGGTATTAGCTTTTATATTCTGTGACCACTCAGGGAGTGTCAGAGAAACCTAGTGGGTGTGCATTTAGATCCTAGTTTTGGGTATAAAACTGTATAACCTGCTGTAAACTGCATGTCTATAGTTAACCAGATGTATAAGCTATATGTAAATGATCGAACAACGTGAATAAAGCGAATTTAGAGTTAAGCAAGAATTGACTCTTCTCCTCTGTGTACTAAGTCAATAACCGTTACCGGTGACCTCCAGCAACAGCAGGAATTCACTAAGGCTTCTCCGACAGCACCTGCCAAACCCACAACCACTACCATCTAGAAAGGCAAGCACAGCAGATAGGTGGGAACACCAACTGGAAGTTCCCCTCCAAGTCACTCACTATCCTGACTTGGAAATATATCACCGTTCCTTCACTGTTGCCGGGTCAAAATCCTGGAATTCCCTTCCTAACAGCACTGTGGGTGTACCTACACCACATGGACTACATCAGTTCAAGAAAAGAGCTTACCACCAAGGGCAACTAGGGATGGGCAATAAATGCTGGCACAGCCAGCAAAGCCCACATCCCTAGAATGAATATTAAAAAAAATTCCTTAGGCATTCCTACTACAATAGGACTACCATTTAGTTTCCAGCAATCTGCCCAAACATGGCCCACCTTATTACACTGAAAACGCATAGGCTGTTGAATCTCACTTCCACCTCAGCACCTTCACTTCTGGTCTGAGGAGGAATTTCCAGGGAATTCCCAGCTGGCCCTTCTCTTATCTGGCTACTTGCCTTCCTTTCACCTTCAAACATTCTACCCTTCTTAGATTTATGGGGGTGATGGAAAAAGGGTTTGGATTTATGGACCGGCTCATAATTGTCAGCCATCTCCACTGCCTGTCTAGCTGTTGCAACCCTCTGGTTTTCACTCTGGGTTCTAACTACAGGAGGAAGTGAATCTTTAAATTCTTCCAAGAGAATTATTTCTCTAAGAGTTTCATACAATGTCTCTATCTTTAATGCCTATATCCAACAATAAAAATTACTTTGCGTTACCCTCTCAAACTCAATATAGGTCTTCCCAGGCTTTTCCTTATATTCTGAAATTTCTGCCTGTACACCTCAGGGACCAATTCGTACACACTGAGAATAGCATTTTACTGATTCATAAGCCACAGATACCTCCTCTGACAGTGATGCATAAACCTCATGAACTCTACCCACCAACCTACTCTGTAAGAACAGTGTCCAGATTTCTTTTGGCCACTTCATTTGCTTAGTCATCTTTTCAAACGAAATAAAGAATGCCTCTACACCCCTTTCCCAAAACTTTGGAAGAGCTTATACAAACTTAAACATCTCCCTACTGCACTTTGGTTTGGAGGTTGTTGTTTCACCATCACAAATTTCTTCAACATCCGAGGCTTCTCTTTTAAAGTCCAGCCTTTTAAGCCGATATTCCTTTTCTCATTGCTTCTCTCTTTCCTCCATTGCTAATTTCTCTTAACTTATTTCACTCCCTTTCTCTCTCCTGCCTTTCTGCTTTCTCCCTTTGAAATGCTGTCTCTTTTTCCTTTGCTTTCTCTTTTGCCTCTAGCCTTTTCAATTCTTTTTCATTTTCAAGTTGCTTCATTCGCAACTGGATTTTAGGTAACTCACTTGACTCACCCCCTGGAGAATGTGGTCTCTCTGGTATCCCTTCCAGTTCCAAAGGCTGTGCTATTATTTCAATTATGTCTGCTTTCCTCACCCCTACAAGAAATTCTAACTCCAGCTTATCCAGCAATTCCATTAGCTTACTCTTGGTTAACTTTTGTAAAGCAGTCAGGGTTACACCTTCCATCTGTAAAAAAGTCTTAGCAACCTCCAAAGCCATTTCAAATTCCAACCTGTATAATACCTCACATCAATTCCAATGCTTATGTCCAATTCCTCTGTACCTCCACATACCCATTAAAATGATTCACAGATCCCACCAACGTTCAAGGATTTCCAATCCCACAAGAGATCCCCCCTTATAACAATGATTCCGGATGAGCCCCCAATTTGTTAAAATCCCAGCTGATGTTACTACTTCATAAGACAGATCCTAGGATGGAATCTGGCTTGATAGATTCCAACTTTTATTTTTTGTTTAGAAACATTGAGGGCAGCTACTGCACAGAGTCACAAGAGTCAGCTGATGAACTATTAACAAAAGAATAAAACATTTATTAAACAAGAAAAGATAAGCTATATTATAATACTCATTCACCCACAACCATACCTTTACACATATATATAGATTCGTGAGGATAACACAAGTTGCACAAAAGCTATCTTTTACTCTCATGTTTCCAATAAGTACACAGTCCATGTAAACCCAATAAGCTACCAGTGGTCAAGCACACCACACTCCAAAACCAAGTGACAGATGCCACCCCAAACAGATACTATGGATCTTTCATCAACTCCCCCCCAAGACGCTTGTCACATCATGAGCCAACCGGTCTCACTGAACTCCATCTTTCACAGGAGGGTTTCCAACCTCAACTCTCAAAGAACCCACTTTGGAATCTTCTCCCAAACGACGCTATCTTAGATGCCTTCCACAAGTTTACACCTCCAGGGTTTCGAACTCTCCTTCTGATTACCACGTGCATTCAATTTTTGTCTTCCATGCACTCTCTCTCTGACTCAGCCATGCCAACATAACACCACTGTAAGCAATACAGCCCTCCGGCGGTCTCCCTGGATCTTCTGGCTTCTCACAAGCCTATTTTTCTTGAAGTCTGCATCCTGCAGATTTCTCCCTTTAAGCTTGGAGCCTTTCTCTGCTCCTCACTCTTAACTTCACTTAATAGACCTATTCCAGATTCCTGTCCTTGTCCTTTGATTTAACTTAAAGGGTTTCTTGAGGCCTTTCTCTTTTTCCTTTAGGACCTGCTCCCTGCAGCTCCTCTCCCAGTAAACTGCTGACAACTTGGTATCTCTCTTTAGATCCGGAACTCATTTAACATTCACTGTTACTTTAACTTTACAACAGCTCATCTAAGGTTCTTAGACGTATTCTCCTCAGCCACCTGCTAGTATATCAGTTAGACAGAGGCTTAAACTACTCCCTTCGCCTTAGAGCAGAATGACCAACTGAACGCAAACTATTTTTGGTTTCTTTCTTTCTGTGTGGGGTCTCTCTCTCTGGACTCCTCTCACTAGGCAACAGTACAGTTTATTTCTACCTTTTGTTTGTTTTAACTCCCCTTCAAGAGTCGCGAACCTCATTAAATTGCAGAAATCTTTTAAAGTGCAACCAAAACTCAAATTCTCCCTTTCTTAACACACAAATACAGAAATAGAAATTAAACTTTAACTTAAAGATATACCTTATCCTAACATCCACCAATACGCATATAACTTACATAACCTATCTCTAGTTCCTAACAATTTTAAAAAGACATTCTTTTCCTGATATGCTAGAAATTGTTGGTAACATTTGTTCTTTATACCTTGGTATGCATGGGACTAGGTTACCATATCTAAATGAATTGTCTACAACAGTTTGTATTATTGATAAGAGGATGTAACATTGTTTGTATAACTGCTTTGTATCTTGGATACTTGCCTTTATTAGCTGAGGCACAGAATACAAGAGCAGGGAGGTTATGCTCGAACTGTATAAAACGCTGGTTAGGCCACAACTGGAGTTCTGCATGCAGTTCTGGTCACATTATAGGAAGGATGTGCTTGCATGGAGAGGGTGCAGAGGAGATTTACGAGGATGCTGCCTGGGCTGGAGGGTCTGAGCTATGAGGAAAGATTGGATAGGCTGGGGTTGTCTTCCTTGGAGCAACGAAGGTTGAGAGGGGACCTGATAGAGGTGTATTAGATTATGAGGGGCATAGATAGGGTGGATAGGAAGGCACTTTTTCCATTAGTAGAGGGGTCAATAACCAAGGGGCATAGATTTAAGGTAAGAGGTAGAAGGCTAAGAGGGGAGTTGAGAAGAAAGTTTTTCACCCAGAGGGTGGTAGGAGCCTGGAACTCACTGCCTGAAAGGGTGGTTGAGTCAGAAACTCTCGTAACATTTAAGAAGTATTTAGATATTCACTTGCATTTCCTTATCTCCAGGGCTATGGGCCAAGCACTGGAAAATGGGATTAGTGTAGCCAGATCTTTGTTGACCGGCGCAGGCACAATGAGCCGAATGGCCTCCTTCTGTGCTGTAAACGTCTATGAGTCTATGAGTATATTCAAGGATGTGTAATTTGTTCACAATGGAATATAACTCCTGGGGCCAAAAGAAATAAGAGACGGACATTTGTCTTAGTCTACATGACTCTTGTGACACCAGATGACCCTTACCCGAAGCCAATGAAAAGAGGTAATTCGGACTATTTCCTAATAAGGAATGATGCAGTCAGAATTAGGGATAAAAATTGAAAACTTAGAAGTGTTCTTGGCACAGTTTACCTTTGCTTCTGTGGTATAATTCTTCTGAGGCAATTCAACGTAACATCACTTCAGAAACAGAAGAAGAAAGGCATCGCCTGTGCTGGCAGCACTCAAGGAAGCCTGGGCCTTGAGGGATAAGAAACTTCCATGATGTCTGCACTGCTCTTGTTAAGTATATATAAAATCTTTCTTGATAAATTCTACTTGATACATAAATACTGGTTGTTTGTACCTTGTTTTGTCAGGCACAACTGAAAACCCCATTGTTATAAATTAAGAATTTAGAACTTAGATATTTAAATTAAATGGGTTTTCTTCCTCAAATCCAATAAAATTTACAACACTACTGCATCAATAATTTGTTCAATAGGGCTGAAGAATTTGTGTGCTACTGCACTGACCCTGATAGCTAGACTCGGAGCTCTGTTTGCTTCCATGCCATGGCAGGCTTTGTAATTGATTGCACCCATATGGCAAACATAGCTCCTTTGGGCTAGCTTGCAGCCTTCATAAACAATATTCAGTCAACGTCCAAGTGGTACGCAGCCACCAAAAGTGCAGGCTGCAGGTATTTGCCCACTTCCCAGGCAGCACTCATGACACCTATATACTTGACACTCCCAGGTGCTACAGATGTTCCAGCCCTATTCACGCCTTCAGGAATAGATCCTTGGGAACAAGAGGTACCCATTCAAGATATTGCTGCTGACACCAGTAAGCAACCCTCACACTGCAGCTGAGGAATATTACAATGCCTTCCATGTGTTGACCTGGGTTACAATCAAGCAGATAATTGGCCTGCTGAAGATGAGATTCCTTTGCCTAGACCATTCTGGTGCAGAACTGCAATATGACCCAGCGAGGGTTTCCTGGATCATAATCATCTGCTGCACTCTGCAGAACTTAGCACAGTAGAAAGGGAAGGCCTTGCAGCCAGAGGACTTGAATGAGCCTAACTCCCCATTTGACAAGGAGGATGTGGAAGAGGAGGCAGAACATGCAGGACAGCAAGGCGAGGTGCCTACATTAGAGAAAAGAGCATGGAGAAACTCACAAGGGAGGCTCAAGACACATTCATTCACACCCGCTTCCAGCAGATGTTATGCTCTTGAGATACGTTCTGCATAAGACCTCTAAGCAACATTGCCACTACATCTCATTAAACTTAGTATATATCAGTGTCCATCACCCAGCATGAAGGTGGTCAGACTCCACTTTTACCCCATAGGAAGATAGATGAGGATGCAAGGGTTCACATAGAAAGTGGCAACATCCTGGTAAATCTCCTCTGCACTCTCTCTAGTCCAATCACATCCTTCCTATAATGCGGGTTCCAGAACCGCATGCAATACTCTAGCTGTGGCCTAATCAGCATTTTATACAGTTCCAGCATAACCTCCCTGCTCTTACATTCTATGTCTATGAGGGGCATAGATAGGGTAGACAGGAAGGAACTTTTCCCCTTGATGGAGGGATCAATAACCAGGGAGTATAGGTTTAAGGTAAGGGGCAGGAGGTTTACAGGATTTGTGAGGAAGAATTTTTTCACCCAGAGGGTGTTGGGAATCTGGAACTCACTGCCTGAAAGGGTGGTAGAGGCAGAAACCCTCATAACATTTAAGAAGTATTTGGATGTGTACTTGCGATGCCATGGCATACAAGGCTATGGGCCTAGCGCTGGAAAATGGGATTAGAATTGCTAGGTACTTGTTTGACTGGCGCAGACTTGATGGGCCGAAGGGCCTTTTTCTGTGCTGTAGACCTCAATGACTCTATGACTCTAAGTGAGAAGACAACATTCACTGCATACTGGATGCAGGAATAAATGCACCAACACAATTTCTGATGAGGTGTGGCTCCAGCACTGGCAGCTGAGGTGGAGGCAGTCTGCTGATCAATTATGATGCCCAATAACCTAAGAAGACCTTGGTGTTTGTCCTCTGGCAGCCTGAAGCATGCTGGGTCCTCCTGCATAAGTGCGGGTCCTCCTCTTTGGTCATGACCACTGGAGGCGGTCGGCTCCTTAGCAGGGGCTGAGAAGCATCTGTCCACCCTCAGAGCACCTTGAGAGGACACTCAGATGCAACAGGCTGTCACCCCTCCTCCAGCTTAGTGTGTAATGGCCTCGCTTCTACCTGAGATGAAGGGGCACCTGGAGGAGGGTCAAGGCATCTCATCTCACTCTTGCCTGGCCACTCTGCATAGAACTCATGGCCAAAGCAATGGTATTCAAGTCTGTGTGCATATGTGGCAGACCACTGAGTGGTCTGTTGAATGTTGATGTCTATGAGGATCACCAATCTCTCAATGGACAAAGCCATGCGCTCTTAGATCTGAGACATGGTAGAACCTATGGCCTAGATGGTCATCTCTATTATCTACACATGGCTGCACATAGCCTCTGGCATCTCCACCAGATGTTCCCCTGTATCTCTGCATCACCAGAAGGTTCCATGTAGCCAACACTAGAGTCTGGTTTCAGTCTGGGGCTCAGCATGGGCCTGGTCTCCAATAGTCCTCCAACTGTCAGGGCTCTCACCTGTCACAGCCTCCGTCAGCTGCTTCAGTGTACCTGAGAGATGCTCACCAGCTTTGGACATTGAGTTTACTCATGACCAAGGATCCACCAACATGAACATTTCTGCACTGGTGGAGGGTGCAAGGAGATGATGTGATGTTGAATTCTCTGACGGTTTGTCTCCTTCCTTCTCAGAGATGGACCTCAAAATCGCTTTTGAGGCAGCAGCTCATTCCCCTGGAGTACAAAAACATGCAGTGGAAAACAAAAACAATTCAGGCAAAGGCTTCATGATCTCGTCGGGAAAAATTTATTAATTTTGCTTCCAATCTCCACCCCTCCATCATTTTCACATGGTCCATCTTTGACACTTCTCTTCCCTTCCTTGACCTCTCTGTCTCAATTTCTGATGATAGACTGTCCACTAATATCCATTACAAGCCTACCGACTCCCACAGCTACCTCGACTACATCTCCTCACACCCCGCTTCCTGTAAGGACTCCATCCCATTCTCTCAGTTCCGTCGCCTCCGTCGCATCTGTTCTGATGACGCTACCTTCAAAAACAGCTCCTCTGACATGTCCTCCTTCTTCCTTAACCGAGGTTTTCCACCCACGGTCGTTGACAGGGCCCTCAACCGTGTCCGGCCCATCTCCCGCGCATCCGCCCTCACGCCTTCTCCTCCCTCCCAGAAACATGATAGGGTCCCCCTTGTCCTCACTTATCACCCCACCAGCTTCCGCATTCAAAGGATCATCCTCCGCCATTTCCGCCAACTCCAGCATGATGCCACCACCAAACACATCTTCCCTTCACCCCACCGGAGGCATTCCGTAGGGATCGTTCCCTCCGGGACACCCTGGTCTACTCCTTCATCACCCCCTACTCCTCAACCCCCACCTCTGGCACCTCCCCATGCCCACACAGAAGATGCAACACCTGCCCCTTCACTTCCTCTCTCCTCACCGTCCAAGGGCCCAAACACTCCTTTCAAGTGAAGCAGCATTTCACTTGCATTTCCCCTAACTTAGTCTACTGCATTCGTTGCTCCCAATGCGGTCTCCTCTACATTGGAGAGACCAAACGCAAACTGGGCGACCGCTTTGCAGAACACCTGCGGTCTGTCCGCAAGAAAGACCCAAACCTCCCTGTCGCTTGCCATTTTAACACTCCACCCTGCTCTCTTGCCCACATGTCTGTCCTTGGCTTGCTGCATTGTTCCAGTGAAGCCCAACGCAAACTGGAGGAACAGTACCTCATCTTCCGACTAGGCACTTTACAGCCTTCCGGGCTGAATATTGAATTCAACAACTTTAGATCTTAAACTCCCCCTACCCCTATCCCCACCCCGTTTCTTCCCCCTCCTTTTTTTTTCAATAATTTATATAGATTTTTCTTTTCCCACCTATTTCCATTATTTTTAAATCTACAACTAATACCTTGTCAGTCTTTCAACCCCACCCCCACTAGAGCTGTATCTTGAGTGTCCTGCCATCCATTCTTAATTAGCACTTTTCTTAGATAATATCACCACCTTCAACACCTCTTTGATCCTTTTGTCTGTGACATCTTTTGATTATCTGCTCCTATCACTGCTTGCTTATCTCCACAACCACCCCACCCTCAACTTCTCTCCCCCCGCCCCCCACCTTAAACCAGCTTATGTTTCACCCCTCTCCTAACTACACTCAGTTCTGATGAAGGGTCATGTGGACTTGAAATGTCGACTCTTTTCTTCTCCACCGATGCTGCCAGACCTGCTGAGTTTTTCCAGGTAATTCTGTTTTTGTTCAGGCAAAGGCTTTCCTGTTGCCTCTTTCCATCCATACCCAATGTGTGTTTCCTTTCTACTCAGTGGTAGACACCAAACCCGAGGCCTCCTCACTCTGTTCTCGTTGCACTCCAATCTTGCCATCCCCTATTGTCTGGCTGCCACGTGATTGCGTTTGGCCAGCAGCTTTCATCCCAAACAGCAATGCCACTTATTTCCAGGTCCGCTGCCAGCACCAATGCTGTTGACAATAAATTTCGCCTTTCATTTCAGACAGCTTCCATTACCACAAACTGCATTTGCAGCCAATTCAATTCAGCAAAAACAATTTACCTCAGTTTCATTGTAAGGATCATTCCATATGTGTTAGGGCATGAATATAAGACAGTCACCAGGAAATCCAATGGGGAATTCAGAAGAAACTTATTTACCCCAAGAGTGATGAGAATTTGGAACTTGCTACCACAGGGAGTGGTTGAAGCAAATAGTGTAGATATTTTTAAGGGAAATCTAGAGAAGCATGAGGGAGAAGGAAATAGAGGGTTACGATAATAGAATGAGATGAGGAAAGACAAGAGGAGACTCGACTGGAGCATAAACACTGGCATGGACTGGTTGGGCCGAATGGCCTGTTTCTGTGCTGTATTCCTTATGTAATCCCATGTAATATAAGATGGCTGTCTCCTGAATTGTACTTTTTTAGTTCTAATAATGGTCTCAAAGCAGTGGCTGTGTTCAGATCTTTTTCCAATTGCTAAAATTTAAGTCCTCCTCCCTCTGAAGTAATAGTCTGGGCTTTCCTTCCAGGATCGGGTACCCCCCACCACCCTGTTCATCCAAGGTCCTGACCCCATGCCTCTTCAGTGTCACTGACACAATGCTAATTTAATATGCAAAGACCCCGATTGGGCTGGAGGTGAGTTCGGCTCCTGATTTGTGGCGTTGGCTGGCGAAGACAGCAACTGGCTCCAGAGGCTTATTTTCAAAGGCTGACAGCAAATATGACTGGGTTTGCTACTGCCTTGGAGAATGGAGCAGGAAGGAGAGCAGATGGTCCAAACAAGTGCCCAAATGCTCAACCATCAAATGCTTTATTCACTTGACTCAAGTGATTGCAATTTTGTGGCTCAGTTTGACTTCCCTCTTTTTCCGAGGTGTTAAAGTATCAGCAATAATAGCTCCCTGCTATGCTCTCGACATCTGTACACTAACTTTCTCCAAATGTCATGATGCGGCAGATGATGTGTGCCAGGTGTATCAAATCCAAGAGGGTGACTTGATCACGTTATCACAATGGTTTTGCAATTTATATTTATTTTGTGATGCATGCCCTGAATTCAAAAGTAATAAGTCTACCAAGGCTTCGGAGATTTTTTTTTAGAAAAAATTAAATTAAACATTTATTTACAAATCACTGCTTGTCATTTTCCTATAACCTGACATGTGTGACATGCTACAGAATTTGACTACATCTCCATGCAATCCAGGCCAATAAAAATGTTTTTGTATTTTTGCCTGTGTCTTTTTAATTCCTAAATGTCCCCCAATTGGAATTTCATGAGCTATTCTCAGTATCACATTTCTATATCCAAATAATATAACAATCTGATATACCTCCATTCAGTGTTCATCTGCTGAAACCTGATATGGCTGCCACTTTCTTATCAACATGTTACCCTTAAGGTAATAGCATATTGGAATACATTCTGTCTCTGTTTCCAAGTAAGCTGTCTGGTATAACTGTTTTATTGTGGATCCTTTTCCTGTAACTCTACCAACTGCCTTGAGCTAAATACCTCAGCTGCATTCTCCCCCATTCTTTCTTCCTGAACAATCTTATCAAAGACAGTGTCAGCTAATTGAACTTCAACACCCTTTCCCTGCCTTTTAACTTCCTCTTCTTCCTGTTTCAACCTGTGTGCTTGTAATTTTGTTCCCACACAATCTGGAAACAATCCAAGATGCTCTTTCTGCAACACTTCTGTTGAAAACATCTCTACAGGCTGCTCAACCACCATAGGCATCACCCACATCTGTGACCTAGCTATATCATTACCTAAAATAAATTTAACCCCTGCAATGGGCATTTTTTCCACTACCCCAACAATCACCTCACCTGTTTTCCACTTAGTCCTTAAATTTACCTTCCAAAATGGAATAGGTTTAGCATCTCCATGAACCCCACTTATCTGTTCCTCCAGTGCTCCCTCTGAACAACAGATATCACTATCCCACAACATTAAGGATTGACTAATCCCCGTGTCTCTTAAAACTTTAAAATCCTTACCTATTCCACCATGTACACATGGAAAGACTTTCCCTTCACATACAAAATCTTTAAACATTTCTGTAACCTGCTCCTCAGAACTCCCTTGGGTAAATTGTGAACACATTCCCACTTCTTTACCTATCACTGATTCTTCCTGTTTTGTCTGTACACAAACTACTGGGGTTTTTCCTATGCCTGAACCTCAGAACCCACAGTACTTTTACTACCAGAACTTTTCTGCATCACAATAATTATAACAGATTTTCCCTAAAATTTGAAACACACTGACTTTGTGTGCCCAACTTTATTACAATGAAAACACCTCAATTTTGGAATGTCACTTCTACCTTCAGCACCTTCCTAGGAATATCCGCCTATCCCTTCTCTCCCCTGACTACCCACCTTCCTTTCACCTTGTCACTTTCTGTCCTTCTCTGATTTAAAAGGGTAACGAACAAAAGGTTTAGATTTATGAACTAACTCATCATCATCAGCTATTTCTGCTGCTTGTCTCACTGTTTGAACCCTCTGTTCTTCCACATGAGTTCTCACTACCGAAGGAATTGAATCTTTAAATTTTTCCAAAAGAATTACTTCCCTAAGAGCTGCATATGTTGTCTCTATCTTTAATGCCCGTATCCACCGGTCAAAATTACTTTGTTTTATTCTCTCAAACTCAATATAAGCCCAGACTATTTTCTCATATTCCTAAATTTCTGCCTGTATGCCTCAGCAATCAACTCATATGCACTCAAAGTAGCCTTTTTTACCACATCAAAGCCCACTGACATTTCTTCTGACAGTGCAGCATAAACCTCACATGCTCTACCCACTAACCAAGATTGTAACAGCAATGTCCAGTTTTCTTGTGGCCATTTCATCTCTTTAGATATCTTCTCAAATGAAATAAAGAACACCTCCACAGCTCTTTCTTCGAACTTCGGAAGAGCTTGCACAAATTTTAACATCTCCCACTGGATTTTAGGTTAAAAGTTTTTTCATTATCAGAACTTTCCTCAGGACCTGATGTCTCTTTTTTAAAGTCCAGCTTTTCAAATTGGTACTCTTTGTCTCTCCTCCATTGCTAACTTTTCTCTCTGGAGATCAATTTTTTACATTTCCATTTCTTTTAAAATAATCACTCTTTGTCCCTTTCTTTTTCTATTGCCTCTAGCCTTTTCAATTTCAATTATTTTTCTTTTGCCTCCAATTCAATTTTTTTCAGTTCCTTTCCTTGTTCAAATTCAAGCTTCTTCATTTCTAACCGAAGTCTCACTACCTCTAGCTGTGACTCACTAGTTCAAGTATCACTTGCAACTTTAAATGCTATGCTATCGCTTCAAATATGTCTGCTTTCTTTGCCCCTACAGGTAACCTCAACTGCAACTTATCCGCCAACTCTGTTAAGTTACCCTTAGATACTTTTTGTAACCCAATCAGAGTTATATCTTCTACTTCCAAAAAGGTTCCAGCCACAGATACAGCTATTTTTGCAGTCTCACCACTTTAAAATTCCCTCACACCAATTCCTTCATTCAAAGTGTTTCTCGTACTCATAATTTTAAAATTCGCCAACTCCAAACCAATGCAGGAATTTCAATAATTCTGGATGATCCCCCAATTTTGTTATGATATGGCAGATGATGAGTGCCAGGCAGATCAAATCCATAAGGGAGACTTGATCACTTTATCACAACAGTTTTGTAATTTGTATTTATTTGGAGATGAATGCCCTCAATTTAGAAGTAATAAGCCCACCAAGACTTCAGAGATTTTTTAGAAAAACTAAATTAAACGTTTATTAACAAAAGAAAAGGTTTCAAGCAGACACATAAGTCTACAAATTACCACTATAACAATTCCTAATTAATCTGTCTTCCAGTTACACCCCCACTATGGCAACAGTGAAAAAAAGATTTTAAACAGATCCAGGCAAGTCAACACAACACCCTGGACAGTAAAATTCAAAGTGGCTTTTCCCAGCTTCAGTTTCTGTAGACAGTGGACTTAATGCACAGATACTGAAGGCTCCTCACACTTCTGTTAGGCCTTACTATGCCTTCCCTGACACACAGCCTCATTCTCCTTTATACATGTTTCTCCCTTTTAATGTAAATTCCATTGTTCCCATATTTCTTTGGACTTTACCTTTCTCATAATATAAATCTTTTCATGGTGCTAATATGGTCACTAACCTTTGGGGAAAATGAACACACTGCTTGGCCTAGCTTCTCTGGCTAGGTGTAAACATCCTACCATCTCTTTGAAATTCAAACTGCCCTGATTTATCTAAAATTGCAAATTCTTCTCACCTTACATTCTAGGACTTCAGCCATATTTACGTGTTTAGTATTTCAAACCCAGTTTATTTTGATGAATCAAAGCCTCCAGACCAGCTGGCTCCAATTCAATTAACACACACACACACATGCACAAACTATCCAAACTCCACTATTAACCTACTTTTACAATAAATCACAATAATATTATGAGAATTATTATACTTTCATGACACAAATCATTTGCTCTTCCTGCTCTTATCTTTGAAGATTTCATTCTGGTCCTCTCTTGCCCGCTAACAAGTTCATCAATGAGCTTAACAGTCAGTTACTTGGAGGCATCCAGGTTGCCAGCTCTACTGCTCACCCCTTGTTTTGGTACTCATCTTAAAGCAACCTAACCAGAGGATGCTGAAACAGTAAAACATTTAAAATAATTTCTGTGGCATCAGGGCTCCTGACCATACAAAATATTACGATCTGCTGTGTGCCTCCCACCCTACCCTCACCCTGGCTGGATGTAACTAGTGGAGTTCCGCAAAGATTAGTACTGGCACCTCAGCTATTAACAATGTATATTAATGACCTAGACAAGGAGTATGAGAGTAACCTATCCAAGTTTGCTGTTGATACTATGCCTGGTGGTTTTGTAAACAACGAGGAGGACACAAAGAGGCTGAAAATAGACATAGACAGGTTAAGTGAGTTGATAATAAGGTAACAGATGACGTATAATGTGAAGAAGTGTGAGGTTATTCATTTTGGTGATTAGAATAGAAAAGTAGAATAGTTTTTAAAAGATTTGAAACGTTTAAATGTTGCTGTTCACAGAAACTTGGGTACATTCATTACAAGGAACGCAGAAAGTTAACATGCAGGTACAGCAGACAGTTAGGATGGCAAATGGCATGTTGACTTTTATTGAAAGTGAACTGGAGTGCAAGAACCGGAGATCTTGCTACACTTTAAGCCTTTAATTTAGGCTCGAGTGGAGCATAAGCACCACTGTGGACTGGTTAGGCCCAATGGCTTGTTTCAATGCCAGACATCCTCTGTAATTGTATAGAGTTTTGGTGAGACAATACCTGGAGTACACTGCACAGTTTTGGTCTTCACATCTAAGGGACTGGAGGCAGTACAGTGAAGGTTCATTAGATTGGCTCCTGAGATAAGAGGGTTGACCTTTGATGGTGGGCTAAGTAAATTGGTACGATATTCTCTGGGGTTTAGAAGAATGACAGGTGGTCTCACTGTAAATATAAGATTCTGAATGGGCTTGACAGGGTGGAGACAGAGATTGTTTCCCCTAGCTCTCAGGATAAGGGGCTGAGAATTTAGGGCTGAGATGAACAGAAATTTCTTCAAAGGTTTGGAATTATCTATCCCAGAGGGTTACTGATTCATCATTGTTCATTATATTAAAGGCTGACTTAGATTTTTTGTCTCTCAGGGAATCAAGGGATATGGGGAGCAGGCAGGAAAGTGGCAATGAAGCTGAAGATCACCCATGATCATATTGAATAACAGAGTAGGCTTCATGGGTCATTTGCCCAATGCCTGATCCTTATGTTCCATATTAGCTCCACATAGCATCACAGCGGATACAGCCAAGCATTGAATATGCTCATGAATACTGTGTTTCATGGGGTCTTAGAGGTACTAATGAGTTACTCTTCTGCAAGCACTCAGATCAATGGTATCTGTTTGAAATTGTATTGGTGGATTTCCATAGGGTTCTTTGCTTCCAATAGAATTTTACAACACAGAAGGAGATCATTTGGCCCATCCTGCCTGTGAAGGCTCATTAAAAAAGCTATCCAATTAGTCCCACTCCTTTGCTCTTTCCCCAGGGCTCAGCAATTTTTTTTCCTTTGGGGTGAGACAAGCAAACAGGCTCTTTTTATACTCTGTTCCAGTCATTACTGAAAGATCAGAGGCCGTCGGTGAAGACTGGGAGCAGAAAGCAGCAACCTCAAATGAAACTGTGGGTAAGACAGAGGACTGGGGAAGAGAAAGTGAGTTCAGGCAGTAGCAGCGGCCAGCCATGTGCAGGACCTTGGCGGTGGCAGCAACTCTTGAAATCAGGGATTGCTTCAGGCTTGTATACATGTCTTAGCTTCATGTAGAGAGCTGTTAATGTATTATTCAGCTGTCCAGGCCAGGAAGGCTCTGATCTTTACTCTTGTGCCTCTGCTCATTTTTCCAAGTGTAGCTGGGTATTGCAAGGAACTCCAATTGGCTTCATTATCTAATGAGCTATGGAAAAGAAAGTTCAGACAGAATGGCCCAGGCACTGCCTGAAGCAAACAAGAGCCTTGTTAATAGGCTTTGTCAAAAGCTCTGACCTGTAGATCAAATAAGCTACTGATGAGGTTTATAAACTAACTGTCAATCTATTTTGGTTTACGCTTGGGAAAAATTGCAACTGATTTTTATGCCAAATATTGAGAGTTTTTGTCTCTTGGCATATGAGATATTAGACTTAGCATTACTGTGTCACGGAGGACCTAATCTTTTTAAATACCAGAAAACACATTCATGAAAAACTCAAAAGTGAAAATTGGTGAAGGATATGAAAAGATACAAAAAGTATATTTGCTGGTCACTTAATATATTGCAATATTCTTAAACCGTGGTTCTCACTTCCCTCCAAGGTATGGACGCTGTAACAAGTATCAATGACATGAAACAACTTCAGATACATACTTCGAATTTCCCGGCTTCATGTTCCTACCACCTGGTGTTGAGCTCTGCATGGTGGTTCATGCCACAATTGGTTACATTTTACTCACAAACAGAAATACAAGACAAGTTAAAAATGCCTTACAGTATAACAGAAATACACAAAATATCAAAATGTCTTACACTATTGACTTATACCTGTGACAGGAGAATAACCTACTTTTCTTAGCTATGTCTCCACTATTTTGATTAATAATATACGTGGTATAATTTTTGTTTATTGATATCACATTCCATTCATTGTATTGTAATTCACTCAGAACTGTTGCCGATTTTATATATCCCCCGTCACCATATGTTATTGCCTTCTGGTGGCCGGGAGCCGAGGGTTCCTTTGTGGGTATGGCCATCTTGACGCATTGTGTTGTACTGTTGTTTTGTGGCTGCATTAAAGTTCGATGTTTTCACTTCAAAACTGTTGGTATTGTGATCCTGTGTATGTGCCAATCTGCAAGTAAACACATCCTACTGGCGTGGTGGCAGCATCGAAACATTTTCACACCCTTCTTCAAAGTAAATTGGTGAGTTTATTTGCCACATATACATGGATATTTACCTCTATTTAGTCCATAATATTACAGTACTGTAACAGTTGAAACAATGGGCACCAAGGGAGTGGTGCTTAGGAAAGATCGGGACAGTCAATTCACTTCAGCATTTGTGCCAGAACTTAATTCACGCTTTGATGCTTGATCTTAACTTTGCCCCCTTCCATGTTAACAGTTTCACAAGGGAGAAGTGGATTCAGTGGCACAGAAGATGAAGGGACATCTCCAGGACTCAACATCCAACAAAATGTTGGGGCAGATAGAGAATTACTAACTCGTTAACTCAACTCCATAGTTCATACATACATTACTCACTTCGATACGGCAGATCACCCACCTACATTCCAGTTTTCAGGTCACAGACCTGGCTGATTTCAGGTTGGAATCAGATGAGAGGCATGAGGAATAAAAACAAAGTGCTGGAAAATCTCAGGTCTGGCAGCATCTGTGGAGGAAAAAACAGAATTAACATGTGGAGTCCAATATGACTCTTCTTCAGAGAGGCATGAGGATCTGTATCAATGTCTGATGGCCTTCTTTAAGGATAACCTCTCACAGAAAGGTGGGTTCAGTCATCACGGTCTACCTCTTGATGGAGATGAGGAGATCTGAAATCAGCCAATGATGTGTTAATTTGACTGACCAAACACCTAGAGCTAGTAGGTGAATCCATCACCTATGTTTATGGATCTCATCCTTCCTCCAGCCCAATAATTAATAAAAATTAAACGTGACTGAATAGGCAGCTTTAAAAGCCCAGCAAAAGCTGGGATTCAACGTTTTCGAGACCCGAGAACATTGTACTATAGCAGTGAAGATTCTGACCAATCGATCCAGGCAGCCATTGTTGAAAAAATTTAAACGCTGAGATCGCAAACGCCATTACTGCAGGGAGACCAGCGCAATTGGCAAGTGTGGGAAAACTCTTTGTAAAGAAGCAAATGGCGGCACCATCTTGGATTTTCAGTAACTTCTTAAAGCCGAACCTGCAAGTTAAAAATCTTAACCATGGATCAGAAATCCACTCTCCCAGATCAATTTGGACTCATCCAAGGCCTAGATCAATCACAAAATTGGGCACTCTGGAGAAAGAGATTCCTTAGATATATGATTGCTTCAGGTCTTGATAAAAAGACAGAAGCTGAGCAAATTATCACACTGCTTTATTCAGTAGGTCTGATAGACAACGATAAAATAGCTAGGCATGGAATCAATAAATCATCTGCAAAATTTCATGAAGTTTTAAAATCATTCAATACTTATTTTAATCTCAGAAGTAACAAAATCCTTTAAAGGGCTAAATTTAATAAATGTGTCCAACAGCCAGGAGAACCTTTTGACTCATTCATTACTGAGCTGTACACAATGGCTGAAGGCTGTGATTACAGTGACCTGAAATCTGAGCTAATCAGGGACAGAATAGTTGTAGGAACGGTGGACGACGGACTCTCGGACATGCCTCAAGTGAAGGGAGATCTAACACTTGAGAAAGCCATCCAGATTGTCTGGCAATCTGAAACAGGTTTGCAGTACAGGTCCATATTAACGGGAGAAAGCAAACCGCGGTACAAAGTAAACCCCACTGTTCAGTTTGTGAAAGAGCACAGAAATGGGGGCACTCCAGGCCAAGGGAAACAAAGCCCCCACCAACCAGTAGAGTACCCATGCCAGCACTGTGCAGCAAAGCGCCCCCACAGGCATTATCAATGTCCAGCAATTTCAGCCCAATGCTTTCAATGTGTTATGGTCCTAGCTGATGTTACAAATGGACAAACCAAATCCCAGTGTGGAACCTGGCTTGATAGATCCCAACTTTTATTTTTTTGTTTAGATATGTAGAGAGTGGCTACTGAATAGTCACAGGGGTGACTGATGTACTTTTAACAAAAGAATAAAACATTTATTAAACAAGAAAAATGAACTACATTATAATACTCCTTCACCCACAACTATACCTTTACAGGTATATACAGATGTGGAAGGATAATACAAGTTACAAAAACTACCTTATGCAGAATTATGTATTAATGTTCACAGTAAGTACACAGTCCATGTAAACTAATGGGTGACCTGTGGTCAGGCACATCACACTCTGAAACCAATTGACAGATGCCATCTCAAACAGATGCTTTGGATCGCTCATCAACTCCCCCCAGACACTTGTCACACCGTGAGTCAACCAGTGTCACTGAACTCCATCTTTCACATGAGGGTTTCCAATCTCTACTCTCTAAAAACTCGCTTTGGAACCTTATCCCAAACCAATGCTTTCTCCCAGATGCCTTCCACAAGGATCCACCTCCAGGGTTTCGAACGCTCCTTCCGATGTTCCTTTCCCTTGGATCACCACGTGCATTCAAGCTTTCTTCCATGCACTCACTCTCACTAACTCAGCAGTACCAACAGAACATCACTGCTTCACATGCTCATAGTAAAGAGTTACAGACTTTTAGCTGTCCCTTTGGATCTTCCGGCTTCTCGCAAGCCTATATTGCTCTATATCTACGTCCTGCAGTTTTCTCCCTTTAAGCTTGAAGCCTTTCTCTCTTCTCCTTACTTTCACTTCCACAGAACACAACCTTTTCCAGATTCCTGTCCTTTTCCTTTGACTTAACTGTCCTCTTGGGACCTTTCCTGTTCCACCCCCCTGGATTTGGGGACATCCTTCTTTAGTTCTGGAACCTGCTCCTGCAGTTCCTTTCCCTGTGTTCAGCTCTCCTGGCAGCTGGCTTCAACTTTAGTTTGGGACTTGTCCCCTGTCCCTCTGCTGTCCAGCCTCTCTGGAATCCTGCCTTCAGCATCAGTTTGGGACCTGCTATCTATCCCTCTGCTAAGCCGCTTCCAAGTGAACTCAAATTGATTTCAACTGAACTGAAACTACTTTTCTGTCTTTGCGAGGCCTCCTGTTGCTAGGCAATAGCACAGTTTTTTGCTACTTTCTTTTAACTTCCCTAAACCACCACCCCTCTTGATAACACAGCTCTCCACTTCAAGGGTCATAAAATGATTAAAAATGCAGGTATACAATAGATTGCTGTCTCCACTCTAAGATTAAACTAGATGCCAGGTTTCACCTTTTTAACCCACAAATAGAAAAAACATAAAATAAACTTAAACTTAAAGATATACCTTATTCCTAACACACCCAAATACACATATAACTTACTTAAACTATCTCCATTTCCTAACAAATGTAACCGAATAGGACACTTTGAGAAGCTGTGCAAAGCCAAAACATCAAAATGCATGGGGCGTCCAAAGAGGATTCACGAAGTTGAGACAGCACACCAGGAGGACACACAACTATGCTTCTTGGGTGAGGTCGAAGATCCTGTATTTTCATTTGGAAATGCGGGCATCTCAGTTAATAGCCATCTCACAAACTTTAAATTGGACACGGGAACCACTGTTATGGACCTATTGGACAAAGAAACGTGGCAGAGAGACCTCTGGCTACAAACAACTGACAGACCACTGTATGGGTCCGGAGGAATCCGTCAACAGGCGTAGTTCTGGAACCATTAAGGTATGGCAGCAAACAAATCTTCCAGCTGATGTACGTCACCCATAGCCAGTCTTTTTCTCTGTTGAGCTGAGATGCCTGTGTCGCCCTGAATCTCCTCAAAACCACAGAAGCTGTCAAGACAACCACTGTCATAAATTATATGCAACTGCAAGTTCTCAACTGCTGCAACAAGAAAGATTCTCTCCACTGGGACTTGAGCTCTGAATTGTCTTCTCTCTTTGGACAGCAGTTTGGCCACTTGCATTGCAGGTGCCAGAAGCCCCTCATTGGGCACACCAGCCAACCACTCAGATGGTTACCACGACACCTCGAGTAGATGACAGTCAAGTGAGGAACCAGCAATGAGAAGAGCCTCAACCTTCGGCTCTGATGCCAGTTGGAGAGATAAACCCTAAGACCACAGGGCAGATACTGCAATCCCCAGCCAGCATGACTGCCATAAATGATGCTGGAATTGAGTAGCAGCCATCCATTAACGACAGCACACCACTCAGCCAAACGCAAAGGTGAGCTTACTACCAAGTCACACCCTCACAACAGGAAGAGCCATCTTCTGACCCAGAGGGTGTCACGGTGTGCCACACGAAGGACGAAGGGAAAAAAACACAGTAGAGACAAGCCCAAAGTTGGTCCACCCAGTAAAGAGTGAGATAAACTCTACCATCTCCCACTACCATTGGTGAACTAACAAAGGGCCAAAGAATTAACAATGCCAAAGAATGGAAAAAGACATCCAGATCCCGAAACTACCTCCAATTCAACAAAATTTACCTGCAGTGACGTAACCTACCATTCCTCCAACAGCAGACTGTCTGAACCTATGAACGCAAGAGACTTCGGTGCGGGGGTGGGGTGGGGGGGAGGCGGGGAGATGGGGGTAGGAATAATGATGTAAATACATGAGGTAATCTGGGATGACTTATAAATACATTGAATAAAGACTTGGGGGAGGTGCATATAAGGATCTGCCACATAAAGGGTTAATGTGCGACTGAGTACAGTATCATCTACACAGTGATGTAAGAGAACACATCACCTGCACCTAGGGGTCAGTGTAGTGTTGGCCAGAGTTGTGTGTAGAAGCAAGCATGGAGATAGCTTCTAGCCTGGATCTTTACTGTACCTATGTGTATAGTTTCTAGTAGTTAATAAATACTTACTGTTGAATTACCTAAGACTACAAATGCCTTAATAAGACCGACCGAACTATGCCCAACACTTTACAACAAGCCATGTCTCCACTGTTATTAACAATATACGTGGTATAATTAACATTTATTGATATTACATTCCATTCACTCAGAACTGTTGCCGATTTTATATGTCCCGCTCCTAAGGGTTAACACAGCGTCATACGTAACGTAGTCTCCCTATAACTAATGCCTGACTCCAAATATTTCCCTCTAATTAATTGCTGTATGGACGTCACTCTTAATCTGCATATTACAACAGTTTAGAAATAATTTCGGTGCCTTGGTGTGATGCACAAATTTAAAGGATAACCAAGTCTTTGATAGGCTTAAACTGTTAGTTGGTGCAGAATACCCTGAGGTTTTAGGTGGCCAAGTAAATAGCCAGAATATTATTACAATATCAGATTAAATACGTTAAGTGCGGGACAATCATTTTTTATACACGGTGCCGTTTACACACCTTTTATGGCAATTGCCCAACTTACTGGCAAATGCAACGGGAGAAACTTGCAAAGGATGCCCAAGTACCACTCGCTGGGGAGGACCCCAAAGATGGCAGCAATCAGGTCAAGTTTGGTGAGTACATTTATCTTAGTTATTAATCCATAACTCAGTGAATGGTAATAAACGGGTCCCGATACACCAGTCCTTCCATTTAGTGCGTGCAGCCTTCTCCGCATCTGTAACAAATTGAGTTGTAACATTTTAACTGTTGTTACAGAAAGGACACAAATCGTTCATCTTTCCAGGAATGTGAGTTCAGTTGCCAATTGATTCCACCCGTTAATGAAAATGAAACCGGCTTTTGTCCCGTTTGGGGTTTTAAAGCCTGTTGTCTTGGTTTGTCCGCGGTGGGGGGAGATGGTACGTGGCATATTCCCAGGCTTGAGTCTGTTCGGTCTGACGCGCTGCTTGCTGGATCTTGGTGCCACGAACTCACCCTGAGTCTGTTATCTCTGATTAAACAACATACACAAGTTAAAGCACGCTACAGCTTTATTATTAAGTATAGCGAAACTTAGCTTGTTTGGGTGCGATTGTTCTAAAATTTTCGTGTTGAAATGATCTGATCAAAATCAAAATGCAGATTTTTGTTTATTCCAATCAGTTTGACCGTTCGCACTGCTGGGTAATCTTGATTCGCTCTATTTATAATAAACAATGTGAAAGGGCAGTTACTTTGATATTTTGTTAATGTGAAAATACATCATTTCTGGCGAGTGTATTTCTAGAATTTGTTTATTTTCAGGTTTCCAGCATTGGCTATTTTTTTTTCTCTGTTTTGATTATTGTAAAGGGACTTTGTAAGATACAATGTTCCTGAACAGAATTACAGAATACAATACTGGATAAATTGGGTGGTATTTTGATTATATTTTGTCTATGGATTTTATTTATATGGATATCCAGAAGGCATTTGACAAAGTCCCTCAGTTAAAGTTGAAGCTCATTGAAAGAAGGCAAATTATTGACCTGACTAGGAAACTGGTTGAGTGGCAGGAGAGCCAGAGTAGGGATAATGGACAGATAATTGGCAGGATGTAGCATTGCTGTCCTGTAAGAATCTGTGTTGGGGCTTCAATTATTCATAATATTTATAAACAACTTAGATGATTGGATAGGAAATCATGTATCTAAGTTTGCTGATGACAGAAAGATAGGTGGCATTGTAAGCAGTACAGATGGAAGCATACAATTAAAAGAGATTAAGTGAAAAGCAAAACTGTGGCAAATGAATTTAAATGTAGACAAATGTGAAATCATGCACTTTGAGCCTAACAAGGATAGGGTAGGATACTTTCTGAATGAAATGGGTGTATGTTGTACATGTGCTATGTTGCAATCTCTGGCATTGCTTTATTTTAATTAACTATTGGACATGGAAGGTATTGTGATATAATGAGGACACATGAGGCCTGGTAATGGGAAGTAGAGAATATACTTCACATAAGGAGTTAATTTAGAAAAATGAACAAAGTAACAATATTTTTTGTCATGACAGGACAACTTACGAGCATAGAAACAGGAGTGGACTGCTTAGCTCTCCAGCCTGTTCTGTCAATGAGACCACTGCTGATCTGTGGTTTAATTCCATACATCTACCTTTGTCCCATATCCCTGAATTTCTTTGGTCAACAAAAAGCTATCAATCTCAAATTTAAAATTACCAATGATCTAGCATCAATTGCTGCTTGCAGAAGAGAGTTCTAAAGTTCTGACAGCCTTTGCATATAGAAGTGTTCACTAATTTCACTCCTGAAAGGTCTGGCTCTAAATTTTAGACTATGCCCCTTCTTCACAGACTCTCCATCCAGTGGAAATAATCTCTTTGTCTACACCATCTGTTCTCCTTAATATATTGAAAGTTAAAACCAAATCATCCCTTGACCGTCTAAGTTCCTGGAAACACAACTTTAGAACATGGAAGCTCTCCTCGTAATTTAACCTTTGAAGCTCATGTGTCATTCTGGTAAATCTATGCTACACTCTCTTTCAATGTGTGGTGCCCAGGAATGCTCACAGCTCTCTGGGTGTGGTCTATCCTGGGCATTGTATAACTGAAGTATGACTTCTACCTTGTTGCATTTTGTTCCTCTCAATACAATGGCCAGCATTCAATTAGCCTTACTGATTATTTCCTGATGATTAGTTCATGATGTTTATAATCATTCATGGCCTGTGTCCCTAGCTAGACCCTCAAATTGCTTTGGACCTCCGCTATTTCTACCATTCAGAAAGTATCCTACCCTATCCTTTTTAGGCTCTAATTGAATGATTTCACATTTGTCTACATTAAAATCCATTTGCCACGGTTTTGCTTTTCACTTAATTTTGTAATTGTATACTTCTATCTGTACTGCTTACAATGCCACCTATCTTTCTGTCATCAGCAAACACAGGTTATTGCTGGACACCATTTGTTACATCCTGCCAATTAAAGTGCCTGTCCATTGCACCCAGTACTGGAGTTC
Organism: Cetorhinus maximus; assembly: GCF_964194155.1. Classification (NCBI taxonomy): domain Eukaryota; kingdom Metazoa; phylum Chordata; class Chondrichthyes; order Lamniformes; family Cetorhinidae; genus Cetorhinus; species Cetorhinus maximus. The sequence continues at coordinate 110,031,958 of NC_135885.1, forward strand.
ATCAAGTGTACTGATTATGTGCTATTAGACTGACACTCTGCTTTTAAACCAAGAGACAGTACAATTAAACTGAAATGAGTAGAAAAGAAAGTAAAGAAAAAAAACATGCAGTGCGCTGTTCAGTGTTTGCTGGAGCTTAGTGGGTAGCAGACTTGCCTCCGAGCTGAAGATTATAGTTTGAAGTCCCACTCTAAAGGCTTGAGCACATGATGTACGTGAACTTTTCTGTACAGTACAGAAGGAGTATTGAACTGTTGGAGATGCAGTCTTTTAAATGAAAGATTAAAACTGTGGCCCTTGTCTGCTATCTAAGGTGGATGCAAAAGATCCCAGGGCATTATTTCAAGGAAGAGAATATTTGTCTAGTGTCCTGGCCAATATTTATCTCTCAGCCAATGTCAGTAATACAAATAATCTGATCATTATCATATTGTTGTTTGAGACCTTGTTGTGCACAAATTGTCTGCCATGTTTGCCATATTAAAGTAGTGACTGGAGCCAATGAAACAATTTTGATGTGTAAAGTACTTTATGATGTCTTGAGGTCATAAAATGCATTATATGAATGCTAGTTTTCTCTAATAAACACATTAATTTAGACTTTACTAATTTTCTCTTTTTAAAACCGAAGCTAAATTCTCTCAATGAAATGCAAAGAGACTTTGGAGTGGCCAAGCATCTCTATTGACACAGTCCTAAACACACAACCTGAAAAGCTGACTTTAAAAGTAGTCCGTTTCATGTTGGAATCAGATTGTGCCCCCACCTCCGGAAACTGGTCCAGTTTGCTACTATAAAGTTAGACCAAATGTACCATTCAACAGCCTTGGAAGAAATATTATCTCTCTCATAATTATATTAGATTAACAGCCATTTATGGATTAAAGTATTTAGAATGTTTGTCCACCCAAAAACTATTGCAACTTCTGGTCCATTGCTGTTTGAAGAATTTAACTGAAATCTTGCTTAGTAAAACTGCAATATACCATGAATCTCCATCGTAGAATACATTCCAAATCTTGATAAGCCACCTAATCATTTGGATTTCTCTCATGTTTTAATTGAAGATTTGGATAAAACATTCATTGAGTCATTTATAGTAAGAGAGCTCCTGTAATGTACCAAAACAGGAATATATGGCTAGACTGTCATCTAAAGATGAAAAGGTATATTATAACTCAAATTGACATCTTAGAAATATTTTATGTGAAATTGTAAAACGTATGATACAAATGCAGGACAAAATAATAGTTTTACTATCAAGTCACAATGAGCACTTGAAAGAGACACTGTTTTTAACTCTTTCTTTCCATAGATGCTGTTAGACCTGCTGAGTTTTTCCAGCATTTTCTGTTTTGTTTGTGACTTGAATGAGATTGTCAATGATGGTGATTAAAAATTGAGTGCTACTTTTTTGATGGGTAAATTTTGTACTCCAAGGCAATCAATGGCAATACTGAAGACTTAGATCAGCCTTATTTTACATTTTTCATTCAATAGAAACTGTGAGCATTCCTCAAATGATAATAGTAAGCCAGCTGTGCAATAAAATGAGTTAACATAGCAAATAAAATAATAATAACAATACAAAGTTATCTTTTAATTCAAACTATTTTCTAAAAACAAAATAGCAAAGCTGAATTTAAGAACTTTTCAGAATCATTTGTACTGAGTCTATTGGTGAATTTTGATTTGAGTTATATGTTAAAGGAGTTCTGTCTTGCCACAGTATCTCAAAGTGTGTTTGAACTGAGCAAATAAAAGATGATATAAAAGACTGAAGTTCTTGAAGATATGTGTTCAAGACCATTTCTTGCATATCACAGTAAAAGGTTATTTTCCTCTTTCAACTAGTTCCTTTTACAGAAGCTCCAGATCTTTTCTCAACAGCCATGCTTTTTTCTTGAGTTCAAATATATAGTACCTAGTGTAAACTGCCAGCATTCGATACTTGGATGGATTGTGAAATTTCCAACACTTTGAGCAGTACAGAAAGCTTGGTCTTAAGTGACTAATATGCCTTTCCTCTCCCAATTTCAGCCTTGTTTTAAATTAGTATTGGGCCAACATACTTAAATATGAGGGACAGCTAACAGACAAAGATTTCAAAGAGAGTGGATCAATCTCTTTCACAGCCAGTGACAAACTCTGACAGTGTGCATATTCACTGATCTAAACATCAGAAATTTACAGCACAGAGGGAGGCTATTTGGTCCATTGTGTCTGTGCCAGCCAAAAAAAGTGTTACCTAGCATAATGCCACTTACCTAGTCTTGGTCTGTAGCCTTGTAGGTTATGGCACTTGAGTACATATCCAATTTCTTTTTAAATGCAATGAGAATTTAGAATCATAGAATGGTTACAACATAGAAGGAGGCCATTCGGCTCTCTGAAGGAGAAATTTATTAAGTGCCACTCCCCTGCCTTCTCCCCATTGCATATTTGCTTTTCAGATAATAATCCAATTCCCATCTTGAATACTTTGATTGAACCGGCCTCCACCACCCTGTTGGGCAGTGCATTCCTACCCTAACAACTTGCTGCATGAAAACATTTTTCCTCATGTCACCATTCCTTCTTTTGCCAATTACCTTAAACCTGTACCAGTTGGTTCTCGATCCTTCTGCCATTTGGAACAGCTTTTCACTACCTACTCTGTTCAGACCCCTCATGATTTCATATACTTATAATAAAATCTCCTTTCAACCTTCTCTTCAAAGAAAACAGTCCTGACTGGGTACACTACTCCTGTTGAAGCTGTATCAGTGTCTTTTTACTGGTTTAACATAACCTCCTTGCTTTTGTAGCCTGTTTGATAAAGCCTAGGATACTGTATGCTTTATTAAACGCTCTCTGAACTTGTCCTGCCACCTTCAATGATCAAACACATATATAACCTATGCCCCTCTACTCATATACCCGCTTTAGAATTGTACCTTTAATTTTTATTGTCTCTCTGCATTCATTCTACCAAAATGAATCACTTCACATAGCTTTTCATTAAATTTCATCTGTCACTTGTCCGCTCATTCCACCAACTTATGTCCTTTTTGAAGTTCTACGCTATCCTCTTCACAGTTCACAGTGCTTCCAACTTTTGTATGATGTGCAAATTTTGAAATTGTGCCCTGTACACCAAGATCTCCATCAACATTGAAGAGCACAGGTTCGAACACTGACTTTTGGGGAACTTCATTATAAACCCTTCTCCAGTTGAACAACAACCATTAACCACTACCCTGTTTTCCATCTCTCAGCCAATTTTATATCCACATTGTTACTTTCCATTTTATTCCATGAGCTCTAACTTTTCTTACAAGTCTGTTGTGCATCACTTTATCAAATGCTTTTTAGAAGTCCATGTGCACCACATGAATGACATTATCCTCATCAACCTTCTCTGTTACCTTATCAAAAAACTCAAGCAAGTTTGTTAAACACAATTTTCCTTTAGCAAATCCATGCTGGCTTTCCTTAATTAACCTGCATTTGTCCAAATGACAATTAATTTTGTCCTGAGTTATTATTTCTTTGAAGCTTCCCCACCACCGAGGTTAAACTGACTGGCCTATTTTTGCTGGGCTTATCTTTATTCCCTATTTTGAAAGAGGATCTAATGTGTGCAATTTTCTCTCAGTACCTTTGAATGCATCTCACCTGGTCCTGGTGCCTTATCAACTTTAAGTACAGACAGCCTATCCTATAGCTCATCCCTATCAATTTTAAACCCTTCAAGTATCTGAACTACCTCCTTTTTCACCATGACCTGGCAGCATCATCTTCCTTGGTAAATACAGGTGCAAAGTATTCATTTAATACTGCAGCTATGCCTCCTACCTCGATGTGTAAATCCCCTTTTTGGCCCCTAATTGGTCCCACTCCTTTGACCATCCCTATTTACAAATATATGCCTATAGAAGACTTTTGGATTCCCCTTTATGTTAGCTGCCAGTCTCTTCTCATATTCTCCTTTGCTGCTCTTATTTGCTTTTTTGATTCCCCTGTGAACTTTCTATACTTAGCTTGGTTTTCGGTTGTATTGTCCACCTGATCTATCATAAACACACTTTTTTTTCTTCACCTTAATTTCTGCTTCTATAATCCTTTCAGGCAGTGAGTTTCAGGCCCCACCACCCTCTGGGTGACAAAACAATCTTCTCTAATTCTTCTGCCAATTACTTTAAACTCTGTGTCCCCTGTTTGCCAAAGGAAACATGTCCTTCTTATCCACGCTTATCTAGGCCCCCATAATTTTACACTCTAATTAAATACTCCTCAACCTCCTTTGTTCCAAGAAAATAACACCAATCCATTCAATCTTTCCTCATAGATAACATTATCCATTCTTGGCAATATCCTCATAAAACTTGTTTATATACTCTTTAATGTGGTCACATCTTTCCTCTAATGCGGTGACCAGGACTGTATGCTGTACTCTAACTGTGACTTAACTATTGTGTTATGCAGTTCTAACATAACCTCCTTCTTGTTCTGCTTTATGCCCTGGCTAAAAGAAGAAGCCCGTATGCCTTCTTAATTACCGATTCAATTACCGGTTAATTATCTATTGGTCTTGCAACCTGCAGGGATCTGTGGACATTGCACACTGTTCCTCTACATTTATCAGTATCTTTCCATTTACTGTATATTCCCTTGCCTTGTTCGACCTCTCCAAATGCATTACTTCTTTGGATTGTAATCCATTTGGCACTTTTCTATCCACCTGATCAGTCTGCTGCTATCTTCCTGGAGTCTACATGTACAGCTTTTTTCCTCACATCCACCACATGGCTAATTTTTAAAAAAATCATCTGCACGCTTCTTAATCATGCACCCTATATTTAAATATCAGTCATTCAAGTATAAATCTTTCATATATACCACAAAAAAGCAGGGGACTAATTCAGAACCCCGTGAAATCCCAGTGGAAACACCTTCCAGTCACAAAAAATACCTGTCAACCATTTCTCTTCCTGCCACTGACCCAATTTTGGATCCAACTTGCCACCTTCCCCTAGATTCCAAGGGCTTTTTACTTTTCTGACCAGTCTGCCACATAGGACCTACTCAAAACCCTTGTTAAAATCCACATACACCAAATCAAATGTGCTACCCTCATCATTTGTTACCTGCTCAAACAATTCAATCAAAACAGAAAAATAAATATTTTTTGACCATAATATTATGTACCTGTATTTTATTTCAATGTTTTGTAAATGTAACTGGATAAAAAGACCTTAAACAGTCACCAAAATTGTTAACTTTGATTTGTGCTTTTCCTATATCCTACATGGCTATTCTTTGGTCATGATATTTTAAATGTAAATGTGTGCACTTTCCTCTCAATGAGCAAGTAAACAAAATCTCTCCAAAGTTACTGTGCTTTCATCATTTTAGTTTAAAAAAGGATTAAGCAAAGTAAACTATTTTGCTGGAGTGGGGCATATCACCTGTTAAAATTTACCTGCAACCTTCAGATAATAGTGGCATTACTTGTGGAAGTAATAATGGCGTGGCGAGGGCATTGGAGCACCTGATTAATTGTAGATCCAACAGTGTATCTCTAACCAATGAGATTGAAGAATTGAGAAAGAAATGGAGAAGGAGACTGAATTAGAGTAAAATTATGTACAGAGAGGGGCAAGGAAAGGTTGGGTTGACACAAAGGAAAAAGAAAGGCAAAGTAAAAAAAATACTTTTAAATTGGACATTTCAAAATCTCTGAATACATGGAGGAATGAAATTGAGCACTTAAACATCGAGTTGTTACAGCACAGAAGAAGGCCATTTGGTCCCTTGAGTCCATGCTGGATAAATCCACAAAAATTGTCCCTGTTCTGGGCAAGAGAGGTTGACTGGCATTGCATTAACAATTATCACATTATTTTAAACTCTTAATTTTTAACCAGACTTAAACTGTGAGTTCATTGGGCAAACCCAGCAAGGTAGGTTAAGGATGAGATGCCATTTGTGCAGAGCAACCAATGGTGCAGCATAAAATAACCAACAAGTTCTCCAGCTTTGCAACTTGCAGTGTACCTCTTTAATGTCCTGAACTTGCTTGCTGATTTTCATATTAATAAGGGTGCACATCATATTAATGCACCATCATTTTTACTGCATAATCTAACCCAATAGTTCCTTATCTTTTTCCAGTATAAATAATAAGCTAAAATATTGAACTAGCATATGGAGAAAAATGAGACTAGTATTATTGGAAAAACATTTATGTTGATTATTACTCTGAAGAAGAATGACATCTTTTGGAAAAATAAAGTTCCTGCTTTTCTCTGGATGTAATCTCTCCTCAGTGACAAGGATCTTAGTGATGATGTTTACAATTACTTCAGGAAGATTATGTTATTGTGCAAACTTAATGATAGCCAATGAAGAGGTACAAATTGAATCTTTTGCTTCGTGTTTGTTAACTATTTTATATTGTAGATGGTAGACTACTGTTTGGCTTTCTGTCCTTTTTTGTGTATTTCTTCAACTTCAGCTACAAAATGAAGGAGCATTGCACTTGTTAACTCAGTTTTTCTTCTTTTCAGTTTCCAGGAGTGATGATGCTGCCATTCATTGTTCTCATTTTGAGGTTTTGCAACACTCAAGCAGCTGGGAAAGGTGTGACTGCTAGTTTAGATGCAAAGTGGTCATCAATGCCTTTATTGTTGGAGACAAGGTAAGTTAATTTTGAGCTCTTTTTACATGTTTAACTTCACATTTTCTAAAGAACCTTCTTTAAAATTAAATTGACATGATTTTACAGAATTGTGACGGTGCAGGAGGAGGCCATTTGGCCCATCATGTCTGCCTGGATGAATTATTTTTGCAGTTCGTAAATAAAACCTGCTAATCAAAACATCAATTTTGGTTCAGCTGGTGGCTTATTTGAAGGGAATGAAAATAAATTCTTCCAATCCCAATTCAGAGTGGACTCTTGTTAATTTCATACTTATGTCCGCTAGATCTTCAGCACAGACCAACTTCAGTATCCTGCTTATATCTATTATTTCTAATATTTATGGATCTCAGTTATTAAAAAAAAATCCGTTTTCAGTCTTTCTTCAATGAAAACAAGGTAGAGCCAAATTAGATACAGAGGGAGATAAAAAGACACCAAGGAAAAATAAGCAAAAATTAGAAGATGGCATTATAATGCAGTTATATTTGAAAATTGTTGTATTGGTCCTTGAGAAGTTAACAAATGAATAGCAGAATACAAAATTTCCAAGGGTGCTTGATTCATGAAGTATAGAGCTAGTGCTCTCATCAATTATGATCATGGGTTTCTGAGGAATTACTAAGTGAAAAAAGACAAGGCTCACCTCTTTTGTTTTTCATCATCCTGGTAATCACATGATGCAATGATAACTGAGTTACTGACTAACCATAATGATAATTCTTTATTAATTGACCTACCATGCACTTGGAAATGGAACAAGAGAGCTTCAGTGGTGGTGAACTTTGGGAGCCATGAGTCCTAAGTAACCTTGTCCCTCCCGAGCACGCTACACTTATATGTCAGATCTCAAATTACTTGTAATGTATCCCAAAGTTATTTTCTGAAAGGAATTTACCTAGTTTGCATTTGATTTTTCAATAGCTTTGTATCCTGAAAATGATTGCCTTTTGACGCTAACAGGAGGATGAATGCCCAGACTGGTGGAAAGATAGTGTCACGATAAATAAAAAGTTTATAAAGCCTGTAGGAACAATTTCTCTTTTGTTGGAATGAGACTTCACAACTTCTTGTTCCCTTTCGTGCTTCCAAGGTGGTTGTCATGTCTGGACCATAAGTTATGTCATTAATGGAATCCTTGTGACATGGTTTACCACCCGTAAATGGCTGTGATGAATTTAATTCATAATAATGGTGTAAATCCAGCAATTTCATGACGCGGAATTAACTTCAGTGGGGAGGTTTACGGCAAGCTTGCAGTTTTTCAGTTTTGTTAGGGAAAATGGTAGAGAAGTGCAAGTCATCTAGCAATTTGCGGAGAATCAAAACTCTTGAGGATGTACCTCTTTCTAGCCACAAATTGCTGAACGTTTTATGATAGTGAGCACTGTAAATTCATCTTCTAGCAATTTCTAAAGGAAATTGTAAAGTAAGTCCTTAGGATCGTAAAGTACACTTAAATATTTATGGTTGTAAAGAAGACATGACTGCTGAAACGTCCTGAGTTAATGACTAAGGATGACCAACAAATGTTGGCCTTGCCAGTGACACTACATCCCATGAAAGAATTAAAACAAAATGACTATCTTTACTGATCCTGATCCAGCTTCTTAACACCATTGAAATTGGGAGGAATTACTATACTTACCATCAGTATGAAGCAGTTGATTAACATCAGTAAATGTAGTTGTTAACCTAAGATCCTTCGGGAATCTTGACTTTACATCAGCAACTTTATTGCTTCAGTTTTGGCATTTAGCGGCAAGAATTACTTTATATTTAGATCCAGTATCTGTTTCCCTACCACCTTTTAAATATATTCTTATATTGGGGCCAATTTATAGAGCTCCAGTAAGAGCTCCTCCTGGCCAGATTGGAGGAGCTGCAGTTATTCTCAGAATAGAGAAGGCTAAGAACAGATTTGACATTTTGTATCTCTTTATACGGAATGCCAACATTATATTAGCCTTTTTAATAATTTGTTGGACCTATCCACTATCTAATTTTAGGAACAAAGGAATAGGAGGAGGTCATTTAGCCCCTCAAACCTGTTTTACCATTCGATGAGATCCTGGCTGCTCTGGAATTTAATTCACATACCTATAAACCCTTGCTCCATCTCCGTTAATACTTTTTGTTATCAAAAATTCTATCTCAGATTTAAAATTATGCCATTTACTCCTAGAATCTTTAGTCATAGCTTGTCTCTATCTACCCTATTTGCTCCCTCCTTGACAATCTAAATTCCAGGGAATACAACTCTAGTTTGTGCAAGCTGTCCTCATAATTTAACCCTTGGAGTCCAGGTATCATTCTGGTGAATCTACATTACACTCACTCCAAGGTCAGTATACCCTACTTGTGGTGTTTTGTTGAAAAATGCTCACAGTTTTCCAGGTGTGGTCTAACCAGGGCTTTGTAAGGCTGCAACTGTACGTGTTCATAATATTTTCATGAGCAATGTACCTGAACCCCCCAAATCTACTTGAACCTCCGCTGTTTCTAGCTTTTCAGCATTTAGAAAGTACTTTGTTCTATACTTTTTATGTCCAAAGTGGATGACCTCATATTCTTCGACAAAAATACATTTGCCACAGTTTTGCTATTTATTTCATCTGTCAGTGTCTCTTTGTAATGTTATGCTTCCATCTACACTACTTGAAATGCTGCCTATATTAAGCAACTTAGACATGTGGCTTTCTATCCCATCATCCAAGTCAGTACTTCCCAAACTATTTTCCATTATAACCCCATTTTAACATTTGAGAATTAACATGATCCCAGATGCCAGTAAAACAAAGCAATAATAAAGCAGCATAGTAACATGCAGTATATAATTATTAAAGTTTGTGTATTATTGATCAACAAATAATGAACATCATATAAATTACAACAATCTGTTTTTAAAGTACTTCATTTTTTAAATCGTTCATGGCATGTGGACATTGCTGGCTAGGCCAGCTATTATTGTCCATGCTTAATTGCCCTTGAGAAGGTGACGGTGAGCTGCCTACTTGGACTGCTGCAGTCCATTGGGTGTAGGAACACCCTGAGTGCTGTTAGGGAGGGAGTTCCAGGATTTTGACCCAGCGACAGTGAAGGAACGGCAATATATTTCCAAGTCAGGATGGTGAGTGTCTTGGAGGGGAGCTTCCAGGTGGTGGTGCTCCCATGTATTAGCTGCCCTTGTCCTTCCAGATGGTAGTGGTTGTGGGTTTGGAAGGTGTGTCCAAGGAGCCTTGGTGAGTTTCTTCAGTGCATCTTGTAGATGGTACACCTGCTGCCACTATGTTTTGGTGGTGGAGGGAGTGAATGTTTGTGGGTGGGGTGCCAATCAAGCGGGCTGCTTTGTTCTGGAAGGTGTCAAATTTCTTGAGTGTTGTTGGAACTACATTCATCCAGGCAAGTGGAAAATATTCCATCACACTCCTGACTTGTGCCTTGTAGATGGTAGACAGGCTTTGGGAAGTCAGGAGGTGAGTTACTCTCCACAGGATTCCTAGCCTCTGACCTACTCTTGTAGCCACAGTATTTATATAGCTAGTCCAGTTCACTTTCTTGTCAGTGGTAACCCCCAGGATGTTGATAGTGGGGGATTCAGTGATGGTAATGCCATTGAATGTTAAGAGGCGATGGTTAGATTCTCTATTGTTGGAGATGGTCATTGCCTGGCACTTGTGTATCAGAAATGTTACTTGTCACTTGTCAGCCCAAGTCTGGATATGTATCAGAAATGTTACTTGTCACTTGTCAGCCCAGGTCTGGATATTGTCCAGGTCTTGCTGCATTTGGACATGGACTGCTTCAGTATCTGAGGAGTCGCGAATGGTGATGAATATGGTGCAATCATCTGCGAACATCCCCACTTCTGACCTAATGATGGAAGGAAGGTCATTGATGAAGCAGCTGAAGATGGTTGGGCCTAGAACACTACCCTGAGGGAATCCTGCAGTGATGTCCTGGAACTGAGATGATTGTCCTCACCAACCGCAACCATCTTCCTTTGTGCTAGGTATGACTCCACCCAGCAGACAGTTTATCTCCTGATTCCCACTGACTCCAGTCTTGCTAGGGCTCCTTGATGCCACACTCAGTCAAATGCAGGTTGGGGAGGATGAAGTCAAGTATGTTTTTCCCTCTTGTTGGTTCCCTCACTACTTGCCGCAGACTTACCTTCTGGGGGCGAGAGGAGTCAGACCTGCATGGGTGCATGTTTTGGGGCTGTGAATAAAGAGAGGCTAAGGCTCCGGTCCTTTCACATACCTTCCAGGGGCGAGAGGAGTTGGACCTGTGTGGGAGCACTCTTCCTGAGCTGCTCCTGAGTCAAGGGCAGTCACTCTCACCTCACCTCTGGAGTTCAGCTCTTTTGTCCATGTTTGTGAACCCAAGGCTGTAATGAGGTCAGAATCTGAGTGGCCCTGGCGGAACTCAAACTGGGTGTCAGTGAGCAGGTTATTTCTAAGCAAGCAAGCTGCTTGATAGCACTATTGATGACCCCTTCCATCACTTTACTGATGATTGAGAGTAGACTGATGGAGTGGTAATTGGCTGGGTTGGATTTGTCCTGCTTTTTGTGTAGAGGACATACCTGGGCAATTTTCCACATTGCCGGGTAGATGCCTGTGTTGCAGCCATACTGGAACAGCTTGAAAGGAAAAAATTACAGAGCTATGGAAAGAAGAAATGTGAAACTAATTGGATAATTCCATTAAATGTCGGAACGGGCCCATGCCTATGTTGTAGCTTTGCTGGAACTGCTTGGCAAGGGGCATAGCAACTTTTGGACCACAAGTCTTCAGTACTATTGCTGGAATATTGTCGGGGCCCATAGCCTTTGCCCTATCCAGTGCCTTCATCCATTTCTTGATACCATGTGCAGTGAATCGAATTGGCTGAAGACTGGCATCAGTGATGCTGGGGACCTCTGTAGGAGGCTGAGATGGATCATCCACTTGGCTTTTGAAAATGCTTCAGCCTTATATTTTGCACTGATCCTCTGGGCTCCCCCCTTCATTGAGGATGGGGATATTTGTGGATCTCCTTGTCCAGTGAGTTATTGAATTGTCCACCACTGGATGTGGCAGGACTGCAGAGCTCAGATCAGATCCTTTGGTTGTGGAATCGCTTAGCTCTATTACTTGCTGTTTATGCTGTTTGGCATGCAAGTAGTCCTGTGTTTAGCTTCACCAGGTTGCCTCCTCATTTTTAGGTATGCCTGGTGCTGCTCCTGGCACGCCCTCCTGCACTTTTCATTGAATCAGGGTTGATCCCCTGGCTTCGTGGTAATGGTAGAGTGGGGAATATTCTGGGCCATGAGATAACAGATTGTAGTTGAGTACAGTTCTGCCACTGTTCATGGCCCACAGCGCCTCATGGATGCCCAGCCTTGAGATGCCGGATCTGTTCTAAATCTATCCCATTTAGCACAGCATTAGTGCCATACAACACGATGGAAGTTATGCTGAATGTGAACATGGGACTTGATCTCCACAAGGACTGTGCGCTGGTCTCTCCTACCGATACTGTCATCGACAGATGCATCTGTGGCAGGCAGGTTAGGGAGGATAAGTATGTTTTTCCCTCTTGTTGGTTCCCTCACTACCTGCCGCAGACTTACCTTCTGGGGGCGAGAGGAGTCAGACCTGTATAGGTGCATGTTTTGGGGCTGTGAATAAAGAGAGGCTAAGGCTCGGGCCCTTTTACATACCTTCCAGGGGCAAGAGGAGTTGGACCTGCGTGGGAGCATTCTTCCTGAGCTGCTTGGTGTATTTGGAAAGAAGTGTGAGAGTGACACCACAGGAAAGTCATGAGTTGATTGGTTCTTGAGCAGCTGCTGTTAGGCACTGTGTTTCAACCCCAGTAATTTTGAAAAACGTAAATCCCTGAACTAGCACAGGGAAAGTGAGAATTTATAGGCACAGGAGAGAGAGCTGATTTGTCGGTAAGAGTGAAGAATTTCTACTTTCTACTAATCTCCAGTTTATAGTTAATAGTACAAGAGTAAGGTTAAAGTAAGTAAAAATAACTAAAGCTAAAGTAAATAAAGTGATTTAAAAGTTTAAGGTTAAGGCATGGCAGGACAGATCAGCCAAGCGGAATGCCCGTCTTGTGGCATGTGGGAAGTCGTGGACACTGCTCATGACCCAGACAAGCCCATGTGCAGGAAGTGTCTCCAGCTGCACAAGCTTGAGCTCCACATTTCAGAGCTTGAGCAGCGGCTGAAGTCACTGAGGTGTATCCGTGAGGCAGAGAACTATCTGGATAGCACGTTCAGAGAGGTGGTCACACCGCAAGTTAGGGGCAAGCAGGCAGATAGGGAATGGGTGACTGCCAGGCAGTCCAAGAGAAACAGTCAGGTAGTGCAAGAGCCCCCAGAGTTCATTAACTGGTTTTCCATTCTGGATATCGGTGAGGCAATGGATCCTTGGAGGAGTGCAGCAAGAGCCAAGCCCGTCACACCACAGGTGGCTCAGCTGTACAGGAGCGGAGGAAGAAGCGCAGAAGGACAGTACTGATAGGGGATTATTTAGTTAGGGGAGCAGACAGGCATTTCAGCAGCCATCAACGTGACTCCAGGATGGATTGTTGCCTCCCTGGTGCTAGGGTCAAGGATGTCACAGAACCACTGCAGGACATTCTTGTGTGGGAGGGCGAACAGTCAGAGGTCGTGGTCCACATTGGTACTAATGACATAGGTAGGAAGGGGGATGTGGTCCTGCAATCGGAATTTAGGGAGCTAGGTAGAATATTAGCAAGCAGGACCTCTAAAGTATTAATCTCCGGATTACTCCCAGTGCCACGTGCAAGTGAGTACAGAAATAGAAAGATAAGACAGGTGAATGCGTGGCTGGAAAGATGGCGCAGGAGGGAGGGCTTTAGATTCCTGGGACAATAGGACTGGCTCTGGGGGAGATGGCACCTGTACAAGCCGGACGGGTTGCATCTGAACAGAGCTGGGACTGAGTTCCTTGCGGGGCTTTTTGCTAGTGCTATTGGGGAGGGTTTAAACTAACTCAGCAGGGGTGTGGGAACCAGGAGAGAAGATTAGAAAGTAATACCAGGGTTCACAAAATGCTGGGAGAGACAGATAGCACTAAGATAGAGAATAGGAAGTTAATTGATGGAGTCGGAGTAAGGGAGCAAGTAATGAAGTCTAAATCGGTTACACTGCATGTATGTGAATACACGGAGTATAGTTAATAAAATTGGGGAGTTACAGGCACAGATTGCCTTGTGGGATTATAATGTTGTGGCAATAACAGAGACCTGGCTTAAGGAAGGTCAGATCTGGGTGTTAAATATTCCTGGTTACAAGGTGTTCAGAAAAGATAGGAAAGGGAAAAAAGGAGGAGGGGTGGCTTTTTTGGTTAAGGAGAGTATTGTAGTACTGGAGAAAGAGCATGTGTTAGAGGATTCAAGGACAGAATCAATTTGGTTAGAGCTATGGAATAAGAAGGATACAATTACATTGCTCGATGTAATATATAGATCACCAGCTAGTGGGAAGGATATAGAGGAACAAGTCTGCAAGGAAATTACAGAGAGGTGTAAACATCATAGAGTAGATATAATGGGGGATTTTAATTACCCATATATAGACTGGGATAATGGTAATGTAAGGGGCAGTGAGGGACAGATGTTCCTAGATTGTGTTCAGGAGAATTTCCTACAGCAGTATGTGTCCAGTCCAACAAGAAAGGCACTGCTAGACCTGGTTCTTGAGAATGAGGTGGGCCAAGTAGATCAAGTGACAGTGAGGGAACATTTAGGGGACAGTGATCATTGGTCAATCCAGAGTAAAGAATGATCAGCTGGCGTAGAGTAGACTTCAATGGGGCAAGAACAGAGCTGGGCCGGATAGACTGGCACCAAAGGTTGGTGGGAAAAACAGTAGCTAAACAATGGGCTACCTTCAAAGAGGAGATGTTTTGGACATAGTCAAGGTATCTTCCCTCAAAAGGGAAGGGTAGGACAAACAAATCCAGAGCTCCTTGAAAGACAGAGGTGATAGAAATTTAGTTAAAGAAGAAAAAGTGTGCTGACAACAGGTGTCAGGTAGCAAATACAATTGAGAACCCAGCTGAATACAGAGGTTCAGAAGGGATATGATAAAGCAAATATGAGAAGCAAAGAGGGATTATGAAAAGAGACTGGCAGCTAAAGTAAAAGGAAATCCCAAAGTATTCTATAAGCACATTAATAGTAAAAGGGCGGTAAAAGGAGGAGTAGGGCTAATTAGGCACCAAAAAGGGGATTTAGACATAGAGGCAAGATGCATGGCTGAGGTGTTAAATTAATACTTTGCACCTGTCTTTACCTAGGAGATAGATGCTGCCCAGGCCATCGTAACAGAGGAGGAAACTCAGTCAGAAGAAGGGTTTAAAATTGATAAGGAGGAGATATTGAACAAACTGTCAGTACTTAAAGTATTGACCGGATGAGATGCATCCAAGAATATTTCAAGGAAGTGAGAGTGTTAGTTGCAGAGGCACTGGCAATAATCTTTCAATGTTCCCTGGATTTGGGTGAGGGGCCAGAGGACTGGAGAATTGTAAACTTTACAACCTTTTTAGAACAGGGGTGTAAAGTTTACAATTCTCCAATCCTCTGGCCCCTCACCCAAATCCAGGGAACATTGAAAGATTATTGCCAGTGCCTCTGCAACTTCCAACCTTTTTAGAACAGGGGTGTAAAGATCTGCCCTGCAGTTATAGACCAGTCAGTTTAACTTCAATGGTGGGGAAACTTCCAGAAACAATTATTCGGAATAGAATTAATAGTCACATGGAAAACTATGGATTGATTCCAAAGAGTCAGCACGGATTTGTTAAAGGAAAATCATGTCTAACTAACTTGCTGGAGTTTTTTGAAGAGGTAACAGAGATGGTTGATGAGGACAAGGTCGTTGCTGTGCCGTGTATGGACTTCCAAAAGACATTCGATACAGTGCCACACAACAGACTTGTGAGGAAAGTTATAGGTCATGGAATAAAATGGACAGTAGCATCATGGATACAAAATTGGCTTGAGGGATAGGAAATAGAGAGTAATGGTTAATGGGTTTTTTTCTGGGCTGGAAGGAGGTTTGTAGTGGAGTTCCCCAGGGGTCTGTATTGGGACCCTTGCTTTTCCTGATATATATAAATGATCTAGATCTTGGTGTGCAGGGGACAAGTTCAAAGTTCGCACACAACACAAAACTTGTGAATGAATATTTCACATCAGTCTTCACCCAAGAGAATGAGTATGAAAGTATCGAACTCGGGGTGGGTGGGGGGAGAGACTGCAAGGTTCTTAAGCAAATTGATATAGGGAGTGACAAGGTATTGGAGTTGTTGGCAGCCTTAAAAGTGGACGAATCTCCAGGTCTGGATGATTTGTGTCCCAGACTGCTGAGGGAGGCAAGGGAGGAGATCGCAGAGGCCCTGACCCAAATTTTTAATTCCTCTCTGGCCACGGGGGTGGTGCCAGAGGACTAGAGAACAGCTAATGTGGTTCCATTATTTAAGAAGGGTTGTAGAGATAAGCCAGGGAACTACAGGCCAGTGAGTCTCACGTTAGTGGTAGGGAAACTATTGGAGAAAATTCTGAAGGAGAGAATCTATCTCCACTTGGAGAGGCAAGGTTTAATCAGGGATAGTCAGCATGGCTTTGTCAGAGGGAGGTCATGTCTAACAAATTTGATTGAATTTTTTGAGGTGATCAGGTGTCTAGATGAGGGTAGTGCAGTTGATGTAGTTTATATGGATTTCAGCAAAGCCTTTGACAAGGTCCCACATGGGAGACTTATAAAGAAGGCAAATGCACATGGGATACAGGGTAATTTGATAAGGTGGATTCAAAATTGGCTTAGTTGTAGGAGACAGAGGGTGATGACAGAAGGATACTTCAGTGACTGGAAGCCAGTGTCCAGTGGCGTACCACAGGGATCTTGGTCCCCTATTATTTGTAATTTATATAAACGACATAGATGACTATGTGGGGGGTAGGATTAGTAAGTTTGCGGATGACACAAAGATTGGCCAGGTGGTTAACAGCGCTGCCTGGGAGGGTGGTGGAGGCGGGTTGCCTCACATCCTTTAAAAAGTACCTGGATGAGCACTTGGCATGTCATAACATTCAAGGCTATGGGCCAAGTGCTGATAAATGGGATTAGGTAGTCACGTATCGGTGCAGACCTGATGGGCCGAAGGGCCTCTTCTGCACTGTGATTCTGTGATTGGGAGAATTATAAACTGTGAGGAGGACAGTGTAGAAATTCAAAAGGACGTTGACAAATTGGTGGAGTGGGCAGATAGGTGGCAGATGAAGTTCAGTGCGGAGAGCGTAAAGTGATACACTTTGGTACAAAGAACATGGAGAGATAGTATAAAATAAAGGGTACAATTCTAAGTCAAAGGACAAGGACAGAAATCTGGAACAAGATCCTATTCACTGAAGTTAAAGTAAAGAGCAGAGGAAAAGGTTCTTAATTAAAGCGAGAAAGCTGCGGGGAGCAGAATCAAGGCAAAATAGGTTTGTGAGAAGCCAGAAGATCAGAGGAGACAGCCAGAGGTTGATGACTCCTTATTACAGGCCTGTGAAGTAGTGGTGTTCTGTTGGCATGGCTGAGTATCTGAGAGAGAGTGCGTGGAAGATGAGGTTTGGATGCACATGGCGATCCTGGGGAAAGGAACATCAGAAGAAGAGATCAAAACCTTGAGGTGGATCCTTGTGGAAGATGACCAAGTGAAAGCATTTGGGACAAGATTCCAAAGTGAGTTGTTTGAGCGTTGAGAGTGGAAACCATTGGGAGAAAGGCAGACTACGATGAGACTGGTTGACTCATGGTGTGACAAGCGTCTGGGGAGAGTTGATGAGAGATCCATAGCATCTACTTTGGGTTGCATCTGTCACTTGATCTTGGAGTGTGGTTTGCCGACCACAGTTCACCTATTGGTTTACATGGACTGTATTTATACTGTGAATATTAGAGTATAAGATAGATTTTGTAACTTGTGTTATTCTTACGAATCTGTATATATCTATGAAGGTGATGGTTGTGGGTGAAGGAGTTGTGTAATATCAGCTTCTTGTTTAAGAAATGTTTTATTCTTTTGTTAGAAGTACATCAGCAGACTCTGTGACTCTGTTCAGTAGCCATCCTCCATGTTTCTAAACAAAAAAGAAAGGATCTATCAAGCCATATTCCACCCAGGGATCTGACTTGTCCAGTAGTAACATCAGCTGGGATCATAACATTACTTTTAATCTCAGTTCTCATGATCAATAGTTCTTTCTAAAAGCATTCTTTTTTGTTTCTGACACACTGGGGTTACAGAGTGAGATAGGCTATCTCGCATGATTGATCACAAACTGTTGAAATTATGATCACTGAATCCCCTCAAGTTTATCACTGTAAGTCACCCCTTCAAGTTAGCTGTATGTATACTGATTTTACTTGATTCCCCAATTTATTTTCAGCTTTTCAAGTAGAAATAAAAGAGTTCACTGCACATTGATGCTGCTTGAGAGGCAGAAGAGTGCTGTGAATATTATAATCACAGAAGTTAAGATTATTCAATATATCCTGCCTGTGTTGGTACTACCTTGGGTATAATTACTGTAACCCAGTTCCACTCCCACCCCCCTTCCCCCAAGAGCAGACAACTGGGACTGGGGAAAATTTAAGGGAGTGCAGAGATAGGATTTCAGACTGAGGGAATGGAGCAGTTGGTATCCTGAGCATTTATTCTTGATCTTGTTTTTGGAAGCAGCAGTTGGAATCATTTAACTAGTTTTAATAAGCTATTTAAAAAATATATAGCTGGGCCCTTGGTAACAAGAATGGGAAAAACAGGAACAGGGCCTCTGACAACAGGACTGGTGGAATAGTTAAAAATATTGTTATGATCCCAGCTGATGTTACTACTGGACAAGTCAGATCCCAGGGTAGATCCTGGCTTGATAGATCCTATCTTTTATTTTCTGTTTAGAAACGTGGAGATTGGCTACTGAACAGAGCCACAGGATTCAGCTGATGAACTTTTAACACAAGAATAAAACCTTTATTAAACAACAAAAGATGAACTATATTTCAATGCTCCTTCACCTGCAACTATACCTTTACAGATACATACAGATTCATAAGGATAACATAAGTTACAAAAGCTCTTACACTCTCATGATCACAATAAGTACATTATGCATGTAAACCAATAGGCGACCTGTGGTCAGGCACTCCACACTCTGAAGCCAAGTGACAAATAACACCCCAAACAGATACTACGGATCTCTCATCAAGTAACCCCCCCCACAAAATGCTTATCACACGGTGAGTCAAGCGGTCTAACTGAACTCCGTCTTTCACATGAAGGTTTCCAATCTCCACTCTCCAAGAACTCGCTTTGGAACCTTATCCCAAACAATTATTTCTCTAGGATGCCTTCCACAAGGTCCACCTCCCTGAGTTTTGAACTCTCCCCCTGATGTTCCTCCCCCCAGATTGTCATGTGCATTCAAGCTTTGCCTTCCATGCACTCTCTCTCAAAAGTTCAGCCATGCCAACAGAACACCACTGCTTCACATGCCGAGAATAAAGAGTTACAGACCTTCGGTTGTCTCCTTGGATCTTCTGGCTTCTCGCAAGCTTATTTTTCTTGAAGTCTGCACCTTTCTCCCTTTAAGCTTGGAGCCTTTCTCTACACCTTACTCTTAACAGGACCTTTCAAGGAATCCCTTTGACTTAACTGTCCTCTTGGCCCTTTCTCTTTTCCCTTTTAGACCTGCTCCCTGAAGTTCCCTCTCCCAGTAAACTGCTGACAATCTGGTAACTGCCTTGAGATCCAGAACTCACTTGACATTCACTGTTACTTTAACTTTAGAACAACTCATCTAAGATTCTTAGACTTATTTTCCTCAGCAGTTTGCTGGTATGCCAGCTGGAGAGACTTAAACTGCTCCCTTCATCTTAGAGCAGAATTACCAACTGAACTCAGACAGCTTTTGGTTTCTTTGTGTCTGTGTGGTGCCTCACTCTCTGGACCCCTGTTGCTAAGCAACAGCACAGTTTTCTTTTCTACCTTCTTTATTTTAACTCCCCTTCAAGAGTCATAAAATCTGATTAGAATGCAGGCATCTTTCAAAGTGAAACTAAAACTCAAGTTCCCCCTTTTCTTAACACACCAACATAGCAACACATATTAAACTTAAATATTATGACTAACACACACAAATACAAATATAACTTGATTAACTATCTCTAGTTCCTAACAATGTATTGAGGAACTTTCAAACACAGGAGCGGAAGATGGGGTACCACCCACCCTCATGCACCCACTCCACTGCCTCCCCACTCTTCTCTCATTTTCTTCAATATTCATCAGGTCCTCATCTAAATTCTTCTTAAATATCAATAGCTCCCTATGGTAATGCATTTCATGTTCTAACTAACCTTTGTTGTATAACAAGCAGACAAGAGCAGCCACTTACCTTCCTGGCTCAGCCACATGACTGTACTGTTTTTCCCCGCACTCAGTCAGTGACCTGAGTTCAGCTTGCCAGAGGCACTGCCATCATCGGTGCAGAAACATTCTGAGCTCACTGGGTACTCAATGCTGGAAGTGCTTCATAAGGTGAAGGGGTGCTCCTTTGCTGTTTTGAAGCAACAGTCAGTGAGTCCAGGGCTGTCCTGCCAGAGTCTCCTCCCCACAGACACCATTGCTGTTTCAGAGGAGGGGGTGCTTGTGACCTCACAAGCTATCTCTGTGACCCATTGGGGGCTGTGACCCACAGTTTGGGAACTCCTAATCTAAGTTGTTAATAAACACAGTGAATAGTTGAGCCTCCAGTGCAGATCCTTGAGGAATACCACTTGTCATTTCCTGCCAATTGAAGTCTGTCTGATATCCCTATTCTGTTCCCAGTCACTCAGCCAATTTTCTAACCAGGTCAATAATTTGCCTTCAATTCCATGAGCTTCAACTTCAGTTAACATTCTGTTATGAGGGACTTCATCAAATATCTTCTGGAAGCGCACATAAATAACACCTGTAGACATTCCCTTATCACATTAATTACCTCCTCAAAAAACTCGACTAGGTTCATTGGATATGACTTACTCTTTACAAATCCATGCTGGTTGTGTCTGTTCAGTTCATGTTTGTCCAAGTGCTTAGTCACTCTTATCCCTAATAATAGATTCTCGTAACTTTCCCACAACATACATTAAACCAATTGCCTAATTTCCTCTTGTTCTACTTAAATAGTGCAGTGACATTTGAAATTTTCCAATACAAGGGGAGAACTCCTTAATCAATAGAGTTTAGAAGATCAACTACAATTTTGTCTCTTAATTATTGAATTAATTCTACCCCAGGATGGAAATCATCAAGTCCTGGAAATTTGTCTATTTTTAGTTTATTTATTTTCTCCATTACCATTTTAAAAATAGTATGCTAAATCTAGTAAGTTCCTCTACTTGACATAGTTTCACTTTTCCTTGTATCTCTGGTGCTTTGTCCTGATCCTATCTGTGAAGACCAATGCAAGTATTGGTTTTCAAAAAGTAATCAACAAGTCTGTCATGTCCTGATTTTCAATTCCAATATCACCTACTTCTGTCATTAAGAAGCCTACATGACAATTTGTAGTATGCTTTTTTACTACTACTGGCATAGTAGATGTGGCATCTTGCCTTATTTATAAGCAGCTATTACAATTTCAGGCCTGTCATAGCTTCTCGGCATCAGTGACATAACTTACTCCTTAAAATGGTATCCATGTCTCTTGTGTGCTCAACTGGAATATCTTTGCCCAATATCTACTTATACAGTAATATGACCCAGTATGTAACAATGGTTCTTTTGAAATCTCATATGGATATTCCTGCCCTTTCAAAAGTTCTTCTAGCTCTGTAACTTTTAATCTAATATTATCCCAATTGATACTTGAGTAATTAAAGTCCCCCAAAATCACCACTCTGTAGTTCTTGCACATCTGTTATTTCCCTCCTAAGCCTGGAAAAAGCTTGCCCTCACAGCCTCTGTTTAAATACCGATGATTTGTTGGTGTACGTGTCTGTCTGTCCTGCATTTCCCTGTGTTCGCAGTCCCAAAGGAAGACCTATGGCAGTCAATCCCTGCTTAACTCCCTGCAATAAGGATTGCCCAAGACGATGGGTATAAAATGTGTTTAGATTGTTCGTCAGGCTCATGATTTGCTTATCTTTGGGCAAACAACATTAAAGCTTCTGCGAGGAAGTGACAGGCAGGAGAGACAGCGAGTGGGAAGGTCGTGGGCAGGAAGTGGCAAGTTGGAAGATCGTAGCGGGGAAAACAACAAATGAGAAGTATGAAAAAAAATTAGTAATCAAAATCTCAGGACATGACTTCCATTCCTTAGATGCCTTTATAAAGGGAAACTGGCTGGAGTAAATCTGCTCATTGGTTTTTCAACACATGAGCTTTTGAAGGCCTATTGAGGTTTACAAATAAATATGACAACACATTTGTCAAGAGACAAGTTTATTGACAAGGGTTGGCATTTGATGTATATAAATGAGCAGGTAACATTCTACATGTTACATGTTGATTACTTATAAAGAGGAGCAAGTAATGTGCTAGCTATCTAAAGTTTCAACTGTCTTTGTTAATAAATGCACACGTTTTTAGTGATGCTGCTGTATTAATCTGGTAATGGATGGATGTAATATATATTCATTCTAACGAAGTTCAGAGACAGTATAACTCATGAGAAGTACAGTACTATGAACAACCTTTTGGGTGGAATCAAAACTGTTCAGGACTACTGTGTTTTGGGGAACCATTGGTATGCAGAAAGGGATGGTTGGCAAGAATATGTTTTTATATTCTGTAAATTAGAAGATGTGGAAGCAAGTAACTTGAGCTCACTAAGTGCCAATATCCATTTCTTGTGCTGATTTTGTGGTCTTAACAAATGTTACAAAATCTTCCCTTTTCTATCATGTTCATGTTTTAACATTCTCAAATTACCAGCAATTCAGTTGATGAACATTTTATAAAAAACCTTAACAGGTTGGTAATTGTATAAATTTAAATCCTAGCTCAACTCCCCATCCCACAGCATGTGTTATCTCATTTACATTCTGTGTTTTTTTCCCTGAAAGCAAGTTTAACTTTTTTCCTATTGCTTCTCCAATCATTCTGTGTGAATATATTAATTTACCTTTTTGTTAAAATATAAAATATTATCTGGCATTTCTTTTGCAGTGAGTTTGTAGCAGAAGAAGATGATGAAAAATTCTGGCAGTTTGTTGACACTGTCAAGGAAATAACATATCTTCAGGGAGGTGAGATTATCTTGTATATCCCAGATCTGTATGAAGATCTATGATGGCAAATTAGGAAAATTTGGCAGGAAGGAAACTGAAGTGTTGCAAAAGTGATGATGTTAGTCTGACATGGTTACTAGAAAGGAAATTTCAACATTGAGCTCCAAGGAGTAAAAACACAAGAAGTATTTTAATTTACATATTTATATACACATTAATCTATTTTTCTGGACTGTTTACCTCAGGGTTATGGAGAATACCAAAGAAAATCAAAAGCAGACTGATGCCTTTACAGTGCATAAGTAGGCATTTCAACAAAGCTGAGTTAGATAAGGGCTTGCTATAATTTTCTGATGCACAGTGAGCAACTCAGGATGGTGAGCAAATAAGAATTGTGTTTTGGACATTTGACTAAATTGTATTTATAACCTGATTTTGGTGGGGGGGGCCCGTGGAGGTGGACAGTGGAGAGAGGGTGGAGGGCAGTCCAGCGGTTACAGGACCCTAAGAGGTGGGGGGTGAGAGGGTGAATACCCGAAGTTGAAAGGGGGATATTGACAGAGGCACCTCCCCTCTTTTCTCACCCAAGGCTGAACCTGATTATTTTCAAGCTTCGCCCACACTGGGAACTCCTCCCACCAGTCTAAAAATTTAGGCTGGGTGGCAAACAGCCCTTATGTGATCAATAATTGGCCACTTAAGGGCCTCAATGGGGCAAGTTTGGGTGGCCTGTCTAAGGCCTCGACCGCCCCAGCATAAAATTGCGGAGAAATTGGAAACCCAGCGGGAAGCCTATTTCACGCTCAGCCCTGCCCAGTAGGGAGAGCGTAAAACTCAGGCCCATGTTTTCTTTGTGCTCATCTGCTCAGAACTTCCCAATTGGACACCTGACATTGAGAGCTCGGAGCAGAGAGAAGTTCAGACTTTTGGTCTTCCACTCCATGAAACTGTTCATTGATGTTCAAACCTGCTAGACTACACATCACCACCAGCAGTGATAAGTATATAAGGAATATAGTATACTGGTAGATATCTTCGCCTTTTTACGTTGATATTACAGGAATATTTTTGAGTTCCAGTACATCAATCAGTATTTGATATTTGCTTTTCTATTACATAGGGTAAAAGGCACATCCCTGCCCATGTTTATGCTCCACTTGAACCTCCTTTGATCTTTCCTCAACTATATTCATCATCATAACCCACTATTCTCTTCTCCCTCATATGATTGTCTAGCTTCCCTTTTAATGCATCTATGCTATTCACTTCAACCACTCCCTGTGCCAGTTTCACACTCCCACCACTCTGGTTTGTTGCCAAATTGACTTCTCTTAAGAAAATATATCGAAAAGCAAATACTGTAGGTCATTTATACACTGAATGTGTTTTTACATTTTTCTGAGTTCGACTATTCAAAAAGAATCAATTTGATGCTTCAGGCTCAGTAATTCTGTTTTTCAGTAAAGCTTAAGGTAACCTCATCTATGGGCAAGCTGAGCATTGTTTTTTGATATCTACTTATAACAGGAAGCAGTTTGGTTTTGAAAACACAGCAAACCAGTGAAACATTGACCCAGAATTTTGATTATGAACTATCAGTGTTCACTGCCAATACCCCTCCAAATCTGACCACAATTTCAGGATCTAGTGCAAGCGCAGATTAATATAGAAATTGGAAGTTGCAACAATTGGTCATTCACTGTTCAGTCACAAACTGCGCTGTGGCCTTCCACACACCCACCCCACCTTCCACCCCACCCTCCTGCCTCACCCTCGTGCCTCAAACCGACATCCGGTGAAACCCATTCATTTGATGAGAACTTCCTCAAAACCCTTTTTAGAAACCCCATAAAAATTAAGCCTTGTTCATTGAGGTATAAGTGGGTTTTTAAAACGCCCTGATGCCTACTGCTGCACAACTGACCTAGCCCTGAAATTCTGATTTTGTACTTGTGGAATATTGTTAATTGTCTCCATTATAATCAATTTCTAGATTTTTAACGTAGCTTTTTTAAAATAATTTTTAAACAATCAGGTTTGTTCATGATATTTCAGCTTCAACCTTCACCATATGTATATGCCCCAGCCTTTATTTCCCTGTCTCTAAAATTTTTAAGAATTGATTTGATTATTAGTGCTTTTCATTTCTGGGTTGGCTTTCTGTGAAAATTCATTAATGTGATTGGCTGTTTAGACAGCTTGTGATGTCACTGCAGCTTGGCAGCTGGAATCCCCAATAAACTACGCTACAATCAATTTCACGTTGCGGAGGTTAAAGTTCTCATCACAGAGAATGTGAGATCTGTCAGCACAGCTTTCTTCAAGGTCAGTGACAAGTACCCTTGCTTCGCCACTGACGGCAGTATCCTGGGCATTACAAATGTGGATGACAGATTTTCAGGAACACTGGGAATCTAGCATTGCAATGAAAATGCAATGTTAAATGGCAAAATTAATCATTTATAGCATACTACTAGGATAATTATTGCAATTGACTTTGTTTATGAAGTTTTCCTAATTATATAATTTTATTTAACAGATTCTGAACGAAGTTATTATAACCTGATTCTAAAGAAAGCTGGTCAATTTTTGTCACAACTGAAACTCAGCCTTCTGAAGTTTGCTCTCTCGCTGAGAGCATATTCTCCAACTGTTCAGAGGTTTCAACAGGTGCGTACACTAATCTTCATGCTATGTTTAAATTAGCTTTGTTGGGTGAAAGACACAATGGCACAAAAAAGGACAGGTAAAACATTTATTTCATAAAAGAAAATGAAGACCATTGAAGCATCCTGACACTGCCTTCCCTCATTTTTACTTTTCACTTCACTGACTGGGATATTTAAAGTAGAAAGGTAATTTTAATCTAGACCAAAATATATTTTTAAGCAATCTATTTCAATAGTGAAATTGATAAAAAATCTGTCTGGAGGGGATGAATCCTGTGTCACTCGAGCATACTTCCAAATGAAACAACTTTGATTATGGCTGGGGGGTGGCACTGGAAATTCCTACCCAAAGTCAACAGACATTTGACTAGTCTGTCAAATTTTCCGTCCCGCCCGATTCCCACCGGAGGCAGGACCAGAAAATCCCGCCCTCTGTCTATGGAAATATTTTCTCCTTTTTAAGTTTATGGATGCTTAGCTGAATTTCAATTCATTTTAAGTGCATACTTCTCAATACGAGCAATGCATTCCATTAGACGCATCAACTGCATTACCCATTATTCCTCTTGTCAAATTTTGTTTATTCTTCTTGAGGTGATCATGGCTCTCCAACTTCATAGTCTTTGATATACAGCCAACTTCTGAAGAAGAGTCATACAGACTTGAAATGTTAACTCTGTCTTTCTCTCCACAGATGCTGTCAGACCTGCTGAGTTTTTGCAGCATTTTTTGTTTTTGTGCCAACTTCTTGATGTTGTTCTCAATTCTTGTGCCTGTTCTCCTTCAGCTGTTGGTGCCTTTCTTCCTTTGTCTCTGTCTTTCTCTGTTACTCTCTATTTTACAAGTCACTATCAGATGTTTTCTCTCCTAAGTACATGCCTAAGGAATTGTAGTTGTCTTTTAGTTCACATTTGCAAAAGTGTTTCTTGTGTGCCTGCTTTCCTCAAAACTCATTTTGTTGTATGTGTTGTCCAGCTAATCTGCATCATATGTCTCAGAAATCATACCTTTGTTGCCGTTAATTTATCTTCCATCTTCTTGCTTATATTCCAACTTTCACATCCATGGAGCATTGTTGACCAGATGCAGCATTTTAGTAATTTCATTCTGCTTTTCATAGAGATGTTCATACTTTTAAATAGAGAGAGAAGGACTCTCAGCAGAAAACTGTATGCACCAAGAGTGTTCAGGGAGCAATTCTCTGGCTAAACACGAATGAGGAACAATGTTTAAGATGTCAGTAAGGGCAACCTTAGTGAAATCTGCCATTTGCTGCAGTCACACATGTAGCCTCAGAGGAGTACAGGGACCATGTTGCCAATGGCTGTGGCTGTGGAGGACGAATTTTCAAGCTTTTTTCAAGCTCTAGATATTTGCTACATCTCTCAGCCTGCCTTCCACTGGTACATAGAGGAAATCACTGAAGATCTCTCTATTCAAAACTAACTGCATATTATTCTGTTTTGCCCAAGAGAAGAAGGTGGAGCAAACACACGGCTCTTCTAGGATTGCGGGCTTCCCCATGGTACAGTGTGCCATTTGACAGTGAGAAGATCATTTTGCACATGCCACATGTCAAGTCTGCCATGTATATAGTGTAAAGGGTTAATGATAAATAGCCTACATCATCAGTGGTGTAAGATCACATAACCTCAGAGCCTCCTGAGGGATGGTTCTGTGTGAAGCCTTGTGCTGTATATAATTAGAAGAATGTTTAATAAAAAGAAAAGCTTACCAACAGCTTTGTCTCCAGCAGCTTCTGTTGATCCTAACCAAGGACAATCTAAGCTAAGGCCCACAACAATGATACCAGATGGTGGCAGTGGTAAAGACAACATAAAAAGCACCGACTAAAAAAAATCCCAGCAAGACTGAAGACAGAGAGAAAGAAGCCTAGTGACTGCAAGCAAAACAACTGCGAGGAAAGGATATTGTGGGAAAAACACCAACAGAATTCAAAGAAAGGCTAGAGTGAAGAAAAGCCATGGAGAAAATCCTACCCTTAACAGAGTGTTTCAACCACATGGAAGGCCTGGATCAAGCTGAGAAGCGGCAGAACTAGCGACGTAGGTTTTCCAAGCACACAACTACTTCGAGGCTAACAAAGACTGGCAAGGAACAGGTCAGCATCCTCTCTATACCATAGATGGCAGTACAGACGACGTATTGGTCAGACAGGGCGTAAATGAAGAAGCGGCAACATACACAGATCTTATAAAAGCTTGTGATACATATTTCAGCCTTAGAAGGAACTCAATCATAGGTGAAGTTCTAAAGATACACCCAAATACAGGGAGAAAGTCTAGATTCCTTCATTAACAATTTAAATCGATTAACTGAGAATTGTGAATATGGAGCCCTGAAAGATGAATTAATACGGGATCATATTGTTGTAGGAGTCTTGGAAGGGACTTCATCAGATTTTCTACAGTCAAGGGAGGATGTAGTGCTATCAAAGGCTCTGCAGAAAGGCAGGCAGAAATGAGAAAGCAAAATTGTGTATTCATTTGAGCTGATGGAGATTTTGTGGAGAAAAAAAACGACTGACACTGCAGTTTGTAGGACACAGATGTAGCAATGTACCTATTCAATAACAGAGAAAGTGCGAAGATGGCATTGTAAGTGCCATTACTCAGTGCTCTCACTGTTGTGGGAAAAAGCTGAATCGGCGTGAAGTGTCTCCTGCCAAAAATGAGGACTACCATTCCTATATGAGGAGAGGACACTTTTGGTTCACATTTGCAAAAGTGTTTCTTGTGTGCCTGCAGCAAAAAGCTCCTAACACAGAAATTTAAAGAGAAATCAATTAGAGCAAGTAGAATTGAAGAAATTGAAGATGTAAAAGACAATGAAGTGCCATTCTTGGGAAAAACTACAGGATGTAATGGGAACTATTAGTGCAGACATTATGGTCAACGGACATAAAACAAACTTCAAATTAGACACTGGAGCAGGAGTTTCAATTCTTTCAGACACAGAACAGTGGCTAAAGCAAGAATCCCTCCAACCATTGGCCACAGAACTCCACAGTCCAGGAGACATTCACCCAAAGGTCAAGGGACAGTTGACTGCTATACTCCAGTACAAAGGAAGATAAAATCGCGAAAACTTCGTGCATGATCCAAAACCAAGAGTGTTCACTATTGAACTGAAAAGCTTGCACAGATCTACACTCATGGATGAATTTGGAAGCCAAGAGATACCGACAGTGTTTAGGACAGAATTTCCAGAATTATTTAGAGGTCTGAGGAAGCTGAAAACAGCCTTTCTCATCACATTGAGACCAGATTTAAAACCAGTGTGCTTGTTCACCCCAAGGAAAGTTCCATACTTACTTCTACAGAAGATGAAGCAAGAAATTGAGACAATGCTCTATCAGGGAGTAACCTCACCTGTAATGAAACTGACGAGCTGGTGCTCGGCTATGGTTCCAGTACCAAAACCAAATGGCTCACTGTGAATCATTGTTGACCTCATGCAGTTAAACAAAGCAGTGAAAAGGGAAATCCACCGAATGATATCTGAGGATGAGAGTCTGGCAAAAAGTACAATTTTTCCCAAAATGGTTGCAAACAGTGGCTGTTGGTAACTGCCTTTGGATGAGGAATTCAAACTATTGACAAATTCATAACACCTTTTGGGAGATATTGCTTCAGTCTACTACCTTTTGATGATACATCAGCACCATTGATTTTTCAGATGATGATGACAAGTATTCTAGAAGGATTACAAGGGGTCATCTGTCACATGGATGACATTGTGATCCATGGGTCCACTACATCAGAACATGATGCCAGAGTGAGAGCAATGTTGCAAAGCTTGCAAGAAGCAGGACTAACTTTTAATAATAAAAGTGAGTTCCTGCAATCAAACATTAAATTTCTGGCACACATTGTTCAGGTATCAGGGCTGAACCTCAAAAAAACTAAGGCAATCAAAGAATTTTCACCACCTTGCAATGTCACAGAGCTTCCGTGCTTCATGGGAATGGTGAATCAAGTAGGAAAGTTCTTGCCTTCGGCACATGTAAATGAATCATGGTGACTACTGTTTAGGCAAGGCCAAGCATGGTGTTGGGAAGAAAATCAACAAATTTTGTTTAAAAGGGTAATAGAAATGCTCATTTCACTAGACATATTGGCTTACTATGATTCAGCCTACGATATTTGCTGCAGATGCCCAATTATCTCCTATCCACTGAAAGCAGTGTAAGTCTAATCCAACCATTATTATTATTGGTTATCCCTCGTTTGTGACGACGATTGTCTTCCATGAGTCCGAAGATGGCTGCTGTGGCTGATTCGAGATCTGCAGACTTTATGGCACATGAGACAATTCTTGTCATGTGGGATGCCTGGTCTTTTCTCAGTTCAAGTCATGCCATTTCTTTTCGCTGCTTTCGCTTTTCCTCTTCATTTTGGCATCGTTGAGTCTCAAAATGCTGGAATTCTTCCCACAGACCCTTGTCACTATCTGGTTCAATCCAAGGTGATATGGTCTGTCAGGGGTCGCTGCCAACGTTGCATTTTTTCACATTGGCTTCAGCTCATCCTTGAAGTGCTTCTTCTATCCTCCTCTGGTGCATCTGCCCTGACTGAGCTCGGAGAAGATGACCTGCTTTGGGAGCCTGGTATCTGACATCCAAACTATATGACCAACCCAACAAAGCTGGTGGCGGATGATCATAGCCGCGATGCTTATGGTGCCCACTTGTGAGAGGACACTGATGTTGGTGCATCTGTCCTCCCACTTCAATAGGCAGCGTGGATGGTACGACTCTAGTACTTTGAGATGCCTCCTATACATTGTCCATATTTCAGTCCCATACAGGAAGGAAGGAAGCATGACTGCAAGGTAGACCATGAGCTTGGTTTCAATTTTGATGTCGTGATCTTCAAACAGTCACTTCTTCAGGCTGCACCAGCAATGCTGGATTTCTTTGTGAAAGATCTGTGAAAGATAACTTCTAAGGTACTAGAAATGTTTTATAATTTTCCCAGCATTCATCAGGAATCCTAATCAATGGGGCTGGGGCATGTGCACTTGCTGATGGAGGGCTTTGTCTTCTAAGTGTTGAGTGTAAGTCCCATCTTCTCATATGCCTCAGTAAATACTTAGATTCTCTGGAGCCCCGTTTCCAACACAACACTTACTGCAGCATCATCAGTGTATTGGAACTCGGTGACTGAGGTCGAGGCGGTTTTAGTTTTTGATTGTGTCATCTGAGATTAAACAATTTACCGTCTATTTGATAAATAAGCTGCACTCCAGTTGGTAACTTGTCTCTAGTCAGGCAGAGCGTGGCAGCAAAGAACATAGAGAAAATAATTTGAGTGATGGCATAACCTCATTTTACTCCCATCTTAACTTTAAAAGGGACTTTATTGGGTCCATTATTGAGGATCACCGCTCCTTTATCATAATGAGGCAGGCAAAGGATGGTAAATTTTGGAGGACATCTGTACTTCAGCAGAATCTTCCAGTAGGCCTCATGATTTAGAGTTGAAGGCCTTTTTCAAGTTAAAGAACACTATGTGGAGAAGTTGATGTTGTTAGCCACATTTTTCCTATAGTTGACGAGCTGTAAAAATCATGTCGGCTGTGCCTCTTAATTGCCTAAACCTACATTGAGACTTGGGGAGCAGCTCTTCAGCAAATGTAATAAGTTGGTTCAGAAGGGTTCTTGTAATGATCTTTCCTGTAGTGGAAAGCAGGGAGATGCCTTCGTAATTCCCGCTGTTGGATTTGTTCCCATGAAGATTGTCACAACATGGCATCATTAAGGTAATTCGGAACTTGCTCATCATTCCAGATCTGTGAGATAAGCGCATGGAGCTGCAATGTTAGTTCCTCTCCTCCATGCTTAAAGATTTCAGCAGAGATTCCATCACCTCCTGCTGCTTTGTTGTTCCTCATTTGTGTGATGGCTTTCATCACATCCATAGGCATTGGCACAGCTTGTCTCTAACTGGGTGTTATGGGTTGGAGTTGAAAACACTCGATTCTTGACTGAAAACATCTTTAAAATGCTCTGTCCAACAGGCATTGACAACTTTCCTTTCCTTGCTCAGAAGGCCTTAAATAGTCTTTGTGGCAGTGAAGAAGCCATGGATATCATGTCAGCAAGATGTTGAATTTCCTTTGCCTTGCCTCCCACCACATGTTCTTCCTGTCACATGTGCACCTTTGTACCTTGGCCTTTGCTTTTTGGTAAGACAGTTTCTTTTGCTTTGAGTTTGGGTCATTCAACCAGGCCCAGTAAGTCTTGCGCTTGCGATCAGTTCATTGATATCCTGATCATTTTGATCAAACCAATCCTGATGTCACCTGACAAAAAAATCCAAGTGTCTCTTTGCAAGTATTGGACTTCAGGACATGTGGACGCTCTTCTGTTCTTGATTGAAATTTGAAAGATTTTCCCTAAAGCATAGTTGGAATTGATCTCTTTTGATCGGATCCTTCAGAGCATCGACGTTGATCTTTCGTGGACGTCTCATCATTTGTGAGCCAGTTTGATGGACATAATTGAACAAATATGTCGATGGTCGGTCCAGCAGTCATGAGCCCTGTCATTGCTCAGGTGGTGCGGACATCTTTGCAGTTTTGGGCATGGGCGATGACATAGTCAATCAAGTGCCAGTGCTTGGACTGTGGGTTTTGCCATGTCATTTCATACTTGTTCTTCTGGTGGAACAGGTGATGCTAAGCCCATGTTCTGCGCATTTGTTAAGGAGAAGAATTTCGTTGGAGTTAACATTTCTGATTCCTTCCCTCTCAAGAGTTTCATTCCAGAGATTGGAATCTGTTCCAAAACTGGCATTGAAATCTCAGGAATAAGCCTGTCCTCCTTCGGAAGCCCACAGAATTTGGTCAGGTTTGGCATAAAAATCTTCCTTGGTTTCAATGTCAGTGTCCAGGTTTGTGGCATATGCACTGGTCACAGTGGTGAATTGGCTCCTTGCCACTTTGAGATGAAGAGTCATGAGGCGCTCATTTCTTCCAAGAGGGAACTCATGAAACTGGTTCACAAGTTCATTCTTGATGGCAAATCCAACTCCATGAACTCTGCGTTCACCTTCTGATTTCTCTTTCCAAAAGAAAGTATGGCTGCCTTGGAGTTCCTTGAGCTGCTCCTCTCCAACTCGCTGTGCCTCGCTCAGCTACGATGTCGATGTCATATCGCCAGAGTTCTTAGGCGACAAATGCAGTGCGACACTCTGGGCATTCACTCGCGTGTGTCCATGGGGTCCCTGATGTTCCAGGTCCCACTGTTTACTATTTGTATGTTTCTACCACTGAGGGTGATCCCTCTGGACATGGCTACCCAGGTGAGGCAGGCTACATTTACAGCACCTTTTCTGCACCCCTCCCCAATGAGGGGTGAGCAGAATGGATCCTAAAGAGGGCTGCTCAGTCGCAGTTACAGCTGCCAAAAAGCACCCCTGCCTCATCCAAGTGCTAGACGACCATCTTGTAACTGCTGCCTCTGTGCCAGATCATGATTAGAAGCTTCCAGGCAAAGTAATCCTGCTCCTGTCGCCATTTGCTGGTGCCGAAGGGCTTGGGAGATTTGTTCGGAAATAAAGAAGCCTGTGCATGACATCTTTTAGCATGGGGAAACCGCTGCACACCAGCTTTCACACATGCCCTGACAGAACAAAACCTTGATCCAATGACAAGGAAACCAAGATGAGTGGGGGTTTTGTTCTGCCTTTTTTTGCGAGAACAGCTGCTGAGATACTCCAGTTGGCACATCTCCCTCCACCTGTTCTGCCGTTGTGGACTTGTTTGCCAGAGCCCCATCTGCTGAGTATTTCTAGGGTTCCTAACAGGCCTTCACAGTAACTGCAGCGGCCCACGAGTCCCACCATGCTTCACCCTGTTTTTATCGACCCTTTCTTACTCATTGCCCAGGTTCTGTGCTGAGGATGAAGGGATGGACTTTGGAACCCCATCAGTTTACTCTCAATCATTAGTAAATTAATGGAAGGTGTCATGGACAGTCCTATAAAACGGCATTTATTCAGGAATAACCTGCTCGCTGATGCTCAATTTGGGTTTCACTTGGACCACTTAGCTCCAGACCTCATTATAACCTTGGACCTAAGATGGGGACAAAAGAGCTGAATACAGAAGATAAGGTAAGATCTGACTGCTCTTGACGTCAAGGCCGATATGATCAAATGTGGCATCTTTGGGAAGACACTGAATCAGGGAAAAACTCTCCATTAGTTGGAATCACACCTAGCATAAAGGAAGATGGTCGTTAGAGGCCAATCATCTCAGCTCCAGGACATCACTGCAGGAGTCCCTCAAAGTAGTGTCGTAGGCCCAACCATCCTCAGCTTCTTCATCAATTGCCTTCCCTCCATCATATGGTCAGAAGTGGGGATGTTCGCTGATGATTACACAATGTTCAGTACCATTTGCAACTTCGCAGATAACGAAATATTCCATGCCTGTATGCAGCAACATGCATACTTGAGCTAATAAGTGGCTAATAACATTCGCACCATGCCAGTGCCAGCCAATGACCATCTCTAACAAGAAAGAATTTAACCATCTCCCTCTGACATTCAAAGCCTGTCCACTATCTACAAGGACAAGTAAGGAGTGTGATGGAATACTCTCCAATTGCCTGGATGAGCACAGCTCCAACAACACTCAAGGAACTTAACACCATCCAGCCTGCTTGATTGGCACCCTAATTCGCTACCTTGAACGTTTCCTCCAGCACCAATATACAATGGCAGGAGTGTGTATCATCTAAGAGATACACTGCAGCAACTTATTAATACTCCTTCAACAGCACATTTCAAAGCTGCAACTCTACCACTGAGAACAAGACAAATTCTACTTCAAGTCACACACCATCCTAATATTGTCATTCCTTCATCGTTGGCTCAAAATCCTGAAATTCACTCCCAAATAGCAATGTACCTACACCATATGGGTTGCATCAGTTGAAGAAGGCAGCTTACCATCACCTTCCCAAGGGCATTTAGGGATAGGCAATAAATGCCAGCCATGTCTCATCCCATGAATGAATATTAAAAGAAAAGATGGAAAAACTATTTCTGCTGGTTAGGGAGTCTTGAACTCAGGGCAAAGCCTAAAATAGGAACCATTCCTTTCAGGAGTGAAATTAAGAAATGCTTCTTCACACAAAGTGTGTTAGAGTTTGCAAATCTCTTCCAGAAAAAAGCAATTGATGCCAATACAGAAGCAAAATATTGCAGATACTTGAAATCTGAAATAAAACAGAAAATGCTAGGAATACTCAGCAGGTCTGGCAGCATTTGTAGAGAGAGAAACTTAATGAATCAAGTTGATGGTCATTGACATGAAACATTACCAATTGCTGCTAGATCAATTTTCAATTTTTAAGCTGAGATAGGCCTCGAATGCCCAGCTGCCAACTGCATCATCTCGGCATGGCTGACAGCAGTCTGAGCTGACTGGCAGACAACAGGAAGGGTGCTGGTAGTGTGTGGGGTGGGAAGAAAAATGCAGTTTTCCTGAGAAAGGATAGCAGGTTCATGCTGCATGGCCACTGCCATTCACCCAGGTAGTGTCTCTACACTCTTAATAATCTGTTGGAGACAGATTGCTGGATTACTGTGACATCCTGCAGGCCCCTTTGCACAGTGTAATTCACAGCCATGTTGCCAGCAGCATGAATTTATATGGCAGCACTAGGAAGATATAATAATTCTCATAAGGTTATTGGAATTTATTGTAAAGAAGAGAAATAGTGGGTTCTGTGTATGTGTGACTTAATTGATTTAAAGGCAGCTGGTCTGAAGGCTTTGATGTAATAGAAGATAAGTTAGGTTTGAAATGTTAAGTAGGTGGACATAGGCGTAAAGGGAACATGTGCATTTTTAAATAAACCAGCCTAGATTGATTTCACAGGGGGTGTAACCTAGCCAGGAGAAGTTCAGAAATAGTGTGTTTATTTTTCCCAAAGATTACTGGTAAAATTGGTACTATGAGAGATTTTTATTATCAGAGAGGGTAAAGCCCACAGACATAGTGAAACAATGGGAATTTGCATTCAAAGATGAAAATATGTATAAAGGAGCGAAGGTTGTGTGTAAAGGAATGAATTCTAAGGTCTAACAAAAGGTGAAAATTCAGCATCTAAGCCTCAAGCTGCTGTCTACAAAGTTAAGAAAACTCACTTTGAATTGGATTGTTCAGGATATCATGTTTCTTTGCCTGGGTCTTTTAAAATCCATGTGTATTACTGTTACCTTAACAAAAGTGTAATTGGGGGTTTAGCTTAATTAGGGGATTCAGTGATGGTAAGCTCCAGGACATCACTGCAGGAGTTCTTCAGGGTAGTGTCCTAGGCGCAACCATCTTCAGCTGTTTCATCAATGACCTTCCTTCCATCATAAGGTCAGAAGTGGGGATGTTCGCTGATGATTGCACAATGTTTAGCACCATTTGCAACTCCTCAGATACTGAAGCAGTCCATATCCAAATGCAGCAAGACCTGGACAATATTCAGGTTTGGGCTGACAAGTGGCAAATAACATTTGCGCCACACAAGTGTCAGGCAATGACCATCTCCAACAAGAGAGAATCCAACCATGTCCCTTGATGTTCACTGGCATTACCAGTGAATACCCCACTATCAACATCCTGGGGGTTACCATTAACCAGAAACTGACATGGACTAGCCATATAAATACTGTGTCTACAAGAGCAGGTCAGAGGCTAGGAATCGTGTGACGAGTAACTCATCTTCTGACTCCCCAAATCCTGTTCACCAAGTCAGGAGTGTGATGGAATACTCCCCAATTGCCTGGATGAGTGCAGCTCCCACAACACTCAAGAGGCTTGGCACCATCCAGGACAAAGCCTGTTTGATTGGCAACACATCCACAAACATTCACTCCCTCCACCACCAATGCACAGTAGCAGCAGCGTGTACCATCTACAAGATGCACTGTAGGAATTCACCAAGACTCCTTCAACAGCACCTTCCAAACCCAAGACCACTACTATCTAGAAGGACAAGGGCAGCAGATTGATAGGAATGTCACCACCTGGAAGTTCCCCTCGAAGTCACTCACTATCCTGACTAGGAAATATAGTGCCGTTACTTTACTGTCATTGGGTCAAAATCCTGGAACTCCTTTCCTAGCAGCATTGTGGGTGTACCTACACCACATGGACTACAGCAGTTCAAGAAGGCAGCTCACCACCACCTTCTCAAGGGCAACTAGGGATGGGCAATAAATGCTGGCCCAGCCAGAGAAGCCCACACCCCATGAATGAATAAAAAAAAATGTAGGAGTTATCATAGTAGTAATTTGTAGATCTATGTATGTATTTAAAATCATTTGTAGTTTTGTAAGAAACCTGTAAGACTTGGTGTTCTTATTACTACTGAATTCATGACATGCATCTTGAAATTTATACAAATTACAAAACAGTTGTGGCAGTTCCTTCAGGTTCCCCTTTGGGATTTGAGCAGCTCAGCATTTATCATCGGCTCTGCCGTCACCAGAGGTCAAAGTAATACCACGAGCAGATGTTAGAATAGCCAAAACTTTCTTTAAGGATGAGGATAATTCAAAGGAAATGTTTGGCAGGTCTTCATTAATTGAGGCTCAGACAGCAGATCCAGAGCTAAACAAGTTAGCATAAGTCAGCTTAGACTGAAGCTGAGGCAGAAGGAGTTCCGGAGTGCTATTACCTTAAAAATGGAGTTCTGATGAGGAAGTGGAGACACCCTCACAGACCTGTGGATGAGAAATGGACGGTTGTTCATCAGATAGTGGAATGCCCAAATATCACAAGGAGATGTTGCGTGTAACACATGAAATTTCTATGACAGGACGTGTAGGAATACGGAAAACCCAAGCATCGATAAACAGGCATTTTACCTGGCCAAGACTTCATAAGGACAAAGTGCAATTTTGTAAAACGTGTCATACATGTCAGGTAGTAGGTAAACCTCAACCAGCACCGTTAATATCCATACCAGTTTTTGAAGGACCATTCAGTCGGTTATTAGTAGATTGTTACCCAAAACAAAAGCAGGACATCAGTATATCCTTACAATCATGGCTATACCAACCCGATTTCCAGAAGCTATTCCTTTAAGGACAATTACAGCTAAGGTGGTAGTGAAAAAGTTAACTCAGTTTTTCACTCATTATGGCTTACTAATTGAAAAACTATCTGACCAAGGTTCTAACTTCATGTCTAAAATTTTCCAGGACATAATCAGCAGTTTGGATATCAGACAACTAAAGTCTACTACTAAAGGAGAGATAAAAATGTCAATGAGATCAAGAAATCTGTTTGGTCGATGTGCCTGTTATTGTTGAATAAGTTGTAGCAATGCTGTGTGTGAGAGTATGTTATAGCATATGAAAATTAGATATGAGTCCTAACTGACAGAGATTGGACCCCTGTGGAGCCCTACTATAAACCTTCCTCCAGTCCAAAAAAATGGTTCTCTTGATTCTGTTTCTTGTCACTCAGCCGATTTTATATCCATTTTGCTAATGTCCCTCTAACTTTGATCACAAGTCTGTTGTGCATCACTTTATCCAATCCCTTTTGGAAATCCATGTACACCACATCAACTGCATTAACCTGGAGTCCTCACATGGGAACTGGGATGTCCGCCTCAAAAGTAAAGTGGTTCTGTAGTCTCTAAATGTAACTAAAGCCTCTCATTCCTGGTATCGCAGTCAATTGTTACCACATCTTCTCCATGACATTAACACCCTTTTTTAGATAAGGCTGTAAAAACTGATTGCAGTATTTGAACTATATCATAATGAGTGATTTGTACGGGTTCAACCTCTTTGCTTTTGTACTGGGCTTTTATTCATAAACTAGGATCTATATTTTTTTTTAAAAAAACAGATTTATCAAATTTTCTTTCAGTTCTTAAGGATTTGTGTTTCCCTTCCTCTCTATTCTTCAAAATCTGGGGCAGAATTGTCCCAGATTTGCACTAAGTGCGGCAGCGGGCGGAGAAAATGATATTTTACCCACCAGCGGCTTCTCACGCTATATTGCCCCAAACCCGTGCATTAATTATGCGTTCCTGGGAAACATGCCATTTGGATGGCAGGTGGGCTGTCAGTTGCCCGCTACGCCATCACCTCATCGCTTCTTCACACCGGGTGCCATACTTAAAGTGCAGCCGCGCACGCACCCCTGTGCTTCCAGCCCAGGACTGCTGCACAAAGACAGGGTAGCCCCAAAAGGTAAAAAGACTGCAGCCTCCAGGTTCAATGATGCATCCGTTGAGCGCTTTTTGGACGCAGCGGAGGCCTGCCGTGATGTCCTTTGCCCGAGCTCTGGCCGCAGGATGGGCAGCACCATCACAAAACCAGCTTGGGAGGTGGTGGTAGCAGTGGTCAGCACCAATGCCCTGCAAAAGATGACAGCCACCCGGTGCCGCCAACATAAGTCCCTCTTCTCATGACTCTCAATTCACAAATCCATCACACATCCACAGGGATCTCACTCACTGCCAGCTTAAAGGGCATCACCATTCACACTCTCACACGCAACTTCATTGTCCTCATCCTGTCCATGGGACCACTCACCACCCACACATGACAGGCATAGTTATCATTTGGCCTGGCAGGCGTCCTGCTTACACTGTCACCATCCCTATCCATGCAGGACAAGCTGGCACACAACAAAAGGGAGAGTTTGCAGACTGGTGGAGGAATGCCTGGAATCAAGGTCCTCACAGACTTTGAAAACAAAGCCATCTACCTTGGCCATGGAGGATCTGGACCGGTCCAATGCTGACGGTGAGTTCGGCGCTGCTCTATCAAGTGAGGATCCAGCAGTGCAACCATCAGACAACCGTGCCGTGAGTGATGTGTCCTGTTTCACACCAATGCACCAATTATCTCTCCTTTCGCAGGCACATGTGCCAAACAGCTGAGTGAGACCATGACCCAGGGTCTCCAATCAAGCCCCAAAGAAACCCCAGAAGAGGAATCTGCTGAAACCCTCATTGAAGTCCCGTCATAGCGCTCACCCACACCCTCCACCAGTGCAGAGACACACACCCCAGTGGGGCCTAGCTTTGGAGTTGCCTCGGAATCACAATCTGGTGAGCAGGCAGGGGCAGGGACTTCCAAGGTCCCCGGAACTCGGAGGACTGCTGGAGGCCAGAAATTTGCTGAATCTGAGTCAGGTGATGAGCCTCTAGACTTGGTCATATTACAGTTGCTGGAGCTGCAAAGGCAAGTTCAGGAACATCAGGGAGGGTTGTCTGCTGCACTCTTCAGATTGCAAGGCATGATGGAGGAATCTGTCTGCCTTCAGTCTGAGGTGATAGCGCCGGCATACCAATGGTAGGGTGGTGGCTGCCATCAAGACCTCGGTCTAGGATGTCACTCCTGCACTGCTGCATTGCCTGAACTCCATAGTTGGCCTCCAACAGTGTGTATGCGAGAGGGGTGTGGAGCAGTTCAATCTCACTGCAGCTTCCCCTTCTCCTCGAGGAGTCAGCCAGGGGCCCTCGGGCACTCATAGGGAGGAGGATCAGCAGGTGTACCCCCTGCCCCCTTCTCCCCCCCCCCCCCACCCCGGGACCATCCATCCAGGTGACTCCGAGGGCATCCAGCCCATTTGAATCCCTTCTTCGTGTAACCCCAGCAGCTCCAGCTCCACAGGCCAAGGATGGTGCCACTGCCACACAGCAGGGCCCCAAAAGAAGGCCCTCCAGAGGACGTCTGCCAAGTTCATCAAAGACAGGGCATAGCAGTCAGCAGGCTGCCTCCACCCCCGCTGTAGATGTTTGGGGAGCATCAGGAGAGGGTTAGGAAGATTAATAAGGTGTAACACTCTGTTGTTGCAGAGCCTGGGCACGGGTATTAATCACATACACAATGTTCACTATTGTAAATAAACTCCCGAAAATGTCTCCCTCCCTATGGCTCCTTGTCCTGATGAGCAGTGTTCCATGTCACTCAGATGTGAAACTTTTCTGCACAGGTGATAAAAGCAGGTGTCTCAATCCAGGATCTCTTCCTGTACATTGTACAGCCTTCAGACCAAAGTGAGGGTCCAGCCTCACAATCCCTGGTCACATTACTGATGCCTGCACCTCGACCGTGCTCGTCATTGCTGCTGGAATGTTGTGGGCAGGCGTTGCAGAGTTCCATCATTCTCTGTGTGCTCTCAACATCTTTAGATAGGGGCTGGCCCCCATCTCGTCAGTATCTGTGACCAGTGACACTGTGCTCCTGAAGGGGTCAGGTGTTGAAGGTGGACAAAGGATCAACTGCTTTTAAAGTTTCATGGCTGCATCTCCATGATATGACCCTGATCACAGAGCAAAAGTGAGCTGCCCTTGTACAGACATTCTCAGAGGCTATATGAAGATCTGTGGAGAGTCCTCACTGCATGTCATCATCATCTTCCTGTATTTGAGTGACTATTAGGGTGTCTGTATGACAGAAGCATTATCATAGAGGGTATGTGCGCTGCCATAAGGCAGACTGGAGTCAAATGTTCATAGATGCAATGTGAGGATCTATGATCTCACTGCACGTCATCATCATCCTCCACAAATCTAGCATTTATGAGGGCATCCCGAACGCCTACCTCATCTGGCCAGTGTGAGGGCCTCATCCCTGTCATCGTCGCCTCCGAGGATCTCCTCACCCTCATCCCTTTGGACATCCTCCTCATCGGAGGAGACATGGAATTCCTCCTCAACCAGCTCTTCTCTCTGTTGCAGTCAGTTTGTAAAGAGCGTAGCAGGCGATGACAATGCATGACACTCTGTGGACTGCATTGCAGGGTTTCACCAGACCGGCCCTGGCACCGGAACCTTATTTTCAGCATCCCAGTGGTTCACCACACCAAGTTGCA
Organism: Cetorhinus maximus; assembly: GCF_964194155.1. Taxonomy (NCBI): domain Eukaryota; kingdom Metazoa; phylum Chordata; class Chondrichthyes; order Lamniformes; family Cetorhinidae; genus Cetorhinus; species Cetorhinus maximus. The sequence continues at coordinate 110,073,476 of NC_135885.1, forward strand.
GCATGAGCCTCGTTATACTTTCACTCTGCTGCAGTCTGAGGCTGCCGCACAGGTGTCATCAGCCACGTCCTCTGCGGGTAACTTTTATCCCCGAGGAGCCATCCCTGCAGCCTCTGTGAACCCTGGAAGACGTCAGGGATCTGTGACCGACTAAGAATTTTTCTTTTAAACTCATTCATGGGATGTAGGCTTCGCTGGCTGAGCCAGCCTTTATTGCCCGTCCCTTGTTGCCCTTGAGAAGGCGGTGGTGAACTGCCTTCTTGAGCCGCTGCAGAGCATGTGGTATAGGTACATCCACAGTGCTGTTCAGGGATGGAGTTCCAGGATTTTGACCCAGCGGCAGTGAAGGAATGGCGATATATTTCCAAGTCAGGATGGTGAGTGACTTGGAGGGGAATTTCCAGGTTGTGGTGTTCCCATATTTCTGCTGCCCTTGTCCATGTAGGATTCATGGACATTCCCTGGAAACCATGCGCAGACCTACAGGATGCATTTGTGGTGGTCGCATATCAACTGAGCATTCAGCGAATGGAAGCCTTTGCAGTTGACATAGTTGACCACTTCTTGCAACAGAGATCTGAGGACCACGTGAGTGCTGTCAATGGCATCCTGCACCTGTGGGAAACCCAAGATCTGGGCAAATCCAATTGCTCTTGCATCCTGGCTATCCTGGTCCCAGGCGAAATGCACAAAGTTGTGTGCCCTTGTGAAAATGGTATCCGTGACCTCATGGATGCAGTTGTGGGTGGAGGCTTGTGATATCCCACAGAGGTCGTCTGTGGAGCCCTGAAAGGGTATAAAAATTGAATGCCACTGTCACTTTCACAGCCACTGGCAGTGCATGCCCTCCATGCCCACGTGGCACCAAATCCTGCAGTAGCTGTCAGATGTGACTGACAAATTCCCTAGATATGAGCAGTCTTCGGTGACACTGGTTCTCTGCAGGAATGAAAGGCGACGTCAGTAGACCCTGGGTGTCGCTAGGCGTCAACCAGTGATGGCTTGCTATGGCTCTTCAGCGATGTATGCAGGAGCCCCAACCGCTCCCTCTAGAGGGTGCTGCTCTTTCCTCTGCACAGCCAGGCACCTCAGTCACTCTCTTCTTCGTTTTCGCTCTCTGTAAGCCATGAGGTGTACAGCTAGTTTACCAGGCTCCATGATCCTGATGTACTTCTCCTGCGTGATGAAAGAGAGAGACACGTGGGTTGGCTTGGGTGTTCTAAGAACCTCTCTTGGTTCAGTCTGAAGGCCCCTTAACGCATCCCAGAGAGTGCTGGCCACCACTTGGATGGCCAGAGATTAGTGTGCTGCATGGATGCTCGAGACCCCACCTTCCTTTGCCCCACTCCACCTTTCCGATTGGCGGCAGCTTCGCCCACTGGACTGCATGCTGTGCTGTCAGCTCAGGCGCAGGCATTCTCCTGACCCGCATTGCAAGGTTGTACTATTAGCTTGAACCATGGGGGACACTGGTCCAAACTGGGATGATGACATTGCGAGGGGCTGTGAGCGCCTCCACCAGTGACTGCTGCATGGCCGGCTTTAACAGGAGATTGTACAATGTGCGCATTCATCCAACTGTTCTGCCACTAAAATGCTCATTAGTTTGCAGTCTGTGCCCAAGGGGTGAAACGCTGTGGAGCACTTGGTGGCACTTTCATGCCTCTGCATTGCTCGAATGGGCAGATAAGCTAGAGACCCAACTCCATGCATGCCAATGTAGTTGTGTCTGAACTGTCTCAGCTGCAGAGGAATGGTCACTTTATACAAGGTTTCTCTGATGCGTGGCTGCTTCCCTCGCCCCCACCCCACATATGCTTGTACACTACCAACCACCTTCAATCGCAGGGCAGCTCTTACGTGCAATCACACTGATGTGGGCAGACAATCCAGCAGGTGGATGATTCCGGCAGGCTGGCCGTATAATGATACGCAGATGTATTACAATGAGGTTCCCATTGCCGGGAAACACGGCCCGTCATCGACTGGCTGAGCAGACGATTGCAAACCTGTTTTATGACATCATGAACCTGATTTCTGGCCTTCTCGCCATTTTGTCCGCTCACACCACTGAGCATGCCCGATGCTTGCGGACACGGAAAATTCCGCCCCGAATGTTGCATATGACCTCTCCTTACACTTTTCCCCCTTGCCTTTGTCCATATTATGCTTCATTTGGCATATAATTTCTTAATCTAACAACTATCGTATTCATATTCCTCAAAATTGATCCATTAATTTCTCCCCACTTTTCCTGAAGGCATGAACGAATGCTGGGACATGTTTCTGCAGGTGGTGCTAGCACTCTATTGCCTAACCAAAGTGACATATTATTTTTGTGAGGCTAGATGGTGACCATCAGCAAGTTATGGGTGACCATCAGCAAGTTATTTAAGTGTCAGTAGCATTGTAACTGAGCCTAATCCTGTTAACTCAATGCCGGTTACTGAATAATGGAAATCTAGTCTGTTTCCTTCCCCAGGGCTTATTTGTAGAAGATAAAATAAAAGGAGTCAACTATTCGGCTCCTTGAGTCTGCTCCACCAATCATTAAAATCATGGCTGACCTCAGCTCCACGTGGCCTCAGCTCCACGTTCCTGTCTGCCTTGAACCCCTTGTGGATCAACCACCTGTCTAACCCACCCTTCAATATATTTAATGACCCACCTCCACTGCTCTCTCGGATAGAGAATTCCAAAGATTAACAACCCTCTGAGAAAAAATTCCTCCTTGCCTCAGTCTCAATCTGCGAATCTTCATTCTGAAACGGTTCCACCTAGTTCTAGGTGCCCTCACGAGGGAAACATAGAAACATAGAAAATAGGAACAGGAGTAGGCCATTCGGCCCTTCAAGCCTGCTCCACCATTCATTATGATCATGGCTGATCATCCAACTCAATAGCCTGCTCCCACTTTCTCCCCATATCCTTTGATCCCTTTCGCCCTAAAAGCTATATCCAACTCCTTCTTGGAAACATACAATGTTTTGGCCTCAACTACTTTCTGTGGAAGCGAATTCCACAGGTTCACCACTCTCTAGGTGAAGAAATTTCTCCTCATCTCAGTCCTAAATAGTCTAACTCATATCCTCAGACTGTGACCCCTGGTTCTGGACTCCCCCACCATCGGGGACATCCTTCCCACATCTAAGCTGCCTAGTCCTGTTAGAATTTTAAAAGTTTCTATGAGATCCCCCCTCATTCTTCTGAACTCCAGCGAATATAATCCTAACCAACTCAATCTCTCCTCATATGTCAGTCCCGCCGTCCCAGGAATCAGTCTGGTAAACCTTCGTTGCACTCCCTCTATAGCAAGAACATCCTTCCTCAGATAAGGAGACCAAAACTGCACACAATATTCCAGGTGTGGTCTCACCAAAGCTTGGTATAATTGCAGCAAGACACCCCTGTTCCTGTACTCGAATCCTCTGGCTATGAAAGCCAACAAAACATTTACCTTCTTTACCGCCTGCTGCACCTGCATGCTTACCTTCAGCGATTGGTGTACGAGGACACCCGGGTCTCGTTGCACATTCCCCTCTCTCAATTTATAGCCATTCAGATGATAATCTGCTTTCCTGTTTTTGCTACCAAAGTGGATAACCTCACGTTTATCCACATTATACTGCATCTGCCATGCATTTGCCCACTCAACTTGTCCAAATCACACTGAAGCATCTCTGCATCCTCCTCACAGCACACCCTCCCACCCAGCTTTGTGTCATCTGCAAATTTGGAGATATTACATTTAGTTCCCTCATCTAAATCATTAATATATATTGTGAATAGCTGGGGTCCCAGCACTGATCCCTGCGGTACCCCACTAGTCACTGTCTGCCATTCGGAAAAAGACCCGTTTATTCCTACACAAAAATAAAAATACCTGGAAAAACTCAGCAGGTCCGGCAGCATCTGCGGAGAAGAGCACAGTCAACGCCTTGAGTCCGCATGACTCTTCAACAGAACGGTGTTCCTCTCTGCAGATGCTGCCTGACCTGCTGAGTTTTTCCAGGTATTTTTATTTTTGTTTTGGATTTCCAGCATCCGCAGTTTTTTGCTTTTATCTTACCATTTATTCCTAATCTTTGTTTCCTGTCTGCCAACCTGTTTTCTATCCATCTCAATACACTACCCCCAATCCCATGCACTTTAATTTTACACGCTAATCTCTTATGTAGAACTTTGTCAAAAGCCTTCTGAAAGTCCAAATAAACCACATCCACTGGCTCCCCCTCGTCAACTCTACTAGCAACATTTTTGAAAAATTCCAGTAGATTTGTCAAGCATGATTTCCCTTTTGTAAATCCATGCTGACGCTGTCCGATTCTGCCACTGTTTTCCAAGTGCTCAGCTATTAAATCTTTTAGAATGGACTCTAGAATTTTCCCCACTACTGATGACAGGCTGACTGGTCTATAATTCCCTGTTTTCTCTCTGCCTCCCTTTTTAAATAGCTACCCTCCAATCTGTAGGAACTGTTCCAGAGTCTATAGAATCTCGGAAGATGACCACCAATGCATCCACTATTTCTAGGGCCACTTCCTTAAGTACTCTGGGATGTAAATTATCAGGCCGGGGGTGGGGGTGGGGGGAGGGATTTATCGGCCTTCAATCTCATCAATTTCTACAACACAATTTCCCTACTAATACTTATTTCTTTCAGTTCCACCCTCTCACTAAACCCTGCGTTCCCCAACATTTCTGGTATGTTACTTGTGTCCTCCTTTGTAAAGACAGAACCAAAGTATGTATTTAGCTGGTCAGCCATTTCTTTGTTCCCCATTATAAATTCCCCTGTTTCTGACAGTAAGGGACCTACATTTGCCTTCACCAATCTTTTTCTCTTCACATACCTATAGAAACTTTTACAGTCAGTTTTTATGTTCGCCGCAAGCTTACTCTTGTACTCTATTTTCCCCTTAATCAATCCCTTGGTCCTCCTTTGTTGAATTCTAAAGTGCTCCCAATCCTCAGGTCTGTCGTTTTTTCTGGCCAATTTGTATGCCTCTTCCTTGCATCTAATACTATCTCTAATTTCCCTGGTAAGCCATGGTTTGACCACCTTTCCTATTTTACATCTTCTTAGCATCTATCCTATCAAGACACCCCTTATATGTTTCAATAAGATCGTTTCTCTTTCTTCTGAACTCCAGTGAGTATAGGCCCAACCTGCTCAACCTTTCTTCCACTTCAGGAACCAACCTAATAAGCCTTCTCTGAACTACCTCCAGTGCAAGTAGACTCCTTAAATAAGGAGTCCAAAATATAACGAAGTACTCTAGGTGCAGTTTATCCAATGCTCTGCACAGTTTTAATAAGACTTCCCAACTTTTAGTGATTCATGCACATGGACACCCAGATGCCTCTATACTGCAGTGTTCTGTAGTATCCCTCCATTTAAATAATATTCTGCTTTTCTATTTTTGCTATCAAAGTATACTATCTCATATTTTCCGCATTATACTCCCTCTGCCAAATTTTTGCCTATTCACTTAACTTATCTAAATCAGTTTGTAGACTCTGTGTCCTCACAAAAATAATTAGGAAAGCAATTTTTATCATCAGCAAATTTAGCTAAAGTACACTCAGTCCTTCATCCAAGTTGTTAATACAGATTGTAAATAGTTGAGGCCCCAGCACTGATCTCTCAGGCACCCCATTTGTTACAGTTGGCCAACCTGAAAATGTCATTTATTCTGACCATCTTTCAATTAAGTTGCCAATCCTCTATCCCTATTAATATAATACCCCTGTGCGGGTGTGGGGGGGTGGGGGGGTGGGGTGAAGGTACACATCAACATCAAAAGTAAAACCACAAATACCCTAGGAACAGTAATCAGATAGATCCAGATTATCCAATTGTGGTTAGAGTTAGAGGATGCTGGGGCAGATGTGAGTTAGGTCATATTTTTGCCTTTCATCAGCAGTCGAGCCACCCCTCCTGCCTGCAGGTTGGTATAGTCCGCCAAGCTGTCAATCACTGAGGGTGGGAGTGACGCCACTGCAGTCATGCATCTGATGGCGACACTTCCACACATATCCCGGGTTGCTGCTCTAATGTTTACCACCTAAAAATAGTCAATCCTTTTCTGCTCCCACTCCCTAACTCCCTCTCTCCCCACCCATTTTTACTTTAAAGATTATTGGCAACTTTATCTTCACCTCAACTTAAAGTTTATTTTGTTTTTTTCCTTCCTCACTTGAGTTTCCAGGACAGGGAGTTATTTTCTTATGCAAAAAATTAATAAACTCTCCAGTTGATTATGGATATTTATCTGTCGGAGCGATATCCCGGTAAGTTGCGCTTCTTTTGATGCCCGCCCCTCCTCCTCAACTGACTGTAACTTGCCTAGTTCTCCGTCATTTCTCTCTGTCTAAGGTTCAAATTTTATAAACAAAAATATATATTAAAAAGTATTGTTTATCATTTCTTGGCGTTGTTTTAAAGTCCAACAGCTGTGGGTTGACTCCCCCACCCCCCCAAGTTCATTGCCCAAAAAAAGTTGAGACAAAACTGGATTCTGTCCTTTTTTATGCATTGATAAGTTTGTGCAATTGCAAATAGGTAAACATTTTCACTTTGGAAAAAGGAGTATGGGAGACATATTTATAATAAATTAACAAGAACATCTTATAGATTCCAAGTAAAAAGATTTAATGATACATGTATTTGTGTTACCTTATCTGTCTAAAGAAGAAAACCTTTAAAAAAACACAAATACAGGTAATTTTACTATGTGACTGCATCACCTAATAAAGGAGTTAGAGAGAATGAAAGGGAGCCCTTGTAAACCAGAAAATAGCCCCCAAAATCAAAAAGTACCCCTTGAAAATATCTCAAGGAAGAGCCCACGAGAAAAATATTATTTTGACCCCTGACTCTGATTATCGTTACCTGTGTTGCTACCCTACACTGTCACATGGTTGTTTCCCATTCATTTTTAAATCTCCCCTCATCTGAACCCTGTCCCCCACCATTTAGTTTAAAGCTATCTCCATAGCACTAATTATTCTATTTGCCAGGACACCGTTCCCAGTATGGTTCAAGTGAAGACTCTCCCAACTCCCTGTTTCCTCAAAATAAAAGTAAACTACTGCAGGTGCTAGAAATCTGAAATAAAAACAAAGTGCTGGAAATACTCAGCAGGTCTGGTGGCATTTGTGGAGAGTGAAACAGAGTCAATGTTGCCAGTTCAACACTCATCATCTTCGGAACGGCAGCATAACCTTTGGGACTTGCACTCTTGGTTGCAGAGAACAGTATCTAGTCCCCTAACTCTACTGTCCCATACTACAGCAGTATTCCTTTTTACTCCCCCAACTTGAATGTCCTCCTGTACCACGGTGCTGTGGTCAATTTGCTCATTTCCCCTGCAGTTCCTGCTCCTGTCACCACAGGCTGCAAGAACCTCATACCTGTTGTCAAGTGCAAGGGCTGAGTGCAGCTTTCTGCATCCCCATTACTATCTCACTCATAGTCACACACTCCTTTCTGTAATCATGGGCCAAATCTGAAGTACTTACCTAAGGGCTGTGACTGCCTCCTGGGACAAAGCGTCCAGGTAACTTTCTCCCTCTTTGATGGATTGGAAGCTTAGACTCCAGCTCATCCATTCTAAGCCAAAGTTCCTTGAGCTGCAGATACACATCCCCTGGCCTGGCATCTGTTGTATTTGGTTTAACTAATTAGTGTTTCAAGTTTTGAAAAACTATGTGTTTGCAGTTATATTAAGTAGTTTAACTGGTTAAGCTATAAATTTAATAAGGTGCTTATATCTCCCCAGTCCTAGTTTAAATTACAACTCCAGTTTGAAGAAAGAAAACCATAAAACTCACCAACCAATCACTTGCTCACCTAATTAATGCCTTTAGGTCTCAGATCTCACTGTCTCTTGTTCCTCTCTAGGAATGTTTATTATCTCATTAAAGACCAGAACTGCACCAAATCCCCAAGTTAAGTACTTTGCCAATATCAGGCCTCTGTGCAACTTACTTCATACATTTTCGGCTTACGCTGATGACGTGCTCCTTATGTTTAGTGACCCGGCTGACCTGCGGAGGATGCGCGAGTGCCAGGAGGTCTACTCTGCCGCTTCTTCTGCTAGGATCAACTGGGATAAATGTTCTGGACTCCTGGTCGGCCCGTGGCAGATGGATCCCCTACCCGAGGAGCTCAGGCCTTTCACCTGGAGCAGGACCTCTACCTGGGGGTCCATCTCTGCCCTGCCGAGGAATCCTGGCTGGCGAACTGGCAGGAACTGGAGACGAAAGTCACCGCTCGCCTGCGACGCTGGACAGGACTGCTCCGAGTGCTGTCTTACCGGGGTCGAGTTCTGGTCATAAACCAGCTGATCGCCGCCATGTTGTGGTATCGACTGGTCACTTTGACCCCTCCCCCGGCTTTGTCGCAAAAGTCCAGAGAATGCTAGTCGACTTCTTCTGGGACAAAAGATTGCACTGGGTCGCTGCTGAGGTTCTGAGTCTACCGCTTAGGGAGGGCAGTCAGGCGCTAGTGTGCCTACGCACACAGGTGGCGACTTTCCGTCTTCAGACCCTGCAGCGATACCTTTACATCGAGCCTCCTTCGAGATGGTGTGCCCTGGCGACGTATTTCTTCCGCCAGGTGCACGGCCTGAATTATGACGTGCAGCTCCTGTTTATAGAGCTGAGGGGCCTAAGTGGCTCCTTACAGGCGTTGCCCGTCTTTTACCAGGACCTGATCAAAGTCTGGAACGTGGTCGCCTCGCGACGCAGCTCTCCCCCATCAGGAGTAGCGGCTATCGTCAGAGAGCCGCTGCTCAGGAATCTGCCCCTCCGTCCCTTTCAGTGGCTGGCGGAGAGGAGGGCTGTGGCTGCCGGGGTGACCAGGATCGGGGACGTGCTGGGTGGCGGAGGACTGGGCTGGATGCTCCCGCAGGAGTTGGCACGTCGCGCATCAGTGAGTGTCCAGGTCGCAGCCGAAGCCATCCAAGACCTAAGGACGGTCGTGCTCGGACCCGATGTCATTTTAGGTCTTGAGGTGGCCCAGGTGCGCGGTGATCTTCCGGCTGAACGTTCCCCTGTTCGGACGGAATTCCACATTGGCCCCAAGCCCCGAACCCTCCCTCGGGTGCCGGTGCCCTGCAATAATATGAGCTACCTCGGGAACATGCCCTCCGTGCCATTTGGCACGGCGCGGAGGAGTTTCCTGTACGGACTGCTGCTGCACACTTTCCATTTTCTCGCCCTCGTCTGCCGCCCGGACACGCCCTGGCGTGCCTTGTTGCCGTCCGGCGGCGGAGGCCCCCGATGGGAGGCCCTCTACGGAAGCGTCCTCCCGCTTTCTATCGGGGACCTGGGTTGGGGGGTGTTGCATGCAGCAGTCCCATACAACCGTAGAATGTGTAGGTTCACGGACTCCCAAGACACCTGCCTTTTTTGTGGTCTTGTGGAGTCCATGGACCATGTTTACATAGGGTGTTGTAGGCTGCACTCCCTTTTTAGTTATTTAAAAAATCTGTTGTTACTGTTTTGTTTGCACTTCAGCCCCACGCTCCTGATCTACGGACACCCAGTGCGGAAGGGGGTCGGGAAGGAGGAGGACCTCCTCGTGAACCTGCTCCTGGGCCTGGCCAGGTTGGCCATTAACAGGTCCAGGCAGCGGGCAATCGAGGGGGCAGACCCGCCCAATTGTTTGTTCCTCTTCCGCGGCTACGTTCGCGGCCGGGTGTCCCTGGAGAGGGAGCACGCGGTGTCTGCCGGCACCATCGAGGCCTTCCGTGCCCGGTGGGCACCGCGGGGACTGGGGTGTTTTGTTGATCCCTTTAATCACATTTTGGTTTAATGTTTGTAAGGTTCCTTTAAAGTTTTTCCTTGATTTTACAGCTGACCTGACTTAGGGGCTGTGCTTGATTTTGTTAATTTAGTTAATTGTTTTAACTCTAAAAGAGATTACTTCATACATTTGCAAAAGGCTTCTATATTTACACTAGTGAGCATTCCAAGGATCCAAGGCAGCCCCTGCTGACCAGATAACCAGTTCTAACTGGTCACTCAATTAACTGTGCAGCTGCCACTTTCAGGCATCTTGTTCACCATTGTCTAACACTGTGAAAGAAACTCCAAGTTAAAGTTATAATTAAGTTAAATGCAATACTTGACTAGATTTTAGGAAGAGACACCTCTTAAATTACTTAGAATTCCCTTGCTCACCAACTCCCTGTGTTATGTATTGTGCCAAAGTTGTATTTTGTTTAACTAATTACATACAGCTCGCCTCATGCTACTTACTCCATTCTGGTCGCTGGGCTGAATCAGCTCACTTAGCACAAATTAGACATCAAATTTGGAATTTTTAGGTCTGTGAAGCTTTGTATCATGTTGTGCAGTGTATGTACCAACTAAACCATTATAATATCATACTTTATTTTTTCATTCTTTTTCTTCATTCTTTCGTGGGATGTAGGCATTGCCAGCAAGGCCAGCATTTGTTGCCCACCCTAATTGACCTTGAACTGAGTGATTTGTTAGGCTGCTTCAGAAGACAGTTAAGAGTCAACCACATTTATTAATCATTGTAAGCAGGACAGTATCCCATTTTAAATTGGCAATGTACATGTAAAATCCTCTGAATTTAACCATATATGTTTGGATCAATTGTAGCTTTCTTTTATATATTAACTTATTTTCCCTACTGTGGTGTAAATCATAGAATCATAAAATAATACAATGCAGAAGGAAGTCCATCAGCCCATTGTGCTTGTGCTGGCATTTGATACAATTGTCCAATTAGTTCCACCCTTCTCCTTTCCATAGCTCTGTAATTTTTTTCCTTTCAAGCTGCCCAGGTACAGCTACTACACAGGCATCTAACTGGCAATGTGGAAAATTGCTGAAGTAAGTCCTCTACACAAAAAGTGGGACAAATCCAACCTGGCCAATTACTGCCCCATCAGTCTACTCTCCATCATCAGTAAAGTGATGGAAGGTGTCATCAACAGTGCTATCAAGCAGCACTTGCTTAGCAATAACCTGCTTGCTGATGCCCAGTTTGGGTTCCGCCAGGGCAATTCAGCTCCTGACCTCATTATAGCCTTGGTTCAAATGTGGACAAAAGAGCAGAACCCCAGAGGTGAGGTGAGAGTGACTGCCCTTGACATCAAGGCAGCATTTGACCGAGTGTGGCATCAAGGAGCCCTAGTAAAACTGGCGTCAGTGGGAATCGGGGGGAAAACTCTCCGCTGGTTGGAGTCATACCTAGCACAAAGGAAGATGATTGTGGTTGTTGGAGGTCAGTCATCTCAGTTCCAGGACAGCACTGCAGGAGTTCCTCAGGGTAGTGTCCTAGGCCCAACCATCTTCTGCTGCTTCATCAATGACCTGTCTTCCATCATAAAGTCAGAAGTGGGGATGTTCGCTGATGATTGCACAATGTTCATCAACATTCGTGACTCCTCAGACACTGAAGCAGTCTATGTCCAAATGCTGCAAGACCTGGATAATGTCCAGACTTGGGCTGATAAGTGGCAAGTACCATTCATGCCACACAAGTGCCAAGCAATGACCATCTCCAACAATAGAGAATCTAACCATCACCCCTTGACATTCAATGGCATTACCATCACTGAATCCCCCACTATCAACATCCTGGGGCGGGGGGTTACCATTGACCAGAAACTGAACTAGACCAGCCATATTGTCACAACTCAATGGGGATAGTGTGCTGTAGTATCAAGCTCCACTGCTCTCCCTGAGCCATGGCAATTGTGAAAAATTTAATCAGACCACCAAATTGCCCCAATTTAACCCAAATCTACCTAATTTGGGTTAAAATAATATGAGCACCAGGTTTGTAAACGTAACAAGTAAATAACTATTAAACAAATTGCCTGTAATCAGTGGTAAAAGCAAGAAATATGAACTGCTAATTTTTTAACTCTATAACTTAAACTCTACCCCTTCTTAAATCCCTATACACAAACACACACACACACACACACAAAACATGGATTTTAAGGGAGAGATAAAACAGCTCAATAGCACCAATCCGGAGTTTAGGATTAGATGGGTTGACTTTGATTGCTTTCTTCCAAATTGCTTGCAGGTTGTTGTGGCTGACACAAGGTGGTCTCCCAGCACTTGAAGTCTGTAGCTCTCTGGTTGAAACTTGTTTTTAGTCTCTACTGGTGATTTTTTCCTTTTTCCTTCTGACTGGGATTTCTCAAAGAAAGTATGATGCAGTGATGTGAGGAATAGCCAGCTAGCTAGGATGACTGGAGTCTTAGAAAACACAAGAGAGAGAGGTTTCAGGTCTTTCCTCTTTTCAGGCAAGGAGCTGATCCACTGCACTATCCTCACAAAAAGCTTGGCCACTTGGTCAGGAACCAATCAAAACGCCATCGCTGGGCAGTTCCCTCTTAAACGAGGTCTCCATTCTAGCACCATTCAGTCCAACCTGGCACACACTGTTCTAGGAGATAGCAACATTGTAGATTTTCTTCTTCCTGCTTTAGTGAACCTTTCTTTTAAACTGCAGCCATGGTAGTTTTTAAAGCCACAGTCCAATCTTAAAGCCACAGTCCAAGAAAAAATAAAAATATGTTCTTTACATGCCTCCACCCTTAAAAAGATGAAAAGCCATTTAAAAAATGTGATACGTAGACAACAAACATGAGGGTTACACTCATTCTTCCATCCTTCCCCCTTGTACAATCTTAAATATTAACAGATTTCAATACTTCACACTTGGGACAGCGCATCCACAGTCACATTATCCTTACTGGCAATGTGAACAGTCTTTACACTGAATGGTTGAAACAATAGACTCCCATCTAAACAGTCTCGCATTTCGAGTTTTAAACTTCTCAGTGAACGTCAACGGATTATGGTTAGTATAGGTTAGAGTTTCTTTGTTATCGTCCCCTTTTTTTCTGTTCTTTATCTCTGTTCTTTTGACCTTCTTTGCCCCTACTTCTATCCTTTTCCTTGCTTTTGGATTTTGTTCTTTTGTTTTTCTTGATCTTTACTCTTGCCATGTTCCGCATCTTTACTACTGGATTTAACCCAGTTTTCTTTGTGTTTTTGTTCCCTGCCTCTGCTTCTTGAGTTTGCATTCTTTTCCCTTTCTTTACTTCTAAATTTGTCCCTTTTCCCTCTATCTTTATCTTTACTCTGTTCTGTATCTCGGCTTCTAGATTTTGATTTGGCCCTTTTTTTCTCGCTCTCTGCTTTTACCTCATTCTCGACTTTTAGATTTTGATTTGGTCCGTTTTGCTCTCTTTGCTTTTACTCTGTTTACGATCTCTATTTCTGGATTTCACTTCTTTACCGTTACTCTGCTCTGAATCATGTGTGCTGGATTTTGACTTGACTTGTTTCTCCAACTCTTTTACATTTGTCTGCTCTCATGCTACTTTACATGCCTCTGTTTTTGTTTTGTGTAATGGCCCTATACAATCTATTAATACCTGACTAAATGGTTCTTCAAAAACTGGTATGGATATTAAAGGTGCTGGTTTGATTACATATTGAGGTTTACCTACTACCTGATATGGGTGACACATTCTACAAAATTACACTACGTCTTTATGAAGTCTTGGCCAGGTAAAATGCCTGTTTATCAATGCTTGGGTTTTTTGTATCCCTACATGTCCTGCCATGGGAATCTCTTGTGCTACTCACAATATCCCCTTACGATATTTGGGCGGTACCACTATCTGATAAACAACCGTCCATTCCTTATCCGCAGGTCTGTGAGGTTGTCTCCACATCCTTACCAGAACTCCATTTTTAAGGTAATAACATTATAATAGCACTCTGGAACTCCTTCAGCCTCAACTTCAGTGTGAGCTGACTGTGCTAATTTGTTTAACTCTGGATCTGCTTTCTGATCCTCAATTAAGGAAGACATACCAAACACTTCCTTTGAATTATCCTCATCCTTAAATAAAGTTTTGTCTACTCTAACATCTGCTCGTGCATTACGTTGACCTCTGGTGATGGACTTTGTTTAGCCATTGCTCTGGTCACCATGCACGATATTTGTGGAGCCCCCTCCTCCAGTGAGTTGTTTAATTGTCCACCACCATTCACAACTGGATGCGGGAGGACTGCAGAGCTTAGACCTGATCCTTTGGTTGTGGGATCTGTCATTTAGCTCTGTCTATCACATGCTGCTTTTGCTGTTTGGCATTAAAGTAGTTGTAGCTTCACCAGATTGACACCTTATTTTTAGGTGTGCCTGGTGTTGCACCATTGAACAGGGTTGATCCCTTGGCGTGGAGGGAATTGTGGAGTGGGAGATATGTCGGGCCATGAGGTTACAGATTGTGTTTTTGTACAATGCTGCTGCTAATGATCCACAGCGCCTCATGGATGCCAAGGTTTGAGTTGCTAGATGTGTTTGAAATCTATCACATTTCACGTGGTAGTGCCACACAACCTGATGGATGGTATCCTCAATGGGAGGATGGGACTTGGTCTCCACAAGGACTGTGTGGTAGTCATTCCTACCAGTACTGTCATGGACAGATGTATCTGTGACATGTAGATTGGTGAGAACAGTGCCAAGTAGGTTTTTCCCTCTTGTTGGTTCCCTCACCACCTACCCCAGACCCAGTCTAGCAGCTATGCCCTTTAGGACTCGGCCAGCTCAGTAGTGCTACTGAGCCACTCTTGGTGATTGGCACTGAAGTCTGCCACCAAAGTATATCCTTGCCCTTGCCATCCTCAGTGTTTCCTCCAAGTGGCATTCAACATGGAGGAGCACTGATTCTTCAGCTAAGGGGTGTTGGTGGGGGCTGGTAGGCGGTAATAAGCAGGATGTTTACTTGCCCATGTTTGATCTGATGCAGTGAGAGTTCGTGGAGTCCAGATCATTTATGATTTTGAACATCTTTATTAAATCTCTTCTTAACCTTCTCTACTTTCAGCTTTTCCATGTAAATAAGTCCTCCATCCCTGATAGCATTCTAATAAATCTCTTGTGACCCATTTTTAAGGTCTTTACATATTCCCTAAAGGATAGCATCCAGAATTGAACATGGCTCTCTAGCTGAGGACTAATCTCTGTTTTATAAAAGTTTAGTGTAACACTTTTGCTTTTATAATCTATGCTATTATTAATTAAAGGATCATACCTTTTTTTTTTAAGCAACATTCAAACTTGTCCTTCCAGCTTCCAAGATTTGTGTACCACCAAACACTTGCATCACCTTCAATGCAATAAGACGTCTCAAGGTGCTTCGCAGGAGCATTATAAAACAAAATATGATACCAAACTACATAAGGAGATATTAGAGCAGATGACCAAATGCTTGGTCAATGAAGAAGATTTTAAGGAACACCTTGAAGGAGGAAAATGAGGTAGAGGGGAATGGGGAGAAAATCCAGGATTTAAAGTCCAGGCATAGCTTCCAGTGGTGTAAGCAGGTAAAATCTGATGCTGAAAAGACCAGAATTAGAGGACCACAATTATCTCTGAGAATTGTGGGTCTGAACGAGGCATGGATAGATTTGAAAATAAGGGTGCGATTTTTAAAATTGTCTAAAAGGGCGACAATGTAGTTCAGCAAGCACAGGTGATCTATGAACAGAGCTTTGGATGAGTAGGCAAGGGGAACAGTGCTTTGGATGATGTCAAGCTTTCAGTTGGAAGAACATGGGAGCCTGGCTAGGAATGCATTGGAACGAGAGATAAGCTAAACATCCAAAAGTATTTTAGCAAGAGATAAATGAGATGGTGTTATCATTGAGTCCTTGCTGATGGCGCAGGTATGTGCCAAGAAGCTTCTCTCGGTCAAACATGATGTAGAGTTTGCGAATAATCTGGCTCAGCCTCAGTCAGTTGCCAGGGAGTGGGATGGAGTTGGTGGTGAGGTAGTGAAGTTTGTGGCAGACACCAAAGACAATGGCTTTGGCCTGCCCAATATTTAGTTGGAGGAAATTGCTGTTCTTGTGGTACTGGATGTTGGACAAGCAGTTTGACAATTTCAAGACTGTGAAGGGGTCTAGAGGTGGTGGTCAAGCAGAGCTGCATGTTGTCGGAGTACATGTGGAAACTGACGTTTTTGAATGATGTCACCAAGGAGCGGTATGCGGATTAGAAATAGGAGGCCAAGAAAACATTCTTGGGGACATGCAAGGTAATGTGCGGAAGCAGGATGTGAAGCTATTGCAAGTGATACTCTAGTTACGATAGGATTGGTAAGAATGGAACCACAAGAGTATAGTCCCACTTAGCTGTATGATAGGTGACAGATGTTGGAGGAGAATGATGTGATCAACTGTGCCACAGGCTGCAAACAGGTTCTAAAGGATGAGGTTTACCTTTGTCTAGTCACATAGGATGTCATTTGTGACTTTGATAAGAGTCGTTTCGGTATTGTGGCATGTTAGAAATCTGATTGAAGGAATTCAAACATGGTGTTCTGGGAAAAGTGAGCACAGATTTGGGAGGTGACAACTGTTCAAGGACTTGGGAGAGGAAAGAAAGGTTGATGATAGCGGTGGTAGTTTGCAAGGATGAAGGGATTAAGGGTTGCTTTATGAAGAGGGGGGTGATGAAAGGCAGATTTGGAAGAGAGGGGAGAGAGAATGTTAACTATATCACCTATCATGGGAGTTAGGAAGGGAAGTTGAGTGTTCAGCAGTTTAGTGGTAATAGGGTTGAGAGAGTAGGAGGCAGGTCTCATGAACAAGGTGAGTTTGACCAGGCCATCAGGGAAGATCAGAAAGAAACTAGAGAAAGATATAAGTTCATCCCCCAGGTCTCTCCCCCTGTACTCCTTTTAAAATTGTGATATTTAATTTATTTTATCTGTCCTCATTCTTCCAACCAGTTTTCCTTTTGGTGTTACCTTTAACATGGAGCTTATTTGTATCATCACTGCAGGAAAACTTAAAAAATTTTGTTTTACAAACACAAATTTAATAGAAATAGATGTGATAAATACATTTTTATTATTTCAGTTTGGGAAAGCTATTGAGCTAAACATAAGCCTAACGTAGGTTTGGCTGTCGTCTCTTTTCTCTTTTCTGTTTTCTGTGTTTGATGTATCATGTCAATGATTTGAATGCATAAGTTGTTTAATCTGCTGCAATGTGTTCTAATTTTAGCAAAATATTCTAGTGCAAAAGCAAAACACTGCAGATGTTAGAAAATTGATATTAAAACAGAAAATGCTGGAAATACCCTGCAGCTTAAGTACCACCTATGGAGAGAGAAACAGAGTTAGCATTGCAGGTTTAACCCCTTTCATCAGAACTGACAATTTACATTGGGCTGAATTGTTCTGATTTTACAGAGATGGGTTAGAAGTCGGGACCGGGAATAAGGTTGCAAAATAGTGCATCAGGTCAGTCACACAAAGCTTTCCCACCTCTGAGCGATCTTGCTGCAGGCAGGGCCACAGTGGCAGAGGCTACCCACCTGGCAGCAGCAGGTGATCAATTCGGACTCTACAGGAGCCATTCGGGGGAAAAGGTGATGGCATTTCCAGGAGCCACCCAACAGCAGACAAACACCCCCCCCCGCCCCCCCCAACTCTGCTAAGACTGGAGCCCACATTGCACTGGAGGCTGCCTCCCGGGAGGGCTATTGATGCCCCCTCTCACTCACCCCCACGTGGACCTGCTAGAATGCGATGGCCACGCCTGGCTGCAAGCCATCCTGAGAAGGCATTTCCCATCCATGATGATGGCCTGACAGCTGTATTTTCAATATTCCCCATATAAAAATATTCTAGTCTCGCAACATGACAACTGCAGTTGTGAGTGATGTTGATAGCAGTTCCTAAAATGTCAAATCTGGAAAATCCAAGTAATAAATTTGAACCTTTGCTCAAAATAACAAACTGGGCTTAATTCAATGAAAGCAACTGGGTGGTTCAGCTCCTCTTTATTACTCTAAGTATTAAAAATTCAGAGAAATTTGAATAGCTAAAATGACAGCTGAAAGCTATGATTTCGACGGTTGGTGTTCTCACCATTGGGCAGTTAACCGAGCCTTCAGTATTTTGAAAGATATACATATATGCATCTCTATTTAATGTAAAGTGTGATTATATATATAAACAAGTGGATGCAAGTGCCAATTGACAAACCTCAATTAAGTGAATCAGAGATTAGACGGGAATTTTTCTGTATCTGCAGCTTGGACTCCACAGAAGTACCTCATGTAGTGCTGATTAACTCTTTTTGTAGACAAGCTGGATTAATTCTAGCTAAGAGCAAGTTCAAAGATTTTAAAGCAAACATAGACAGATGATCAGACACAATGAGGAACATTATTGTACCAGTGCTGTTTGAACCACCTTCTATGAAAAGGAACTGCTGAGGGTTGACTGCTGCACATTGTAATGTTAAATTGATTTCCTAGAGTCTTGTCAGTTGTCTTAGATGGTCAGAAAGAAGTTGTAATTTTATCCTGAAAATGTTACTCATACTTACTCTGAAGATGCTGAGAGTTTATGGCATTACACATTGATCAAAATGGCCTTTTCTTATTCTATACTTATACAATATGTGTGTATTTACTTGTAACGTTTGGTTTAGATTGCAGCTGATGAACCACCACCAAAAGGATGCAGCAGTTTTGTAGCTGTCCATGGGGAACACACCTGTAGTACTGGGGAAATCAAGAAGCTCCTCAAAAGAGCAGCTAATAGGTAAACAACATATGCTCTTGCATGAAATTTTATCTTCCTCAGCTTCTCAATAAATTTCAATTTAGAGTAAGGTAAAATATATATCATTGAATTCATTTAGATGTGAAATTATCTCACTGATGGTAACTACAGAAACATTTTGTGCATTTTCCATCAGTTGGCACTGCCTCTGCTGCTTTCCTCCCTTTCCTTAGCCCACCAGGGCAAACTTGTTTAAAATTCCCCCCACCAGCCCTCAATTAGCATATTTTTCAAGTTTCCCTTCTATCTCACACCTCATGCACTCTGAGGTCATCTTGTCCACCTGCTGTCCTTCCATCCTATTCCCACTAAATTGTTCACCATCCAGTATCCTTTCCTGGTCCCCATGTAACTGATATTGTTAATAGTTTTATTTTTTGTGGTACTGTCCCGCTCTCCTTTTAGATCTGCCATCATCACCCCCCTCCTCAAAATCCAACCCATGGCCTCATCATTCTTGCAAACTACCATCTTGCCTCCAACCTCCCTTTGCTTTCCAGCAAACATTTTGTCGCCTCCCAAATCCATGCCCAGCTATCCTGGAACTGTATGTTTGAAATCCTCCAATCAAGTTTCAGCTGGCGCAGTACTGAAACAACTATTATCAAAGTCACAAATGACAGCTTGTGTGACTGACAAGGGTAAAGTTTTCCTCCTCATTCCTCTAGATCTCTTTGTAGCCTTTGACACTGTTGATCACACAATCCTCCTGCAGCTCTCCACTGTCATCCAGCTGTGTGGGACTGCTCTCTCCTGTTTCCATTCTTACTTATCATATAGCCAGGCTTGCAGTCGCTTCTCTTCTCACTTCTGTAGCATTATCTCTGGGAATGATGATCTATCATTGATCCCTAGCTATTT
The DNA here is from genome assembly GCF_964194155.1 of Cetorhinus maximus. Taxonomy (NCBI): domain Eukaryota; kingdom Metazoa; phylum Chordata; class Chondrichthyes; order Lamniformes; family Cetorhinidae; genus Cetorhinus; species Cetorhinus maximus. The sequence continues at coordinate 110,093,002 of NC_135885.1, forward strand.
CTCATCTGCATGCCCCCTGCCACTTGGAGACATCATCCAAAACCATTAGTTTTCACTTGTACACTGACAACTCAACCTCAGCAGCTCCTCTGTTGACCCCCCCACTGTTGCTAAGAATGACACCTAGAGTTGGATAAGGAGAAATCCCCTCCAATTTAAATAGTGCGTAGACCAAAGCAATTGTCTCCTACAATCTCTGTACCCTAGCTACTGACTCCATCCTTTCCCTGAGGCTGAACCAGACTATTTGCAACCTTGGTGTCCTCTTTCACCCTGTGATGATCTGCTGATATCATATCCATGTGATCATTAAGAATGCCTATTTCCACCTGCACAACATCGCCCAACTCCACACCTGCCTCAATTTATCTGCTGCCAAAACCCTCATTCATGCTTTTATTACCTCTGTAACAGACTATTCTAACACAGACCTAGCTGGCTTCCCACATTCTACTCTATGTAAACTTCCTAAACTCTGCTGCTAATGTCTTTACTTGCGCCAAGTCCCATTAACCCAACATGTCTGTGTTCATTGACCTACATTGGTTCCTCGACAAGCAATGTCTCTTGTTTTAAAAAAAAATCATCCGTGCATTCAAATCCATCCATGACCTTGCACCTCTGTATTTCTGCCTTCTTCTCCAGCCGGATAATTTCACAATGTTTAAAATGTAAATCATTCAGCTTTTTAACTTTTGCAGTTGAACTTAGATGCTGCGCATTGCTTGCTTCACTAGCTAAAGTGTAATAAGTACAGATGGTAAGATTTTAGATTTAAAATGATTTCCTTAATTTTTCCAGTCTTTTGTAGTCCAGTCATTATAGTCAATGAATTGTAATGAAATTTAATACATTAACACATCAACCTCACTTACTCTCTCAAAAGCAATTCATGCTCACACACACTGCAAGACCTGGACAAATTCAGGCTGGGGTTTATAAGTTAAAGTGACATTTGCACCATTCGAATGCCATGCAATCACTGTCTCCAATAAGAGAGAATCTAACAAAAGCCCATTTACATTCAACACCAAATCTCCCACAATCAATATCCTGTGGAACACCAATGCTAAAACTTAACTGGATCAGTCATATAAATACATTGGGTACAAGAGCTAGTCAGAGGCTGAGAATTCTGTGGAAGCAACTCATTTTCTGACTCCCCAAAGCCTGTCCACTATCTCCACGGCACAAGTCAGGAGTCTGATGGAATACTCTCCACTTGCCTGGATAAGTGTAGCTCCAACAACACTCAAGAAGCTCAACACCATCCAAGACAAAACAGCCTGCTTGATCAGAACCCCATCCACCACCTTGAATATTCCACCAGCGGCGCATAGGCACTATGTGTGGGCCCAATATAAGATGCATTGATGTGGCAAAATTCCTTCGACAGCATTTCCCAAATTAGAGACCTCTACCTTGAAGAACAAGGAAATCAGAAGTGTTGGGGGTGGGGGGGATGTTTGATGGTAGGTTTACACATGCACACATGCTGGTGAATGTAAACGGCACTATCCCCGGGATCAAACGTTCCTTGTCTGTGTGTAGCTGAGGCTACTGAGGCTCAGGAAAGCTGGCCATCCCTATTTTAATTCATAATGTTAAATAACAATGAGCCTCGCCTCACAGCCTCATTATAGATTATAAAATCTCCTTGGAGCAAGTTGATCGACTGTCTCACTTCTTCCCAACCCCCACCAGCTGTCCTGTTGAAACTTGTGGATGACTGTTCAGAATAAATTGTTAAAATTTGTATGTAGTGATTCATTTCTATTCATTTTCTACAACTTCTTAAATTACCAGATGTACTCATTTTAAAATGTCAATAATTTGTGAACTGGTAAATTAAAATTTAGGGTGTGATTTTCCGGTCCTGCTGAAAGTTAGTGGACTTTTGGCTGGCTCTCCAAATTTTCCATTCCCGCTTGTGATGAGTCCCGCCGTAGGCGGAGCCGGAAAATCCCAGTCTTAGATCCTTGGGTATTTTGTTCCCAAAGTTATTTCCATTTACACAACGTTTCATTGCTTTGAATGGCACTGTTAGATCATTAACAATATAGTAAGTTTGGGGGTGGAGCACAGAAATACAGTGAGGCTAAAAAGGTTAATTTATGAGGTAGGTTGCATAAACTTAGATCATATTCCTTTGAATATAGAAGATTGAGGGTTGACCTAATTGAGGTCCCTTCAAATAATGCAAAGATGAACAGGATAAATAAAGGGAACTGTTTCTCCTGGTCTTTGGTGAGACCACACTTGGTGTGCTGTGTAGTTTTGGTTTCCTTAACTAAGGAAGGATATACTTGCCGTAGCAGGGATGCAGTGAAGGTTAACTGGATTGATGTTTGGGCTGAGCGGATTGGCTTATGAGGAGAGATTGAATATAAAGTACCTATATTCTCTGCAGTTTAGAAGAATGAGAGGTGATGTAATTGAAATGTATAAAATCCTTGGACAGCTTGATGTCTCTCGCTGGAGAGACTAAAATTAGCGGCATCATCGCAAGATGATAGGTTGACCATTTAGGACATGAGCTGATGGAAATTTCTTCACTCAGAGCATAGTGAATCTTTAGAATTCTCTGCCCCAGTGGGCTGTGAATGCTCAGTCATTGCATATATTCAAGACTGTGATCAATAGATTTTTTGGACGCTTAGCCCCATGGGCAGAGTTTTCGGGCGGGTCCGACCCAATCTCCGGCTGGTGAGGAGACGATCCCTGCCGGAGAAGCGGGCCCCGCCGCCATTTTACGTGGGCGGGCCAATTAAGGCCTGCCCAGCGTGACGTTCAGCAGGAAGCGCTGCGCTTCCTGCACGGGCGGGGTGGGGGGCGTTGGATTCCCCAAAAGCGAGACTGCTGCCTCAGGGAGAGCGCTTACACTTTTAAAAAGATTAAAAATAGAAAATAAAATCCCTAAAATGTGACAATGTCACATGAGGTGGGACATGTTCATAAATTACAGTAGAACTTTATTAAACTTTTTAGAACCCTGCATGAAACCTCATCCCGCAGGTGGATGAGGTTTCATGTTTTTTCTATTCCCCGCCGGGGCTCCTGGCCTGCTCGCCAATCTTAAGGTTGGATGGGCAGGTCCTTTGATTGTTTTAATGATCCTGTCAATGGCCTCAATTGGCCATTGACAGGTCAGCGGGCGCATAGCTGATCTTGCTGTGCCCCCACCTTCCTGAATATTTAAATGGGGCGGGATGATGTCGGGGGTTCCCCCCACGTCATCCCGTGTCAATTTACGCATCGGCGAGCGGGCCCCTCCCCTGCTCACCGATGGCAAAATTCTGCCCCATCGATCCCTTAAGTCAGAAAACTGGAGTAGAGATAGAAGACCAGCAATGATCTTATTGAACGGTATAACAGACCCTCCCAGCCATATGGCCTCCTCCTGCATCTGTTTCTTTTGCTGTTATGGTTAGGGAGTCCAGAACAAAGGGGTAATCTTAAAGTTAGAACCAGGCCACTCTGGAGTGAAATTGCATAATGCTTTTTCAAAAAAAGGATCCTGCAAAGATGGAACACACTCACCCAAAGGTCTGTGAGTGTTGAATCAATTGAAATTTTCAATAATGATATTAAGGTGATTTTTGTTTGGTAGGGTATTACATGCTTTAATAAACAAATATATGATTATGACAATCTCCACCAGTAAATCAATATGGTATGCAGCCTTGCTTTAAAATGTCAATAGTTTGGAAGTTGGAAAATGACAATCAAATGGTTTGCATGTAAAGATGTCCAGATAAACAACCATCAACGTGATGAAATTAATAGTTTAGCAAAAAGTGGAAGTTATGTTCTGACTGTTTGAACTTTCTCCACCAAAGCTGGTATGGATCAGCTGCAACCTAATTGAATAGCGGAAAGTGCTTCAGGAGCTAAATGGCCTTCTCCTGTTGCTAGATTCCTATCAATTTGTTGGGTTCTGAGTTGTCCACAACAGTAAGTAAAGTAGGAAAATGTCAAAAATGTGAAAGCAAAATACTGCAGATGCTGGAAATCTGAAATAGAAACAGAAAATGCTGGAAATATTCAGCAGATTCAGGTTGATGACTTTTCATTTTTCACTAACTCTGTTTCTCTCCACATATGCTTGCTGACCAGCTGAGTATTTCCAGCATTTTTTGTTTTTATGTCGAGTCTACTTTGGCAAGAAGGGAGGAAGTTCAAACAGTCAGAAAATAACTTATACTTTCTGTTAAACCATTAATTTCATCATGTTGATGGTTGTTTATCTGGACATCTTTACATGCAAACCACTTGTCATTTTCCAACTGCCAAACTATTGACATTTTAAAGCCAGGGTGCATGAGAGATTGTCATAATCATACATTTGTTTACTAAAGCATGTAAAATAAAATCAACTTAACCACTTTCGTTATACTGCACCAGCGAAAATTGTTAAAGCAATTGAATTGTGAATTTTTTTGAAACGTTGGATAGAACTTAGAATTTCAACCCGATGTCTGTTTACAGGCCAAAGCCATACTTGTTTAAAGGGGACCATACATTTCCAGCAAAGAATACTGAAGCTCCAGTTGTCATTTTGTACACTGAAATTGGTACAAAAGAATTTTCTAAATTCCACAAGATTCTGTCTCAGAAAGCTGGCAAAGGGGAAGTTATTTATGTTCTGCGACATTATGTGCAGGTATGTGCTAAAAGTTTGGTTTGCATGATTGTTGTAAATATAAAGTAATTTTGTCCTATTTATCATCACTCTGCTATAGTTTCAAAGGTAGCATTTCTATTATTTTTCACCCTCCTTAAGACTATACCAGTTTAAACATTCTACTGCAGATGTCCAAGAAGCTCACTCTTTTCTGTTGTATATGCAACACCTGATGCTATATTGAGCCATACATAGCAGGAAGTTTATAGGGTCAGTCTCTGGTCTTGCAAATTTAGCTGATCTTGGTCAGGCTCATGCTCCTGATTTATATCCAGTGACTTTGCTGGAAACTGTGTGTGTCAGATCAGAACAGGATGGTGTTTGGTCACCTAGTTTCAGTTGAATTCACAATAACATAGGCTTACAGTACAGAAACCAGCCCAATTCAGTATTTTTTTGGAGGACTGTGGGGCTGGAGGGTAGTCAGGAGATGGGGAGGGTAGTCGGGGTTGGGGGGCAGTTGAGGGCTGGGGGGGGCTGGTCGGGTGTAGTCAGGAGGATTGGGGGTTAGTTGAGGTTGGAAGGGTAGTCGGGGGGTGGGTGGGCGTGTAGTTGGGGGTGGGGAGAGTAGCCAAGGGGTTGAGGGAAGTCGGGGAGTCCAGTGGGGGGAGGTCAGCACTATAGTTACCCAGGAGTTAGAAGTAGTTTTAATTCTTCTAACTTTTCCTGAGTAACTATTCTTCCAAGAGAGCCGGAATCATCTGAAGTCTCCAATTTAATTGGAGTATCGGATGGTTCCTGGTGCAGGAAACTAGCCCATTGAAAGTTTCAACTTCCCAGGCAATCACTGTGCAGTCCTTGTGTGGGGACTTCTGGGGGGTCCAACCTCTGGAGATTGGAAGTTCTGGGCCAATAACTTTAGTGTTAAAGCTACTGATGTATCCTGGATGGTGAATCACAGAGTGATAATTGTATTTATATGTACAAATATACAGAAAAACACTAGCCCCTTTTATGTACTTGATAGATTCCAGAAAATGGAGATTTTTCTTTTAGATACTTCAGTGGCCTAATGTGGTATATGAATATCACAGTATCTTTACAGTGCAGTAGGAGGCCATTCGGCCCATCAAGTCTGAACTGGCCCTCTGAAAGAGCATTCCACCTAGTCCCGCTCCCCTGCCTTATCCCTGTAACCTTGCACATTCTCACTTTTCAGATAGCGATCCAATTCCCTTTTGAATACCTCGATCAAACCTGCCTCCAGCTTGTTCCAGGCTTCAACTACCCTCTGGGTGAAAAATTTTTTCCTCGCATCACATTTACTCCTTTTGCCAATTAGTTTGAATTTGTGCCCTCTAGCTCTTGATCTCTCTTGAGTGGGAACAGTTTCTCAATATTTACCCTGCCCATACCCCTAAGGATCTTGAATACCTCCATCAAGTCCCCTCTCAGCCTTCTTTTCTCCAAGAAAAACAGTCCAATCTCTCCAATCTATCCTCTTAGCTACAGATCTTCATTCCAGGAATCATTCTTGTGAATCTCCTCTGTACTGTCTCCAAGGCCTTCACATCCTTCCTCAAGTATGGTGCCCAGAACTGGACGCAGTACTCCAGATGAGGCCTAACTAATGTCTTATACAAGTCCAATGTGACCTCCTTACTCTTGAACTCAATGCCCCTATTAATAAAGCCTAAGATACTATACGCTTTATAAACTGTCTCAACTTGCCTTGCCATCTTCAATGACCTATGTACGTATACAGCGAGGTCCATCTGCTCCTGCACCTCCTTTAGAGGCTTTCTCTTTATTTTATACTGTCTCGCCATATCTTTCCTGCTAAAACAAGTCACCTCACACTTCTCTGCGTTGAACTTCATCTGTCACTTGTCTGCCCAATCCACCAATGTGTCTATGTCCTTTTGAAGTTCAAAACTATTCCCTCCACAGCTGATAGCATTTCCAATCTTCGTATCATGTGCAAATTTTGAAATCATGCCCTGCACACCACAGTCTAAGTTATTAATATCTATCAGGAAGAGCAAGGATCCCAACACTGACTCTTGATGAACTCCACTACAAATCTTCCTCCAATCTGAACAACAACCATTTATTAGTACTCTGTTTCCTGTCATTCAGCCAAATTCTTATCAAAGTGCTTACTTTCCCTTTTATTCCAGGACCTAGAATTTTGCTCACAAGTCTGTTGTGTGGCACTGTATCAAATGCTTTTTGAAAATCCATATACGCCACATCAACAACGTTTCCTTTATCAACCTTCTCTGTTACCTCCTCAAAAAGCTCCAGCAAGTTAGCTAAACATGATTTTCCCTTGATGATTTCATTCTGGCTTTCCTTAATTATCCTGCACTTGTCTAAGTGATTATTGATTTTATCCCGTACTATAGTTTCCAGAAGTTTCCCTATCACTGAGGTCAAACTGACTGGCCTGTAGTTGCTGGCTTTATCCTTGCACCCGTTTTTGAACAAGGGTGTAACATGCAGTTCTCCAGTCCTCTGGCACCTCCCCTGTGTCTAAGACTGGAAGATTATCACTACTGCCTCTGAAATTTCCACTTTCTCTTCCCTCAGTACTCTTAGATGCATCTCATTCGGTCCTGGTACCTTATCTATTTTAAGTAAAGATAGCCTTTCCAACACCTCCTTCCTCTCAATTGTAAGTTCTTCTAGTGTAGCAGTTACCTCCCCTCTCACCTCGGCCTGGGTAGCAAATTCTTCCTTTGTAAAGACAGATGCAAAATACTCATTCAACACCTCCATTTCTCCAGCTTGCAAGTCCCTTTTTTGTTCCTAATCGGCCCTATTCTTTCTTTTACCACCCTTTTATTATTTACATGATTATAGAAGACCTTGGGATTCCCTTTTATGTTCACTGTCAGCCTCTTTTCAAGCTCTTTCCTTGCTTTTCTTATTAGTTTTTTCACTTCCCCTCTGGTCCTCCTATACTCAGCCTGATTCTCCATTGTGTTTTTTACCTGACATCTGCCATACGCACACTTCTTCCTTTTCGTCTTTACCTCTATCTCTCTCATCATTCAGGGCACTCTGGATTTATTTGCCCTACCTTTCCCCTTCAAGGGAGTATACGTTGACATTGCCTACAATACTTTTTCTTTGAAGGTGGGCCATTGCTCAGCCACTGTCTTTTCTGCCAACATTTGATTCCAATTCACTCGTCTCATTTGCATTCTCATCCCATTGAAGTTGGCTTTCCCCCAATTTAATTATCCCTGCTCTGGATTGTTCTCTGTCCTTTTCCATGATTAACCTAAACCTTATGATACCATGGTCACTATTCCCTAGAGGCTGTCCCAATGACATTTGATCCACTTGGGCCAACTTATTCCCCAGAACCAGATCCAAAGGTGCATGCCTCTCATTGGGTTGGAAACATACTGCTACAGAAAATTATCTTCAACACATTCCAGGAACTCTCCCCCCTCTTGTCCTTTTGCACTATTCCTATCCCATTCTATATTTGGACAATTGAATTATGATTGCTCTATAACTCTTGCACATTCCTGTAATTTCTTTGCAGATTTGTTTCTCCACATCCCTTCCACTAGTTGGTGGTCTGTATACTACACAATCAATGTTATTGCACCTTTCCCATTCATTACCTCTAGCCAGAGATTCTGTCCTTAACCCCAGTGGAACATCCTCTCTCTCCAGTACTGTAATGCCATCTTTCACCAATATTGTCACTCCCCACCACCCCCTTTTCTTCCTTTCCTGTTTCTGTTAAATACCTTGTACCCAGGAATATTTAACATCCTGCCCTTCTTTGAGCCAGGTCTCTGTTATAGCAATAATATCACAATTCAATTTGTCAACCTGTGCTTGCAGTTCACCAATCTTATTAGTGACACTCCATGCTTTCACGTACATGCACAGTAGCCCTGATTTAGGCTCTTATACTTCCCTGCTTATTCTGACCCCATCTAATAACTTACTGTTGCCTACTCTAATTCTATCAAACTCTCCAAGTGTTCTATCTACCTTGATGCAACTCTCTGATATGTCCTCATTATCAGTTGATACTTCACTACTTCTCACTGTTAGTTTTTCTCCTCTGCACTCTGAATTTCCCCCAGGTTCCCATTCCCCTGTCAATCTAGTTTAAACCCTCTCCAACAGCACAAGCAAACCTCCATCCGAGGACATTAGTCTCAGTCCTGTTAAGGTGTAGCCCATCCTTCTTGTACACGTCCCACCTGCCCCAGACCGATCCCAATGCCTCAGAAATTTAAAGCCCTCCCTCCTACTCCATTTCACCAGCCATGTGTTGAACAGCTCAATCTTGCTATTCTTATACTAGCATGCGCACTGGGAGTAATCCTGAGATTACTGCTCTTGAGGTCCTACTTTTTAATTCCCTCCCTAGCTCCCTAAAATCTGCTTTTAGGACCTCATCCCTTTTCCTACCTATGTTATTGACCTCTGGCTGTTCACCATCCTCCAAAAGAATGTCCTGCAACCGCTCTGTGACATCTTGGACCCTGGCACCAGGGAAGCAACATACCATCCTAGAGTCACGTCTACAGCCACAGAAATGCCTGCCTGTTCTCCATACTATGGAATCCCATACTACTATAGCACTGCCACTATTCCTCCTCCCTTCCTGTGCAGCTGAACACCTGTGATGCCATGAACTTGGCTATTGCTACAGTTCTCTGAGGAACCATCTGGCTCACCGCTATCCAAAATGGAAAAGTGGTTAGAGTGCGAGGTAGCCTCAGGGGATTCCTGCACTACCTACCTGTTTCTTTTAGGTACTCTGGTGGTCACCCACTCCATCTCTGCCCGTGTACCTCTTACCTGTGGTGTGACCACCTCTCTAAACGTACTATCAACATAATTCTCAGCCTTGTGGATACACCACAGTGACTCAAGCTCCACAACTTGGACCCCATGTTTCTGCAGCTGGTGACACTTCTGCAGATGTAGCCATCGAGGGCACTTTGTGCCTGCAGGACTTCCCAAATCCTGCAAGATGCACATTCCACGTGGCCGAGCTGCACTGGCATACCTCATACTTTATATAAAACGTTTGCTACAGTATTTACTAATTACTAAAATGTGGGTCACAGGTAGGGCTGCTCACAGTGGGTGCTGCAGGTCTCAGGCAGGGCTGCTCACAGTGGGTGCTGTGGGTCACAGGCAGGGCTGCTCACAGTGGGTGCTGCAGGTCTCAGGCAGGGCTGCTCACAGTGAGTGCTGTGGGTCACAGGCAGGGCTGCTCACAGTGGGTGCTGTGGGTCACAGGCAGGGCAGCTCACAGTGGGTGCTGTGGGTCACAGGCAGGGCTGCTCACAGTGGGTGCTGTGGGTCACAGGCAGGGCTGCTCACAGTGGGTGCTGTGGGTCACAGGCAGGGCTGCTCACAGTGGATGCTGCAGGTCTCAGGCAGGGCTGGTCACAGTGGGTGCTGTGAGCCTTGGACAGGGCTGCTCACAGTGGGTGCTGTGGGTCTCAGACAGGGCTGCTCACAGTGGGTGCTGCAGGTCTCAGGCAGGGCTGGTCACAGTGGGTGCTGTGGGCCTTGGACAGGGCTGCTCACAGTGGGTGCTGTGGGTCTCAGGCAGGGCTGCTCACAGTGGGTGCTGCAGGTCTCAGGCAGGGCTGGTCACAGTGGGTGCTGTGGGCCTTGGACAGGGCTGGTCACAGTGGGTGCTGTGGGTCACAGGCAGGGCTGGTCACAGTGGGTGCTGTGGGTCACAGGCAGGACTGCTCACAGTGGGTGCTGTGGGTCACAGGCAGGGCTGCTCACAGTGGGTGCTGTGGGTCACAGGCAGGGCTGCTCACAGTGGGTGCTGTGGGTCACAGGCAGGGCTGCTCACAGTGGGTGCTGTGGGTCACAGGCAGGGCTGCTCACAGTGGGTGCTGTGGGTCACAGGCAGGGCTGCTCACAGTGGGTGCTGTGGGTCACAGGCAGGGCTGCTCACAGTGGGTGCTGTGGGGCCTCAGACAGGGCTGCTCACAGTGGGTGCTGTGGGTCTCAGGCAGGGCTGCTCACAGTGGGCGCTGTAGGTCTCAGGCTGCTCACAGTGGGTGCTGTGGGTCTCAGGCAGGGAAGGTTTACGGGGGGGAAAGATGGCTGGCAGAGGGATGATTGTGGGTGGGTGAGCTGGAGCCCAACATAAAAGGGGTGCTGACTTGGTAGGGCGGGGTGTGTGGGCTTTGTATGGCATGAGAGAGAGCGGGTGTACGCAGACTCAACATTCGGGAAAAGGGGGTGGTTAGTGTAGCACAAGGGGGAAGGCTTCACAGAGACTCATGATGGGGGGTGGTGGAATACAGTGGCGTGGTCAGTCCTGAAGGAAACAGGGGACTGGGTGGCAGTCAGTCATGGTCGTGGGACTAAGGCCAAAAGGTTGGGTTGAGAGATTTAGGGCAGTCCTGGTGCTTTATGGACCACACTGTCGGGTTAAGAGATTAAATGCAGTGTGGTGCTTTATGGACGATACTGTCGGGTTAAGAGATTAAAGGCAGTCGTGGTGCACTGTGGACCAGACTGTCGGGTTAAGAAATTAAAGGCAGTCTGGGGCATCGTGGACCACACACTCAGGTTAAGAGATTAAAGGCCATCCTGGAACTTTGTACACCATGCTACAGGGCTGTGCATGGCATGCATGTCCCAGTACTGGTCCAGGGAAGAGAAAGGCCTGTGTGCTCAATGGGTGTGATGTACAGCTTGGTGTGTAGGGAGTGGTCAGTGCCTCACAGACGGTGGTCCTGGGGCTGGCTGGCTGGCTCGATATTGGGCTGCAGATGAAATGGTCATGGTCAGGGGGGGCATCAACAGCCTGTATATGGGAAAACGTAATAAAGTGAGGGGTTATCAAAGCACTCGTGGTGGGGAGGGATCCGTGCACACAGCCTCAAGATGGGGAGGGGTGAGGTCCCACATGGGGACATCAACAGTAATGGGTTCAGGCAGGCAAGGGTTACTGGGGGAGGCTGGAGAATTTACAGAGGGAGATCTACCAGCACGTCATGGGGTTCCAGGATGATCAGAGGGATATGAATGGTGACAGTGGGAGGGTCGAAGTTGGTGTGGAAGCAGAAGTGCAGCACCACCATCTTCAGATCCCAAATCAGTAATGCAGTTTAAAAATGAGACTTGGAAATGATCTCCACAGGAGGGGCCTGAGGCAGTGTGGTCAGGACTGGACTCCAGGGACTTTTCAAAGGGCACCCTGATACTTAAAAGATTCTCCAACATGGAGATGAAGGCTCAGCTGACAGAGCTCATGAACACTTTTTTGAGATTTATAGTTGGAACCACTAACTAATGGTGTGCTTTTACACGAGACTGCAATAGTCATTGGGGTCATATTAGAGGTGGTATCATTGAGCATTTAAACCTCAGAGAAATGTGAGAAGGGAAGAGGCATCCAGCCATTAAGGGAGCACAGCTGCTGAATATCTGCAAGATGCTCTTCGAAACCTTGTAAAGTGCATTGTCCAATTTACATGGGTCACGGGCCACTAGACATCCAGTCATTCCAAAAGTGCAAGGCGGGGACAAACTCTAATTCTAATCAGGCAGGGTATGAGTGCCTTTACTGAGGGTCTACTTTGCATGGCTGCGCTTAAGCCTGTTCCATTTTCCATGGGATTGAGATGTCACATTGTTGGGGTGGCTTCTTAGGCACTTATGATCTGTGAGGGAGCGCCTCAGCTACACGGCTGGAGCAGGGAAAGGCAGGTAGCACAAGCTTAGCACAGGGGCTTTCCAGTGTTCCAGAGTTGGAGTTCTGCAATAGTTGGTCAAGCCACATTCATCTCTTAAACCTATCTGTCCACTGGAAGAAGGGGGGTTTTAGAATGGAGACTGTGTTCAATGCTGCCTCCTTGATGGCAGTGCTCAGTGTAAGGAGGAGAAGAAGGGCCCGGCGCCATCTAGCACAGCTTAGAGATGCATGGTCCGGGGAGCCCCAGCAAGAACCAGAGACCCATCCCACGGAGATGACAGGCACGACCAAGCGTATACCAAAGTATTTGGAGATGAACGAGAGATAGTGCCATGCACATCTATGTTTGTCAAGGGATGTGGTGGCTCATATCTGACACATTTTGTGGCTCATATCTGACACACCTGATGCCACCTGGGAGACCATCCCCTGCCAGAGTCCCTGACAGTCACCGCTGCACTCAAATTTTTTTGCAAACGACTCATTCCAGGGATCCATAGGAGACCTATGCGACATCTCTCAGTTGTCCACACACAATTGCATCAAGGAGGTGATGGACGCCCTCTACAGTATGGCTCGGCATTATAGAATGTTCACAATGGATGAAGCTAACCAGGCTAGATCTAACCAAGCTAGATTTTTGAGATTTGTGGTGAACTCAGGCTTCCCTAGAGTGCAATCGATTGCACACATGTGGCTTTCAGAACTGCATGGCAGCAGCCCCTGATCTTCATTAACAGGAAAGGGCACCACTCCATCAACATTCAGCTGGTTACAATCATCAGAAACAGATCATGCACTTTTGTGCCAGATATCCTTGGAGTTCTTATGACTCCTACACCCTAAGTCACTCCCAGGTGCCACAGATATTCGAAGGGCTGCAGTGCTTACAGGTTTGTTTGTTGGGTGACAAGTTGGACCCGATGAAGAGATGGCTCATTACACCTGTGCATTGTCCTCAAAGTGTCTCAGGAGCGATACAACATGGTGCACTCTGTGACAAGATTCATCACTGAGCAAACCATTGGCATCCTGAAGATGCGCTCCCAATGCTTGGACCGCTCACGTGGGGCTCTGTGGTACTCTCCAGAGAGAGTGTGCTGCATCATCGTGGTCTGTTGTGCTTTGCACAACCTGGTGCTTCAAAGGGGAGATCACTTGTCACAGGAAGATATGGAGGAGGTTGAGAACTCCTAGGACAATGAAGACCTGGAAGGGCAGGGACCTGAAGAGGGCGATGATGTGAGGATGTCCTTGCGCCGGCACAATGCGGAAGGTGTGCCCATGACACACACAGAGTTACAAGGTTCCAGGAGGAGCAAGGTCCGGGCAAGGGTCCACGAGCACATTTCTCCTGTCTGTTAGTGCCATGCCAGTGATTGGAAAGGCCTTTACAAACAGTGACATCACAAAGGTCAGCATTTGGCCTTGGACCTGTAACCCTCAAGGATCAAGAGGCCCAAATTCTTGGAAAGGTCAGCAGCCAAAGCCACTGTGGGAAGTGAAGGGCAACCCACCAACGCAAACCCTGCGTCCACTGCACATTGTGCAGTCGTTGCCTTCTGAAGGAGACACTTTGTGCAGCCACAGAGATTCGCACATGGTTGTTGAGACCAGAATTGGTGCAGGTCATGTGCTTTCACACTGACAATGAAGACAGCTTAGCGTTGACGAAACAAAATAACTTTTAACCCTCCAAGACATAAGAACATGTATAAATAATATTGCAAGACTTAAAGGTTCAAAACTCAATGTGCAGTCACTTTCAGGATGGAGCTTGAGACATCTCCCTGACTTTACACAAGACTAACATGACTCTGCTAAATGTCACATGAATCTGAGGCTCACAAAGGGAGGTAATCATAGAGTGGGAGCTTGACTCACCCAGTCAATAAAAGGGCACATAGATGCACATGCACAACACATCCAAATAATTAGACTGTTGTCATAAATGGGAAATATTTTTTACAAAGGTGCACGATATCTACAGTGAGTGAACACTGTGCCACCATAGTGATGTCGTAATTTACATACGAATTAGGAGCAGGAGTAAGGCCATTCGGCCGCTCAAACCGGCTCCACTGTTCAATAAGATCATGGCTGATCTGATTGTAACCACAACTCCACATTCCTGCCTAGCCTTGATAACCCTTCACTCCCTTGCTTATCAAGAATCTACCTACCTCTGCCTTAAAAATATTCAAAGACTCTGCTTCCACCGCCTTTTGAGGAAGAGAGTTTCAAAGACTCACGACCTTCTGAGAGAACTCTTCATCTCTGCCTTAAATGGGTGACTCCATATTTTTAAACAGTGACCCCTAGTTCTTTACACATCCACCCTGTCAAGACCCCTCAAGATGTTTCAATCAAGTGGCCTTTTACTCTTCTAAACTCCGTGGGTACAAGCCCAGCCTGTACAACCTTTCCTCAGAAGACAATCCACCCATTCCAGTAATTAGTCTAGTAAACTTTCTTTGAGCTGCTTCCAATGCATTTATATTCTTACATTCTTAGTCTTTCTAATCCTGTCGCTATGTCTAGATTCATCCCCGACATACACAGAAGAGGTGGAGGCAGCCTGCTGACTGTTACGCCCTGTTGTCTGTGATGACCTTGGCGGGCATTTATTGGAGGCCCGAGGCCTAGAGGGCCCTGGCCTGCTTTGGGTCTCCTGCCTTGAGGCAGGTGAGCCCTCTTCGGCCTGTGGAGCTGGAGCTGTTGGGGTCACAAGCAGAGGGGATTGGGAAAAGGTGGACAACCTTGGAGTCACGTGGCTGGATGGCCCGGGGGTGTCCAGCTGATGGACCTGCTCCCTTTGGGTATCCAAGGCCACATGCCTGACTCCTTGAGGAGAAGGGGTTCCTGGAATGAGGTCAAGGTGATCCTCCCTTTCTCGTCTAGCCACTGATGTATCTCACCTATACCTGGAGCAATAGAGTGCAAGTTCAAACGCAAATCTGGCAGAACCTGCTGGACCAGGGTCTCCAAGGCGGCCGCAACCCTTCCTGTGGTGATCTCAAGGTGCTTTCATGTTGGAACTACGACATCAGACTGAACGCAGACAGACTTCTCCATCCTTCACTCTAGTCTGTTGACTGCCCCTCGCAACTCTGCCTGAAGTTCTGCCACCTGACATTGCACCTCCAGTATGTTAGCAATAGCTGCTTCCAGAGGCTCATCACCTGATTTGGGCACAATGGGCACCTGTTCTCCAGCAGTCCTCTGAGTGCCAGAGACCTGAGCTGTCACTGCCTCCAGCTGCTGTGGATATGTGCCTGTGAGATGTTCTCCATAAAGTGATCTGGTGGATCTCTGCGCTGGTGGAGGTGGCAGGTGCATGTAGTGACAGGCCTTCAGGAGCATCCTCAGCATCCTCCTCTGAGGCGGCCTGGGGACTGGGGCTTATGGTATGTCTCGAGCTCTGTCTGGGCCTGCTGGTGACTTTAAGCAGCCAGAATACAACATTGCATATCACTCACTGTGGAGGGATGATCTGTACTAGCTTGCTGGGAGAAGCTGATCTCTCCGTCGCCACAGGACCAATCCCTGTCCTCCCCTGCCAACTCAGCAGCATCCTCCTTGAATAAAGTGAGCTTGTGGATGTCGGCTGTCCATTGTCCCATCTGGGATCTCTCCCTTCTGTTGTGGGCAAGCTTGGCCTGGAAAATGGATGGAATGTGTTGAGAAGGAATGGAGCAGAGGTTGGGAAGCATGTGTGTGCTACCGTGTGTGCTGAGCCCTCCCATCTTCAGTTGGGGCTGAAGATGCTGTTTGTGCAGGATGATAGATGAGATGCTGGTGATGTTAAAGTACCCGCGAGACAATCAGTGCTAACGTCTTCCACTGCTAATATTGTGTGAGGTTCCTGAGCAATGTAACCCTTAGTGCATGATTTCATTGTGAGAATGTGAGTTTGGAGTGAGCTGCAAGTTGACTCAGACTGGCAGAACATTCACCCTCTTCCTGCACTGTAGGGTGTTTTGTTGGAGGTTTCCTGCAACACAGACATTCTCTGACTGCCTTCCAGGCCGGCGAGGTGAGGTTCATGAACCTGCTGGTTCCAACCCTTGGGTGGAGGACATCCCAGTATTGGTGAACGCCTTGGACAAGAGCCTCAAGGAAGCCATGGCTGAACCTCAGGGCTTCTGTCTTTTTCTCCTGGGGGCCATCTCAGGAACTAGCGATAATACAGCTGGGCTTGCAGAGAGTGAATGTGTGTGTTCGAGTGGCATTTAAATATGGTGCCAGGACCTTGGACCCCAGTAAGTGATGGCAGAGCGGACCAATTAGTGCCCGCCCTGCCATGTGATTGGGAGAGATGCTCGCCGATGTATAATTATTGAGCTTCTAAGCGTAAAATTGGGCATGATACCCATCACGCTGTCCGGCAGGGAACACGCAGTTTATCCTGCCCGTCGCCAGGCTTAGCCTCCGGAGTGCAAAACTCCACCCTGTAAGTGCTGTGACACATTTCATGAATGCTGAGCTCCCAGAATCTGAAATGATGAACAATTAAATTAAGCACTACTTAATGCTTGCTTTGTCCCATCTCTTTCAGAAATGCCTTGTAATGCGTCATGAGTGATGTTTTGAATGTGTTTTCTTTTTAAATGTCCTCAAGGCAGTATTAAGGTTTGCTAATGGTGGTTGTACTAAAATAACACTGTGTGCATTAGGAAACATTTACAAAAGGAGATTTAGTTTTGTGTTAATTCTGATACATATTATAGAGCAGAACCACTTAGTGGTGGATTCTCTGTCTAAAGTATGTTCCAGTGTGTAGATATTTTTCAAATTGGGAAAATGGCGCAGACAACTTTTAAGAAGCTGATGGCTGGTTGACTTTTTAAAAATTATCTAAAGAGAAAAAAATTGCAGGGCTTTGTAAAAAGACGGGAGTAGAACAAGTTTGGCAGCTCTTATAAAGAGACGGACCAAGTGGCCTCCATTTGGTGGTGTAACCAATCAATGATTCTATGATCTTAATATTTCTATTTCTACACGCAATAATGTCTGATTTAAAAATAAAAAAACAAAATACTGCAGATCCTGGAAATCTGAAATAAAAATAGAAAGTCCTGGAAATATATTCAGCAAGTCTGGCAGCATCTGTGGAGAGAGAAACATTCAGGTCAGTTCAGATGAAAGGTCACAGATCTGAAATGTTACCTCTATTTTTCTCTGCACAGGGGCTGTCAGACCTGCTGAGTATTTTCAGCATTTTCTGTTTTTATTTAAAAATAACTCCCGATAAAGCCCTTTTAAATGTTATTTTTGCCAAATATTCCCTCTCCATCCTTCTTTCAACATGATTCTATGAGGGCTTGTTGATCTCCAATACCTTCCCTACATGTTCATTATTCATGTATGAGCCTTAAAAGTGAATGTTGACAAGTGATTCAATCAAAGCTGAGCCTGATCCTGGTGACATGAACTTTAGCTCGGGGGTTGCTGGAAAGCAGGCCTTTTTTTTCCCTCTGTAACCTACAGGTGCTGAGGTCTGTTATCATGCTTAGTGAGCTCAAGGCTTGTTTATCTTGAGCTTTTTCAGATGAGACATTGAAACCAAGATCCCTTCTGCCCTCTCATGTGGAGGTAAAAAATCCCTTGCCTATGAAGAACAGCAGGATTTTCAACTGCGGGGTCCTTGATCCCTGAGGAAGGCCGGTTGCTGACCTGCCAAGTGCCTGAGTGGAACAAGATGCATTGGGCTTTCCCGAAAAGAGGCAAGGGGAGGGCTCTTGAGCCGGTGGCCAAGACCCCCGTTGTCTCCACAAAATCCCACCCAATTTAACTTGGCACAGATCAAGAATGAGCTTTGGAATCTTAATTATTGCTTGGTTCCTTACCAGGCAGTGCATTTCACATTTAAGCCATTGTGAGAGTTTATTTTTACTGTTCAGCTGTTTCATTGGCATCAAAAGTTTACTGAGCTCTTAGAATGTGTTTGTGGTTTGACATACTAAGCAGTACATTACTATAATCAATTTAGAGAAAGGTTGATTTACCACTGGGTAATTTATACCTTACATAGAATGTACAGCACAAGAACAAACCATTTGGTCCAGCTGCCACTTGCAGAAATTTTATACTCCACAATTTTAGATCACAATTACTTATCTTTACAGCATGTTTTTCAGTTCTGAACAGCAATATAGTGAGCATTTCTGGCAATTCATGTTTTTGCATGTTTGACAACTAAAGTGCTTTGTTTAGCTTACATTGGTGAAAACTGTCCCCCTAACAGAAAGCCAGCTCTAAGAAAGTGCGCCTTTCAGGATATGGTGTTGAACTTGCTATTAAAAGTACAGAATACAAAGCAGTGGATGACACTCAGTTTGGAGGTATGAGTTTTATTTTCATTTCTACATATAAAATGTGTTCAAGCTTAATTAGTTGGAGTAAATGTTTCAGTTAGACCTTTTTCTGTTGTACCTCTCTTTTTATGCACCCATCTCATGAGATGTCATGTTTCAGGTAAAGTCCAATGTTTTCTTTAAATATGTAGCTGTTAACTCTATTTGCATAGCCATGCGAGATAAGTGGAAACCACTGACTACATTAGCGCATTCTTGTTCAAAAATACATTTACCAATTCTGCTGAAAGCAAGAGAAGTTCAAGTTCATATAATACCTCTTGTATGAGACATGATCATCTTCAAGCTTCACACAAGTTACATTTTTAAGTGCAGTGACCATTATGCTGTTAAATACAGCAGTTATTCTTCATTATCATCATCCATGTAGCAATGATATCCAGTTAATTCATGATTTTGGCCCTATTTTTTGAGGGAGGAATGTAGACTATAATTTCAGGATAATTTCTTACTTTTTGTCAAATTGTGTCATCGTATCTTTAAAATCCAGCTGAACAGGAAGTAAAGATCTTGTGTAACTTCTCATTTGAATGATGGTAGAAATGACAATGGAACACTCCTGCACTGAGGTGTCTGTATTGATTAAGTGTTCACATCCTGGCGTGGGATTGAAAAGTGTTTTGTCTTGGTGATTGAGGTCATTTATATTGAGGAGAGGCATTTCATCAGCCCAAATACAATGTATGCATTCTGTTTATTTGCCTTTATCATTATCATCATAACTGGAGTACTGTTTCTCATAGCTCACATAATAAAGGAAACTACGATGGTATGAGGCGCGAGTTAGCTATGATGGTATGGGAAACGTTACTTAAAGGGATTACGGTGGATAGGCAATGGCAAACATTCAAAGAGCCCATGGGTGAACTGCAACAATTGTTTATTCCTGTCTGGCGCAAAAGTAAAGCAGGAAAGGTAGCCAAACTATGGCATATAAGGGAAATTAGAGATAGTATTAGATGCAAGGAAGAGGCATACAAATTGGCCAGAAAAAACAACAGACCTGAGGATTTTGAGCAGTTTAGGATTCAGCAAAGGAAGACCAAGCGATTGATTAAGAAGGGGAAAATAGAGTATGAGAGTAAGCTTGCAGGAAACATAAAAACTGACTGTTAAAGTTTCTATAGGTATGTGAAGAGAAAAAGATTGGTGAAGAAAAATGTAGGTCCCTTACAGTCAGAAACAGGAGAATTTATAATGGGGATCAAAGAAATGGCTGACCAACTAAGTGCATACTTTGGTTCTGTCTTCATAAAGGAGCACACCAGAAATGTTGGGGAACACAGGGTTTAGTGACAGGGAGGAACTGAAAGAAATCAGTGTTAGTAGGGAAATGGTGTTGGGGAAATTGATGGGATTGAAGGCCGATAAATCCCCAGGGCCTGATAATCTACATCCCAGAGTATTTAAGGAAGTGGCCCTAGAAATAGTGGATGCATTGGTGGTCATCTTCCGAGATTCTATAGACTCTGGAACAGTTCCTACAGATTGGAGGGTAGCTAATGTAACCCCACTATTTAAAAAGGGAGGCAGAGAGAAAACGGAATTATAGACCAGTCAGCCTGACGTCAGTAGTGGGGAAAATTCTAGAGTCCATTATAAAAGATTTAATAGCTGAGCATGTGGAAAACAGTGGCAGAATCAGGTGAGTCAGCATGGATTTATGAAAGGGAAATCATGCTTGACAAACCTACTGGAATTTTTTGAGGATGTAACCAGTAGAGTTGATGAGGGGGAGCCAGTGGATGTGGTTTATTTGGACTTTCAGAAGGCTTTCGACAAAGTCCCACATAAGAGATTGGCGTGTAAAATTAAAGCGCATGGGATTGGGGGTAGTGTATTGAGATGGATAGAAAACTGGTTGGCAGACAGGAAACAAAGAGTGGGAATAAATGGGTCTTTTTCTGAATGGCAGGCAGTGCCTAGTGGGGTACCATAGGGATCGGTGCTGGGACCCCAGTTATTCACAATATATATTAATGATTTAGATAAGGGAATTAAGTGTAATATCTCCAAATTTGCAGTTGACACAAAGCTGGATGGGAGGGTGAGCTGTGAGGAGGATGCAGAGATCCTTCAGTGTGATTTAGACAAGCTGAGTGAATAGATGCAATATAACGTGGATAAATGTGAGGTTATCCACTTTGGTAGCAAAAACAGGAAGGCAGATTATTATCTGAATGGCTATAAATTGAGAGAGAGGAATGTGCAACGAGGTCTAGGCGTCCTCGTACACCAGTCGCTGAAGTTAAGCATGTAGGCGGTAAAGAAGGCAAATGGTATGTTGGCCTTCATAGCCAGAGGATTCGAGTACAGGAGCACAGATGTTTTGCTCCAATTGTACAGGGCCTTGGTGAGACCATGCCTGGAATATTGTGTGCAGTTTTGGTCTCCTTATCTGAGGAAGGATGTTCTTGCTATAGAGGGAGTGCAGCGAAGGTTTACCCAACTGATTCCTGGGATGGCGGGACTGACATATGAGGAGAGATTGAGTCGGTAAGGATTATATTCGCTGGAGTTCAGAAGAATGAGAGGGGATCTCATAGAAACCTATAAAATTCTAACAGGACTAGACAGGGTAGATGCAGGAAGGATGTTCCCGATGGTGGGGGAGTCCCGAACCAGGGGTCACAGTCTGAGGATATGGGGTAGACCATTTAGAACTGAGATGGGGAGAATTTTCTTCACCCAGAGAGTGGTGAGCCTGTGGAATTTGCTACCACAGAAAGTAGTTGAGGCCAAAACATTGTATGTTTCCAAGAAGGAGTTAGAAATAGCTCTTGGGGCGAAAGGGATCAAAGGATATGGGGAGAAAGCGGGAGCAGGCTGTTGAGTTGGATGATCAGCCATGATCATAATGAATGGTGGAGCAGGCTCGATGGGCCGAATGGCCTACTCCTGCTCCTATTTTCTATGTTTCTATGTAAAACCACAATTCACACCTGGGTAACTATAGCACTGACCACCCCCCGCTCTGACCCTCCACTGGATCCCTTGTCTACACCCAATACCTCAACTACCTTCCAGCCTCACAGCTGCCCCTCCCTGACCACTGGAACCCCCACCCCTTCTCTCCTGTCAAAGTCGCTTAGACCTTTAAACTTACTGGTTTAAGGCAGCTAGTCAAATCAAAAGGCAGCGTGGTTTGGCTTTCCCCAATGCCGCTGTACTGCACCCAAGAGACTCCAGGAGCACATTGCACATTTCTCAGCAGCCCTGTGTCAGAAGTCTGGTCGTGAAATGTGCAGCTCCAGTGTAGGTGAAGTGCAAAGGAGCAGAGTGGCAATCTGACAGGTGATTTCACTCCACGGAAGAGGCAGCTTAATATATTTACCTAGGTATTGGGCAGATAAAAGCTACCTCTGCCTTATATAGCACACTAAGCTTAATTACTGAAGTGGCCTCTGAGGCTGAACCCAAGAAAAATATCTTCTGAAAAAAGAAATAAAAATATAGCAATCTTGCAGTGGAAAAGATTTATAGTGGTGAATATTTTTAATGTAAGAAGTTATTAGTAACCCTCAAGTTTGTGCTAAAGTAGTACATACCTGTGTCAATTGTGTAAATCACTGTGTAATTGTGTGACAAATATTGTACCTAACTTTAATCTAGGTACAAATACTACTCTGCTGGAAGAAGATGATGACATCGATGAAGTTCAGGGATTTCATTTTAGGAAATTGAAGTAAGTTATTTTTATTTTGGTCCTGGCTGTGTCACCTCTTTCTCCAACTAATAGTCACAAATGTACATTGATTATAGAATCATACAGCAAATAAAGTTATTTGGCCCATCATGTTTGGCTCCATGTAGCTGGTGGCATTCCAGTAAATCTCTGCAGCACCTTCCTAAAGCGTGGTGCCCAGAATTGAGCACAATATTGTAGCTGAGACCTAAACAATGATTTATAAAGATAACTTTCTTGCTTTTGTACTTGATACCTCTATTCACAATGTCAAGGATCCAGTATATTTTTTAATACATTCTTATCAACATGTTCTGCCACCTTCAAAGATTTGTTTATATGAATTTCCAGATCTCCGTTCCTGTACCCCTGCTTTAAAATTGTTCTGTTTGGTTTAGATCAATCCTCCTTATTCTTTCTTCCAGAATGCTACACTTCATAATTCTCTGCATTATTCTTCTACCATGTATTTGTCCATTTCACCAGTCTCTCAATGTCCTCCTGAAGTGTACTATTATCATTTTCACTGTTTACTAAAAGTCTATAAAAAGAAAATACTTCAGAGCTGGAAATCTGAAATAAAAACAGTAAATAGTAGAAACACTCAAGCAGGTCTGCCAACATCTGTCAAGAAAGAAACTGATTTAAAGTTTCATGTTGATGAACAGTTCTGCCTTTTGTGTCGTCTTTGAAATTTTGACTCTGTGCCCAAGTCCAGGTCATCATCATATATTGGAGAGCTCTGGACACTACTGTATACTTACCTCCAGTCTGAAACACTAATCTGCACTATTACTTTCAGCCTTGTGTCTCTTATGTTACGACCGATGCAGTTGGTAAAGCGGAGTTATTTAAAAATCCCAGAAGGAAACTTTCATAACCCATTATTTTAAGTGTTATGTTTAAGATGCGATTCTAAATTCAGGAATCAGGCCACCAGTTCTTGAGGTTTAACATCAAACTAAATGAAACATTTTATTAATTTACACAGGTTAAAATATATACACATGGCTACAAATTGCTACAATCATAACTTTTAACAAATTCCCAAACTAAGCTCCATTAAGGCAACAGCAACCCATAGACTTAACCAAACCCCAGGCAAAGCATTTTCACCTTACGAATTCAAAATGAAGTTCTTTTCACTTTGGTTCCTGTGGAGCCAGTTGGAGGCTTACAGCTGCCTTTTGATCTCACATTGCCTGGGCTCTGCACACACAAAAACTGCTAAACCTCTCTAACAATAAAACCCCTTTCATTATACCAATTTTATTAATAATATGAACATATTGCTTGGTAGTTGCTAGAGAGGTGTCCGTTTTCATCCTACTTCTTGAATGCTGTATTCAAAAATGCAAATGCATGCTATCTCTCTTACATATCAAAACTAGTAAACATCAAAGCACCCAGACTAGCTGGCTTTAATCCAATTCAGACACACCCACAGTCTAAACCTCTATTTTAAAAGAAAAATCTTTTCCAATAATGTTATATACATTAATAGCTTCATGACACTTAGCCAATTTTGTAACCACGCTGCCACTGTTGCTTTAATCTCATGGGTAACAATTTAGCTAACATATCTATAACATTAAATGCACTACCTTCATCAACATTATTATTTCATCGAAAAACTTGATGAAGTTTTCAGTCATGATCTCTCATCAACAAATTCATGTTGACTGTCATTTATTAACCTGTGTTTTTCCAAGTGACTTTTAAATTTGTCCCAGATTATGGTCTCAAGTTTCCTCACCATCAGTGTTACTGGAGTTTTCACTCTTCCCACTTTGTTGAACAGGGGTCTAACTGTTATTCAGTCTCGAGATTGATGTGTAATGTTTGTTGAAGGCTGAGAAATATAGAAAGCAGGATTGCAAGACTCTTAACTAGGGGGTCTCACTACTCTCTAAGATCCTTACACCGTACTTGATATTAATGACACAAAACAAATTATGGATACAATTTCCACTTTATGTGGAAAGTCTTTATTAACCCCCTAAGCAATAATATACTCACAACGCCAGTTGCTTAGTAAGACCCGCGTACAAGAGCTCGTCCCCGGGTGGCTGGACCGCTGATTGAATTCCTTTTTTTTGGAAAAATATATTTTATTCATAAAATATCTGAAAGAACATTACAAAACGTTTCAAAATGGCCATCACAAAAGTGCCATCATGTTCAAGTTTTCCACATAGACCATGAGGTGCTTCAATACAATCAATGAATATTACAGAGGAGCAGGCCTAGCACCTTTGTGTGAGTATTTGGCAGCAGCAGGGTGAGGAGGCTCTGGAGCCCTGATATGTCCCACTCTGGTTGGGGTGGGCCATGCGTGAAGAGAGGCCATGTGCAATTTTCACAAATCTTCTCTCATTTTCAGGAGAAGAATGCTCATAATGCTGCAGAGCGTGTGAGAACTGGTGGCGGCCAGGTGCAGATCACCATTCTTAGCTGCTTCGAGCAGGAGGCCCTGGATCTGGAGAGGCACCATGCACTCAGGCCCACTGGTGTCGGTGAGGCTGGGGTGCCACAGCCAGGTATTTATGCCCAACAGTGAGGTCAGCATTGTTCTCCCAACAGCCATAGCACTGCTGAATGTTAATTGATTTAATTTTGCAACATGGCTTGACCATTGTTTATGGAACGAAGAGCGCATAATGATCCGGGGGACAAGGAGCACTTTGTCATTGCTGACCTGATCTGAGGTCCGTGTTCTTCCTTTCAGCATCAACGGAGCACGGCCGGGAGGAGGAGCAGCGGAGGCTCCCTCTCACACCTGAGGGGCCTGAAGTCTCACCAGCATCACACCATCACTGCCAAGCAGGGACCAGCGCAGATACTCGCACCTCGGTGGGAATTAGAACATCGGCTAGTGTCCCGGGACACAGTGGTGAGGGCATTTCACAGTCGCTGGAGGAACTGGCAGAGACAGAGAGTGCCCATGGCGCCAGTAGCCAGAGGGCTGCAGGGGATCAGGCACATGCTCAGTCGGTGCCTGAAGATGTGCCTCTGGAGTCGTCTGCATTGCAGCAAGCGCAGGAAATGCGGCCGGGTGTGCAGAAGCATCTGAGGGAGATACATGAGGCTATGCTTGGCTTGGTCTTCGTGGTGGAGGAGTCTACGTGAATGATCACCGAAGCAATGAGCCACATGTCCTAGCGTCATGTGCCCTCCATGGAGAGAGTGGCGACTCTCGTGGAGAGGTTCCTCCAGGATACCCATCAGAGCTTCCTTGGGATGCGTTCTGACCAGCAAGCCCTCGCATCAGCATTGACCTCAGCTGGTCAGTGCCTGTGTGGGAGATGGTGTGGGCACTAAATTTCCCAGCTTGGTGCCCATCCATCCACGGTGAGCGTGGAGGTCTGAAGTGACCTCACATCGGTGCAGCAGCTGCCTGTTGTCTCTGTAGGCACCTCTCAGGGTGCTCTGGATGAGGGCAGCAACTCCTCCACCCCTCTCCCAGTGACCGTTGCATCTGGTAAGGCTGCGACGACTGGGGAGATGCCAGTTGTGGAATTGGCAGATCCCTCCCAGGCGGGGCCAGCACAGGCTCCTTGGGTCAGAGGACGACCACCAAGGTCATTGAGGCCAACAGGACAGCAGAGTCAGCAGGCTGTCTCAGATGCCACTCCCAGCGATGGGGCAGCACCAAGACGCCGGAAACATAAACATAAGGCACCTTAGGCACAACACGGGTTTATCACTGATGCTTTTGTGTTAGCCCGAGATGAGGTCTTTATGATTTACTTTGAATTGGAACACCATTGTCATTTTGTTTCATTAAGTTTCTTTGCTTGTGATATTAAATTCAGACATGTGACCATGGCTGAGGGTGCGTCTTTTCTTCTGCATGTGTATGGTTTCCAAAAATGTTAAGAGTGCTTTGTGAGACATTCAGCTGTATTAACAAGGCCCTTAGTTACTGTTCCTAACCTGGAAGATTTGGTACTTAGGTGTCGAGTATGGAGCCTACAGCCCAGGCTGGTCCTGGTGGTCCATCTGTGGTGTGCTAGCTGAAGGTTCATTGGATTAGGTGTCCCTGCCTCCCTGGAGTATGCCCGGGTCAGAGTCTATCCCTTCAGCATTTCCCTGTGCGTGCTCATCCTCGGACTCACTGTTGGACTCATTGTGTGCAGCCACAGCCACTGTGTCGGCGTCTTCATCGTCCACTGCATCCCCGCTTTCCAGCACAAGATTGTGCAGAGCGCAGCATGCTAACACCAACATCAACACACGATCTGGAGGGTACTGGAGTGCGCTCCCTGAGCAGTCCAGGCATCGGAAGCGCATCTTGAGAAGACCAATGGTTCTCTCCACCACAGCCCTAGCAGAGGCGTGGCTCCTATTGTACCACTGCTCAGCTGGATGGCAGAGAGCCACTTTCTGAGGGGATAGCCCTTGTCATCCAGCAGCCATCCATCCAGCTGTGCTGGAGCACTTAAGAGACCCGGCATCTGGGAGTGTCTGAGGATGTAGGCATCTTGGGAGCTGCCTGGCTACCTTGCACAGACTTGTAGAATCTGCATCCTGTGATCACACACTATCTGCACGTTCATGGAGTGGAAGCCCTTCCTATTAACGAAGGCACTGGGCTCACCTGCTGGCACCTTAATGGCCACATGTGTACAGTCTATTGCACCCTGGGCGCAGGGGAAGCCTGCAATGGCCGTGAAGCCTCTGGCTCACTGTGTCTGGCTTGCCTGGTCCCAACGGAAGTGGATGAAGGTCAATGCCGCCTGAACAGAGCATCTGTGACCTGCTTGACACAAGTGTGGACAGCTGATTGGGAGACACCACAAAGATCACCCACTGAGCCCTGGAAATAGCCAGAGGCATAGAAGTAGAGGGGAGCTGTGACCTTCAGAGCCGCAGGCATGGGGTGTCCACCCACACAGTTAGGCCCAATCATCTGACAGATATAGTTGACTGTCTCCCTTGAGAGAGCCTCCTTCGGCACTGCACCTCAGTCATATTGAGGTAGCTGCTTCGCCCCCTGTATACCCTGGCAGCAGGATAGTGGCGTCTTCTGCGGCCCCTTCCGCCTTAGACTACCTCTTGCCCCTGTGCCCCTTGTGCCTGCGCCTGTACTCCCAAAGGTGGCTCCCCTGGAGGTTGAATGTGCACTCCTGGCCTCCTTCCCCTTCTAGGCTTCCCTTCCTCCTCAGGGGAGGTGCCTCCAGTAGAGAGTTGAGCTCCCATTCCCAGGCTATGGGAAGGCTTCCAGAAACCTCCAGGCCCAAAAAAGATTCCTCACTGTAGAGTGCTGACCTGAGGGTTAACAGTTCAGACAAAGCAGCTGGTCTGCGTTTTGAAGTATTGCAGATCACATAGGCAATTATCAAAAACTTTGAAAAATCAATATTTGAGAGAGCACACTCGCGACCCCAGTGAGCCCTCTTATCCTGCCTGTGGATGAGGTTTACACAAATGTGTCCTGCCCGTGTGGCGACCTGAAGGTTGCATGGGCGCCGAAAAATATCACGATGACGCGTGGTGACGTCGGGACGCTCGCCCGACGTTCCAATGGGAAAATTCTGCCCCAAAGAGCGTCTTTCACCGAGCTGATGATCCTCCAGCTGCAGTTGATGTTTGTCTCGGTGTGTGTCCCTGGGAACAGCCCGTAGAGCACAGAATCCTGTGTCACAGAACTGCTCGGGATGAACTTCGACAAAAACCACTGCATCTCCCTCCAGACCTTCTTTGCAAAGGCACATTCCACAAGAGGTGAACAATGGTCTCTTCCCTACCACAGCCATCTGGAGAGCGACGTGCTGAGTGGGTGAGACTCCTGGCATGTAGGAAGGATCTGACAGGGAGGGCCTTTCTCACAACCAGTCAAGCTACGTCTTGGTGCTTGTTGGAAAGTTCTGGCAATGAGGCATTCTGCCAAATGACTTTGACAGTCTGCTCGGGGAACCATCCGACAGAATCCACCATCTCCTTTTACTGCAGGGCCTCTAGGATGACATGTGCCGACCACTGCCTGATGGATTTGTGGTCAAAGGTGTTTCTCTGCATAAATTTTCCCATGAGGGGCAGGTGGTCCAACTATTTGGAGCGTTCCGCGGTAGCGTGGCCAGACCCATCCTTTGCAACACCAGGGACAGGTAGAACCTCAGCATGTAGTGACACTTGGTGTTTGCGTACTGAGGGTCTACACACAGCTTGATGCAGCCACACACAAAGGCAGCCTTCAGTATGAGGGCGATGTTGGGTATTTTTTTTTCCCCCTTTATCAAGAGGCTTGTGCATTGTGCCCCTGCAAACACGGTCCATTTTCAACCTCCAGATAAAGCGAAAGATGGCTCGGGTGATTGCCACAGTGCAGGAGTGATCCTACGCACAACTTCCAGTAACTGACCAAATCACACTTCCTGGTTGCACCACCCCAGTGTCCTGGGGAGCTGTGGCTTTATACCCCTTTCTGATCGTTGTCTCTTGGCATATAAGGTAATGTCTTAAATTGAGTAATCTGATTGGATTATCAATCCCAACCCATGCAAAAACAACCTGCAAGCGGTCATTTCCTGCTCTCTGCCGGGGGTGTCTCCAGGTACCTTTCGGCAATGGATGTGATTTCAGTATCGTGGTAAGGCAGGAAGAAAGCCATTCACACATACCCGGGAAACCATTGTCTAGGTCAGTTTCTGTAATCAGGGTGTCTGTTGGTTAGTCACCGCCCCATGGCATGTCTTGGCTCGCCTGGGTCTGTGTGCGTGTATATGCTTGTCCAGCCTTTATTTTTTATATAAGTTCCATATCAGGCTCAGAGTTGATGTCTTTGGTGAAAAATCTTCCCCCTTTGTCCAATGTCGTCCTCACTCCATGTTCCTACCACCCATTTCTGAGCTCAGGACGTTGGTCCACCTCACAGCTGATTACGTTTTGACACAAGATAAAAATAATACATATTAAAAAGAAACAAAGAGAGGCCTTACAGCATCACAGCAATATTCAAAATATATAAATGCCTTACAGCATCCACCCTTAAGTGTATAATTTCGCCTACGAATATTACTACACTTGCAAATCTAATCCATTCACCTCATTCCATCCCATCAGGAATGTTTTCAACCACTGCTCTGCTCTGCTCTCCTGCGTTTGCATCAATGACATTGATCATAGAACAATAAATGACAGTACAACAACCGGAATGTGAGATATGATTCGTATCCAAGGATGTAGTTTTTGACGCTAAGACCAAGGCCCCACCAGTAGCCATTATCACAATGTCTGGTATTTCTACCTTAATTTCCTGTTCTTATGTTGAAGGGTATAAAAATGTTTGTTGGAATGTGAATCCTCTGTATCGGATCTATAAGATGTTCAGGCAACATAGAAACTAGGAGCCAGGAGTAGGCCATTCGGCCCTTCAAGCCTGCTCTGCCATTCATTATGATCATGGCTGATCATCCAACTCAATAGCCTGCTCCCGCTTTCTCCCCATACCCTTTGGTCCCTTTCGCCCCAAGATCTATATCTAACTCCTTCTTGGAAACATACAATGTTTTGGTCTCAACTACTTTCTGTGGTAACGAATTCCACAGGCTCAGCACTCTCTGAGTGAAGAAATTTCACCTCATCTCAGTCCTAAATGGTCTACCCCGTATCGTCAGACTGTGACCCCTGGCTCTGGACTCCCCCACCATCGGGAACATCCTTCCTGCATCTACCCTGTCTAGTCCTGTTAGAATTTTATAGGTTTCTATGAGATCCCCTCTCACTCTTCTGAGCTCCAGCGAATATAATGCTAATCGACTCAATCTCTCCTCATATGTCAGTCCCGCCATTCCGGGAATCAGTCGGGTAAACCTTTACTGCACACCCTCTATAGCAAGTACATCCTTCCTCAGATAAGGAGACCAAAACTGCACACAATATTCCAGGTATGGTCTCACCAAGGCCCTGTACAATTGCAGCAAGACATCCCTGTTCCTGTACTCGAATCCTCTGGCTATGAAGGCCAACATACCATTTGCCTTCTTTACTGCATGCTACACCTGCATGCTTACCTTCAGCGACTGGTGTACAAGGACACCCAGGTCTCGTTGCACATTCCTCTCTCTCAATTTATAGCCATCAGATAATAACCTGCCTTCCTGTTTTTCCTACCAAAGTGGATAACCTCACATTTGTCCATATTATACTGCATCTGCCATACATTTGCCCACACACTCAGCTTGTCCAAATCACACTGAAGCATCTCTGCATCCTCCTCACAGCTCACCCTCCCACCCAGCTTTGTGTCATCTACTAGGTCCTCCCACCTTTTCATCGCAAGGTTGTGCAGCGCGCAGCGAGCCACGATAATGCGTGACACCCTCTGGGGAGCGTACTGGAGTGCTCCACCAGATCTGTTGAGGTACCAGAATCTCATTTTCATGATCTCTACGGTGTGCTCCACCAAACTCCGGGTTGCAGCATGAGCCCCATTGTACCTTCTCTCAGCAGCAGTCTGAGGCCACTGCATGGGCATCATCAGCCATGTCCTTTGTGGGTAGCCCTTGTTCCTGAGGAGCCAACCTTGAAGCCTGTGTTGTCCCTAGAAGATGTCAGGGAACTGCTATAAGTCGTGGACACTTCCAGGGTATCTTGCACAAACATGCATGATCCATTTGTTATGGTCGCAGACCAACCAAACATTGAGAGAGTGGAAGTCTCTGCGGTTCCCCTACTGGGCTGATTGTTGCCAGGGAGATTTAAGAGCCTCGTGAGTGCAGTCGATGACACCCTGCATCTGTGGGAATCCGGATATCTCAGCAAAGCCCAGTGCTCTGGCGTCCTGGCTTGCATGATCCCTGTTGAAATTGACAAATGTGCGTGCCTTGGTAAAAAAGGCATCCGTGACCTCCTGGATACATTTAGGAGTGGAGGCTTGAGAGAGAGCGCACAGGTCCCCTGTGGAGCCCTGGAAGGAGTCACTGCCGTAGAAACTGAGCGCAATGGTCACCTTCACTGCCACTGTCAGTGAACACCCTCTGAGTCCCCGTGGTGCTAAATCCTGCAAATGGTGGCATGTGTGAGCGACCAGTTCCTTTAACATCGGTGATACTGATTCTCGCTCATCTGCAAGGTAGTACATGCACCGTCTATGGACCCAGGGTCTAGTGAAGCACCTACAAACAACAGCTCTCTGGGGTTCATTTTCTGTGTGTGGAGGAGGCCCTGCCACCCCTTGGTCTTGAGGGTTCTGCTTCTCCCTTTGGCAAGACACGTGCCTCTGTCACTTTCTTCTCCATCTACCCTCTTGCCTATAAGCAATGAGGCAGACAGAGAGATTATCAGGCACCATCTTCCTGATAGTCTCCTCACTGCAGTATCAAAGAGAGGCACAAGGGTCAGCAATTGTCTCCTGAGGACCACTCTTGGTCCATTCATCGCCTATGGCTGCCTCTCAAGGCCCCTTCACGCGAGCCGGAGAGTCCAGGCGACCACATGGATGCCCAGTGTTTAGTGCGTATGATGGTTCACCATGCCCATGCACTACCCCACATCATATGACCGAGTGGCGACAGCTTCAGCCCCTCGAATGCATCTTAGGTGCAGACATTGTCCTAACCTGCACTCCAAGGCTTTGCTTGGACCATGAAGGTGACTTTTCAATGTCTACTTAAACATAATGCCAGGGATTAGGAGCACATCCCTCTGTCAGTGTTCCATGGTGACCTTTCCCAAGGGTCACCTAATGGTTCTGCAGCACCACTGCACTCATTCGATTTTGAAGGCTGCGTGCAAGGGGTTAAAAGTAGAGCAACAATCATTGGCATTCAAAGGAATTAGTGCTGCTTGAGTGGGCACAGTTGCTTGACAGGCCTGACTCCAGGCATGTCAATTGAGCTCAAGCTAGATGGTCTCAGCTGTCGAAGAGTGCTCACCTTTGACACGTTTTTCCATTTGCCTGGCCTTTTCCTTCCCCACACCACCCCCCCAACCCCCAGCATGTGTTTGTGTGCAACTTTCAGTCTGTGCTGCCATGACCTGTCCTTCCCCCTTGTTGCCCTAGCCTCGAGGTTCCCTTCTCTCTGGCACCGTTGCCCTAACCCTGAGGTCCCCTTCTCTCCATCACTATTGTCCTAGCCCCAAGGTCCCCTTCTCTCCAACACTGTTACCCTTACCCCAAGGTCCCCTTCTCTCCAGCACTGTTGCCTAGCCCTGGCACCACAAGCCAGCTGCAAAGAAGCTAGTGTGGAGACTTGCCTGTGACACCCCTGAATCCACGGAGCTTCTTCCTTGCAACGGGATCCTCATGAGTGCTGCGCTAAGTTGTGTGCACTCATCTCCAAGTTCCCCTCAAAGTCCAGGATCCAGGTGCACACCTTTTAAAAGCAGTTGTAAATCATGCCTTTCTGAAATGAGGCTGATATGGGGTTTAAATTTGACGTGGGGGTTGATTGCGGCATGTGGCCACAGTAATGATATGCAATTATATTCAAATTTAGTTCCCAATATCCAATGGTGAGAAACGCGGCCCGCCATTGACAAGGGGAGGAGACAATCATTTCCCAGATTTACATCACTGCGAAACGTGCCTAGGGCCTTCTCGTGAGATTCTCCCATCTTACCATTGAATATGCCTGTCCATTTGATTTGCCACTCGGGGGTAAATCATACCCAAAACGGGCAGCAGCTCATGTAGCTGTCCTTTCAAGTCATTCCTTTCACTAATATTCAGCAGTGCATGAGCGTAAACATTCAATAATACCCATGCACCCAGTCTAACAGGTCAAGCTGGGGTAAAACAAAAAGTCCCGTCCAGATTAGGACAGATCAGGTCCCTGTACTGGTATTCCCATTGTATGGCTGTAACACAATATTCCCCCTTCCTTCAAATGCCACGTGCAGGGAACTCTGCTCCCTGGGTCACCATGATCGTGCAGTTTGGCCCTTCCTGATCCCAAGTGAACTCCTAGGTTGATGCTACATTTTCAGTTACATCATATGGGCAAACGAAAGTATCCCTTCTCCGAGTGCACCCACAGAAATCCTGGGCTACCCAAGTAATCCTGTCCACTTGTGCCGCATACCTAGGGTGTTGGTCATAATGTGACACATGGCCCTGACTTGCTACCCCAGTGTTTTTGACTCTAAAAAGAGGATTAGGTGTCTCCCCTTCCTTTAGGACAGGATAATACAGAATCAACCCTAGCATGCCTGTGTTACTGTTCCCCAGATGGCACTCATGTTTCACTGGGTACACCTGCATGAGTCCTCTGATTTTACAGATAACAGTGGTAAGTTGATAAATGGGCAGAGCCCTGAGATGTTTCTCAGTGACCCAGGAAGGCAGCTTCCCTTCCACAATCATTTGGAGGTTTTCACCAGCCAAGAACCATACATTGTGGAAGCATCATTTTCCGTAGCTTCCACAGAGGCATTTTTATCCTTTTAGAATTTCAATCATGCGATGGGTATGCCTTTCCAATTCCCCCACCACATCTTGCAAATGAACAGTCATAATTTGATAAAAACAAAAAACTGCAGATGCTGGAAATCCAAAACAAAAATAAAAATACCTGGAAAAACTCAGCAGGTCTGACAGCATCTGCGGAGAGGAACACAGTTAACGTTTCGAGTCCGTATGACTCTTCAATAGAACTAAGGAAAAATAGAAAAGAGGTGAAATATAAGCTGGTTTAAGGGGGGGTGGTGGGACAAGTAGAGCTGGAAAGAAAGCCAGAGATAGGTGGAGATAACCAAAGATGTCACAGACTAAAGGACAAAGAAGTGTTGAAGGTGGTGATATTATCTAAGGAATGTGCTAATAGGTGACATTAAGGGTGGAAAGCAGGACAAGCAAAGTACAGATAGCCCTAGTGGGGGTGGGGTGGGGGGAAGGGATCGAAATAGGCTAAAAGGCAAAGATAAAACAATGGATGGAAATACATTTAAAAATAATGGAAATAGGTGGGAAAAGAAAAATCTATATAAATTATTGGAAAAAAGGGGGGTCGGAAAGGTGGTGGGGATGAGGAAGAGAGTTCATGATCTAAAATTGTTGAACTCAATATTCAGTCCGGAAGGCTGTAAAGTGCCTAGTCGGAAGATGAGGTGCTGTTCCTCCAGTTTGCGTTGAGCTTCACTGGAACAATGCAGCAGGCCAAGGACGGACATGTGGGCATGAGAGCAGGGTGGAGTGTTGAAATGACAAGCGACAGGGAGGTCTGGGTCATGCTTGCGGACAGACCGAAGGTGTTCTGCAAAGCGGTCACCCAGTCTGCGTTTGGTCTCTCCAATGTAGAGGAAACCGCATTGGGAGCAGTGAATGCAGTAGACTAAGTTGAGGGAAGTGCAAGTGAAATGCTGCTTCACTTGAAAGGAGTGTTTGGGCCCTTGGACGGTGAGGAGAGGGGAAGTAAAGGAGCAGGTGTTGCACCTTCTGCAGTCATAATTTGATCTTCCTCTAATTGATCCTGTTCCACATCATTCATTTCATTCAAAACCTTCCCTAACCTATCTCTAACAGTTATTACCTATTCATCTAAAGTGGCTGAATCTAAACTATTTACAAATGATGTCCCAGTGTTAAATATGGTTGCCGTGTCATTAGTCAAGCTAAGTCGTATCTGCCTGTGCAAGTGAGAATTTGTTTGATTCCCTGAATCCTCATTCGGACTAGCACGTTCATCCTCATCAATCGCAGTGCCAGTATGTTCCCAACTTGATGCAGCATTCAATTCTGCAATTCTTGTGTTTGACGTTTACACCATGGGGGTAGCCCCAAGTCCGCTAAATTACTCATTATTGGCACTACCTCGTGATGCACATCATAATACTGTACCACTCATGTGGGAATGACAACCAGATCAATCTTTAGTCCCGGTGTATGGCGAAGGCATCCTATAGCCTTTGGATTAATCTTGATCTTATTAGCAAAGAGAGTGAGCTTCCTTGTGGCCTTTAAAGTTACAATAGGAACATTTGCCCCTTTTCCTCGTGCACAGACCTGAGGAGTCCATATATCGTCCTTACTAGGGTGGTCCCATGCAACGCTGCGTGGGTACACTTCTCCCATCCCAACAATGACAAAGACACCCCTTTCACAGCTACCATTCCCATACCATCTTGTCTGAAGCCGGGACCTGCCCCAGGCCTCGCCTCCTGTACACATTTAGTCTTCCTCATCATGTTCCCTCTACCACCGAGGCCAACACCGCCTGACTTACATTTGGGACTCTGACTGAGTAGGAGAAATGTGTGGCTGACACTTGCCTCTTGTCAGCCCAAGCCTAGATATTGTCCAGGTCTTACTTCATTTGGACATGGACTGCTTCAGCATCTGAGGAGTTGCGAATGGTGCTGAACATCGGGCAATCATCAGCAAACATCCCCACTTCTGACCTTATTATGGAAGGAAGGTCATTCATGAAGCAGCTGAAGATGGTTGGGCCTAGGACACTACCCTGAGGAACTCCTACGCTGATGTCCTGCAGCTGAGATGACTGATCTCGAACAACTACAACCATCTTCCTTTGTGCTAGAAATGCCTCCAGCCAGCTGAGAGTTTTCCCCTGATTCCCATTGACTTCAGTTTTGCTAGGGCTCCTTGATCCCACACTCTGTCAAATACGGCCTTGATGTCAAGGGTAGTCACTCTCACCTCACCTCGGGAGTTCAGTTATTTTGTCCTTGTTTGAACCAAGGCTGTAATGAGGTCAGGTGTTAAGTGGCCCTGGTGGAACCCAAACTGGGTGTCAATAAGCAGCTTATTGTTAAGCAAGTGCTGCTTGGTAGCACTGTTGATGACTCCTTCCATTACTTTACTGATGATCGAGAGTAGACTGATGGGGTGGTAATTGGCTGGGTTGGATTTGTCCTGCTTTTTGTGGACAGGACATACCTGGGCAATTTTCCACATAGCTGGGTAGATGCCAGTGTTGTAGCTGTACTGGAACAGCTTGGCTAGAGGTGTGGCAAGTTCTGCAGCACAAGTCTTCAGTACTGTTGCTGGAATATTGTCAGGGCCCATAGCCTTTGCAGTATCCAGTGCCTTCAGCCATTTCTTGATATCACGAGTGAATCGAATTGGCTGAAGACTGGCATCTGTGAAGCTAGGGAGCTCCAGAGATGGATCATCCACTTGGCACTTCTGGCTGAAGATTGTAGCAAATGCTTTAGCCTTATCTTTTGCACTGCTGTGCTGGGCTCCTGCATCTCTGAGGATGGGGATATTTGTGGAGCCACCTCCTCCAGTTGTTTACTTGTCCGCCAACACTCACGACTGAATATGGCAGGACTGCAGGGCTTGGATCTGATCCGTTGGTTGTGGGACCACTTAACTCTGACTATCACTTGCTGCCTCTGCTTTTTGGCATATAGTCCTGTGTTATAGCTTCACCAGGTTGACACTTCACTTTTAGGTATGCCTGGTGCTACTCATGGCATGCCCTCCTGCACTCTTCCTTGAACCAGGGTTGATCCCTTGGCTTGATGGTAATTGTAGGGTGGGGGATATGCCAGGCCATGAGGTTACAGATTATGTTTGAATACAATTCTGCTGCTGCCGATGACCCATAGCGCCGCATGGATGCCCAGACTTGAGTTGCTAGATCTGGTCCAAATCTATACCATTTAGCACAGTGGTAGTGCCACACAACATGATGGAGGGTATCCTCAGTGTGAAGTTGGGACTTCGTCTCCACAATGACTGTGTGGTGGTCACTCCTACCGACACTGTCATGGACAGATACATCTGCGACAGGTAGGTTGGTGAGGATGATATCAAGTATGTTTTTCTCTCTTGCTGGTTCCCTCACCACCTGCCGCAGACCCAGTCCAGTAGCTATGTCCTTTAGGGTGCGCACCCGCCGAACTGAAAACCTGAATGACGCGCGGTGACGTGTCGGGACACATGCCTGATGTCACCGCATGTCATTTTACGCCTTGGCGAGCGGGCCCCGACCCTGCTCGCTGAGCTGAAGATTCTGCCCATAGAAACCCTGTGATGGTGAGGATCAGAATTATTTGCTATATAGACCGAACAAGCTTTACAGTGACTGACCAAATCACACTTCCTGGTTGCAGCCCCAATGTCCTTGGGAGCTGTGGCTTTATACCCCTTTCTGACCCCTGTCTCTCGGCATACAAGGTATTGTCTTAATTCGAGTCATCTGATTAGATTATCATCCTCACCCTGGCCATGCAAAGACAACCTGCATGTGGTCATTCCCTGCTCTCAGCAGGAGGGTGTCTCCAGATACCTGCCAGTAGTGGATGTGATTTCTATGCCTTGGTCAAAAGCTATTCACACATACCTGAGAGACCATTGTCTAGGTCAGTTTCTGTAATCAGGGTTAACATTTCTAGTCCATATGACTCTTTCATACGGAATTGAAACCTTAACTCTGTTTCTTTCTCCACAGATACTGCCAGACCTGCTGAGTTTTTCCTGCATTTTCTATTTTTATTTCAGATTTCAAGCATCCGCAGTATTTTGCTTGTACCTTAATCAGGGTGTCTGATGGTTAGCCACTGCCCCAGTGGCATGTCCTGACATATCTGTGTGCGTGTATAACCTTGTCCAGTCTTTATTTCTTCAAAAAAGTTCCATATAGGCCTCAGAGTTGATGTCTTTGGTCAAAAATCTTCTCCCTTCATCCGGTGTCCTCCTCACTCCATGTTCCTACCACCCGTTTCTGAGCTCAGGACGTTGATCCACCATACAGTTGATTACATTTTGACACAAGTAAAAGATAATACATATTAAAAAGAAACAAAGGGAGGCCTTACAGCATCACAGAAATACACAAAATAATAAAATGATTTACGGGATCTTAAGATCTTAAAGACCTATTAAGATCTTAAAATCCAAGTGCTCGTTGGCAAAATCACCTGAAAACATGTATGTTGACAACACCCAGCTCTACCTCACCATCTCAACCTCTCCACTGCCTAATTTGACACGTTTATGCTCTGACAGCCAGTGTTGAATGAGCAAATATGTCCTCCAATTAAATAGTGGGAAGCCTACCACAAATCCCTTTTCCTAACCACTGACTCCATTCCCTTCCTGACCATAGTCTCAGACTGAACCAGATTGTTCGCAACCTTGGCATCAAATTTGACCTCCCACTCCCTCCTCCATCCCGACCTTCTCATCTCCTCTCCCACCATGCGCCACTCCCCCCCACCCGCCAACAACCATTCCTTCCTTCTTCACCCCAACTCACTTTGTTGGACAACCTTGAACATGTAAGTGTACAAGTCAAGCTTCTTTCAAGCTTCTTTGAAACAACAGTCTTTATAATATGTACATGATAGCAGTACATGGCTACTGAAGGAAGCTTATCTTCTGCTTTTAATATCTTAGTATCATCTTCAAGAAATACTTGTGGAAGAAAATAATTATTTGGGATGATATCAATTAGGAGTGATTAACGAAACTGGAGGAACAGCACCTCATCTTCCGACTAGGCACTTTACAGCCTTCCGGGCTGAATATTGAATTCAACAACTTTAGATCTTAAACTCCCTCCCCCCATCCCCACCCCGTTTCTTCCCCCTCCCTTTTGTTTTTTTCAATAATTTATATAGATTTTTCTTGTCCCACCTATTTCCATTATTTTTAAATCTACAACTAATACCTTGTCAATCTTTCCACCCCACCCCCACTAGAGCTGTACCTTGAGTGTCCTGCCATCCATTCTTAATTAGCACATTCTCTTAGATAATATCACCACCTTCAACACCTCTTTGATCTTTTTGTCTGTGACATCTTTTGATTCTCTGCTCCTATCACTGCTTGCTTGTCCCTACAACCACCTCACCCTCAACTTCTCTCCCCCCACCCCACCCCCCACCTTAAACCAGCTTATATTTCACCCCTCTCCTAACTACACTCAGTTCTGTTGAAGGGTCATTGGACTCAAAACGTCAACTCTTTTCTTCTCCACCGATGCTGCCAGACCTGCTGAGTTTTTCCAGGTAATTCTGTTTTTGTTTTTGTAAAGAATATCATTGGTGGCTAGTGTAATAAACAAGGCACAAGGGTCCATTAACCATAGTATAGAGGAATATTTAGGCATAGAAGACATTAATAAAACTGCTCCTCAAAGGATTCAAGAAAAGTTAGGTCAGGAGATCTTGTTTGAGGGATGTGTCTTTTGAAGTGAATTTCCATGACTGTTTATGTGAACAGTCTTTTTCAAGAATTTGAGAACAGGTGTCAATGTATCAGTAATCACATTGCATAGCAATTATCTTGTTAAAGACAATTAAACTAAACTAGCTAAAACAGGTGATGGGCATTGATTCTTCCATATAAATAGATACAGGTGGAACACTCTGGGCAGAATTTTCTGCTCATCGGGTGGGCGCCCGAACGAGCGTAAAATGACGCACGATGACGTCGGGCGAGCGTCCCGATGTCATTGCGCACTCGCACGATATTTCAGTCAACGAGTGAGTGCAGAAGTTGGCAGTGTGCCCGCTGACAATTAACAGGCTTACTAAGGCCATTAAAAATCTAATTGAAATAAATTTTTTGCTGCCTGTCCAACCTTACGGTTGGTGGGCAGGTGAAAAGGTCAAGCGGCTTTTTCAGTTTTTGCGAAACCTCATCCACAAGCAGGATGAGGTTTCGATCCGTCATTAAAAAAAAATGTAA
Source organism: Cetorhinus maximus (assembly GCF_964194155.1). NCBI lineage: Eukaryota > Metazoa > Chordata > Chondrichthyes > Lamniformes > Cetorhinidae > Cetorhinus > Cetorhinus maximus. The sequence goes on from NC_135885.1 coordinate 110,133,010, forward strand.
AATTTTCATACTGATTTCTAACATGAGGGGACATGTTTTATTATCATTTTAAAATTCTTTTTAAAATTTTTTTTATATCTTCAGCTCCCTAAGGCAGCCCTGTGCCTCAGGGAGCTGTTTCTGCGTGCACTTGCGTGCATGTGCGAAGTTCCCTGCTCACTGTCCTACCCCACCACACAGGCAGCACTGAGCACTGCAGCATGCGTTTCTTGCTGGACAGGCCTTAATTGGCCAGCGTGAAAACACGGCCGCTGCCCGATCGCGGGTGGCAGTCGGCTTCCCGACCGCTCTCGCTTGCCCCCGCCAAGCCCGCCCGACGAGGGCAGAATCCTGGCCTCTGTGTGGATGCTACTAGGAAGTCTGTGGTACTAAGGAGCTGTACAGAGAATAAACCAGCTTGAAGTGAAAAATACAGCCTTGGATTCATTCTTCCACCACAAGCATTTATTGTGAGTCACATGGTAGCAGAGGATGAACGTTAAGCTTTGGTGATTGATTGTTGTATATGACGCTTTTTGCCTCAATCCTCTGAGGGAAAAGAAGTGTGCTGTTGCTGGCAATTTAAGTTACGGAATGGCAGAAGGATGGTGCAAAATCACAAGTTTTGACTATCCACCAATTTTTTCTGACTCTGAACCTTATCAGCAATGGAAGGCTGAAGTTGGGATGTGGACCCTGGTTACTTTCACACCCCGAAAAAAGCAAGGTATGGCATTGACATTATCATTACCAGCCAAAAGTAGGATAAGGAGTATTTTCAGAATGGAAAGTGGATGATTTGGAACATGAAGAGGGACTGAACCTTCTGTTACAATTTTTGGAAAAGTTTTACAAAAGGGATGAGTTATTGGAAGTGTATGAAGCTTGGACGATCTTTGATAGGTTTAGGAAATCAGATGATCAGTCCATGGGAGAATATATCATGGATTTTAATAAATGGTACAGGAGACTACAGACATTTGAACTTGAAATTCCGGAATCGGTATTGGTGTTTAAATTACTGCACTGTGCTTGCATTTCCCACATTGATAGTCTTTTAGTACTAACAGGTTCAATTTTGAGAAAAACAATCTCTCCTAGATCAAATGGTTGCTGCCCTAAAAAATTTCTGGAGAAACAGTTGTCCCCAGCCACTTTCTTAGCAAATACGAACAACTATGCTGTGAAGCAAGGGATGGAGGATTCTATGATAAAAGCAAAAAACTGCGGATGCTGGAAATCCAAACAAAAACAAAAATACCTGGAAAAACTCAGCAGATCTGACAGCATCTGCGGATAGGAACACAGTTAACGTTTCGAGTCCGAATGACCCTTCAACAGAACAAAGTAAAAATAGAAGAGAGGTGAAATATAAGCTGGTTTAAGGGGAGGGTGGGACAAGAAGAGCTGGATAGAGGGCCAGTGATAGGTGGAGATAACCAAAAGATGTCACAGACAAAAGGACAAACAGTTGTTGAAGGTGGTGATATTATCTAAGGAATGTGCTAATAGGTGACATTAAGGGTGGAAAGCAGGACGAGCAAGGTACAGATAGCCCTAGTGAGGGTGGGGTGGGGGGAAGGGATCGAAATAGGCTAAAAGGCAAAGATAAAACAATGGAGGAACAGCACCTCATCTTCCGACTAAGCACTTTACAGCCTTCCGGACTGAATATTGAGTTCAACAATTTTAGATCATGAACTCTCTCCTCCATCCCCACCCCCTTTCCGATTTTCCCCCTTTTTGTTTTTTTCCAATAATTTATATAGATGTTTCTTTTCCCACCTACTTCCATTATTTTTAAGTGTACTTCCATCCATTGTTTTATCTCTACCTTTTAGCCTATTTCGATCCCTTCCCACCACCCCTCCTCCACTAGGGCTATCTGTACCTTGCTGATCCTACTTTCTACCCTTAATTAGCACATTCCTTTAGATAATATCACCGCCTTCAACACCTCTTTGACCTTTTGTCTGTGACATCTTTTGGCTATCTCCACCTATCACTGGCTCTCTTTCCAGCTCTTCCTGTCTCACCTCCCCCTTAAACCAGCTTATATTTCACCTCTCTACTATTTTTAATTTGTTCTGTTGAAGGGTCATTCGGACTCGAAACGTTAACTGTGCTCCTTTCCGCAGATGCTGCCAGACCTGCTGAGTTTTTCCAGGTATTTTTGTTTTTGTTATGGAGGATTCTATGGTGCCCAAATTTCAAGGATGACCAAATATTAGAGAAAGATTCCAATACAAAGACGGGTTAATGACAGGGGGTCTGAAAACCATTGTAACCCTAGCCAATTTGAGAGTCGGGACAAAAAGCCTGTCTGGGATGGTAACCGTGGGCATTTAAACTCAAAATAATGCCTTGGGAAAGGTTAATCGATGTTTTCAGTGTGATTCCCAGTATCATTATGCAATGAACTGCCCATTGTGAAAGAATCGCGTTTTTGAAGTGACCCACAAGATGGATTCTTCTGAGACTGAAAATGATGATGGTGACTGCTATAATGGAATTGTATTGGTCACTGAGAGTTTGAATCCAGTGCTGAGTATCTTGATGGTCAATTCCTTCAACTGTGCAGTTCTGGACAGTGGTTGCACTTGTGGTATGGACTGGCTTAACTGCGATCTGACTCTCTTGTTGAGAAAGACCGGCGGAAGGTCAAGGAGTATGAAAGCTCTACCTGGGTTAGGTTTGGAGATGATAACACATTAGCATCCTTCAAATTGGTGGTCCTCCCTTGTACGATAGCAGGGAGCAGTCTGTTTATCAGTACTTACATGGTTTCTAGTGAGATATCGCTATTGTTAAGTCAATCTGTGGGGAATATGCTGGGAATATGACTTTGGTGGACAAAAAGAGGATAATTTGGAAGTTACATAGACAGTTTGCACATTCGGTGCCACAGAAACTGAAGACTACTTCAAGATGCGGAGTGGTTGATAAAGGATGCAATGCCCTTATTGAGCAAATCACTGCTTAGTGTGAAATTTGTCTTAAATATTGTAAGACACCATCACATCTTGTTGTGAGCTTGCCACTAGCCAGGGAGTTTAACGACGCCATGATAATGGACTTAAAGGTTTGGGACAAGGATAGGGATTTTTTTTTAGTACACCGCATAGATATGGCAACCAGATTTAGTCTATCCACTGTAGTACATCGTAAAGACAAAAGGACCATTGCTGATAAGGTCATGGAGAAACGGGTAGGAACAGGATTAGGAACACCAACAAGTTCCTGACAGATAATGGTGGGGAATTGGCCAATGAGGAATTTTGAGATGTGCGACAATTTGAACATCATAGTTCTGCACACTGCAGCTGAGAGCCTGTTTAGTAATGGTGTTTGCAGAAGAAACCATGTGGTAATAGATGACATGTTACATAAAATATTGGCTGATCAACCAGATTGCAAACAGCATTAGCATGGGTGGTGCACGCAAAGAACTCTTTTCAAATGGTTGGGGGGTACAGTCCATACCAGTTGGTGTACGGAAGAAATCCAAAGTTGCCTTCGGTGTTGTCAGATGCTCCCCCTGCTCTAGAAGGGACTAGCATTAGCTCCACCTTTTCTGCTCATCTGAACACTTTGCATGCGGGCAGAAAAGCTTTAATTAAAGCTGAGGTTTTGGAGAAAATTTGGCGAGCCCTACATCACCGCATAAGACCAATGGGAATATAGTTTAGGCAAGGAGACATGGTACATTATAAAAGGGAAGGCCGGAAAGAGTGGAAAGGACCTGGCAAGGTTATGGGGAGTGATGGAAAACTAGTAATTGTGCAACACGGCAATCAAACTGTTAGGGTACATTCTTCACAGTTAATTGGTACTGACTATACCTTTACAGGTTCTGAACAGGACATAGAAAGTGAGGAGGCACCATTCGCTTTACATATACACACACATTGAGCAGTTATGAGGAGCAGACTACGGCAGATACAGGGTCGACTGATGATGAACAAAGTAATACTGAGGTACAAGATAATGCTATTTGTCCAAAAGGGCAACTACCCAAAGTAGGAACAAAGGTAACATACATGCCAGAAGGGACCAGTGTGTGGAGGGATGCCAGTATCATAGGAAGAGCAGGAAAGGCCATTGGTAAATACAAGCATTTGCTAAATGTGCAGGATGAAGGACAAGAGACAAGACCTATCGATTGGCAAACCGAGGTAAAGATGTGGAAACCCAGAAAGTGCAGTATGAGTCCTGTCAGTGGACTAGAAAGTGGCTGTCCAAAAAATTCGGACTGCAAACGGGGTTCTGCTCGCATGGGAGAAGGATCATATTGTAGTAGTCCAGAAAGAGAGGAATATGAGTAGAGGCCGTAACTTAACAAGAATGAGGATTAGAGAGCAAGCTAGGAATGTCAGTAGAAGTAGAAGTCCTTATGACCGAGAGATTTTAGTAACTGCTAATAAATTGGAAAATAGGCTGATAAAGGAAGCCAAATGGAAAGAGTTGGAAAGTTGGAAGAAATTTGGTGTATATACTGAATTACCTGACAGGGGACAGCCAGCCTTATCACACAGGTATGACACAGGACCTGTATAGAAAAGGTACTCCCACATGGTACGTATAAGGCTAAAATGAGATTAGTAGCCTGAGGCTTTGAAGAGAGACCCGGGGATCAAAATGTCAGAATGGACTCACCTACCGTGGGGAAAGTGAGTTTGAAGATTTTTTCGCTATTTTAGCATCCTGTTCCTGGGAGTGCAAATCGATTGACATAAAGGCTGCGTTTTTAAAGGGGGAAAAGTTTCAAATGTAAATTTTTTTTTTGAAACCACCAAAGAAGCCGGTGACGTCGAAGGAAAGCTGTGGAAATTGAGCAAGTGTGTTTATAAATTGAATGATGCGTCAAGAGTATGGTATTTTTCCATGAGGTCTGTCCTGTTGAAAACAGGTTGCATTCAGTTAAAGGCAGAACCCGCGATGTTCTACTGGTACCATAAGGAAAAACTAGCAGGAACCTTTGTCATGCATGTTGATGATTTCCTGTGGGGAGGCTCTGTAGAATTTGAGAAATGGGTAATCGAGAAGATAAAGAAGGAATTCAGGTCGGAAATCAGGCTTCAGGGGCTTTTAAATACCGAGTAAGTCAGGAGCGATTGAATCAACAATCTTATCTAGAAAATGTTGATCATATCCCAATAAGTCGGGTTAGAATCTCACACAAAGAGGATCCTATTACCAAGAAGATACAGAACAGTTGAGAAGTTTGATTGGGCAGTTGAACTGGTGGTGCACTCAGACTAGACCTAATGCTAGTTATGACGTATTGGAGCTGAGCACTATGATAAAAAATGCTATAATGAAACATGCTACAGTTGAGGAAGTTCTGACAGCAAATAAAACATTAAAAAATTAAATTCAGAAAGATGCACACTCAAGTTTCCAGCCTTGGGTGGAGCAGAAGATATGAGGTTGGTCATTTTTAGAGATGCTTCACATGCTAATCTTCCAGATAGGTATTCTAGCACAGCAGGATTGATCATATTTTTGTTGGAAAGAATGATAAATGTTACCTGTTGGCTTGGGAGGCCAAGAAAATTAAAAGGGTAGTGAAAAGCACCTTAGCAGCTGAAACACTGGCATTAGTAGAAGCAACAGATAGGGGGTTTACTTATCCAATATACTGACAAATATATAAGGGGCAATGTGAGAAAAGTTTGCCCATAGGTAGTTAAGCTGACAACCAGTCTCTTTGGGATAATGTTCATTCGGTGAAAAGTGTAGCTGAGAAGAGGCTAAGACTAGACCTGGCCAGCATAAAATAAATGTTAGGGAGAAGAGCGAGAGAAGGTACAATGGGTTAACGCAAGTTATCAACTATTAGACTCTTTTACAAAAAGAAATGCCTGCTCTGAGAAATTACTAAATGTTTTGGAAGAGGGGCATCTTATGTTATGATGATGAAATGAAAAAGAACTTTTTTTTGCTTTGTAAATGTTTATATATATATATATATATTTAGTAAAGGAAATATGGGATCTATAAATGTGAAAATGCGTGACTTTCCTTCTGTTTGTTTCGAAAAGAATGTTAATTTTTCAAAGCTTTAGTTAAAGGAAAGGAGGGCCATCTGTCAATGTATCAGTAATCACATTGCATGGCAATTATCTTGTTAAAGACAATTGCTAGTTAAAACACGTGATGGGCATTGATTCTCCCATCTAAACAGTACAAATAGATAGAGCTGGAACACTGTGTGGAAGCTACTAGGAAGTCTGTAGCACTGAGGAGCTGTATAGAGAATAAACCAGCTTGAAATGAAAAAAACAGATTTGGATTCATTCTTCCACCACAAGCATTTATTGTGACAACGGGTACATCATGAAGTCTTATCTGTGATATGTACCTTTGATATAGATAGACTAAAATGTACAAATGAGCATGTTTTCAAAAGTAATTTGGAGGACACAAAAGATAAAGAAACTGACCACCCATGCTGTACAATAAAATCTGCTCTATCTACTCCACCGTCAGGTGCCTTGTGCTCACTCAAAGCAAACCATTGTGAACCATAGAATAGAAGGAAGGAGATTGACTGACTAACAGCCTCCTTCTCTTTCCACCACGACCTTCTCCTTCCCACACGCTCCTCCTTCCTGCCAGCCCCCGCTGCACACACTTCACTCCCCTCTCTGCCTATCCCTCTGTGTAACTGCTATGTTGTTCTTTGAACAGGCACCTATATCCTGATTTAAAAGACCAGCTGAAGGAGTTAAGAAAGCATCTTATTGAAAGCACTAATGACATGGCGCCATTGAAAGTGTGGGAGCTTCAAGGTATTCTTTACAATTTCTGTCAGTGTTTTTTTCAGTTGGACATTTATGAATTACAGCTATATGAAAAGTGCTGATATATGACATATTTTGTTACATAAACAAAGTAAAAGCCATTTTTTAAAATCAAGTACATTTCACAAATGTAGTGTTGCAATCTATGATTCAATACTTTGCTACCAGGATGTAAATTATGATACAATAATCATTTTGGTGACTGCCTTTTGAAAATACAAAGGCTTCATTTCATAATTGTCTAATAGGCTGACGAGATCTCCAAATTAAGGTAATGTATATTGATCCTTTTAGACCTCTGCATATTTCAGTTAATTTTTGATGGAATAATTAAAAGAGAATTAGCTTACTATGAAAAGGCTCCTTAAACTTATGAAGCAGATTAATAGAATATTATTTTGTGTATCTTTCAGCTTGCAGTCTTTCACAAAATTGAATTTTAAGTCAAATTGTACATCACTAAAGGATTTTGTCTCTTTATCCAGAAAGATGAAGCAGTGCAATCTCTTCTAAGTTATTTTGTTACTGGGTGTTACTGAAATTCTCAAAGGGTTAATGCTCCTATGAAATCCATGTAACACTGGATTAGTTACCTAGGTATTATCACTATCATTTGCAGTCCAGTGATGCAGCATATTGCTGTTTCAACATATTGCATTATGGAACAAAAACAAAAAATGCTGGAAATACTCAGCCCTTGCGGTATCTGTGGAGAGAGAAACAGAGGTAACGTTTAAGGTCAATGACCAATCATCAGAACTGGAATAAACTAGAAATGAGATAGATATGCCAACTTCAATGGGATAAGAATGAATTTGGGCCAGATAACAGTTGGCAGGAAAAACGATGACTGAACAATGGGCCTCCTTTAAATAAGAGAGGGCTCAGGCACAGTCAAGGTATATTCCCACAAAGGGGAAAGGTAGGCCAAACAAATCCAGAGCTTCCTGCATGATGGAAGAGATAGAGGTTAATATGAAGAAGAAAAAGTGTGCTTATGACAGAGTTAAGTGGATACCGAGAAAGCATAAAGTGAAGGTTTCCAAGGGGAAATGAGAAAGCAATTAAAAGAAGCTAAGGAAAAGAATGAAAAGAGACTGGCAGCTAACATAAAAGGGAATCCCAAAGTCTTCTGTAGGCATAAAAATAGTAAAGGGTGGTAGAAGGAAGAATGGAGCTGATTCGGGACCAAAGAAGGGATTTACACATGGCAAAAGGGTTGATGAGGGCAATGCTGTTGATGTGGTGTACATGGATTTCCAGAAGGCATTTGATACAGTGCTGCACAACAGACTAGTGAGCAATGTTATAGCTCATGGAATAAAAGGGACAGTAGCAACATGGATAAGAATTTGGCTGGGTGACAAGAAACAGAGTAGTGGTTATTAGATGTTTTTCTGACTGAAGGAGGGTTAGTAGTGGAGTTCCACGAGGGTCAGTGTTGGGACTCTTGATTTTCCTGATATTAATGACCTAGACCTTGATGTACAGGGCACAATTTCAAAATTTGCGGATGATACAAAATTTGGAAGTATTGTGAATGGTGGTGAGGATAGTGTAGAACTTCAGAAAGGACATAGACAGGTTGGTGGAATGGGCAGACAAGTAGCAGATGAAATTCAATGCGGAAAAGTATGAAGGGATTCACTTTGTTCGGAAAAACATGGAGAGACAATGTAAAATAAGTGTACAACTCTAAAGGGGGTGTAGGAGCAGAGGGATCTGGATGTTTATGTGCATAAGTCATTGAAGGTGGCAGAAGAGTTTGAGAGCGTGGTTAATAAAGCATACAGTATCCTCAGCTTCATTAATAGGGGCATAAGGTACAAGAGCAAGAAGGTTATATTAAACTTGTATAGAATGCTGGTTCGGCCTCGACTAACTGGAGTATTGCGCCCAGTTCTGGGCAGCACACTTTAGGAAAGATGTGAAGGCATTGGAGAGAGTTCAGAAAATATTCACGAGAATGGCTCCAGGATGAGGAACTTCAGTTATGTAGATAGATCGGAGAAGTTCAGGTGGTTTTCCTCAGAGAAGTGAAGGTTGAGTGGAGATTCGATAGTGGTATTCAAAATCATGAGGGGTCTGGATAGAGTAGATAGGAAGCATATTCGTGGAAGAATCAAGAACAAGAGGGCAGAGAATTAAGGTAATTGGCAAACGAAGCAATGGAGACATGAGGAGAAAGTGAGACAGTGAGTGGTTAAGCTCTGAAATGCACTGCCTGAACGTGTGGTGGAAGCACGTTCAAACCAGGCATTCAAGAGGGAATTGGAATATTACCTGAAAAGGAAGAATGTGCAGGAATATTGGGACCAGTCAGTGGAATGGCACTACGGGCAGAATTTCACAGTTGGCGTGCGGGGGTGGGCTCGACACGAATGTACGTAAAATGACGCGCGATGGCGTTGGGCGTGCGTCCCGATGTCGCTGCGTGCCATCGCACTATTTCGGAAGGCGGGCATGCTATGAGTTCGGAGGAGCGCCTGCCATTAATTAACGGGCCAGTTAAGGCCCTTGAGGCAGCAATTGACATCAATTTTGCGCAGCCCGTGCTATTTTAAGGGCGTCACACAGGCGCAACGGGCAGGCAGATAGGCCATGTTTTTAAAAACCTCATCCACGAGCAGGATGAGAGGGGTGAGTGGGCTCGCTAATGTGAGCTGTTAGAACTTTGGTTTTTTACTTACTGCTACTTGCTTGTGTGAACAGGACAACTTCATTTCACTTCAGAGCTGCTTTGACAGAAATAACAGGCTTCAGTTGGAGGAGTCATAACACCTGGGACCTTCCAGGTATCAGACAGCCTTCTCTTACCCTGGGAATGGGGACTGTGGTCCCCACTGGAGGCACCTCCTCTGAGGAGGAAGAGAGGGCCAGAGGGGGGAGGAGGCCAGGAGTCCACATTCAGCCTCCAGTGGAGCCACCTATGAGAGGACAGGCACAGGCACAAGGAGCACAGAGCTAACAGCAAGTCTAAGGTGGAAGGGGCCGCAGAAGATGCCACTATCCTGCTGCCAAGCGGCGATGTAGCTTCCTCAATACATCTGAGGTGCAATGCCGAAGGAGGCTCCGTCTCTCAAGGGAGACAGTGACCTCCATCTGTCAGATGATCGGCCCTGAGATCAGCTCCAACTGTGGACACCCCATGCCAGTGGTGCTGAAGGTCACAGTGGCCCTCAACTTCTATGCCTCCAGTTCTTTCCAGGGGTCAGTGGGTGATCTTTGTGGAGTCTCCCAATCAGCTGTCCACAGTTGTGTCAAGCTAGTGACAGGCGCTCTGTTCAGGCGCGCATTGACTTTCATACACTACCGCATGGACGAGGTCAGGCAGGCAGAGCAAGCCAGAGGCTTTGCTGCGATTGCTGGCTTCCCCCGCATTCAGGCTGCAATCGACTGACTGCACATGTGGCCATCAAGGCACCAGCGGGTGAGCCAGGAGCCTTCGCCAACAGGGAGGGATTCCGCTCCATGAACGTGCAGATAGTGTGTGACCATAGGATGCAGATTCTGTAAGTCTGTGCAAGGTACCCAGGCAGCTGCCATGACGCTTACATCCTGAGACACTCCCAGGTGCCGAGGCTATTCAGTGCTCCGGCCAGGCTGGATGGATGGCTGCTGGGTGACCTGGGCTATCCCCTCAGAAGGTGGCTCATGACGCCTCTCCGCCATCCAAGAACAGAAGCTGAGCAGCGGTACAATAGGACCCACGCCTCCACAAGGGTGGTGGTAGAGAGAACCATCGGTCTTCTCAAGATGCGCTTCCGATGCCTGGACCATTCAGGGGCACATTGCAATTCCCCCAGATCATGTGTCACTGTTAGTGGTTGCATGCTGCGCCCTCCACAATCTGGCGCTGGAAAGGGGGGACACAGTGGAGGAAGAAGATGTTGACGCAGCTGCTCTGGCAGCAGACCATGAGTCCAGTGGTGTAACAACTCTATGATTCTGTAATTCTTTTTAAAACAAGTATAGATTAGGGAAAGCACTAAAGGGACCTGTGATAGGATGGAAGACAGCAGAGATTAAATGTCAAAAAGGATAATGGTGCAAGACAAAAGTCACATAGCGCAAATAAGGAAACAAAAAATGTGTCTGGTGGACATTAAATGGAAAGGCAAAATCATTAGCCATCTAAAAACAAAACCAAAGTACAAAGCAAAATGGACGCAGAGGTTATGATATGAAATTTTTGAGCTCAATATTGAGTCCAGAAGGCTGTTAAGTGCCCAATCGAAAGATGAGTTGCTGTTCCTCAAGCTTATGTTGAACTTGAACGATGTGGAAATCCAAGGAGAGAGAAGTCAAAGTGGGGGTGGACAGAAAATTTAAAAATTAGCTTAAGGACAGAAAACAGTGAGTCATAATAAATGGTTGTCTTTCAGACTGGAGCATGGTAGACAGTGATGTTTCCTAAAGACCATTGCAAGGACCACTGCTTTTATTGATGGTTAACAGTGAGGTTCAGTGTTTTGGGCTACAGGAAGATATAGACGGGATGGTCAAATGGGCAGATAAGTGGCAGATGGAATTTAACCCTGAAAAATGTGAGATGATACACTTTAGAAGGAGTAATTTGACAAGGAAGTACTTAATGAACGGCATGACACTAGGAAATTCTAAGGAACAAAGGGACCTTGGTGTGTGTGTCCATAGATCTCTGAAGGCAGAGGGGCATGTTAGTGGGGTGGTGAAAAATGCAAATGGGACACTTGCTTTTATCAATGGAGGCATAGATTACAAAAGTAGGGAGGTCATGTTGGAGTTGTATAGAACCTTGGTGAGGCCACAGCTGGAGTACTGTGTGCAGTTCTGGTCGCCATATAGGAAGGATGTGATTGCACTGGAGGGGGTGCAGAGGAGATTCACCAGGATGTTGCCTGAGATGAAACATTTAAGTTATGAAGAGAGGTTGGATAGACTTGGGCTGTTTTCGTTGGAGCAGAGAAGACTGAGGGGCGACCTGATCGAGATATACAAGATTATGAGGGGCATGGACAGGGTGGATAGGGAGCAGCTGTTCCCCTTAGTTGAAGGGTCAGTCACAAGGGGGCATAAGTTCAAGGTGAGGGGCAGGAGTTTTAGAGGGGATGTGAGAAAAAACCTTTTTACCCAGAGGGTGGTGACGGTCTGGAATGCACTGCCTGGGAGGGTGGTGGAGGTGGGTTGCCTTACATCCTTTAAGAAGTACCGGGATGAGCTTGGCACGTCATAACATTCAAGGCTATGGGCCAAGTGCTGGTAAATGGAAGTAGGTATGTAAGAGTTAACGGGATTCGAGCAGCGCCATGGCCAACAAAGCAAATCCCCGCGTCTACATGGACATCGCCTCCCGAGGCAACACCCTGGGCCGCATCGTCATGGAGCTCAGGGCTGATGTGGTCCCCAAAACAGCAGAAAATTTCCGTGCGTTGTGCACTGGCGAGAAGGGATTTGGTTACAAGGGCTCGATATTCCACAGAATCATTCCCGGCTTCATGTGCCAGGGTGGTGATTTCACAAAGAACAACGGCAGTGGTGGGAAGTCCATCTACGGTGAAAAGTTTGCTGATGAGAATTTCAAACTGCAGCATCAGGGGCTTGGTACCCTGTCTATGGCCAATGCTGGACCAAATACAAATGGATCCCAGTTCTTTATATGCACTGCAGATACTCCATGGTTGAACGGAAAGCATGTTGTATTTGGTAAAGTTATAGAGGGTGTCGAGGTCGTAAAGAAGATGGAGAACTTGGTAGTGGCAAAATCATTAGTACTGTCAGCATCATTAACTGTGGACAGATGTGAATGGAATTATGATTAAATAAAACTTGATCACTTGCGATTACAAAAAAAAATGGAAGTAGGTATGTAAGTCAGGTGTTTCTCACGTGTCGGTGCAGACTTGATAGGCCGAAGGGCCTCTTCTGCACTGTGATTCTGTGTCATGAATTTCAATGTTCCATTTCTATGTATTATAAATGCAAGCAGGATTGTTCTTATAACACAAATGTATTTTTGAATAAGACTGCCAGATGGGTTGAAATTGTACAAATGTAAACAACATCTACAGTCTTCTTACCCAGTTTTTGTTTTCAGATCTAAGTTTCCAAGCAGCTACTCGCATTGTCTCCACTCCTGTTTATGATGCTTTGAAGTTAATGCAAGACCTTAGTCAGAATTTCCCAACAAAAGCCAGGTATGGAAATGAGTATTATTTATACATTTCAGCCTAAAAGTATGATGTGTTAATGCTTTTAAAAAGAGAAAAGCCTTTTGGAATATATGTTCATCCACAGTGCTGCATAACCAATCAATAATGACATTTCTGTCAATCGAAACTTTTAATATTAGTATCTTGTTTCTAGCACAAATAGAACACAGTGTGAAAACAGATGGTAGCTAAACCTGGTCAGTTAGTTGCATTTCAGCAATCAATCCTAGGAAAATAATTAACAATTTGAAGGATCATAGCAGAATTCTTGTAGCAAGTTAAGCACAGTTGAAATGCTTCTTATTTAGAGAATGTTGTCAGTATTCTGGCAGCCTGTCAGAGTAGGATTTCAGCAATTAGTAAGTAGAAATATTACTTGGGAGTACTTGTCAGAATAATATGCGTTTTGAATAAGAATTGCCCTGTTCAAATCTTACAGTGAACGTGGTTATTTTCTAGAATTCTCTTGTTATTTTGATTTTAACTTCCTTGTATACATATCGTGACTACTGGACCCTGAAGTTGAATTGTTATTGAAGCCTGCATGAAGTGTCAGTTATGCTTAGGCTGTAATTCTAAGTGATGGTTTACTATGATTAATGAGTAGCTACCATATATAGTGGAAGAAATAGTAGAATGGAATCTTCCAGATCTTATACTTCAGACGTTGATAGAATAAAACCATTGAAGGATAACATTACTGCAGAAAAGGATAACAACATTAGAAGACTCTTTTTCCCTCCCCTTTAGTTGTTTCACTTAAGGTTGTTTTAAAAACTGAGCATATTCTCAACCAGTATTTAATTCTAAGATAATTGCTAGCTCCAGGCTGACACCTAACAATCTCTAGATGGTGTGCTAGAGCATGGCACTGACATTAATTGAGTGTTTTTCCAGCATTTCTTTGAGGCTGCAGAGAAGGTCTCAGAAATCATTCCTGTAGCAGTGTTTTTAAGTTACTTTGGAATAATTAGTGGGGAAAGACGGGGAAGAATATTTTAAATTGGAAACATTTTTCTTCATTTTAAAGTGTGGTGTTTTATATAATGAAACATATCTTTTCATGTACAGTACTGAGTAAGGAAGGGCTAAGCAACAGCTGCCAGAAATATTTTAACCTTTGACAGACAACAAGATTTTACAATTTGAATCAATGTTACGTTTGCACCAGGAATAATTGTTTTTCATTTAAATAAGCTATTACATTTTGTTAGTTTCAGCAACAACAACCCTGATCTCTGACCCCATTTCTCAGTCATAACATTGCACAGGAATGGATGTAATAGGCAAAATCCTGGGGCTGAAGAAGCAGCAATTTGAAATGTGTCACTTTGGCTGGAATTTTTGCTGAAACTAAAGGGGCAAGATTAGAAAAAGACTTATTCAGGTTTCACGTTATGGATGGCTAATTTATACAATATTAAATATTGATGCATTAAATATGTAATGTTTTCTTAGTACAGTTTATTTAGTGTGTGTACACATTTGGCACTGCCTCAAGGAGTGCTATTGAAGCTTACTGCTGCTCACTGCTTTCTGCGCAATCTATGCAATGTTGAAGCAGGAGAGGGGTGCATGCAGATGTGTCTACTGTGTATGTTGAAAGGCTTTGAATTGGTGTTATCCTGACGTCACATAGTTAGCTGGCTGATGTGACGAAGGGATTGCAAATTTGGATTATACAAGTCCAGTGTACGTATTTGTCTTCATTCTTCAAAGATCCAGTGAGGCTGCAAGATGGGCTTTGCACTTGGATTCTTTAAAGGGCCAAACACTCAAGATGATGGTAACTTTTTACACCATTTTCTATTGCAAAGTGGCTTGAAATATTTTGTGTTGATCTGCTGTATTTTCTGTAGAGTTTCTGCATTGTCACAGGGAGAAATAGGTGCCTGTCCATACAAAGGCTGCAAACAGATATGAGAGCAACATTGGTGGTACCTCTGGGCCTGAAGGATGACAGGGAGATGGAGCAGAGGCTAAAGAGAAGGCAAACTCTGCGATCAAACCCGCTGACAAGGGTGGTGTTGTTGTTGTCTGGCGCACTGACCTCTACCTCGCGGAGGCTGAGCGTCAACTCGCAGACACTTCCTCCTACCTCTCCCTGGACCATGACCCCACCACAGAACATCAAGCCATTGTTTCCAGGACTGTCACTGACCTCATCTCCTCTGGAGATCTTCCTCCCACAGCTTCCAACCTGATAGTCGCCCAACCTCGGACGGCCCGCTTCTACCTCCTACTCAAAATCCACAAACAGAACTGTCCTGGCAGACCGATCGTGTCAGCCTGTTCCTGCCCCACGGAACTCATTTCTCGTTATCTTGACTCCCTTCTCTCTCCCCTTGTCCAGTCCCTTCCCACCTACATCCGTGATTCCTCTGACACCTTACACCACATCAACAATTTCCAGTTCCCTGGCCCCAACCGCTTCCTCTTCACCATGGATGGCCAATCCCTCTACACCTCCATCCCCCACCAGGATGGTCTGAGGGCCCTTAGCTTCTTCCTTGAACAGAGGCCCGAACAATCCCCATCCACCACTACTCTCCTCCGTCTGGCTGAACTTGTTCTCACACTGAACAATTTCTCCTTTAACTCCTCTCACTTCCTCCAAATAAAAGGTGTGGCTATGGGTACCCGCATGGGCCCCAGCTATGCCTGTCTCTTTATGGGGTATGTGGAACATTCCTTGTTCCAGTCCTACTCCGGCCCCCTCCCACAACTCTTTCTCCAGTACATCGATGATTACTTCGGTGCTGCTTCATGCTCTCGTCGGGACCTGGAAAAATTTATTAATTTTGCTTCCAATCTCCACCCCTCCATCATTTTCACATGGTCCATCCCTGACACTTCTCTTCCCTTCCTTGACCTCTCTGTCTCAATTTCTGATGATAGACTGTCCACCAATATCCATTACAAGCCTACCGACTCCCACAGCTACCTCGACTACAGCTCCTCACACCCCGCTTCCTGTAAGGACTCCATCCCATTCTCTCAGTTCCTTCGCCTCCATCGCATCTGTTCTGATGATGCTACCTTCAAAAACAGCTCCTCTGACATGTCCTCCTTTTTCCTTAACCGAGGTTTTCCACCCACGGTCGTTGACAGGGCCCTCAACTGTGTCCGGCCCATATCCCGCGCATCCGCCCTCACGCCTTCTCCTCCCTCCCAGAAACATGATAGGGTCCCCCTTGTCCTTACTTATCACCCCACCAGCCTCCGCATTCAAAGGATCAACCTCCGCCATTTCCGCCAACTCCAGCATGATGCCACCACCAAACCCATCTTCCCTTCACCCCCCCCGGCGGCATTCCGTAGGGATCGTTCCCTCCGGGACACCCTGGTCCACTCCTCCATCACCCCCTATTCCTCAACCCCCACCTATGGCACCTCCCCTTGCCCACGCTGAAGATGCAACACCTGCCCCTTCACTTCCTCTCTCCTCACCGTCCAAGGGCCCAAACACTCCTTTCAAGTGAAGCAGCATTTCACTTGCATTTCCCCTAACTTAGTCTACTGCATTCGTTGCTCCCAATGCGGTCTCCTCTACATTGGAGAGACCAAACGCAAACTGGGCGACTGCTTTGCAGAACACCTGCGGTCTGTCCGCAAGAAAGACCCAAACCTCCCTGTCGCTTGCCATTTTAACACTCCACCCTGCTCGCTTGCCCACATGTCTGTCCTTGGCTTGCTGCATTGTTCCAGTGAAGCCCAACGCAAACTGGAGGAACAGCACCTCATCTTCCGACTAGGCACTTTACAGCCTTCCGGGCTGAATATTGAATTCAACAACTTTAGATCTTAAACTCCCCCTCCCCCCATCCCCACCCCGTTTCTTCCCCCTCCCCTTTTTTTTCAATAATTTATATAGATTCTTCTTTTCCCACCTATTTCCATTATTTTTAAATCTACAACTAATACCTTGTTAGTCTTTCCACCCCACCCCCACTAGAGCTGTACCTTGAGTGTCCTGCCACCCATTCTTAATTAGCACTTTTCTTAGATAATATCACCACCTTCAACACCTCTTTGATCCTTTTGTCTGTGACATCTTTTGATTATCTGCTCCTATCACTGCTTGCTTGTCCCCACAACCACCCCACCCTCAACTTCTTTCTCCCCCCGCCCCCCACCTTAGACCAGCTTATATTTCACCTCTCTCCTAACTATACTTAAACTCTGCGATGTCTGCCAAGTTGGAGCCGGTGACCTCCATGCTCTTTGACAGTGGATGGGGGTTGTGTGGTATACCGGCCCATTGAGGACCTCAACTGAAGTCTTCTTCAGCAGCACTTGCCTGCGACCTCACCCGCCAGGGAGCTGTTCTTTACTCCTGGCTTGGCTATAGCCCACGTGTGCTCACATGTCTTCCCATGTGCTGATACCAATTCGATAATAGCGTCCAGGCTACATGCAGTGCCAGTATTTGAGCTGAATGCTGTGAATATCACATCATACAGAGATGATTGGAATTTTAATAGTTGGATGAACTGCTCCTGGCAGCAGCAAAAATTTGTAATTTGGGCACAGACTATCCAGGAATTTCTGACTAGAATGAGCTGTGGGCAGATTGAGCACGGATTTTGCGCTGTTGGCAAGTGGGGTTCCTCCTGGCAGCTTGAACTTGTAAAATTACCGCCAGTATCTTTAATATTCAGCAAAGCATTTAACGTTGGCATAAAGCTGTTGAATCTTGGAAGTGCAACATATTTGTTGTGCAAGAGTAATTACATTTTAAAGCTGTCAGAAAGTGACAAAGCATTTTCAAAACAGGTTTAGTTCAGCAAACAAAAAAGCAATAGTGCACCTAATTTTTGGATGCAAGGAGTGACAGTGAGTGCTGACAATCCCAGCATTATTGGTACAGCAAAATCCAAGCCATATCAAATGCTAATATACCATTCTAAACAGTGTAAATGTTGACATAAAAGCATTACCGAAATTAGGGAGAATAGGAAATTGACTCTTTGTACACGTCCAAATGCAAGGTTTTGGATACATTAATTGATCTTCTGTGGTATTTAACATTGAAAGTGAAGACAAAGTATAGGCTTCAGGTCAAGCAAGAAGATGGGGATAACTGCACCACGATTCAAAGATGTAGTATTACCCTGAATGCTGACACCAACATTGGAATGTTCCTGGATCTGGGAGTATTGTTTCGGGAGGGACAGATTTCCCAATACTGGAAAGGGAAATGCTGGTAATACTAGTGAAATCCCTGGCACTTGGATCATTCAGGAGGGCACTTGGAATATAAAAACACTGGCGAGGAAGGTCTGTACATCTTGGAGTATTGCAGACAATTCTTCTAACAGCACTGGGAATTGGATTGTAAGCATTAAGATGTTGGTCTTGGGACCTGGGGTTTGGTCAAGTCTGAGGAGAGATTCCTGAAGCTCTTGCAGGAGGTGATTTTTAGAGAAATATATGTGGTGGGTCACAGTCAGATAGTATTCATGGATTACTAAGGTATGGATCCCTTTTAGGAGAAAGGCACCCAGGAGAATAGGGTCCAAACTGCAGTTGGCCTCTCAGAAATTATCAGGCCCTGATTCCCTACCATGTTCCAACCATCTCTGAATCATCCACTTTGTACCGTCAGGTAGAATTCCTCCACTACTTTCCCCATTATCAACTGGTTCCAGCTTTAGGTTCTTGGTTTCACCTTTCTGCATTTAAGTGGAAATCTTTTGCTGTTTAAAATGAAATACAGTAAATTTGTGTCTTCACCTTTTGCGAATTTGCTTACCTGAGCAAAACGTTATGTGCACCATTTTGCCGATTGCAGGTCTAATGTTGGCTTATCCGTGGTTTTCAGAGGAAAACTAGAAGAAAATTTGGAGACAATGTCCTAAAATAGAAAAAGTGCCTAAATAGAAAATAGAAAAATATGATACGAAAGGTGTCCATAACTTATTTCCTGGATTAGAAGGTGCACAATGCGAGTGTGTTGTCTTCCATGTTGCTTACTGGAGTGCTTGATTGTGGGCTTTCATAGTTGTTATGATTTCATTTGTGTCTACAGTACAGTACAGTATCTGGGCAATTTTTAAGTCACCATTTTGAAAAAACTGAGTGAATCTGAACCAAACAGTAAACAGCCTAGAAAGTGTTGACGCTTGCTTAAAAAGTGACAATATTAGGCTGAAAAATGGTGCTAGTGCTACCATGTTGACCAGGGAATAGTTAATGAATCGGCAATTAAGGATATTAGGCAGACAGAAGATAAAATAAGAGCCAGTGTTAGTGTTTCTGGTAGCTGCACTGCCAGGTTAACTTCTGTAGGTAGGCGAGATCCACACTTGGAAGAAATGGAGAAGTTACTTAACATGCGGGTAGAGCACCAGCATCAAAAAAAATCCCAGTTAATGGCTTAACTATTAGAAATAAGGCACTTGAATTGTACCAGTACATAAAAAGTAGTAAAAACAGTAGTGCTGGTGCTACTGGTGATGATAAAGAAGGGGCCTCTCCTTCACCTTCCAAAGGATTCTCAGCCAGCACAGGATGGTTTGATCGCTTTAAAAAGCATTTTGGTCTTCATAATGTGAAGTTGGTGGGGAAGGCTGCATCAGCTGACCATGCAGCTGCAAGACTTTCCCAAGGTGCTGCAGAAATACAGGTCTTTAATGCAGACGAAACTGGCCTGTCCTGGAAGAAAATCCCAAATAGGACTTACATATCCAAAGAAGAAAGGACAGCTCCTTTTTTTAAAGTTGCAAAGGACAGGTCTTACTATGTGCCGATGTGGCTGGTTTTAAGTGTAAGCAATTGCTAAATTATGAATCAGAAAACCCTCAAGTTCTTAAAGGAAAACATTTCATCTACCAGTTTTTTTGGAAGGCTAATGGCAATGCCTGGGATGCAGCAGCAGTGTTTGAAGGCTGGTTTGAAAATTGCTCCCTGCAAGAGGTCAGGACTTAAGAGTATTTGAGTAACAAGAACTTGTCCTTCAAGGCCCTACTTATCCTTGATAATGCTTTTGCACATCCAGGAAATTTTGTTTTTACCCCCAAAATATGACTCATCCAGCCAATGGACCTGGGGGTCATTGCAACCTTCAGAGCTTACTCTACCGGTTGAAGTTTCAGCCATATTCTCAACATTATGGCAGCAAACCCTGTAATCACTGTCCATGATTGCTGGAATGAATTCAACATCCTTATCAATGGGGATAATTAAGGATGCATGGGATAAGGTTAGAGAATCGACCATAAATGCCTGCTGGAAAAGAGTTTGGCCTGAGGCTGTGAATGATTTTGCAGGGTTCCCCAATGCGCATGATGAAGTAACCAAAATTGTTGAGTCAGCAAAACAAGTTGGAGGGGACGGATTTGAAGATCTGGCCACAGTTGAAGTACAGGAGTTGCATCAGTCTCGTCAATCGGATCTCTCTAAGGAGAATTGGTGGAACTGATAAAATCAAGTGAAGAGGAGGAGGAAGAAGAGAAGGCTCAATTTACACTTAGGATTATGGCAAACCTCAATGGTCAGCTGAAGAACTGAAAAAACAGGTGCCAGGCAAACATGGAAAGCAGCATTGTCTTTTGTAGAGGGATTGACATTGCTATTGTCCCTTATTGAGAACTTTGCAACATTGAAAAGCAAAAGGCGAAGCAGTCAAAAAGAACATTATTTTGTCTACTGCCACATCAACATCTACATTAGCCACCTCACCTACTCCCTCCACCTTCAGGTAAATCTCCACCAACTTCACCCAGAAACCCATCACATTCTGCTGGAGAGCCTTCTAATAAAGGTAAGTGTTACTAATATATGTTTCTTATTTTGTTAAACAGCAGGACATCTTTATCTTTATTAAAAACATTGTCCAGATCATCCCAGGTTTGCACTAAGTGCATTAGCAGGCAACTTCTCACGCCGTATTGTCCCAATCCCACTACATTACTTATGTATTCCCTGGAAACATGCCATTTTGATGGCGGGTGGGCTCTCATTCACCCATCACGCTGTCACCTCACCGCTTTATCATGCCGAGCGCCATATTTAAAGTGCAGCTGCTTGCAAACCTCTCACTTTTTCCAGCCCAGGACTGCTGCAAAGAAGACATGGCCCCGAAAGGCAAGGAGACTGCAGCCCCCCCAGTTTAATGATGCGCCCCTTGAGCGCCTTTTGCACGTCGTGGAGGCCTGGTGTGATGTCCTCTAGCCCCTGCTCTGGCCGCAGGATCAGCAGCAGCATCACTAATCCAGCATGGGAGGTGGTGGCAGCAATGGTCAGCGCCAATGCCCTGCAAAAGAGGACAGCCACCCAGTGCCGCTACAGGATGAATGGTCTCATCCGTTCCACCAGGGTAAGTCACTCTTCTCATCACTCTCAACTCACACTCTCAAATCCATCACACATCCACTGGGATCTCACACCACAAGGGACAACGTCACTTACTCTCACACGCACCCTCACATCTTCCTCAGGCTCATACCCTCTCGAGCTCACGTCCTCATCCCTTCCATGTCTTCGCTCACCACACTAACATTCCATGCAGTGCCATGTGTTCTGCTCACAACAGCAGGGAGAGGTCCCAGAATAGTAGTGGAGTGGCCAACATTAGGCCCCTCACTCACTTTGACCAACGTGTCATCGCGCTGACTGTTGAAGATGTGGACTGTGCCTGCAGCAACTGTGAGGTCAGCTGTGAACATCCTCGTGAGGATCCTGCACCACATCATCCCTCTCCAGCTTTTGACTGTGTTGCCATGCACTAATTATCTCTATTTTGGTTCACAAGGAGCTCTGCCAAGAGAGCGACACCCTCAGCTAGCCAGTCCCTCAGCTCCATCCACATCCTCAACTTCAGCCAAGAGGACACCTCCTCCATTGAAGAGCTGGAAATAAGCAGCCTGGAAGACCCATCACAGCGCTTACCCACACCTTCCACCAGCACAGAAACACACACCTCGGTGGGATCTAGATGTAGAGCAGGCTCATGTTCACAATCTGGTGGTCACTGCACGGACACGTGCCTGCAGCAGGAGGATGCAGGTTCAGCCGAGTTCAATGGGAAAGAGGCATCTGTCAGTTCCGAGTCAGATGCCCAGCCTCTGTGCCTCAGGGAGATTTCTGCGCTCTTTCGCGTGCATGCGCAAATGAGCGCAGGCCCCGACCCTTCCTCCTCCTCCCACCTACACAGGGAGCGCTGAGCACTTCCGGGTGCGCGTCACGCTGGGCGGGCCATGTAAAATGGCGGCACGCAGCCGATCTCCCACGCCTGCTCCCACCCAGCCCACATGATGGGGAGAAAATTCTCCCCTTGATATCTTTAATATCCAGAGATCTCTGTCTTGAACATACTCAATGACTGAGCCTCCATAGCCCACTGGGGTAAAGAAAGCCAAAGATTCGCCACCCTCTGAGTGAAAAAATTCCTCCTCATCTCAGTCCTAAATGGCCTACCTCTTATCTTGTGACTGTTCCCCCTGGTTATAGACCACCCGACTAGTCAGGGGAAACATCTTTCCTGCATCTACAGCTCTAGTGAATGCAGGACCAGTTTCCTCAATCTATCCTCATAGGACAATCCCGCCATCCCAGGAATCAATCTGGTGAACTTTGTTGCGCTCCCCCTATGGCAGATATATCCTTCTTAGGTAAGAAATCCAAAACTCTAAACAGCACTCCAGGTGCAGTCTCACCAAAGCTCTGTAAAGCTCTGGGAAGCGATGGCATAGTGGTATTTTCACTGGACTAGTATTCCAGAGACCCAGGGTAATGTTATAGGGACCTGGGTTTGAATCCTGCTATGGCAGATGGTGAAATTTGAATTCAATAAAAAATCTGGAATTAAAAGCTTGATGATGACCATGAAACCATTGCTGATTGTTGTAAAAACCCACCTGGTTCACTAATGCCCTTAGGGAAGGAATCTGCCGTCCTTACCTGGTCTGGCCCACAGCAATGTGGTTGACTCTTAAATGCCCCCTGAACAAAGGCAATTAGGGATGGGCAATAAATGGTGGCCTAGCCATAGATGCCCGCATCCCAGGAACGAATAAAGAGAAAATAGCTGCAGCAGGACTTCCTTACTCCTGTACTTAAATCCTCTTGCAAGAAAGGCTAACATACCATTTGCCTTCTTAATTGCATGTTGAACTTGCATGTTCGCTCTCCATGACTTATGAACAAGGACATCCAGGATCCTTTGGATGTCAACACTTCCCAGTTTCTCACTGTTTTAAGAAATACTCTGCATTTCCATTTTCCCTACCAAAGTGGATAACTTCACATTTTTCCACATTATATTCCGTCTGTCATGTTCCTTGTCCACTCACTCAGCCTGTCTAAATCTCCTTGAAGACTCTTCAATTCTCCTCACCACTCCCATTCCCGCCAAGTTTTGTCTCATCAGCAAACTTCAAATTGTCACATTTGGCCCCCACATCTAAATCATTGATATAGATTGTGATTAGCTCGGGCTCAAACACTGATCCTTGCGGTACCCTGCTATAGTGACAGCCTCCTATCCTGAGAATGATCCATTTTTTTCCTACTCTCTGTTTTCTGTCCATTAAGCAATTCTCAATCAATGCCAATATATTACCCCCTGTCCCATGTGCCATAATTTTGCTTACTAACCTCTTGTGTGGGACCTTATCGAAAGCCTTCTGCACCACATCCACTGGTTCTCCCTTTTCTACTCTGGTAGGTACATCCTCAGAAAACACCAACAGGCTTGTCAAACATGATTTCCCTTTCATAAATCCATGTTGACTCTGCCCAGCCTACCATTAATTTTTACATGCTCAGTTATCACATCCTTTCTAATAGATTCTAGCATTTTCCCTACTACTGATGTCAGGCTAACAGGTCTGTAGTTCCCTGATTTTTCTTTCCTCCTTTCTTAAATAGTAGGGTTATATTTGCAACCTCCCAATCTCTGGAACTGTTCCAGAATCTACAGAATTTTGGAAGATGACCACCAACCCATCCACTATCTCTACAGCCACCTTTTTCAACACTCTGGGATGTAGATCATCAGATCCAGGGGAATTGTTAAATTTCAGTCCCATTGATTTCTCCAGAGCTACTTTTTTACTAATACCAATTTCTTTCAGGTCCTCAATCTCGCTAGTCCCTAGTATTTCAGAGAGGTTTCTTTGTATCCTCTTCTGTGAAGACAGACACAAAGACCGGGATTTTCTGGTCCCGCCACAGGGGATGCAGCAGGCCAGTCAAAAGTCCCTTGATTTTTGGCGGGCCCGGAAGATCTCAGTGGTGGTTTGGGGCTGGAAAATCCCAGCCAAAGTATTTGTTTAGTTTCTCCACCATTTTCTTATTCCCCGTTATAAATGCTGTCTCTTCCTGGAATGGGCCCACATTTGTATTTACTAATCTTTTCCTTCTTAAATACCTATAGAAGCTTTTACAGTCCATTTTTGTTTCTCACTATTTTATTTTAATATTCTAATTTCTCTTTCTTTATCAGTTTCTTGGATATCATTTGCTGAATTCTAAAATGCTTCCAATCCTTAGGTTTAATACTTATTTTGGCAAATTTATAAGCCTCTTCCTTTAATCTGATACAATCCTTAACTTCTCTTGTTAGCCATGGTTGGATCACCTTTCCTGATGGGTTTTTGTGCCTTAAAGAAATGTAAATTTGTTGTAGAACATGTATTAATTCTTTAAATGATAGCCATTTCCTGTCTACCTTTCAATGTATTTTCCCAATCTTCCACAGGCAACTTGCCCCTCATACCTTCGGAGTTACCTTTGTTTAGATTTAAGACCCTAGTTTCGGATTGAGCTACATCACTTTCAAACTTAAATGTAAAATTCAATCATATTATGGTCATTCTTCTCTAAAGGCTCCCTTATAACGAACTTATTAATTAGCACTTTCTCATCGCATAATACTAGATCTAAAGTAGCCTGTTTACTAATTGGTTTCTTAATATAATGTTCCAGAAAACCATCTTGTATACATTCCAGGAATATGTCTTCCACAGCATTTTTGCCAATTAGGTTTGTCCAGTCTATATGTAGATTGAAGTCCCACATTATTACTGTCTTATCCTTGTTACATGCACTTCTAATTTCCTGATTTTATACTGTGCCCTACATTACCACTACTATTTGGTGGCCTATAAGCAACTCTCATGAATGTTTGCTCTTCCTCCACTCCTTCCAAACTGCTTCCACATCTTGATCTTCTGATCTAATATCCTCTCTCAGTCATGTTCTGATCCCATCATTAATTAAAAGTGCCACCTAAACTCCTCTTCCTATTTGTCTATCGTTCCTAATTGTCAAATGCCCTTGAATATTTGGTTCCCAACCTTGGTAACCTTGTAGCCACGTCTCTGTAATTGCAATTTGATCATATCTGTTTATATCTATTTGTGTCATCAGTTCATCTACCTTATTGAGAATGCTGTGTACATTCAGATAGTGTCTTTAACTCTGGCTTTTTATCATTTTCACAACTTCTAGCCTTATCTACTGACACAGACATAAGTTTGTATGCTCTGTCCCTTTCTATCACACTCTGAGCACTGGTTCCCTTATTGCTATGTTGCTCTCTTGCCTTTTCTTCTCTCTCTCTCTAATTTATTACACCTTCCCAAACTTGATGCCTTACCCTCACTATTTAGTGTAAAGCCCTCTCTACTGCCCTAGTTATACAACCCGCCAGAACACTGGTCCCAATATGGTTCAGGTGAAGTCCATTTCAATGGTACAGCTTCCAATTTCCCCAGGACTGGTGCCAGTGCCCAAGGAATCAAACCCCATTTCTCCCACACCAATCTTTGAGTCAAGCATTTAACTCTCTAATCTTATTTACCCTATGCTCAGGTAATAATCCAGAGATTATTACCTTTTGACGTTCTGCTTTTTAATTTATCCCCTAGCTGTTCATACTCTCTAAGCAGAGCCTCTTTCTTAGTTCTACCTATGTTGTTGGTACCTGCATGGACCACGACCACTAGATCCTTCCATTACCACTGCAAGTTCCTCTCTAGCCCAGAGCAGATGCCCTGAACCCTGGCACCGGGCAGGCAACACAGACTTCTGGACTCCTCCTCTTGGCTGCAGAGAACCGTGTCTATACCCCTGACTATATTGTCCCCAGTTACCACTATATTCCTATTAACTCCCCTTACTTGAATGGTGTCATTAACCTTGCAGCTCTCATTTTCATGCATGCCAGCCTTGGACCTGTTGGACAATGACAAGCACTGAAGCTCCTCCATTTCTATATTCTTGACCCCTTACCTACCTCACTCGCAGTCACACCCTCCTATTCCTGACAACTGACCAAATGGGAAGATCCTAACTGAAGGAGTGTGATTGCCTCCTGGAACAAAGTGTCCAGGCAACATTCCCCGTCCCTGAAGTGTCGCAGTGCCCCAGCTCAGTGACTCTGAGCCAAAGCTCCTCCAGTTGCAGACACTTACTGCAGATGTGTTTGGCCTGGATCACACTGGCATCCAGGAGGCCCACACTCTGTAGTCACAGCACGTCATCTGCCCTGCCATCCTTATTATGTCTTAAGTAACTAATTATTTATCGTCTTAATTATTTTTAAGTTAAATAATGGGCAGAATTGTTCCAGATTAGTACTAAGTGCAATAGCGGGTGGGTAAAAAGATGTTATTAGTTATGCATTCCCGGAAAAGACACGGTTTCGATGGCAGGCATGATCACATTCGTCCACCACACCGTCACCTCGCCACTTCATCATGCCGGGCACCATATTTAAAGTTCAGCCGTGCAAACACAACTCAGTCCTTCCAGCCCAGGACTACAACAGAGAGGATGTCCAGGAAGGGCAAAAAGACTGCAGCTCCCAGGTTTAGTGACATGTCACTGGAACGCCTTTTGGACGCCGTGGAGGCCCGCCACGATGTCCTCTACCCCAGCTCTGGCTGCAGGTTAGGCAACAGAGTGACCAACGAGGCTTGGGAGGCGGTGGCAGTGGTGGTCAGTGCCAATGCCCTTCAAAAGAGGACAGCCACCCAGTGCCGCAATAGGATGAATGATTTCCTCCATTCTGCCAGGGTAAGTCACTCCTCATCACTCTCAACTCACACACTCACAAACCCATCACATAACCACAGGGCCCTTACGCACAACCAGTTCAAGAGACATCACCATTCACTCTCTCGCACATATCTTCATTGTCCTCATCCTATCCATAGGACCACTCACCACCCACACATCCCAAGTATACTTATCATCTGGCCTGGCAAGTGCCCTGCTTACACTTTCTCCATCTCTATTCATGCAGTACAAGCTGGCACACAACAAGAGGGAGAGGTCACAAACTGGTGGAGGTGGACATCGCGTGCTCCTTCTCCAGAGACACCCGGCCATGAACGTAGCCGTGGAAGAGGGTCAGACGGCCCCATCGATCACCCGCTGCCTGGACCTGTTATTGGCCAACTTGGCCAGGCCGAGGTGCAGGTTCACGAGGAGGTACTCCTTCCTCCCCGCATCGGGTGAAGAAGATGTAGTTGCACAGCCTGGCACGTGTGTTAATCACTTGCACTATTTCTGCACTCTTTAGCGCGCATGCGCAAAAGAGCGCAAGCCCTGACTCTCCCTCCTCACCACGTCCGCACAGGGAGTGCTCAGCGCTTCTGGGTGCGTGTCACGCTGGGCTGGCCTTAAAATGGCCGTGTGCAGCCAATCACGGGTGGCAATCAGCTGCGCGCCCACCTGCTCCCGCCTAGCCCGCCCGACGGGGAGAAAATTCTCCCCATAACGTCTTTGCTTTTATACTCTATGCCCCTAGTAATAAAGCATACGATATTGTATGTTTTATTAACCAAGCTCTTAGCCTGTCCTGCCACCTTCAATGATTTGTGCACATATACACCCAGGTCCCTGTGCTCCTGCACCCCCTTTAGAATTGTATCTTTTATTTTATATTGCGTCTCTGCATTTTTCCTCTCAAACTGAATCACTTCAGATTCCTCTGAATTAAATTTCATCTGCCACTTGTTTGCCCATTCCACCATGTCCGTGTCCTTTTTACACTATCCTCCTCACAGTACACAATGCTCCCAAGTTTCGTATCGTCTACAAATTTTGAAATTGTGCTCTGTCTCCAAAGTCTAGATCATTAATATATGTCAGGAAGAGCAAAAATCCCAACACCAACCCATGGGAAACTCTGCTACAAACCTTCCTCCAGTCCGAAAAACATCCATTAACCACTACTCTGTTTCCTATCATTCAGCCGTTTGAAATCCATGTTGCTACTGTTGCATTTATTTCACGAGGTATAATGTGGTCCCACCAGCCCTGTACAATTGAAGCATAACCTCCCTACTCTTGTATTCAATTCCTCTCACAATAAACAATAACATTCTATTAGCTTTCCTAATTATTTGATGTAACTGCATACCAGCCTTTGTGATTAATACATTAGGGCACCCAGATCCCTCTGAAGCTCAGAGCTCTGCAATCTCTCACCGTTTAGATAATATGCTTATTTTTTATTCTTCCTGCCAAAATGGACAATTTCACATTTGCCCACATTATACTCCATTTGTCAGATCTTTGCCCACTCACCTAAGCTATTTATGTCACTTGTAGCCTCCTTATGTCCTCTTCACAACTTACTTTCCTACCTATCTTTGTGTCGCCAGCAAATTTAGCAACCATACCTTTGGTCCATTCATCCAAGTCATTTGTATACATTGTAAAAAGTTGAGGCCCCAGCACTGATCCCTGTGGCACATCACTCACCACATCCTGCCAACCAGAAAAAGACCCATTCATGGCTACCCTCTGTTTCCTGTTAGCTAGCCAATCTTCTAGTCATGCCAATATATTATCCCCTACACCACTAGCTTTTATTTTCCCCAATAACCTTTGATGTGGCATCTTATTAAATGCCTTCTGGAAATCTAAGTACAGTACATCCACCAGTTCCACTTTATCCACAGCACATTTGAATCTTTCAAAGAATTCCAGTAAATTGGTTAAACATGATTCCTCTTTGATTCTGCCTGATTGCCTTAAACTTTTCTAAGTGCCTTGCTATAACATCTTTAACAACCGTTTCGAACATTTTCCCAATGGCCAATGTTAAGCTAACTATCCTGTCTCCCTTTGTGTCTCCCTCCCTTTTTGAATAAAGGTGTTACATTTGCTATTTTCCAATCTAATAGAACCTTCTCCAAATCTAGGGAATTTTGGAAAATTAAAACCAACACATCAACTATTTCACTAGCCACTTCTTTCAAGACCCTAGGATGAAGTCCATCATGATCCAGGGATTTGTTAGCCCGCAGCTCCAAGATTTTGCTCAATACCACTTATTTTCCTGAGTTCCTGATTATAATTTTCCTGAGTTCCTCCCTCCCTTCCATTTCCTGATTTACAGCTATTCCTGGGATGTTACTTGTATCCTCTATAATGAAGACTGATGCAAAATACCCGTTTAATTCATCTGCCACCTCCTTACTTTCCGGTATTAATTGCCCAGGCTCACTTTCTATAGGACCAACGTTCACTTCGCTAATTCTTCTTGTTTAAATACCTATAGAAACTCTTGCTATCCACCTTTATATTTTCTAGCAAGCTTTCTCTCGGACTCTAATTTTTCCCTTCTTATTAATCTTTTTGCCATTCTTTGCTGTTCTTCGTATTCTGTCCAATCTTCTGATCTGCCACCCATCTTTGCACAATTGTATGCTTTTTCTTTCAAGTTTGATACTCTTTTTTAACATTTTTAGTTAACTACGGATGGTGGGTCCTCCCCTTGAAATTTTTCTTTGTCATTGGAATGTATCTACTCTGTTTATATCCCTTTAGAAGCCTGCCACGGCATCTCTATCATCTATCCCTTAACCTCATTTGCCAGTTCACTTTAGCTTTCTTGCCCTCATAATTGCCCATATTTAAGTTTAAAATACTAGTCTTGGATCCACTCTTCTCTCCCTCAAACTGAATGTAAAATTCGATCATATTGTGATCACTGCTAACTAGGGGTGCCTTCACTATGAGGTTATCAATTAACCCCATCTCATTGCAAAGTATCAGGTCTAGTATAGCCTGCTTTCTGGTTGGCTCCAGAATGTGCTGTTCCAAGAAACTATCCCGAAAACATTCCATTAACTTCTCACCTAGGCTCCCTTTGCCCATCTGATTTTTCCAGACTATCTGTAGATAAAACCCCCCATGATTATCATTGTATATCTTTCTGACAAGCTCCCATTATTTCTTACTTTTTACTCTGTCCAACCGTGTAATTACAATTAGGGGTCCTGTATGTCACTCCCACAAATGACTTTTTGCCTTTATTGTTTCTCATCTCAACCCAAACTGCTTCTACATTCTGGTTTCCTGAGCTTAGGTTATCTCTCTCTAATGCGTTAATACCATCATTAATTAACAGAACCACTCTCCACCTTTTCCTGGCTTCTGTCCTTCCTAAATGTTACATATCCTTCAACATTCAGGTCCCAATCTATATGATCCTGCAGCCATGTCTCCGTAATGGACTAGTATTGTATTTATTTATTTCTATTTGCAGCATTAGTTCATCTGTTTTGTTATGAATGCTATGTGCGTTTAGATACAGAGCCTTTAACTTTGTCCTTAAATTACTTTTTTAGTGTCTGTCCTTCTCTGCTGATTTACTCTTAGATTTGTATTCCCTGTTTCCTGTTCATTTTTGTCATGTTCTGTTTATCATTTCCCATATTAATACCTGTTTCTCTTGCCTTGTCTCTACTCTTTGGTTTACATCTTCCCAAATTTGATCCCTTGCTTCCACTATTTAGTTTAAAGCCCTCTCCACTTCCCTAGTCATGCGGCTCTCTAGAACATCAGTCCCTGCATGGTTCAGGTGTAGACTGTCCCAACGGTACAGCCACCACTTTCCACAATACAGGTGCTAATGCCCCACAAACTGGAACCCACTTCTCCCACACCAGTCTTTGAGCCACACATTCATTTTTCTAATCTTTTTTGCCCCACACCAATTTGCATGTGGCTCAAATAATAATCCAAAGATTATTACTTTTAAGGTTCTGCTTCTTAATTTGGTGCCTTGCTCCTCACACTGCCTATGCAGAACCCCCTTCCTTGTCCTGCTACGTTGTTGGTACCTACATGGACCACGACAACTGGATCCACCGCTTCCCACTGCAAGTTCCTCTGTAGTCCTGAGCAAATGTCCCGAACCCTAGTACTGGGCAGGCAACACAGCCGTCTGGACTCTCGCTCTTTGCTACAGAGAACAGTGTCAACCCCTCTCACTATATATCCCCTACTACACGACATTGGTTTTTGCTCCCCCCACTTTAATAGCTTCCTGTACCACAGTGCCATGGTCAGTCAGCTCACCCACCCCGCAGCCCCTGCTCCTATCCAAACAAGCTGAGAGAACCTCAGATCTGTTGGATAATTGCAGAGGTTCACACTCCTGTCCTCTGGGTCCCTTTACCTGCTTCACTAACAGTCACAGCCTCCTGTCCCTGACCACCATCCAAATCAGAAGACCCTATCCTAAGGGTTGATGTTTTAAAGTTATTTTTCAGTATTCACATTGGAAGGAATTGTAAGTATTTACTTTGTTATTCATGGAGTAACTAGTAAGTTAGGCTATTTAATTTTTTAAAAAGTTGTAGGTGAAGGTACAGGGGTATTGCTAGTCAAATTTGACAGGACTAAATAAGTACTGGCTGAGAATTTGCATTAATGGTGAATGCCATGAGTTGGATTATTTTTCCTCACTCTTAATTCAAATTAGCTTTGCACTGTAAGTTGCTGGAAATATGAATTTTGAGATCAAGGGGGCATCTGTGACCTTGGCGAGGGTGGTTGGTGGGGACCCCGAAGCAGACACGGACCCTGGAGGTGGGAAGGAGGAGGTAAAGGAGGTGAATGTCGATGGGGGTTGGATTTTTGGGAAGGAAGGGAATGTGCACATTCACCTGGACATCCCTGAAGGAAAAGGGTTGGGGCGGGGAGGTGGAATGTGATGCTGGGGGGGAGTTCCCTGTTATGGGGGAAAGGAAATGAGTGACTGGGGGAGAGTGAAGGATGCGGGAGTGTAAGTAAAACCGAATTAGCACCATGCTGTCCAAATTGAAAGTGAAACGAGAATCATGGTGGGCGAGATTATGTGCTGCATGGGAATGTGATCAGTGGGTGGGTGGAGATGCAGGTCAGCTCAGATGGCAACTGAAAGTGAACCCCAGCAGGCAGCATTGAAAATGCTCAGGACATTAAGATGAGTTTGAGACGTGAAGGATCGAACTGCATGGGAGAGTGCTTGCACGAGGCTCAGAAAGGCCCTGCTGCGCGCACACGTTTCCCTCCAGAATCACTCTTGGGCTGGCTGCTCCCTCTGCGGTGATGGGGCTTCCGGGCTGCTTATTTCCACCTCTTCACTGGAGGAGGAGTCCTCTTGGCTGCAGATGAGGATGTGGATGGAGCTGAGGGACCGGATGGCTGAGGGTGTTGGTCCCTTGGCAGAGCTCTCTGTGAACCAAAATCGAGATAAGTAGTGCTTGGCAACAGAGTCAAAAGCAGGAGAGAGAGCACTCACAGTTGCATTGAAGGAGCGATGATGTGGTGCAGGGGTGCAGGATCCTCAGGTGGGTGTTCGCCGCCAACCTCACCGTCACCACAGGCAGGGTCCACATCCTCACCAGTCAGCACAATGGCATGCTCCTCAAAGTGAGTGAGGCGCCTAATATGGGCCACTAGCCCCCCGGCCTGGGACATCTCCCGGCTGATGTGAGCAGGCTTCTCCTGCATGAAAACAGATGGAAAGAGTGTGAGCAGGACAAGTGGCACTTCATGGAATGTTTGTGTGTTGAACGGCGCCATGGACAGGAATGAGGATGTGAGCTCCAGAGGATAAGAGCCTGATGGAGATGTGAAGGTGTGTGTGAGAAATAATGATGTTGTCCCTTGAGGTGTGAGATCCCTGTGGATATGTGATGGGTTTGTGAGTGTGTGAGTTGAGAGTGATGAGAAGAGTAAGTTACCCTGGTGGAACGGATGAGACCATTCACCCTGTAGTGGCAATGGGTGGCTGTCCTCTTTTGTAGGGCATTGGCATTGACACTGCTGCAACTGCCTGTTAAGCCTGGTCGTAATGCCGCTGCCCATCCTGTGGCCTGAGAGGGGTAGAGGACATCACGGCAGGCCTCCACACATCCAAAAGCATTCCACTGACACGTTGCTGAACCTGGGGACTGCAGTCTTTTTGTCTTTTGTGGACATCTTCCCTGCTGTAGGCATGACCTGGAAATACTGAGATGTGTGCGTGCGGCTGGACTTTAAATATGGCGCCTGGTGTGAAGAAGCAGCAAAGTGAGGGCAGGCGGGCGGATGAATGAGAGCCTGCCTGCCATCGAAACGGCATGTTTTCCGGGAATGCATAAATAATGTGGCGGGTTTGGGATGATACAGCGTGAAAACCCACCATCATGGCCAATGGGTAAAACGTCGTTTTACTTGCTCGCTACAGCACTTAGTGTAAATCTGGGATGATTCCTCCTTGCTGTAAGCAGCATATCAGTTACCTTAATTTGGGGGGGAAAAAAAGGAAAAATGTTTTGTCCCTCTTTAACAACCGTATAACTGGGTCATTCTTGTTTAGAATAGAAAAGCTTTCCTTTTGATCCTTCATGTTAACTGCAACCAGAAATTATGATTCATGTCCTTGCCTTTATGTATTAAATCTTTGCATGTTGTATATAGATCTCCTTGAATTTATAGGTCTATCATTGTGTATTTTCTAAGTAGAACACACAGAAAGTTAATGCAGTTGCTTGATAAATGTATGTTTGTAAATTTAGCCTTTAAAGTCTGTAAACTAAACCTTTAACTACATAATTATTATGTTGTTAATCTTTTAGTGAAGATATTGTCAAGCTATATGCTACACAAGCTTAGTTGTGCATCTAATGTGTGGATTTGATGTTTGGATGGTTATCCTATTGAAAATCGCTTGGGCATTTCAAATAAATGTATCTAAAATGATGAATGTAGGATTCAAAATGATCTTATAGAACTCTTGAGTTCTTGTTTATAATCTCTCCTGTTTCCCTCCCTCTCTTAACAGTTTAGATTAATGTGACTTTTAATATTGAGGTAGCAGGTTGCAAACCCTAAGTTAAAAATTAATTTTCACTTTTGTTTTAAATAATGGATCAAATGAAAAGAGACTTGCTTTCATGAAGCATTTTTATAAATTAGAGTTTTGTGGAAATATTCAATATGCAAGAAATATATCCAATTATACTTGTGAAGTACTTTGCTTTTAGGTACAAGCTCCATTGTGATACCATTGACAATCCATTGGAAGAGGGAATTGAATTGCTTTTGCCATCTTGCCACCACATCATACTTACTGTTTTTAATGTGGACAGGGTAACATCATCCCAAGGCTATTCCAGAACAATAACTGAAATAATAGGCTCATTGTGATGTCAGTTATTCCAGTTGATTTGGAGTGAGTTGGAACTGATGTTTCCATTTTAAAATCAGAAGGAAAAATAACTGCATTTAGAGAACCGGACTTTTATAATTTTCAGAACCTTGTTGGGCCATTAGATATTCATGGAATGAAACAATTTGTTTCTTTTAAAACCAGACACCAAAATATACAATAATTTAAAGCCTGTGGCAAGAACTTAACATAAGAACGTAAGAACTAGGAGCAGGAGTAGGCAATTCAGCCCCTTGAGCCTGCCCCGACATTCTTTACGATCATGGTTGATCTCATTTCGGCCTGAACTCCAATTTCCCGCCCTCTCCCCATAATCTTTCAACCAATTACTAATTAAAAATCTGTCTATCTCCTCCTTAAATTTATTTAGCGTCCCGGCATCCACTGCACTCTGAGGTAGCGAATTCCACAGATTCACGATTCTTTGAGAAAAGTAATTCCTCCTCATCTCTGATTTAAATCTACCACCCCTTAGCCTAAAACTATGGCCTCTCATTCTAGACTACATTTCAGCAAATACAAGTTATTTTAAAAGCTTTGCATCTAGCTTGTGTTCATTACACTCACATTTTATGGCACATCTAAAGCACTCACTGGCTGAAGATGCTAAAAACTCCTCTGGATGTCCCCTACTGGCAACAACTTTAAGCTGCTCCTGTAGCCTCCTTTGGAAGGGCCAAAATAGTAATATAAATATTAATAATTTTAAAATAATATTTTAGAATCAAAATCATGAGGGGAATGGACATAAGAAGAAAATGTGCCCTTTAGTGGAAGGGTCAAGAGTAGATTTAAGTTGAATGGCTAAAGAATCAAAGGTGACATGAGGAAAAGCTTTCTTACCCAGTGAGTAGTTAGGATTGGGAGTGCACTGCCTGAAAATGTGGTGCAGGTTGATTCAATTGTGGTTTTCAAAAAGGAATTGGATAATTTTCTGAATAGAATAAATTTGCAGGGTTAATGGAAAAGGCACTGAGTGTGACTAATTAAGTTGCTCTTACAGAGAGTTGGTACAGGTGTCATGGGCCAAATGTAACCATTAACTCTATAAGTGTTGGCAGTCCTTTTCTTGGGCAATCCAGCTTCAACCCCACTTCTGGTGGTGATCGTCATCCTACACCTGATGGGGAGTTTCAATCCGCCAAAGTAGATGGGTTTCTGTGCACATTTCTTTGCCATACGTTATAAAAGCAAAAAAAATGCCGATGTGTCGGGAAGCTGGTAGGAACTTGCCAGCTTCTCCATTTAACGTGAATCTCCTGGCAAGTGGACCAGGTGGGCACACATTGCTAGTGGTGGTCAACATCACAACAACACCGAATATTTGCCTCCTGCCCCTTCCAGGGATCTGCTGATGACATTTGTAGAATCTCACAACCTATTGCGTAGAAGTGCATCTTGCAGCTGATGGATGCCTTGTTTGCTTGTGCCTGCTTTGCTATTGATGAGCCCTGTGAGAATGAGATGCTCTTGCTGGACTTCTTATAGATACAGGGAGACAATAGACTGCACAAATATGACAATCAATTTATGCAGGAAGTGTTAATGAGTTGGAACTCACTGCCTACAAGGGTGATGGAAGTGGAGATGATTAATGATTTCAAAAGGAAATTGGATGGGCACTTCAGGGAAACAAACTTGCAGGGCTATGGGGATAGAGTCAGGGAATAGGAATGCCTGAGTTGCTCTACAGAGAGCCGGCATGGACTTGATGGCTGAATGGCCTCTTTCTGTGCCTTTATGACTCTGATCCTAAGATGCTGCCTGACCTAGTTAAGTATTTCCAGCATTCTCTGTTTTTATTTCAATGTCAGGAAGTATGGTGGATTGCAAATTAGGATAAGTCCCAGCCTTACCCAGAGGTTCTATGTGCTTTGTAAAGTCTCCACCAACTTTAAACAAGCATTGGTTTAGGATGGGTAGAGACTTCCAGCCCCAATGAAGTTCTCACATTTATCTGTTCACTTGCTCAGTGGCTAGAATGTTGAGTGAAGCCAGATGTTCTGGCTACTTGATTGGTGAAAATAATGTCCACCTGGAGGTTCACACATTGGGCTACAAGCTGGACCTTTGAAGAGGTGGTGAATTTTTTTTGATTTCAGCCTTCTTGACTCTCCTTATCTAAAGACTCTCCTTATCTAATTACAGTTAAGGATAGAGAAAGGAAGAGAGCAAAGAATGGAGAAGGAAATAGGATAAATTAGAGTCAAAGTAGATGCAGAAAAAGAAAGAAAAATGATTGGATTAAGCGAGGGAGAAAAATAAAACAGAAAGGAAAAGTAAGCAAATGTTTTAAATAAAAAAAACGCTATGAACAATTTAATACCTGTAGGAGTTAGTTACCTTCCTGGGCCTCCAAGGCAGAGTGACATGCCAGGACCATACATCATCCCATTAAAAAGTTTTTACGCAGTGAAAGAGCAGCCCTATGTTTTTGCAGTACATTTAGCTCACATTTATGGGCAGAAATTTTCACTGAGCAGATGGGCACGCGTCCGACCAGCTCGAGCGTAAAATGACGCACGATGACGTTGGGCGAGCGTCCAGACATCATCTTGCACTTGTGCGATATTTCGGTCAGCGGGCATGCGCAGGAGTAGGCAGCGCGCCTGCCGACAATTAACAGACCTATTAAGTCCATTAAAGTTCTAACTGAATGAAATTTTTCACTGACCGTCCAACCTTACGGTTGGTGGGCAGGCGAAAAGGCCAAGCGGCCTTTGGATTTTTTAGGAAACCTCATCCACAGGCGGGATGAGGTTTCCAAGAGCAATTAAAAATTGAATTAAAATTTTCACACTTCATTTATTGCATGTCCTTGCTCATTTGACAGAGTCACATGAGGGGACATGTTTTTAACATAGTGAAGTTTTTTATCTCTGATTTTTAAAATCTTCAGCTCTGTGCCTCAAGGAGCTTTCATTGCGCGCACTCGCAACTGGCCGTTAATTGGCCAGCCAGCGTGAAACTGATGTTTGGGCCTGGTCATGGTCAGCTTCACGACCGCTCCCAGGCCCGCCCGCTGCGTCCACCCGACAAGGTCAAAATCCTCGCCTATGGCACAAATGATCAAATTCTTGACAATTGTAGACTGCAAGCTCCTGGCCTTGCTAGCAGGGTCATGACACAATTAATGGCAATTTGTATCTCTGAGACCGAATGTTTGCTCCAGTATGGGGGTGGAAATGGAGTGGCCAGGTGTGTAATGTTGCACCGCTGGCTTGTGTGCCAGTTTGCTGGCACCATCATGCCTGAGAGCCATCCTCTCAGAAGCTGCATTGGAATTGGAATGTTTAAAATAAGTTTGAGGTGTGTCAAAGGTCACTTACCAGAGGGAAATCCCCCTCTGCAATGATGTCTGGCAGATGTGCCCATTTTTTATTTCAGGTTTTTTTCAAAAAGTTGCTGAGAAATGCCCTCTCTTACCCTTACCTGTAATGGCATGCTGCAGCTCCTATCGTGTTGGAAAGTCTCTTATTGGCTCTCTAGCTACGAGAGCCTGCCCACCGTCCTTACTTGGACAACAAGTGGCCATTTGGCCACTAATTGACCAATCAAGGCAAAATCACTGTTTAATGACAGTTCCCGATGCAGTGCATTTAACCCAGATGTCAGGGTCCTGACCCAATATGCAAAATCCTACCCATGGTGCATCTCTTCCACACCACAAATTGTTGGGTTTTTTATGCAGTTATAACTCACTGTTGTTTTTCAAGTAACACCCCAGAGCACACTCTGCCATCCAACCCTTATACATGGTCTTGGGAAGCAGATGTTGACTCTGCGTGAAGCTGACATGATCAGTTATTTGGAATTGTATTTGTACTATTGTAATCCAGCCCATTTTAATTTACTTGTTATGCACAATTTAAATGGCCACGAAAAGCGACAAATCACCTTCTCTGGGCAGAGCTTACAGTGCCAGCATTAAAGTTAGTGTATCAGACATGGCTCCAAAAAAGGGAAAGTTTTAGAGTGGAAAAGATTAATTTCATATAATATTCTAGTTCTGAAGTGTTTTATTTGAATTCTACCACAGATCACTGACGAGAATAGCTGTAAACCAGGAAATGCGAAATGAAATAGCGGCAAATCAAAAGGTAGGCCTATTTCTGCCTTAGAAGCTGTTGCATCTCCATGAATCTAGACAACTGTTCAAATATTATTAAGTTTGATTTTAAAGCTAACGAGAAAGTAAGATACAATTGTCGGGATTTTCCGCTCTCGATCAGGACAGGCGTATTCGGTGGTAAGATGGGAGAATCTCACGAGAAGGCCCTAGGCACGTTTCGCAGTGATGTAAATCCGGGAAATGATTGTCTCCTCCCCTTGTCAATGGCAGGCCGCGTTTCTCACCATTGGACATTGGGAACTTAATTTGAATATATTTGCATATCATTACTGTGGCCACGTGCCGCAATCACCCCCCACGTCAAATTTAAACCCCATGTCGGCCTCATTTCAGAAAGGCATGATTTACAACTGCCTTTAAAAGGTGTGCACCTGGATCCTGGACTTTGAGGGGAACTTGGAGATGAGTGCACACAACTTAGCGCAGCGCTCACGAGGATCCCATTGCAAGGAAGCGGCTGCGTGGATTCAGGGGTGTTACAGGCAAGTCTCCACACTAGCTTCTTTGCAGCTGGCTTGTGGTGCCAGGGCTAGGCAACAGTGCTGGAGAGAAGGGGACCTTGGGCCAAGGGTAACAGTGCTGGAGGGAAGGGGACCTTGGGGTAAGGGTAACAGTGATGGAGAGAAGGGGACCTTGGGGTAAGGGTAACAGTGCTGGAGAGAAGGGGACCTTGGGCCAAGGGTAACAGTGCTGGAGAGAAGGGGACCTTGGGGTAAGGGTAACAATGTTGGAGAGAAGGGGACCTTGGGGCTAGGACAATAGTGACGGAGAAAAGGGGACCTCAGGGTTAGGGCAACGGTGCCAGAGAGAAGGGAACCTCGAGGCTAGGGCAACAAGGGGGAAGGACAGGTCATGGCAGCACAGACTGAAAGTTGCACACAAACACATGCTGGGGGTTGGGGGGGGGTGTGGGGAAGGAAAAGGCCAGGCAAATGGAAAAACGTGTCAAAGGTGAGCACTCTTCGACAGCTGAGACCATCTAGCTTGAGCTCAATTGACATGCCTGGAGTCAGGCCTGTCAAGCAACTGTGCCCACTCAAGCAGCACTAATTCCTTTGAATGCCAATGATGCTCTACTTTTAACCCCTTGCACGCAGCCTTCAAAATCGAATGAGTGCAGTGGTGCTGCAGAATCTTTGGGTGACCCTTGGGAAAGGTCACCATGGAACACTGACAGAGGGATGTGCTCCTAATCCCTGGTATTATGTTTAAATAGACATTGAAAAGTCACCTTCATGGTCCAAGCAAACCGCGAAGCCTTGGAGTGCAGGTTAGGACAATGCCTGCACCTGAGATGCATTCGAGGGGCTGAAGCTGTCGCCACTCGATCATATGATGTGGGGTAGTGCGTGGGCATGGTGAACCATCATGTGCACTAAACACTGGGTATCCATGTGGTCGCCTGGACTCTCCGGCTCGCGTGAAGGGGCCTTGAGAGGCAGCCATAGGCGATGACTGGACCAAGAGTGGTCCTCAGGAGACAGTTGCTGACCCTTGTGCCTCTCTTCGATACTGCAGTGAGGAGACTATCAGGAAGATGGTGCCTGATAATCTCTCTGTCTGCCTCATTGCTTATAGGCAAGAGGGTAGATGGAGAAGAAAGTGACAGAGGCACGTGTCTTGCCAAAGGGAGAAGCAGAACCCTCAAGACCAAGGGGTGGCAGGGCCTCCTCCACACACAGAAAATGAACCCCAGAGAGCTGTTGTTTGTAGGTGCTTCACTAGACCCTGGGTCCATAGACAGTGCATGTACTACCTTGCAGATGAGCGAGAATCAGTATCACCGATGTTAAAGGAACTGGTCGCTCACACATGCCACCTTTTGCAGGATTTAGCACCACGGGGACTCAGAGGGCGTTCACTGACAGTGGCAGTGAAGGTGACCATTGCGCTCAGTTTCTACGGCAGTGACTCCTTCCAGGGCTCCACAGGGGACCTGTGTGCTCTCTCTCAAGCCTCCACTCCTAAATGTATCCAGGAGGTCACGGATACCTTTTTTACCAAGGCACGCACCTTTGTCAATTTCAACAGCGATCATGCAAGCCAGGACGCCAGAGCACTGGGCTTTGCTGAGATATCCGGATTCCCACAGATGCAGGGTGTCATCGACTGCACTCACGAGGCTCTTAAATCTCCCTGGCAACAATCAGCCCAGTATGGGAACCGCAGAGACTTCCACTCTCTCAATGTTTGGCTGGTCTGCGACCATAACAAACGGATCATGCATGTTTGTGCAAGATACCCTGGAAGTGTCCACGACTTATAGCAGATACCTGACATCTTCTAGGGACAACACAGGCTTCAAGGTTGGCTCATCAGGGACAAGGGCTACTCACAAAGGACGTGGCTGGTGACGCCCATGCAGTGGCCTCAGACTGCTGCTGAGAGAAGGTACAATGGGGCTCATGCTGCAACCCGGAGTTTGGTGGAGCACACCGTAGAGATCATGAAAATGAGATTCTGGTGCCTCAACAGGTCTGGTGTAGCACTCGAGTACGCTCCCCAGAGGGTGTCACGCATTATAGTGGCTTGTTGTGTGCTACACAACCTTGCGATGAAATGGTCGGAGGACCTAGTTGATGACACAAAGCTGGACGGGAGGGTGAGCTGTGAGGAGGATGCAGAGATGCTTCAGTGCGATTTGGACAAGCTGAGTGAGTGGGAAAATGCATGGCAGATGCAGTACAATATGGACAAATGTGAGGTTATCCACTTTGGTAGGAAAAACAGGAAGGCAGGTTATTATCTGAATGGCTATAAATTGACAGAGGGAAATGTGCAACGAGACATGGGTGTCCTTGTACACCAGTCGCTGAAGATAAGCATGCAGTTGTAGCATGCAGTAAAGAAGGCAAATGATATGTTGGCCTTCATAGCCAGAGGATTCGAGTACAGGAACAGGGATGTGTTGCTGCAATTGTACAGGGCCTTGGTGAGACCACACCTGGGATATTGTGTGCAGTTTTGGTCTCCTTATCTGAGGAAGGATGTTCTTGCTATCGAGGCAGTGCAGCGAAGGTTTACCCGACTGATTCCCGGGATGGCGGGACTGACATGTGAGGAGAGATTGAGTTGATTAGGATTACATTCACTGGAGTTCAGAAGAATGAGGGGGAATCTCATAGAAACTTATAAAATTCTAACAGGACTAGACAGGGTAGATGCAGGAAGGATGTTCCCGATGATGGGGGAGTCCAGAACCAGGGGTCATATTGTGAGGATATTGGGTAGACCATTTAGGCCTGAGATGAGAAGAACTTTCTTTACCCAGAGAGTGGTGAGCCTGTGGAATTCATTACCACAGAAAGTAGTTGAGACCAAAACATTGTATGTTTTCAAGAAGGAGTTAGATATAGCTCTTGGGGCGAAAGGGATCAAAGGGTATGGGGAGAAAGCGGGAGCAGGCTATTGAGTTGGATGATCAACCATGATCATAACAATTGGTGGAGCAGCCTTGAAGGGCCGAATGGCCTACTCCTGCTCCTAGTTTCTCTGTTTCTCTGAGGAGATGGGTGAGCTGCATGTCTCCTCCGATGAGGAGGAAGTCGAAAGGGATGAGGGTGATGAAGTCCTGGCAGGGAAGGATGCAGGTGATGAGGCCATTGCACTGGCCAGATGAGGCAGGCGTGCTCATGAGACCCTCATTGCCACAGATTCCAGGAGGATGATGACGAGATGCAGTGAGGACACTCCTGAAAGCTTCACTTTGCGTCTGGGAATGTCTGACACCTGTCTGGCTGAGGGCAGCACACAAATGCTCCGTGAAGAGGTTCATATTGCGGAGATGCTGCTGACGTACAGCAGGCACATGGACTTTAATAGCACTTGATCTTCTGGCAGGCTTCATCGCCTGTTCTCTTCAGCACCACACCTTCACTTGTCAGGAATGCTGATGGGATGGCGGCGTGGTCCTGCCTCTAAGGTGCTGAGAGCACACAGAGAACATCATGGAACCCAGTGACGCTTGGGTGCGAGATTTGTACAGCAAACACAAGCCACATTGAGGTGCAGGTATCACTGATCTGGAGAGTGACTTTGAACCCGGACAATCACTGTGCTCAGAAGGTTACACACTGCACAGAGGAGAGGCCATGGACTGCGTCACTTGCCTTCATTTGTCCAGGGACCAAGGTTTCACATCTGATTGACATAAACACTGCTCATCATATCAAGGAGCCATAGACAAGGAGACATTCTTGAGAGTGTATTTCCAATGGACAACAATAGGTAGAAGTGATTTATACCCGTGCCCACGTTGTGCAACTACATCTTCTTGACCTTTCTAAACCTGTCTTGGTGCATCCCTGACATCCACAGCAGCAGGAGGTGGCCTGCTACGTCCTGTTGTCTGTGATGACCATGACGGTCATCCTCTGGAGGGCCGAGACCTGGAGGGCCCTGTCAGCTTTCAGGGTCCTGCTGTATGGCAGTGCCACCCTCCTCAGCCTGCAGAGCTGGAGTTGCTGGGGTCTAGAGGGGATTTGGAAGGGCCGGCCACTCCTGAAGTCATCTGGGTGGATGGCCTTGGGGTGTGCACTTGCTGATCCTCCTCGCTAATGGGTGCCCGAGGGTCCTGGCTGACTCCTTGAGAGTTAGGGGCAGCTGGAGCGGGCTCAAGATGCCCCGTCCCCCCTCGCATTGACACTGATGGATGCCAGCAAGTGCCTCAACGATGGAGTGCAGCTTCTGAAGTAGTGCAGGACCAATGTCCTGGACCAAGGTCTCCATGGCCGCTGCCACGCTGCCAGTTGCCAGTGTTGACTCAATGCATTGGCATGCCGGCACTATCACCTCCGATCTGAAGGAGGACAGGCTCCTCCATCATGCCTTGCATTCTGAGAGTGCAGCAGATATCCCTTACCAATATTTCCGAGCTTTTCTTTGCAGCTCCAGCAACTGAGGTATGACCAAGTCCAGAGGCTCCACATCTGACTCGGTCTCAGCAGTCCTCTGAGTGCTGGCACCCTGAATGTCCCTGCCTCCATCTGCCGTGGATCAGACAGTGCTATGTACTTACCAGATTGTGATCCTGAGACTGCTCTAGAACTAGGTCCCACCGAGGTGTGTGTCTCTGTACTGGTGGAGGGTGTGGGTGAGTGCTGCAACAGGTTTTCAGTGTCGGTGTCTGCGAGTTCCTCTTCTGTGGTGTCCTCGGGGCTGGAGTCGAGGACCTGGCTCATGGATCCCCTCAGCTGATTCCTACAAAAGAAAGGAGAGATAATTAGTGCATGGCAGTGGCCTGTGACACAGGAGACATCTTGTACAGTATGGTTGTCTGATGGATGTTGCGGTGCTGGATCCTCACTTGGTTAAACACCGCTGACCTCACCGTCAGCACAGGAATCATCCACATCCTCGTCACAGCTGGATGACTCTATTTTCAAAGTCTGTCAGGACCTTGAAGTCGGGCATTCCTCCACCAGACTGAGATCTCTCCCTTTTGCTGTGTGCCAGCATGTCCTGCAAGAAGATATATAGAGAGAGTGTAAACAGTATGCCTGCCAGGCATGTGTGAGTGGTGCCATGGATGGGCTGTGGACATGATCCGCAGGGCAGATGAAATTGTGTGTGTGAGAGAGTGAGTGGTGATGTCCCTTGAACTGGTAGTGAGTGAGATTCCCATGAATGTGTGATGGGTTTGTGAGTGTGTGAGTTGAGAGTGATGAGAAGAGTGACTTACCCTGGCAGAATGGAGGAGATCATTTATCCTCTTTTAGCACTGGGTGGCTGTCATCTTTTGGAGTGTGTTGGCACTGATCACCACTTCCACCGCCTCCCATGTGGATTGGTGACCTTGCTTGCTGGTCTTTGCCCTGAGAGAGGACATTGCGACGGGCCTCCACTACATCCAGTAGGCGCTCAAGGAAGGCGTAGCTTAATTTGAGGGCTTTGGCAGCCACCAGTTCCCAGCGGCTACCTATCCCTTAGTGAGTGTTAGCTCTGTGCAAGGGTGGCCTTTTAATATGGCGCCCGGATTACTGAAGCTCTGAGGTCACAGTGGGGCAGGCGAATCCAAGGCCGCCCCACCAGAGATCCAACGTAAAACCTGTGCCTCTGATTTTATTTTCACCTTGTCCCACAGTTTACGGGATGAAATTTCGCCATTGCCATTAGTGAGTCAAATGCCAATTTCCCCGTCCGATATTGGACTTTGCTGATTTCAGGGAAAATCCCGGCCTATGAATTTAATCAAAATAAAACATCCTTTTGAAAACTCCAAATTAATCATTTGGTGCAGGAGTGGCTATTTTCTATAAAGTGCTAAAGAATTAGAACTCTTGGG
This sequence comes from Cetorhinus maximus, assembly GCF_964194155.1. Taxonomy (NCBI): domain Eukaryota; kingdom Metazoa; phylum Chordata; class Chondrichthyes; order Lamniformes; family Cetorhinidae; genus Cetorhinus; species Cetorhinus maximus. The sequence continues at coordinate 110,177,849 of NC_135885.1, forward strand.
AACCAGGTGCTAAACCTGGAGTATTGTCTGCAGTTTTGGTCTCCTTATGTAAGAAAGGATATTCTTGCCAAAGAGGGAGTGCAGCGAAGATTCACCAGACTGATTCCTGGGATGGCAGGATTGTCGTAGGAGGAGAGATTGGGTCGACAAGACCTCTATTCACTGGAGTTTAGAAGAATGAGAGGGGATTTCATTGAAACATATAAAATTCTGACAGGGATGGACAGATTGGATACAGAGATGATATTTCCACTGTCTGGGGGGGGTCTAGAACAAGGGGCCATGGTCGCGGGATACAGGCTAGACCATTTAGGACTGAGATGAGGAGAAACTTATTCATTCAGAGGGTGGTGGACCTATGGAATTCTCTACCACAGAGGGTTGTGGAGGCCAAGTCACTGACTATATTTAAGAAGGAAATAGGTCGATTTCTGGACTCTAAAGATGCCAAGGGATGTGGGGAGAGCACGGGAGTACTGTGTTGAGATAGAGGATCAGCCATGATCATATTGAATGTTGGAGCAGGCCCGAAGAGGCGAATGACCTACTCTTGCTCCTATTTTCTGTTTCTATGGCTCTGCACAAAGCCCTGTTTATAAGTTTGTTCAAAAATTAGCACTTTGGATAAATCTGTTGATCTTGTTACCATTATTATTTCCACATCATTTAAGAATGTAAGCCCAGGATAAAGAAAATTAATTAACCTTTTTAATTAGACAATCTGTATTAACAAACATTCACAGTATTTTCACAATGCAGCTTTTCATCCATTAGAGCAAAAATACTACAGTGCCCACCTTCATCTTTATCCTATATACAACATCTATCTCATTATTCCTAACGGGCTTTGTTTGTGAACTGTAATCATTCAAATACTGAAAATATTTCCATGTGATACTTTGGTGTGCTGACACTCAGTACATCTGCCTAAAGCCAATGAAGCCAGAAGCAATGATGCTGATGTGCAAATTGCTTTGGACTTAAAGAAATGATTAGTTTTCTGGTATTCAGGCTTGAAGATGTAGATCAGTTAAATGAGGTTTGTGAGTACTTACACATTGAAGCTCTCAGCACGAGATCTGACCACGTAGGATACCAGTCAGTTAATTTTTGGCAGACGCGAAAGAACATGGCAAGAGCAGGAAGTGTTGTCAGCAATATACTGGAAAAAGAGAAAAGGGAAGGGGCCTGAGTAGGACTGGAATAATAAATGTCATGCCTGACCAAAAGGCAGGCATAGCTAGGACCCATGCAAGTACCTTAGCATCCAACACCTTTTATTTGGAAGAAGTGAGTGGAATTGAAGGAGAAGTTATTCAGTATGAGAACAAACTCAGCCAAGTGGAAAAGAGTGATGGTGATGTTTGGACCTCTGTTCCAGGGAGAAGGTGCAAGTTCTCACTCACATCATCCTGATGAGGAATAGAGTACAGAGGGAGTGGATGTCTATGGTGGAGAGTAAATAGTTAGGGCTAGTAAAATGGAAACTGCTGAAGTGACGTAGGGCATTGGTGCATATATGGATATAAGTAGGAAGAAACTGGACAAGGGGAGAAAGAATAGAGTTGAGATTGGAAGAAATACATTCAGTGAGACAGGAACAGGCTGCAACAACGGGTTGACCAGGGCAGTCATGTTTATTAATTTTGGGAAGGAGGTAGAATTGGGCTGTTTGGGATTGAAGGGCTATGAAGTTGGAGGTTGTAGGGGGAAGATCTCCAGAGCAGACTGGGTGACCGCTTTGTGGCCAGTCCGCAAGCATGACCCCAAGCTTCCTGTCACTTGCCATTTTAATTCCCCATCTTGCTTCGACTCTGACACTTCTGTCCATGGCCTGCCATGGTGTTCCAGTGAAGCTGAACACAAGCTCAAGGAATAGCACCTTATCTTTCGGCTGGACATTCTACTGCCTTCTGGATTCAACATTGAGTGCAAAATTTTAGATAATAATCGCTGCCTCCATCTTGTTCTATATGTGTTTATTTTTGGCTGGTTCAATCTTGTCTTCTTTCTTTCTTCATTACTTTATGTTGCATTCAGCTGTTATGTAGCCATTCATGCCTCATCTGTTGTTTCTTTACTATACTTCACTATTGTCATTACCACTCTCTTTGGCTTTTGTACCATGGAATTTTTAACCTCTTCTGCCTTCCACCCTATCACAGACTTTTCCTTTTGTTCTTCCTGCCTCCTGCCTCCTGCCTCCTTCCACTGTCTTAAGGCTACTACATTTCTATCTTTCTTCAGTTCTGATGAAAGGTCATCTTAACCTGAAATGTTGGGGAAAATTTTCTCCCCGTCGGGCGGGCTGGTCGGGAACGGGTGCGGGTGGGCGACAGAGCCGATCGCTGCCCGCAATCGGCTGCGCTGCCATTTTACGTCGACGGGCCAATTAAGGCCCGTCCAGCGTGATGCGCACCCAGAAGCGCTCAGCGCTACCTGTGCGGGTGGGGGTGAGGAGTTAGAGTCGGGGCCTGCGCTCTTGCGCGTATGCACGCGGAAGAGCGCAGAAATCTCCCTGAGGCACAGAGCTGCCTCAGGGAGATTAACTTCAGTTTTTAAGTTTACAATAAAGGAAGTTGAAAATCATTTACACATGTCCCCTCATGTGACAGCGTCACATGAACTGGGACATGTTTATGAAATATTTGAAAATTTTTTATGAATTTAGTAAATCCTTCATGAAACCTCATCCCGCCCGTGGATGAGGTTTCATGAAAAATGCGAAGGCCGCCTGGGCTCTTTACCTGCCCACCAACCTTAAGGTTGGACGGGCAGCCCTGTCCAATTGGTTAATTAGATTACTAATGCCCTTAACAGGCCTTTGACAGTTCGGTGGGTGCGCAGCCGACTCCGGTGCACGCCCGCCAAACAAAAGATTGGAATGACGCACAGTGACATCTGGACGCATGCCCGATGTCACCGCGTCATTTTATGGGTCGGCGTGCGGGGTCCACCGAAAAGCCTGGCCATTAATTCTGTTTCTGTACACAGATGCTGCCTGACTATTTCCAGCATTTTTAATATTTATTTCAGATTTCCAGCATCCGTAGTATTTTGCTTTTGTACTAGTCGACTATAATGTCAATCCTCTTAGACTTTCATTGAAACCAATGATTTTAAGAAGCAAAGTTTAGTAGTAAAAAACACTGTTGAAAAGTGAAACATTTGGTACATTAATGCCAATAATAGATTTGAAATCTGAGCTAATTGCAGTTATTCTAAGTCATTATCTATCATACTTGCTGATTTAAAAGCACCTTTTGAAGTTATTTTTAATACATTTAAGCAATTACTTTTTCAAAAATATGATGCACCCTTTTTCTAGCGGATTAAGGAACTTATGTTTCAGTCTGTTGCTGCATCAATATTTCAGGCTGATAGCTCAGCTGAAATATTTCAACAGAGTGGATGAAATTTGAGTTTGATTTACAGAAGCAAAAATCTTGAATTTAATTTCAGAAAGCCGTGACAACGATAACTGTTTGTCCTTGAAAATGTGGTACTAGCGATGAAATGTGGCACATTAGTTTAATCACTGATACATCACAAATGTGAGACCAGTAAGGCAGTTTTTATAGCACTCCTAGGAGGAAGTTATTAATGGCATTTAGGAACAGGTTTCAAACCTTACTCTAAAGCAGTGCTACATCAATGTATTCATACTAGGATTCATTCAGTATCAGAGTAGAATCCCAGTTGGTTGAACAGTGTTCCAATGATATCTGAAGAAAATTTCTATGTAAATAATGACAAAGGAAGCTGTACTGCTTTCCCTAAAACTTATAGTCATAATAATGATAAAGAATTATGTATATTTATTAAGTTGTAAACTGTATACTTGCAGTTTATTTTTGAATCAATAATGTTTGGTTGTGATTTTTATACCATTAGAAATTGCATGTTGTGCTAGCTAAAATAAGAAAAATGGAGATGTCTGTTCACTGAACAGTCAATGATATTCGGCTGCATTGAGCTTCACTAGATATTTCAAGAATTGGGAAAACCAAAGCGCAAATAGCCGAATGTGATATTTCATTGTGATATTTCATACTGCATTAACAAAATGTGATCATTTTTCTAAAAGTCTATTTGGCTTATTTAGCACTTTGCAGAAACTTTGGGACTTCAACCTGGGGATTCAGCTTTGTTTATAAATGGGCTACATATTGACCTGGACACTCATAATCCATTCAGGTGGGTACAAATGGCTTTCTATATCTATTCTCCTTGCTTGCCATGACGTTGCAGACTTTTCTCTTCAGCATTATAACATTATTCAGTTACTGTATGCATTAATGTGTGGAGTTAAAATGGCCATCTCAATCTAAAGAGTACTACTGTAATCAACAACCATCTGTGTATTTCCCATCTTCCCTTATTGAACAAATAGGAACAGTTGTGTTCTCAAAGTGCGTCTTTGAGGCTTCCCACTTCATCTCCTCAGTAGTATTCAATGAAATTTGCCACCCTCTCCATATGCAGCCTTCTCCCTGGGCTCATTTGGTCATATGGTTGAAGGGCCAAAGTAAGGAAAAACAACAAAGAACCTTTAGTAGGAGAATGAGCATATAGAAGAGGGGAAGGGAAAAAGAAGTTCGAGAATGACATGGTCACCTATGGTATTACAAATGGGAAAGGCTGCCTAACTGAAGCTATCCCTAAATATGTCTATTTTGCTGAGTGCACACATTTATTTTGGAATGATGTGAACTGTGTGCACATCTTGGGTTCAGGTCTGGAGTAGCAGCCAGCACCTCGATTCCCCTTGTTCTCTCCCTTTTTTTTAAACTTTTCTTTCCTTTTTACCCCTCCGCCACTACTGCCCCAGATCTGACTCCCTCTTAGATAGCTCCACAACTTCCCTCTGTAGTACTCTTGACATCCTCCAAAGGGTGCATCGAGGCACTCATCACTGCTTGCTTTATCAGGAGCAACTCTAACTGCCCTATCTTCTTCAATAGTCGACCTTTCCTTCCAGCACAGCCACTGATTGCTAATTATGCCAGTCTGCTTCCCGTCTCATTTGCGATTCCTGCAATTATGCTATCATCGTCCCTCACTGCATCTCCCTCTAGAATGGCTTGTGAACAAGGCTCTTTCCACCTGTAAACTTGTTACAGTTGATTGGTTTAGCATCACGGTCTTGACAGAATTCTAACTGAGGGTGATGACAACATCCCCCTTAATGAAACTTGCCTGCATTGCTATACCTTCCACCACTTGCCTTGGACAAACTAATGTGGTGGTGATGTTGACCTTATAGCCAAATCACACCTTGATCAGTTGTCCTACTGATCTGGCAACTTCTTCTCCTTGTCCATCTCATTTAGTTTCATCCCCTGACCTTTCATTTAAAATCCTTGTTCTCTACCACCCACTTCTCCAGGTTTCTCACTGAGATATTTTTACTGCTTTCCTCCTTCTGCCTCTGCAACTCCATCTCAGCTCATCATGCTTCTTCTGCGTTCTTCTGTGTTCACTACCCTCCTATCTTTCTCAACTTTAGCCTCTGACATAAATACCCTAGCCACCTACTCACCCCTTAATCTGGCAATTGCGTGAGGCTGAAAAAGACCGGACCTCTGTAACATTTGATTGGGTCCACGCCGCCATTTTACCCGAGCAGGCCAATTAAGGCCTGCCCAGAGTAGTTCACAACTCCTGTGGATAGTGGGAGTAGGCATGTGGCGGTGGGCGTGCACAGACCGCCGGGTCCAACGGCGACCCGGCAGCCTGTTTAAATGAAGGCCTGGCAGCCTTTGCGAGGCTGCTCACAATGGCTGGGAGAAGAGCACATCAGAGGGGCAATGTGCCTGACGCAAGTCCGGAGGGTAGGCCATTGGGGCAGGCCTGGCTGGAGGGTAGGCCACCGGGGCAGTGTGCTCCTCGTTTCTCCGAAGAGCGCTTAGCTTCCCTCCTGGAGGTGGTGGCAGCGCGGCGGGAGGTCCTTCTTCCGAGTGATGGGAGGTGGAGGCCTCACCATCTGTCCAAACGTGCGTGGGAGGAGGTGGCTGAGAGTGTCAGCTCCCATGATGTGGTGCGGTGCACGTGGGTCCAGTGCCGCAAATGATTCAATGATCTCCTGTGCTCAAGAAGGGTGAGTACCATGTTGCCTCAAGTCACTTAATGTAGCCGTCACCCTTGCACCCCAGCCAGCTGTGGAACTGGTTGCTCCCTCCCAGGCGGGGCCATCAAATGCTCCACGGGCCAGAGGACGCCCGCCAAGGTCATCGAGCGCAGTGAGCAGGCTATCTCAAATGCCAGTACCAGCAAGGGGACAGCACCTAGACGTAGCACCCGTAAGCATAAATTTGAGGCACCTTAGGAACACCACAGGTTTCTCACTGTTGCTTTTATGTTGGCCCATTGTAGTTCCTGGAAGACTTGGTGTGATGTCCAACATCTTATTTTTTGCTTTATGAAGTTACATTTGTTCCCTCAATAAATTTTGATATGTTGCCATGCCTCAGGATGATTCCTTACTTCTGCAAGTGGATGGGAAGCCATGATGTTATGAGTGAGTTGTTTGACATTGAGCTTTATTGACAAGTTAATGTTAGTATCCAGGCTGATTTAGTGCTCAGGTATCGAGTATGGAGCCTGCAGCCCTGGTGTGTGTTGAAGGTCCATCTGTGGTGGCCTAGCTGAAGGTTCTTTGGATTAAAGCCTCCCAGGTGTCCCTGCCTCCCTGGAGTATGCCCGGGTCAGCGTCTACCTCAGCATTCTCCTGTGCGTGTTCATCCTCGGAGTCACTGCTGGACTCATTATGTGCATTCGGAGCAACTGTGTCTATATCTTCCTCGTCCACTGCGTCGCCCCTTTCCAGTGCCAGATTGTGGAGAGCGCAGCATGCAACCACTATCACTGACACACGATCTGGGGGGTATTGGGGTGTGCCCCCTGAGCGGTCCAGGCATTGGAAGCGCATCTTGAGAAGACCAATGTTTCTCTCCACCGCAGCCCTTATGGAGACATGGCTCCTATTGTAGCGCTGCTCAGCTTCTGTTCCTGGATGGCGGAGAGGAATCTTGAGTCACCTTCTGAGGGGATAGCCCTTGTCACCCAGCAGCCATCCATCCAGCCGGGCTGGAGCACTGAAGAGCCTCGGCACCTGGGAATGTCTGAGTATGTAAGCGTCGTGGGAGCTGCCTGGGTACCTTGCACAGACTTGTAGAATCAGCATCCTGTGATCACACACTATCTGCACTTTCAAGGAGTGGAAGCCCTTCCTGTTGACAAAGGCACCGGGCTCACCTGCTGGCACTTTGATGGCCACATGTGTGCGGTCGATTGCACCCGGAACGCAAGGGAAGCCAGCAATGGCCGCAAAGCCTCTGGCTCGCTGTGTCTGGCTGGCCTCGCCCCAGCAGTAATGGATGAAAGTCAATGCCCGTCTGAACAGAGCGTCTGTCACCTGCTTGACACAAGTGTGGAGTCTCCGCAGAGATCAACTGCCGATCCCTGGAAAGAGCCAGAGGCATAGAAGTTGAGGGTAGCTGTGACCTTTAGAGCCACTGGCATGGGGTGCCCGCCCACACAATTTGCAGAGATCTCAGGGCCAATCATCTGACAGATATAGTTGACTGTCTCCCTTGAGAGATGGAGCCACCCTCAGCACTGAACCTCAGATATATTGAGGTAGCTGCTTCACTACCCAGGTATACCCTGGCAGCAGGATATTGGCATCTTCTGTGGCCCCTTCTGCCTTGGACTTCCTGTTGGCCCTGCGCCCCTTTTGCCTGCGCCTCTTCTCCCAAACGTGGCTCCCCTGGAGGCTGAATGTGGACTCCTGGCCTCCTGCCCATTCTGGCCCTCGCTTCCTCCTCAGAGGAGGTGCCTCCAGTGAAGAGCACAACTCCCATTCCCAGGCTAAGGGAAGGCTTCCTGAAATCTGGAGCCCCCAAAAATGAACTTTACTGTAGAGTCCTGAGCAAGGCTTTTACTCCTGCCTAAGCAGCTGGTATTGAAGTATTCCTGCTCACACAGGCAAGTATAAGTTACTTTCACACTTAAACACCTGAAAGATCACAATCACGACCCCACTCACCCCTTTTATCCTGCCCGTGGATGAGGATTATACAGATGTCTCCTACCCGCCTTCCTGTTGCGCCCATGCGACGTCCTGAAGGTCGCATGGGCTGCGAAAATCCAAGTTCAATTGCTGCTTCAAGGGCACTTAACTGGCCCGTTAATTGATGGTGGACGCGCATCCGAACTTATAGCGCCCACCTTCCCAAATATGGCGATGGTTCATGGTGACATCGGGACGCAAGCTTGATGTCACTGTGCATATTTTACACGTACACCAACGGGAAAATTCTGCCCATAGTACTTTCCTGCGTTGTATTTCATCTGCCTTGTGTCTGCCCATATTCACCAGCCCGTCCACAGTCTCCTGAAATCTATTACTATCCTCCACAATGTTTATTGCATTTTCAATTTTGTGGCACCTGATAGCTTGAAATTATACACTGTTTACCCAAGTCCAAGTCATTAATATGTTATCAAAAAGAGAAGTGGTGCTAATACTGATCTGTGGAAAATTGCACTGTCTGCCTCCCTCCAGTGTGAAAAACAACAGTCAACACTACTCTCTGCTTTCTCTTCCTTTGCCAGTTTCATAATAACTTCCTGTATATTAGTATAATTGGCCAGCCTAGATTTGTTGCTTGTTTTTTGGCATACAGTAGTGTACTGATGCCATTAAGGTGAAGCAGATGATTTAGCTAGTCCTGAAAAACCTTCTTCCACTGTAGTATTCTCAAAAAGCAGAATTTGCTGTAAGTTTACTTTAAAGGAGCCAGTCTCCTGACAAGGAGTTTCTGAATTGCAAGCAGGAATTTGAGTATATAAAGTAGGTCCCTTTCCCATTAGATAAACCAAGCCTACCATCCTTTTTTAAATATTTTATTTATTCGTTCATTGGACGCGGGCATCACTGGCTCGGCGATCAAGAATCTATCTACCTCTGACTTAAAAATATTCAAAGACTCTGTTTCCACTGCCTTTTGAGGGAGAGCGTTCCAAACATTTATGGCCCTCTGAGACAAAAAAATTCTCCCTATCTCTGTCTTAAAAGAGCAACCCCTTATTTTTAAACAGTGACCCCTAGTTCTAGATTCTCTCACAAGAGGAAACATCCTCTCCACATGCACCCTGTCAAGACCCCTCTGAAGCATAACCTTCCTACTTTCCCACCATTTAGATAATATGCTTTTTTTTCATTTTTCCTGACAAAATGGACAATTTCACATTTGCCCACATTATACTCCATTTGCCAAATCTTTTCCCATTCACCTAACCTATCTATGCCCCTTTGTAGCCTCCTTATGTCCCCTTCTCAGCTTACTTTCCTACCTGTCTTTGTGTCATCAGCAAATTTAGAAACCATAAGTTGTGTCCCTTCAACCAAGTCATTTATATGAGTTGTAAAATGTTAAGGCCCTAGAACTGATCACTGTGGCACACCATTTGTTACATCCCGCCAACCAAAAAGACCCATTTATGCCTACTTTCTGTTTCCTGTTACCTAGCCAATCTTCTATCCATGCTGATATATTACCCCCCACAACATGAGCTTTTATTTTCCACAATAACCTTTGATGTGGCACCTTACTAAATGCCTTCTGGAAATCTAAGTACAGTACATCCCTTTATCCACAGCACATGTAACTCCTTCAAAGAACTCCAATAGATTGGTTAAAAATGGTTTCTCTTTCACAAAACCATGCTGACTCTGCCTGATTGCCTTAAATTTTTCTAAGTGCCGTCCCATAACATCTTTAACAATATCTTCTAAGATTTTCCCAGTTACCAATGTTAAGCTAACTGGTCTGTAGTTTCCTGCTTTCTGACCCCCTCCCTTTTTGAATAAAGGAGTTACATTTGCTATTTTCCAATCTAATGGAGTCTTCACCGAATTGAGGGAATTTTGGAAAATTAAAACCAACGCACCAACTATCTCACAAGCCACTTCTTTCAAGACCTTAGGGTGAAGTCCATCTGGACCTGGGGATTTGTCAGCCCACAGCTCAATACCCCTTCCCTGGTGATTATAATTTTCTCGAGTTCCTCCCTTCCATTTCCTGATTTACAGCTATATCTGGGATATTTCTGGTGTCTTCTATAGTGAAGACCGAATTGCCCTGGTTTGCCCTACCCATTAAAAGCACGACAAATCGAATCTGCTATTAGCAAATTTAGCACCCATGCATTTGATCCTGTCATCCAAGTTATTAATATAGAGTGTAAGTATTTGAGACCCCAGCACTGATGCCTGTGCCACTCCACTCGTTACATTTTACCAACTTGAAAATTACCCATTTATGCCTAATCTTTGTTTCCTGTTAGCTAACCAATCCCTAACTGTGCTAATATGTTACCCCCTACACCATGAGCTTTTATTTTGTGTAGTAACCTTTGATGTGGAGCTTGTCAAATGCCTTCTGGAAATCTAAGTACAGCACTTCCACAGGTTCCCCTTTATCCATCATACTTGCTACTTCCTCAAAGAACGCTAATAAGTTAGTCAAACATGATTTCCCTTTCACAAAACCATGTTGCCTCTGCCTGATTGCATTAATATTTCCTAATGCCCTGCTATAATTTCCTTAATAATCGATTCCAGTAATTTCCCTCTGACAGATGTTAAGCTAACTGGCCTGTAGTTTTTTGCTTTCTGTCCCCCTGCTGTCTTGAACAGAGGAATCAGATTCGTTATTTTCCAATCTGATGGGACCTTTCCAGAATCTGGGGAATTTTGGAAAATTAAAACCAATGCATCTACTATCTCAGCAGCTATTTCTTTTACAACCCTTGGATGAAAGCCAACATGACCTGGGGACTTGTCAGCTTTTAGTTCTAATAATTTTCTCAGTACTCTCTCCCTGGTGATTATAATTGTTGTAAATTCCTCCCCCCCTTTGACATTGAGTGTACATAGTTGTACCTGCATGTTTTGATCCATCAGAATTGTTCTGCCTTCTTGAGTTGTAAGTGAAATAACAGCTAAAAGAAAGCAGTCGCAAGTGTCAGCCATGGCTTCATTAGTCATATTTCCCCCTTTGAGTCAGATCACTCCAGGATTTGAGCACGGAAATCAAGGCTGATAATTCAGTGCAGTACTGAGGGAGTGCTGCACTATTGGAGGTGCTGCCCTTCAGATAAGGGGTTAACCCGAGACCCTGAAGCTGTAACTAGTGAGATCAGTGCCGGGGCCTCAAATCTTTACAATCTAAATTAATGATTTGGATGAAGGGATTGAACTTATGGTAGCTAAATTTGCCGATGACACCAAGATCAGTTGGAAAGTAAATTGCCAAGAGGTAGTAGAGAGTCTGCAGAGGGACAGATTAAGGGAGTGGGCAAAAATTTGGCAGATGGAGTATAAATGTGGGAAATGTGAACTTGTCCACTTTGGCGAGAAAGATAGAAAAGCAATAAATTTAAGTGGAGAGAGATTACAGAACTCTGTGGTGCAGAGGGATCTGGGTGTCACAGAATCACAGTGCAGAAGAGGCCCTTCGGCCCATCGAGTCTACACTGACACGTGAGAAACACCTGACCTACCTACCTAATCCCATTTACCAGCACTTGGCCCATAGCCTTGAATGTCATAATGTGCCAAGTGCTCATCCAGGTACTTTTTAAAGGATGTGAGACAACCCGCTTCCACCACCCTCCCAGGCAGCGCATTCCAGACCGTCACCACCCTCTGGGTAAAAAGGATTTTCCTCACATACCCCCTAAACCTCCTGCTTCTCGCCTTGAAATTATGCTTCTTTGTGACTGACCCTTCAACTAAGGGGAACAGCTGCTCCCTATCCACCCTGTCCATGCCCCTCATAATCTTGTACACCTCGATCAAGTTGCCCCTCAGTCTTCTTTGCTCCAACGAAAACAAACCAAGTCTATCCAACCTCTCTTCATAACTTCCCAGGCAACATCCTGGTGAATCTCCTCTGCACCCCCTCCAGTGCAATCACATCCTTCCTATAATGTGGCGACCAGAACTGCACACAGTACTCCAGCTGTGGCCTCATCAAGGTTCTATACAACTCCAACATGACCTCCCTACTTTTGTAATCTATGCCTCGATTGATAAAGCCAAGTTTTCCAAATGCTATTTTCAACACCCCACTAACATGCCCCTCCGCCTTCAGAGATCTATGGACACACACGCCAAGGTCCCTTTGTTCCTCAGAACTTCCTAGTGCCATGCCGTTCATCGAATACTTCCTTGTCAAATTACTCCTTCCAAAGTGTATCACCTCACACTTTTCAGGGTTAAATTCCATCTGTTACTTATCTGCCCATTTGACCATCCCGTCTATATCTTCCTGTAGCCCAAGACACTCAACCTCACTGTTAACCACCCGTCCAATCTTTGTATCATTCGCAAACTTACTAATCCTACCCTCCACATAGTCATCTATGTCGTTTATATAAATGACAAATAATAGGGGACTCAGCACAGATCCCTGTGGTACGCCACTGGACACTGGCTTCCCGTCACAAAAGCATCCTTCTGTCATCACCTTCTGCCTCCTACAACTAAGCCAATTTTGAATCCACCTCATCAAATTACCCTGTGTCCCATGTGCATTTGTCTTCTTTATAAGTCTCCCATGTGGGACCTTGTCAAAGGCCTTGCTGAAATCCATATAAACTACACCCACTGCACTACCCTCATCTACACACCTGGTCACCTCCTCAAAAAATTCAATCGAATTTGTTAGGCATGACCTCCCTCTGACAAAGCCATGCTGACTATCCTTGATCAAACCTTGCCTCTCCACGTGTAGATAGATACTCTCCTTCAGAAATTTCTCCGATAGTTTCCCGACCACTGACGTGAGACTCACTGACCTGTAGTTCCCTAGCTTATCTCTACAACCCTTCTTATATAACGGAACCAAATTAGCTGTTCTCCAGTCCTCTGGCACCTCCCCCGTGGCCAGAGAGGAATTAAAAATTTGGATCAGAGCCCCTGCGATCTCCTCCCTTGCCTCCCTCAGCAGTCTGGGACACAAATCATCTGGACCTGGAGATTTGTCCACTTTTAAGACTGCTAACACTTCCAATACTTTGTCACTCCCTATATCAATTTGCTTAAGAACCTCACAGTCTCTCTCCTCGAGTTTGATACCTTCATCCTCATTCTCTTAGGTGAAGACGGACGTGAAGTGTTCATTCAACACTCGAACGATGTCCTCTGGCTCCACCCATAGATTGCCTCCTTGGTCCCTTATGGGCCCTACTCTTTCCCTGGTTATCCTCTTCCCATTGATATACTTATAGAATATCTTGGGATTTTCCCTACTTTTACCAGCCAGTGCTTTCTCATATCCCCTCTTTGCTCTCCTAATTGCTTTCTTAAGCTCCACCCTGCACTTTCTGTACTCCACTAATGCCTCTGCTGATTTGCTCCCCTTGTACCTGCTAAAAGCCTCTCTTTTCCTTCTCACGGTAACCTGAATATCTCTGGTCATCCGTGGTTCTCTGGGCTTGTTACTCCTTCCTATCACCCTAGAGGGAACATGTTGAGCCTGTACCCTCCCCATTTCCTTTTTGAACACCCTGCCCTGGTATGTGAATCAAAAGAAGTTAGTATGCAGTTACAAGCAAGTGATTAGGGCAGAATCTTTTCCTCGGATGGCGAGCGGGCCCCACCGGCTTGGCGGCGGGCGGACAGCCGATCCCCGCCACTGAAACGGGGCCTGCCGCCATTTTAAGTGGGTGAGCCAATTCAGGCCCGCCCAGCGGCATCCCCGACAAGAAGCGCTTCCTGTGCAGGGAGTGGGGAGGGAATCCCCATCTGTCAAAGTGCACTCTTTCACGCATGCGCACGAAAGAGCGCACTGCTCCCTGAGACCAAGTGCTGTCTCAGGGAGATCACTCACAGTGGTAAAAACTTTAAAAATAGAAACGTTAAAAAATTATTAACATGTCACACAAGATGGGATATGTTAATAAAGAACACATAAACTTTATTATTTTTGTACAAAACGGACATGAAACTTCATCCCGCCAGTGCCTTAAGGTTGGCCCGGCAGGTCTTTAAGTACTTTAATTAGCCTGTCCATGCCCTTAATTGGCCATTGACAGGTCGGTGGGCGGACAGCTGATTTCGCTGTCTGCCCACCTTTCTAAAAATTTTAATGGCCCAGGATAATGTCGGAGATTCCTCCCGATGTCACCCCGCGTTATTTTCCCCTCGACGACCGGGCCCCGCCCCCAAATCGCCAAGCGGAAAATCCTGGCCTAGGAAGGCAAATGGGATGTTGCCATTCATTGCAAGGGAATGGAATATAGGGCAGAAATTTTCACTCAGCTGGCAGGCGCGCGCCCGACCCGCTCAAGTGTGAAATGACGCGCATTGATGTCAGCTGAGTATGCCGACGTCAGTGCACAGTTGCGAGATAGTTTGGTTGGCAGGCGTGCGCTGGAGCCAGCAGCAAGCCTGCTGGCAATTAAAAGGCCTGCTAAGGCCATTATGTTATCAATTAAATTCAATTTTTAGCTGCTCGTCCAACCTAATGGTTGGCGTGCAGGCGAAAAGGCCAAGCGGCCTTTGCGCTTCTTTGGAAACCTCATCCACGGGCGGGATGAGGTTTCCAAAAGCAAATAAAAATAAAATAAAAACTTTAATTTTTAATTAATAACATGTCCCTGCTCATGTGACAGAGTCATATGAGGGGGACATATTTTATTACATTTTTATTTTTAAAATTTTTTTCACATCTCTTCATCCCACTGAGGGAGCTCCGTGCCGCAGGGAGATTATGCAGCGCTCACTCATGCACAAGCACCAAGTTCGTGCTCGGCCAGCTCGCACTCCTCCCCACTCCTGCACAGGCAGCACTCAGCCCTGCCGCTGTCATTTCATGCTGGGTGGGCCTTAATTGGCCCGCCAGCATAAAATCGTGGTGCAGTGCCGATCGCGGGTGACAGTCAGCTTCCCAACCTTCCCTGCCAAGCCTGCCCGCCAAGGGCAAAATTCTGCCCATAAAAGTAGGGAAGTTTTACTGCAGCTGTACAGGGCCTTGGTGAGGCCACATCTGGAGCACTGGTGTACAGTTTTGGTCTCCTTTGAAAAAAAGATATAATTGTCGTTGAAGCAGTTCGGAGAAGGTTCACTCGATTCATTCATTGGGTGAGGGGTTTATCTTATGAAGGAAGGTTGAATAGGTTGGGCCTATACCCATTGGATTTCAGAAGGATGAGAGGAGATGTTATTGAAACATCTAAGATCCTGAGGGTATTTCATAGGATAGATTCCGCGAGGATTTTTCCTCTTCTGGGAGAGACTAGAACCAAAGGACATAGTTTAATAGAAAGTGGCCTACTATTTAAAATGGAGATGAGGAGAATATTTTTCCTTCAAAGGGTGATTAGTATGTGGACTTCTCTTCCCCAGAAAACTGGAGGTTGTGTCATTGAATTTATTCAAGGCAGAGTTAGACAGATTTTTGAGAAGCAAGGAAGTCTAGAGTTATGGGGGGGCTGACGTCAAAGTGGAGTAGAAACCACAACCAGGTCAGCCATGATCTTATTGAAGCAGTCTCAAAGGGCTGAATGGCCTACTCCTGCTCCTAAATCCTATGTTCTTGCCTTTCCTCTCCGGTGAACATTTAAGGCATGGCATTATTTTGAAGAAGAGCAGGGGAGTTATGTATGATGCTTGGCCAATATTTACCCTCAATCCACCTCACACAGGCAAATTATTTGATCATTATCACATTGCTATTTGTGGAAGCTTAATGAGCACAAATTGGCTGACACATTTCATATATTACAACAGTGACCTCACTGCATTTAACGAGCTTTGGAATGTCCTGTGATTGTGAAAGACACTATGGGCTGAATCTTGTGGTCGGCATGCGGGGGCAGGCCCGACATGCCGACGCGTAAAATGACGCACGATGACGTCGGGTGTGTGTCCTGATGTCATTGCGCGTCATCTAGATATTTCGTTCGGCGGGCACCTGCAATCAGCATTAAGGTTGGCGGGCAGGCAAAGATCCAAGCAGGCTTTGCGATTTTCAGGAAACCTCATCCACGAAGCTTTTATAAAATAAATTAATAAATTTTCCAAACTTCACAAACATGTCCCAACTCATGTGACACTGTCACATGAGGGGACATGTTTAAATAAATTTTTACTTCATTTATTTAAATGTTTTATAATCTATTCAATCTCCCCGAGGCAACTCCATACCTCAGGGAGATTGCTGCGCTCTTTCGCGTGCATACGCGAAAGAATGCAGGCCCTGACTCTCCCTCCTCCCCCCCACCCGCACAGGCTGAGCACTGCTGGCCGCGCGTTACGCTGGGCGGGCCTTATTTGGCTTGCCCGCGTAAAATGGTGGCGGGCAGCCAATCACAGGCAGCGATCAGCTCTGTGCCTGCTCCCGCCCAGCCCGCCCACCATAGGAAAAATTCTCCCCTATATAAATTCAAGTTTTTTTTTTGGAAATGGAGTTGGAAAGCCTGATAATACAATTTATCAGGCCCAGAGAACATCAAAAATTATTGCAGTAATGAAATTGCAAAGAAAACAATGTAATCAAAAATTCTAACTTTGCAACCAAGAGCAGAGCTGAGACTTTTAAGAAGGTTACTCCAACTAAACATGGGGCAGGATTTTACGCGTCAGCGAGCGGGGGTGGGGCCCGCTCGCTGATGCATAAAATGACGCGTGGTGACATCAGGGGGAACTCCCGACTCACCGCGCCTCATTTAAATTTTGAGGAAGGCGCAGCGAAATCAGCTCCCGCTCCCGCCAACCTGTCAATGGCCAATTGAGGCCATTGACAGGATCAGTTGAACAATTAAAGGACCTGCCCGTCCAACCTTAAGGTTGCCAGGCAGGCCAGGAGCCCCGGCGCGAATTGGAAAAAGCATAAAACCTCATCCTCATTCATGTAGCTTTTTAAAAATTTTAATAAAGTTTTTGTGAAAATTATTGTCACATGAGGGGACATGTCAGGGAAATTTTATTTTTCTATTTTTATCTTTTTGACATTTACAGCCGATCTCCCTGAGGCTGCATTTAGCCTCAAGGAAATGAGTACTCTTTCATGCGCATGCGCGAAAGAGTGCACTCTCGCTTTTGGGGAATCGCCCCCGCCTGCACAGGGAGCACATAGCGTCACGCTGGGCGGGCCTTAATTGGCCCGCCCACGTAAAATGGCACCGCGCCCCCGATTGGGGACGCCGATCGCAAGTGCACCTGTGCGCGCCTGCTATTCAACCTCCCCCCTGATGGGGGGAAAGTGCCTGTTGGTTGAGCATTAATTATTGGTCAGGATAAAAGAATAAATGCCCCATTCTTTTTCAAGTGATGTTGCAGGATCTTTTTCACCTACCTGAGAGGGCAGCCTTGGTTTAGCATCCCTTCTAAAATGTAGCACTCCTTCAATATTGCATTCAAGTGTCAGCTTAGATTGTATACTCAAATCTCAGGAGTGGGATTTGAAGCAATTTTATTTTCAAACTGTGTGGCAGTGCAGAAACCAAAAGTTTCCACTCAGGCCTTGCACAGTTGACCCCTTTAAATTGTCACACATGCACAGCTGCACAAAAAAAATTGATGGGGCCATGCACTTCAATAAGTTGCCCATGCACTCCAAAAAAAGCTTAGAGGGAATGTTGTTTCCAACACATAAACTTCAGAGTGAGAGGTATGAGTGCCAACACTGAACAAAAGCTGCCAACTAATTTAATTTGTATCTAGGTATTCTATTTATTTACTTATATAACCAATGGAATTGAAATCTGCAATTCAGGATCGTTATCAGTTAAATGATTGAATGCCAAGTTGGAAGATAATTTTACATTTCTTTAAAACATGATATCCTGGGAGCTTAATAAATATATCATTCTGTTTAATAGGCTATTGCAAACTTTTGAGGAGTTCTCCCATTGACTTAGCCATGCTATTTTCAGATTTAACCAGCATTTTCAAAAGAAAATGATTTCCTGTGCTTGTTGCATTGTCTATCAGCAAAATCTGATTAATCCATTTTTTTTCCCCCAGTATCCTAGATATCCTCAAAGAGGAAGGAAAAGTTATGGATGGTCTTTATAACCTTGGGATCAAAGATAAAGATCTAAGTAAACTTCTGAGTCTGAATGTTTATCCTATAGAAGAAAACCCAGCACTTGATATCCGACACTCAGCCATAATTGTTGGTATATTATGCATTGTTATGTGGTGTGTATGTGTGCTCATCTTTTGACCTCTAGAGCTCTTCCTGATATATGATTATTAACAAAAATGTATTGGCTCTATGTTTGTCTAGAGGTTGTCTACAGCTTTTTCATAGCTTCAGGAGAACATTAGTGGAAGCCTTGGAGGAAACAGTATACCAGAGTCATACATCACAGAAGTCCAATCAGTCCATTGCTTCTGTGCTGGTTCTTTTAAAGCTGTATCCAATTTGCCCCGTGCCCCTGTTCTTATGCCATAGATCTGCAAATTTCTCCTTTTCGGGGAGTGATTCAGCATGTGAATTGCTCCTTAGGAGAGCCAGCACAGGCACGATGAGCCAGATGGCTTTCTGTGCTGGAACGATTCTGTGATTCTTTGCTAGATACAATTGTCTTCTGAAAGTTATTATTAACCTGCTTCCACCACCCTTTTAGATACTACATTCCAGATTGTAACAATTTGCTACGTAAAAAAGAAAAAATCTAATTTCACCACCTCCCGCCATTTACAGTAAATCTTTGTCTTCTGGTAACCAACCCTTTTGCAAATGGAAACTGTTTTTTCTTATCTGTCTATAAAACACCTAATAATTTGAGCGCCTCTGACTTAATCTGCACTTAGCTAGCAGAAACCTAGAAAACTGTCCGCCAAAAAGCTATTGCAGCTAGGTCAATTGTCAAATCTGTGATTGATAGATTTTTGTGAGGCAACTACAAGTTGAGGGTAACTGAACCATTTTGGATAGATCGAGTTAAGGTACAGATCAGCTGTTATCTCGTTGAAAGGTGGAGCAAGCTCAAGGGGCAGAATGACTGACTGCTGCTCCAATGTTCCTTTTCTGTTCTAAGGTTTCTGTTTCTGGTTTTTCTTGATTCTCCAAGTAATTGAAGCTGCTCAACGCTGGTTCCATTCTGGTAAATCTCCTCTGCAGCCATTGCAAAGCTTTGACACCCTTCCTGAAGTGTAATGCTGAGAATTGAACACAATATTGTAGATGAGGCCTGACAGTGATTTACCAAATTTTAGCATAACCTCCTTGCTTTTGTTCTCTGTTCCTCTCTTTGTTAAGCCAAAGAACCTGTATGCTTTTTAACAGCCTTACCAGTTTGCCCTGCCACCTTCATAGATGGGTATGTGAACCCCAGGCTTCTCTGTTCCTGCACCCCCTTTAAAATTATACCTTTCAGTTTATATTGTGCCTCTTCCTTTTTTCCTTCCAAATGCATCACTTCACAATGCTCTGCATTAAGTTCCATCTGCCTTGCCTCTGCTCATTTCATTAGTCTGTCTATGTCCTTCCGATCATATTCTCCTCACTGTTTACTACATTTACAAGCTTTTTGCCATCCACAAACTTTGAAGTTATGTCCTTTGTACCCAAGTCCAAGTGATGAATATGTGCTAAAAATAAGAGTGGTCCTAATAGTGGTCCCCTAGGGAACATCACTGTATACTTTCCTCCAAGTCTTTCAGACTCAATTTGCCTTTCACAATTCCGTGCTGGTTGTCGTTGATCAACCCATGTTTTTCTGAGTGATAGTTAATTTTGCCCCAGATTATAATCTCTGAAATTTTCCCCATGACATTAGGCTGACTGGCCTTTAGTTACTGGATTTATCTCTCTCCCATTTTTGAACAGGTGTGTAACATTTGCAACTGTTCAATCCACTGGCATCACTTCTTTAATTAAGGAGGATTGAAAGATTACGGCCGGGATTTTCTGGTTCCACCCATGGCGGGAATTGCCACAGGCAGACCGGAAAATTTGGAGAGCAGCCAAAGTCCGTTGACTTTGGGTGGGAATTTCCAGCCCATTGTCTAGAACTTCCACCCTTGCTTCCCCCAATAATATATCTTACCTGGACCAGGTGACTTTTTTGCTCTGAACTGAATGTTTCACCAAAACCATAATGCACAACATTAAAGGGTTATAATCATTACTGTTTTTAATGCATTGGTGCATTTACATAAATAAGTCTAATGACAGCAATTTGTCTGAGAATGCATTTGAGAGTTAGACAGGCAAGTCAGTATTGGCATTCACATATAGCATGTTAGGAAACATTATCTTAGCAGACCTGCTGGTGGTGTAGAGCCTCTCTGGTTCTCTGGAGGCTGAGAATCATGCTGAGATTTAAAATGAGTTGTTCTTGGCAATGAAGAAAAATACTATTTACTGATTTAAATAAAAATTCCTGATCATTACCTATTAAACATTTTTCTGAGCAAAACTGTACAGATTAGAGGGTAGAATTTTTGGGTTGGCGAGCGGGGGCAGGGCCCACTTGCCGACGTGTAAAATGACAGTGAGGTTGAGTGTCTTGGGCTACAGGAAGATATAGACGGGATGGTCAAATGGGCAGATAAGTGGCAGATAGAATTTAACCCTGAAAAGTGAGGTGATACAGTTTGGAAGGAGTAATTTGACAAGGAAGTATTCAATGAACGGCATGGCACTAGGAAGTTCTGAGGAACAAAGGGACCTTGGCGTGTGTGTCCTTAGATCTCTGAAGGCGGAGGGGCATGTTAGTGGGGTGGTGAAAAAGGCATATAGGACACTTGCCTTTATCAATCGAAGCATAGATTACAAAAGTAGGGAGGTCATGTTGGAGTTGTATAGAACCTTGGTGAGGCCACAGCTGGAGTACTGTGTGCAGTTCTGGTCGCCACATTATAGGAAGGATGTGATTGCACTGGAGGGGGTGCAGAGGAGAGACCAGGATGTTGTCTGGGATGAAACATTTAAGTGATGATGAGAGGTTGGCTAGACTTGGGTTGTTTTAGTTGGAGCAGAGAAGACTGAGGGGCGACCTGATCGAGGTGTACAAGATTATGAGGGGCATGGACAGGGTGGATAGGGAGCAGCTGTTCCCCTTAGTTGAAGGGTCAGTCACAAGGGGGCATAAGTTCAAGGTGAGGAGCAGGAGGTTTAAGGGGATGTGAGGAAAAACTTATTTACCCAGAGGATGGTGACGGTCTGGAATGCACTGCCTGGGAGGGTGGTGGAGGTGGGTTGCCTCACATCCTTTAAAAAGTACCTGGATGAGCACTTGGCACGTCATAACATTCAAGGCTATGGGCCAAGTGCTGGTAAATGGGATTAGGTAGGTAGGTCAGGTGTTTCTCATGTGTCGGTGCAGACTCGATGGGCCGAATGTGATTCTGTGAAATAGGGCAGTGGTTAATAACATTTTCACCAATCTTCTGTTTTGGAACCCCTATCATATTTTGCATCCTCCACTGACTAGTGGAGCAGGTAGATCACTTCAACAAGGCTTCTACCAATTTTTTTTGCTGGTTTCTGAGAGATGCATCAAAACAATTTGGGATTCCAGTTCCCATTGATTTCCTTCTGTAAATTCATGTCCAATAGCGAGGATTTCACTGAAACCACTGTATTAGTGGATCTTGAACATATTTACTGGCCTGTTTCTTTTTCTTTTAGTGGATGAATGACCTGGAAAGGGACCAAAAGTACCGTTCTTGGCCATCAAGTTATCAAGAGCTATTGCGACCAACCTTCCCAGGTGTCATACGGCAAATTAGGCGCAACTTTTTCAATTTGGTAAGCATTTTGAAATAAAGATATTATATTAGTTATATGTATTTTTTGGTATCATTTTACATTATTTCTCTAATTATTAAATTGATAATGGCACAAAAATTTGCACCACATGATTGTCATAGTTCAAGAAAGTAGTTCACCACCTTCCCAAGGGAATGTGCAACAAATGCTGGCCTAGCTAACAATGCCACATCCTTTGAACATATAAAAGAAAAGAAAGAGCCGATATAATCCTTTATCGCATCTTAGCTTTAGAAGGACCATTGATATTTCCATCACACATACTTGGTTCAGTCTACTACTAACAGCAGAGATTGCAGTATAGCATCATAAAGACTTATAGCACAGGAGGCCATTTGGCCTGTCATGCCTGTGCCAGCTCTTTGAAAGAGCTGTCCAATTTAGTCCCCCACTCCAGCTTTTTCTCCATGATCCTGCAAATTAGTTCTCTTCAAGTAGATGTCCAATTGCCTTTTGAAAGTTCCTATGGAATCTGTTTCCACAGCCCTTTTGGGTAGTGCATTCCAGGCCACAACAATTCCTCAGATTCTGAAGCAGTCCATTTCCATATGCAGCAAGACCTGGACAATATTCAGACTTGGGCTGATAAGTGGCAAATAACATTCACACCACACACTCGTGCCAGGCAATTGACCATCTCCAACTAAAGAGAATCTAACCATCTGCCCTTGTCATTCAATGGCATTACCATCACTGAATCCCCCACTATCATCCTGGGGGTTACCATTAATCTGAAACTGACTGGACCAGCCGTATAAATACTGTGGCTACGGAGGAGGTCAGAGGCTGGGAATTCTGCAGAGAATAACTCACCTCCTGACTCCCCAAAGCCTGTCCACCATCTACAAGGCACAAGTCAGCAGTGGGTTGGAATTTTCTCCACTTGCCTGGGTGAGTGCCAGTCGGAGCAGCAGCGGGAGCGGAGCGAACCTGGAGGTGAACGGCGCCAGCGGAGCTTTTCAATAAAAGCTAGAGAGTCGAAGCTCAGATTAAGTCAGTTGGAGCAGCAGCGGGAGTGGAGCGGAGCGAACCTGGGGTTGAACAGCGTCAGTGGAGCTTCTCAATAAAAGCCTCAGGGTTAAGGCCCAGATCGAGCCGGTCGGAGCAGCCACTAACTGGCCCAGATCAAGCCGGTTGGAGCAGCCGCTAACCGGCCCAGATCAAGCCAATCGGAGCAGCCACTAACTTGTCCAGATCGAGCCGGTCAGAGCAGCCGCTAACCGGCCCAGATCGAGCCGGTCAGAGCAGCCGCTAACCGGCCCAGATCGAGCCGATCAGAGCAGCCGCTAACTGGCCCAGATCGAGCCGGTCGGAGCAACCGCTAACCGGCCCAGATCGAGCTGGTCGGAGCAGCTGCTAACCGGCCCAGATCGAGCCGATCAGAGCAGCCGCTAACTGGCCCAGATCGAGCCGGTTGGAGCAGCCGCTAGCCGGCCCAGATCGAGCCGGTCGGAGCAGCCGCTAACTGGCCCAGATCGAGCCTGTCGGAGCAGCTGCTAGCCGGCCCAGATCGAGTCGGTCGGAGCAGCCGCTAACCGGCCCAGATCGAGCCGGTTGGAGCAGCCGCTAACCGGCCCAGATCGAGCCGGGTGAATCAGCCACTAACCGGCCCAGATCGAGCCGGTCGGAGCAGCCGCTAACCGGCCCAGATCGAGCCGGTCGGAGCAGCCACTAACCGGCCCAGATCGAGCCGGTCAGAGCAGCTGCTGACCACAACAGGAACCCTGCCAGAATTCGCAAAGGCTGATAAAAGTGATGTCAGCGCAAAGCAGAGAGCTGATTGGTAGGTAGTGGATAAGGTGTTTTTCTCCACTTTAAAGCTACATTAAGGAAAGGTGAGAGTTCTAGCTTTCTAAAAAAAATAAAGAAACTTCTATAATTTTCTACTTGGCTTAAATTTAGGGTTTAATTTAATTTTCAGAATATTTTAACTAAAGGTCTGGCAGGGGAGCTCAGTCCCATGTGTTGTATGGCCTGCAGTATGTGGGACGTCTTAGATGCTTCTGGCAGTGTGGATGACCACATCTGCAGGAAGTGCCACCAGTTTGACCAACTTGAGCGCCAGGTTTTGGATCTTGAGTGTTGGCTGGAGGCACAGCGGTGCATCCACGAGGCAGAGAGTTACAGGGATAGCACATTTTTAGATGTGGTCACTCTGCAGCTTAAGGAAGTGCAGTCAGAGAAGGAATGGGTGACCACCAGTCAGAAGAAGGGAGGCAGGCGGGTAGTCAGGAAAGCCCCAGAGTGAATCTCACTCAAGAACAGTTTTTCTGTATTGGAAAACGCTGAGAGTAACGATTCCTCTGGGGAGTGCAGCCAGAGCCCAGCTGCACAAGGAGGGAGGAGAAAGAGAGAAAGAGCAATAGTGGTATGAGACTCAGTAGTGAGGGGTACAGACAGGCGTTTCTGTGGCCGCATGCGTGACTCCAGGATGATGTGTTGCCTCCCTGGGGCCAGGGTCAAGGATGTCACTGAACAGCTGCAGGGCATTCTGAAGGGGAAGGGTGAATAGTCAGAGATTATGGTTCACATTGGGACCAACAACATGGGCGGAAAGAGTGATGAGGTCCTGCAACAAGGATTTAGGGAGCTAGGTAGCAGTTTGAAAAGCAGGACCTCAAAGGTTGTACTCTCTGGATTACTCCCGGTGCCACGTGCTAGTGAGGTTAGGAATAGGCGGATAGAACAGATGAATGGGCGTATTAGTGAGAGGCAGCATGGTTTTGTGAAGGGAAGGTCGTGTCTCACTAACTTGATCGAGTTTTTCAAGGAAGTGACAAAGATGATTGATGATGGAAGGGCAGTGGATGTTATCTACATGGATTTCAGTAAGGCCTTTGACAAGGTCCCTCATGGCAGACTGGTACAGAAGGTAAAGTCACACGGGATCAGAGGTGAGCTGGCAAGATGGATACAGAATTGGCTTGGTCATAGAGGACAGAGGGTAGCGGTGGAAGGGTGCTTTTCTGAATGGAGAGCTGTGACTAGTGGTGTTCTGCAGGGATCAGTGCTGGGACCTTTGCTGTTTGTAGTATACGTAAATGATCTGGAGGAAAATGTAACTGGGCTAATTAGTAAGTTTGCAGACAACACTAAGGTTGGAGGAGTTGCAGATAGTGAAGAGGATTGTCAAAGGATACAACGGGATATAGATCGGTTGGAGACTTGGGTGGAGAAACGGCAGATGGAGTTTAATCCGGACAAATGCGAGGTAATGCGTTTTGGAAGGTCTAATACAGGTAGGAATTATACAGTAAATGGCAGAACCCTTAAGTGCATCGACAGGCAGAGGGATCTGGGTGTACAGGTCCACAGGACACTGGAAGTGGCAACGCAGGTGGATAAGGTAGTCAGGAAGGCATATGGCGTGCTTGCCTTCATTGGCAGGGGTATTGAGTATCAAAGCTGGGAAGTCATGCTGCAGCTGTATAGAACCTTGGTTAGGCCACACTTGGAATATTGCGTGCAATTCTGGTCGCCACATTACCAGAAGGATATGGAGGCGTTGGAGAGGGTGCAGAGGAGGTTTACCAGGATGCTGCCTGGTCTGGAGGTTATTAGCTATGAGGAGAGGTTGGAGAAACTCTAGATTGTTAACACTAGAGCAACGGAGATTGAGGGGCAACTTGATAGAAGTTTACAAAATTATGAGTGGCATGGACAGAGTAGATAGTCAGAAGCTTTTTCCCAGGGTGGAAGAGTCAATTACTAGGGGACATAGATTTAAGGTGAGAGGAGAATACTTTAGAGGAGATGTGCGGGACAAGTTTTTTACGCAGAGGGTAGTGAGTGTCTGGAATTCACTGCCAGAGGAGGTGGTGGAAGCAGGTACGATAGTGGTGTTTAAGAGGCAGCTTGACAAATACATGAATAGGATGGGAATAGAGGGATACTGACCCTGGAAGTGCAAAATGTTTTAGTTTGACAGGCAATATGATCGGCACAGGCTTGGAGGGCCGAAGGGCCTGTTCCTGTGCTGTACTTTTCTTTATTCTTTGTTTCTTTTTTGAATGCGTTGCTGAAGAGTTGGTGCAGGAGGGAAGGCTTTAGATTCCTGGATCACTGGGGCCGTTTCTGGGGAAGGTGGGATCTGTAAAATTCAGACAGGTTGCACCTGAACCGGAACAGGATCAACATCCTTGTGAGATGGGGTTTGCTAGTGCTGCTGGTAGGGGTTTAAACTAATTTGGCAGGGAGATGGGATATGAAGTGGAGGTGTAGTGGGGGTGATGCACAGACAACTATAGAAGAAAAAAACAAGTAAGCCTGGAAGGCAGAGCGTTTACAGTCAAGTTAAGGCATATGGGAGCATGGCAAGGCTGGATGGCATTTATTTTAATACAAGGAGACTTGCGAGTTAGGCAGATGAGTTGAGGGTGTTGAGTAACACATGGGGATACTATATCACTGCTATCATGGAGACATGCTTGGGGGAGGGGCTGGACTGCCAGCACAATATTCCTGGGTTCAGAATCTTCAGGCAAGACAGTGGTTGGGGAGCATGGGGCTGTAAAAGAGGAGGTGGTGTTGCAAAGATAAAAGCAAAATACTGCAGGTGCTGGAAATCTGAAACAAAAACAGTAAATGCTGGAACAGCTTAGCAGGTCTAGTAGCCTCTGTAGAGAGAGAAACAGAGTTAACGTTTCGAGTCTGTATGACCCTCCTTCAGAATTGAAGAGAAGTGGAAATGTGATTAAATTTATACTGTTTGGGGAGGGGTGGGGCAGGTGGAGCTGGACAATTCACAAAGCTGCCATGAACTAAAGGGGGTGTTAATGGTAGTGGTTAGTGCTAAAAAAGGTGCTGAGAGTGGCATAAAAGTAAGAAAGCAGAATGTGACAATAGCAGAACAAGGGTAGCATCGTGTGAAGGAACAACATGGAACAAGTAACAGATGGTCCAGTAGGGGATAGGGTAGGGGGAGGGGGTGGTGATGGGGAAAAAATGAGGATAGAAGGGGAGATAAAAAAGGGGATAAAACCATGGATAAATAAAGATAAAAATAAGTGGATAACAAATAAAAATAAATGTAGAAAAAAAGGATTAAGAAAAGGGGGTGAGGATGGAGGATAGAGTTCATGATCTGAAGTTGTTGAACTCAATGTTAAGTCCGGAAGGCTGTAAAGTGCCTAATCGTAAGATGAGGTGCTGTACCTCCAGTTTGCATTGGGCTTCACTGGAACATTGCAGCAGGCCAAGGACGGACATGTGGGCATGAGAGCAGGATGGGGTGTTATAATGGCAAGCGACTGGAAGCTCTGGGTCCTGCTTGCGAACAGACCAGAGGTGTTCCGCAAAGCGGTCACCCAGTTATTCAGACCAAACGCAGTCAGGGTGTCACAGAACAGCTGCAGGGCATTCTGAAGGGGGAGGGTGAACAGTCAGAGGCCGTGGTTCACATTGATACCAGCGACATAGGTAGAAAGAAGGATGAGGTCCTGCAACAAGAATCTAGGGAGCTAGATAGCAGATTAAAAAGCAGAGACATGGTTGAGGGAAGTGCAGGACTGGCAGCTCAATATTCCAGGGTATAGAATCTTCAGGTGTAATTGGGGGGGGTGTTGTAAAAGGGGGTGGCATTGCATTATTGATCGAGGAGTCAATTACTGCAGTAAGGAGGGATGGTATCTTAGAAGGTTCCTCAAATGACGCCATACAGGTAGAATTTAAAAACAAAAAGGGGTCAGTCACATTGTTGGAAGTGTACTATGGGCCCCCAAACAGTCAGGGAGAGATAGAAGGGCAGATATGTAGGCAAATCTCAGAGTAGTGTAGAAATAATCGGGTAAGAATAATAGAGGATTTCAACTTCCCCAATACTAACTGGGATAGGCAAAGTGTGAAAGGCTTAGAGAAGGGCGGAATTCTTAAAATGTTTCCAGGAGAGCTTTTTAAGCCAGCACTTAGAAAGTCTTACAAGGTGCTGGACCTAATTTTAGGGAACGAAGCTGGGCAAGTGGTAGAAGTGTCAGTGGGGGAGCATTTCGGTGATAGTGACCATGACTCAGTAAGATTTAAGGTAGTTATGGAAAAGGACAAAGATGGACCGAAAATAAAAGTTCTGAATTGGGGGAAGGCTTATTTTAATATGATAAGACAGGATCTGGCCAAAATGGGCTGGGAGAAGCGACTTGAAAGAAAATCTACATCAGAGCAGTGGGAGTCATTCAAAAAAGAAATAGTGAGAGTGCAGGGCCAACATGTTCCCTTAAAGGTGAAGGATGGGACCAACAAGTCCAGAGAATCCTGGATGTCAATGAATGTACAGGATTGGATAAGGAAAAACAGGGAGGCTTATGGTAGATACCGAGGGCTGAAAACAGCGGAAGCCCTAGAGGAGTATAGGAAGTGCAAAGGTTACTTAAAAAAGAAATTAGGAGAGCGAAGAGGGGGCATGAAAAAACACTGGCAGGTAAAATAAAGGAAAATCCAAAGGTGTCTTATTAGGGGCAAGAGGATAACCAAGGAAAGAGTAGGGCACATTAGGGACCAAAGTGGTAATCTGTGTGAGGAGCCGGAGGACGTAGGTGAGGTTTTAAATGAGTACTTTGCATCTGTATTCACTATAGAGAAGATGTAGGTATAGAAATCAGGGAGGGGGACTGTGATATACTTGAACAAATTAGCTTTGAGGGGGAGAAGTTATTAGCAGTTTTAGTGGGCTTAAAAGTGGATAAATTCCCAGGCCCTGATGAGATGTATCCCAGGCTGCTGTGGGAGACAAGGGAGGAGATTGCAGGGGCCCTGACATTAATTTTCCAATCCTCTCTGGCCACAGGAGAGGTGCCAGAGAACTGGAGGACAGCTAATGTGGCAGCATTATTTAAGAAGGATGATGTGGATAAACCAGAGAACTGTGGGCCAGTGAGTCTAACAGTGGTAGAGAAACTTTTGGAAAAAAATCTGAGGGACAGAATCAATCTCACTTGGAAAGACAGGGATTAATCAGGGATAGTCAGCATGACTTTGTCAGGGGGAAATCATGTCTAACAAATTTGATTGAATTTTTCAAGGAGGTAACTAGTTATATAGATGAGGGTAGTGTAGCTGATGTAGTCTACATGGACTTCAGTAAGGCTTTTGACAAGGTCCCACATGGGAGACTGGTCAAGAAGGTAAGAACCCATGGGATCCAGGGCAATTTGGCAAATTGGATCCAAAATTGGCTTGGTGGCAGGAGGCAGAGAGTGATGGCCGAAGGTTGTTTTTGTGACTGGAAGCCTGTGTCCAGTGGCATACCACAGGGTTCAGTGCTGGGTCCCTTGCTGTTTGTAGTGTAGATTAATGGTCTAGACTTAAATGTAGGAGGTATGATCAGTAAATTTGCAGATGACACAAAAATTGGTGATGTGGTAAGTAGCGAGGAGGAAAGCCTTAGACTACAGATGGGCTGATCAGATGGACAGAACAGTGGCAAATAGGATTTAATCCTGAAAAGTGTGAGGTGATGCATTTTGAGAGGACTAAACAAGGCAAGGGAGTACACGATGCATTCATCAGGTAGGACCTGAGGAAGTACAGAGGATCAGAGGGACCTTGTGCATTTCCATTGATCCTTGAAGGCAGCAGGACAGGTAGATAAGGTGGTTAAGAAGGCATATGGGGTACTTGCCTTTATTAATCGAGGCATTGAATGCAAGAGCAGGGAGGTTATGATGGAGCTGTATAAAACATTAGTTAGGCCACATCTGGAGTACTGTGTGCAGTTTTGGTTGCCACACTATAGGAAGGACGTGATTGCACTAGAGAGGGTGCAGAGGAGATTCACCAGGATGTTGACTGGGCTGGAATATTTCAGCTATGAAGAGAGACTGGATAGGCTGGGTTGTTTTCCTCAGAGTTGATCAGGCCATTGCACTGGCCAAATGAGGCTGACACGCTCGTGAGGCCCTCATAGCTGCAAGATTCATGGAGGATGATGATGAAATGCAGTGAGCACAACCCTGACACTCTTACTTTGCAGCTGTGAATATTTGACTCCTGTGTGGCTGATGTCAGCGCACATACCCTCAGTGCTCAGGCACATGCCATGGAGACGCAGCGGAGGCACTATTAGTTGCTAGATTCCAGGAGGATGATGACGACATGCAGTGAGGACACTCCATAGATCTTCAAGTAGCCTCTGTGAATGTCAGACTCCTGTCTGGCTGAGGGCAGCTCACTTGCGCTCTGTTATCAGGGTCATACCATGGAGATGCAGCCATGAAACTTTAATGCACCTGGTCCTTTGTCAGCTTTCAGCACTTGACCCCTTCTGGAGCACACTGTTACCAGTCGCAGATGTTAAATAGATGTGGGGGCAGCCCCACTTCAAAGGTGCTGAGAGCACACGGAGAGAATGAGAGAACTCTGTGACACCTGCCCATGATATTCTGGCAGCAATGACAAGCACCTCATAGGTGCAGGCGCCACTAATGTGTCCAGTGAGTGTGAAGCCGGACCCTTACTTTGGTCTGAAGGCTACACACAGCACAGGGAAGAGGCCCCGGACTGAGGCACCTGCCTTTATCTTGTGCAGGAACCAAGGTTTCACATCTGAGTAAGACGAACACTACTCATCATAACAAAGTGCCATAGGCAAGGAGACATTCTTGGGTGTTTATTTACAATAGTGAACATTATGTACAAGTGATTAGCACCCGTGCCCAGGCTATGCAACTACATCTTCTTAACTTTCTTAAGCCTGTTGCTATATCTTGATGCTCCCTGACATCCGCACCGGAGGTGGAGGCAGCCTGCTGACTGATACACCCTGTCTGTGATGGCCTTCGTGGGCGTCCTCTGGAGGGCCCCAGCCTGCTTTGGGTGTCCTGCAGTGGGCCAGCTGCACCCTCCTTGGCCTGTTGAACTGGAGCTGCGGGGGTCACAGGAAGAGGGGATTTGGATTGGCTGCCCATTCATTGAGTCACCTGGGTAGATGGCCCTGCGGTGTTGAGCTGCTGGTCCTCCTCCCTATGGGTGCCCAAGGGCCCCTGGCTGACTCCTTGAGGAGAAGAGGAAGCTAGGCTGATATCGAGCTGCCCCGCATCCCTCTCGTGTTGATACTGTTGGAGGCTGACTATAGCATCAACGATGGAGTTCAGCCTGCACAGCAGTGCAGGACCCAAGGTCTCCAGGTGGACGCCACCCTACCAGTGTTGACTTCGGTGCATTGGCATGCTGGCACTGTAATCTCGGATTGAAGGTGAATGGATTCCTCCATTGTGGCTTGCAATATGAGGAGTGCAGCACACATCCCTTCCTGATGTTCTCGAGCTTGCCTTTGCAGCTCCAGCAACTGAGGCATGACCAAATTGAGAGGTTCGTCATCTGACTCAGAATCAGCAGATTCTTGGCCTCCAGCAGTCCTCCGACTGCCGGAAAGCTGGGAAGTCCTTGCGTCCGCCTGCGGTGAATCAGACAGTGTAATGTGCTCACTAGATTGTGACCCTAAGGCTACTCTAGAACTAGGTCCCACCGAGGTGTGTGTCTCTGTGCTGGTGGAAGGTGTGGGTGAGCGCTGTGATGGGTCTTCAGCTAGGGTGTCATCAGATTCTTCTTCCAAGGTAGCTTTGGGGCTTGGGTTGAGGACCTGTCTCGTGGACCCCCTCAGCTGTTTCCCAGACGTGCCTGCGAAAGCAAGGAGAGATAATTAGTGCATGACTTTGTAGCTTCCTGATGTATGCTCACCCCTGGCTGAGCCATAGAACCATAGAAAAGTTACAGCACACACGGAGGCCATTCGGCCCTTCTTGTCCATGCCAGCCCGAGGACACCCAGGTGCCCTTTCTAATCCCACCTTCCTGCACTTGGCCCATAGCCGTGCAGATCAAGGTACTTTTTAAAGGAGTTTAAAGTTTCTGCCTCTACCACCAACTTGGGCAGCGAGTTCCAGGCACCCACTGCCTTCTGTGTAAAAAAGTTCTTCCTCATGTCCCCCCCTACACCTTCTGCCACTTATCTTGAATCTATGTCCCCTGGTTCTAGAATTCTCCATCAAGGGAAACAATTTTATCCTGTCCACTCTATCTATTCCCCTCATAATTTTGTACACCTCAATCAAGTCACCTCTCAGCCTTCTTTGTTCTAAGGAAAATAACCCCAACCTATCCAATCTCTCCTCATAGCTACACTTTTCTAACCCTGGCAACATCCTTGTCAACCTCTTCTGCACTCTCTCCAGAGCTATTACGTCCTTCCTGTAATGTGACCAGAACTGCGCACAATACTCCAGTTGTGGCCTCGCCAGTGTTTTATACAATTCCAACATTATATCCTTACTTTTATATTCTATATCTCTGCCAATGAAAGAGAGCATTCCATATGCCTTTACAACCTTGTCTACTTGAACTGCTGCCTTCAGGGACCTGTGTACTTGTACGCCAAGATCTCTCACTTCATCTACCCCTCTTAGTATATTCCCATTTATTGTGTAATCCCTGTAACTGTTTGACCTCCCTAAATGTATCACCTCACACTTCTCTATGTTAAAATCCATCTGCCACTTTACCGCCCACTTCACCAACTCTTCTATATCGTTTTGGAGATTATGGCTATCCTCTACACTATCCATTACTCGGCCAATCTTTGTGTCATCTGCAAATTTCCCAATCGTGCCGCCCACGTTCACGTCCAAATCATTAATATATAACACAAATAGCAAGGGTCCCAACACCGAGCCTTGTGGCACACCACTTGAGACAACTTTCCATTCGCAAGGGCATCCATCGACCATTACCCTTTGTTTCTTGTTACAAAACCAACCTTTTATCCAGTTTGCCACATTACCCTGAATCCCATGGGCTCTTACTTTCCTGACCAATTTGCCATGTGGGACCTTTGCCTTGCTAAAATCCATGTACACAACATCCACTGCACTACCTTCATCAACCCTTCTTGCCATGTACCTAAATATTGGAAAGGAAACTGGTGTGCAACTACATGTTTCTCAGACCTGCAGCTGTGCTCCTGGCTCATAGTATTAGGACCTTCTGGCAATCTAGTTGGAGAACAGCAATCTTTGGCCTTCTTCTGGGATTGTCACAAACTAGGACACCAGGGATAACTCTCCTGCTCTTTTTTGAAATAGTGCCATAAGGTCTACTATGTTCACATGAACATATGTAATCTGAAGTGAACTGAATGCAGTGCAATATTTTACTGGACTCGATTGCTAAACAATATAATAATTGTTGTGATAATCAAATGATGTTTATACAGTTTTCAAAAGTAATAATTTCACAGGCAGGCAAGCAGGAGTCCATTTCATGTAAAGATTCTTGTGTTTGTAATAACAATTAAGCTTGTTCTTTGTGAACTTAACTAATGTCCCTGCAAGTATTGATAATTATACAATAGTTCAATGCTGTTATTATTGGTTTGGAAAACAAAAGCAGTTTAGCTACAATATAAACTCAAAACATTGATCTTTTATTTTTAAAAAAGATTTCTACTAATTTTATTGTTCTATTTTCTGACCACAGGTCCTATTTATTGATCCTGCTCAGGAAGATGCAGTTGAGCTGGTGAAATTGGCTGAGCTGTTCTATCACCACAATATTCCTCTTAGGTATTGGCTGAGTCATTGCATTTTCTCCTTTTATTACAATTTATTTGTGGATGTAATCACCTCTAAAATTAGTGATCAGATTGAGAAACATTTAAAGGGAGGAGTTGGTGATAGGAGTGGGAACTGTCAATTGCAGTGTTTCCCAAACTATCTTTGAATGTGACCCATGTTAACGCTTGAACATTCATGTTACTCCAGGTGCCAAGAAAAATAAAACAGCAGCATAGTAACATTCAGTATTCAATTATTAAAATTAGCACATTAAAGGTAAACATAAAATATTGCATACATATGAAAATCTGTGTTTTTAAAATATTTTGTAAAAATGTTATTTTATGCATTCAGTGGGCCTAATGAGACACATGGGCATGCATGTTGTGAGACAACTTCTCAAAGTCTGGTAGTTGCTTGATATTAAACATCGAATCTCTGATATCACATCAGGTTTGATTGATATCGAGATTTGATGCTGACAAGTGTGCTAAATTTCAGTATCAGCTGCGGGCAAATCCAATCCAGCTTTGTCATATCCAAATTGGGGAAAAAGGATGCAAAGTGCTCCTCCAAGCGGCTGAGATGTTCGGACATCACATGAGTGGGACACTGTTCGATTTTGTTATCGGACAGGAACTTGGAAAGTTGCAGGAAATATGCATAGTTCAACTTCAGCATTTTACTCTTCCAAATGCAATTTTCGTCATGAATACTGTGATTCCATCACTCAGCTGAAGGAAGTTCTTTCCTTGCATATTTGCATTCAGTTCATTTAGTTTCACAAATATGTATTCAATCACAATCTGTAACCTCATGGCCCAGAATATCCCTCACTCTGCCATTACCACCAACTTGGAATCAACTCTGGAGTGCAGGGCAGCATTCCAGGAGCAGCACCCAGCATACCTAAAAATGAGGTGTCAACCTGGTGAAGCAAACAACACAGGATTATTTGCATGCCGAACAGCAGAAGCAGTGTGTGATGGACAGAGCTAAGCAATTCTACAACCAATGGAGAGATCAAGGCTCTGCAGTTCTGCCACATCCAATCATAAACGGTATTGGACAATTAAATAATTAGCCAGAAGAGGAGGCTCCACAAATATCCCCATCAACAATGATGAGGGGCTCCAGCACAGTATAAAAGACAAGGCTGAAGCTTTTGCAGCCATCTTCAGCCAGAAGTGCCAAGTGGATGTTCGATGTGGGCCTCCTCCTGAGGTCCCCAGCATCACAGAGTCTCATCTTTCACCAATTCAATTCACTCCAGTGATATCGAGAAATGGCTGAAGGCACATGATACTGCAAAGACTATGGGCCCTGACAATAGTCAGGCAGTAGCGCAGAAAACTTTACTCCAGAACTAGCCGTGTCCCTAGCCAAACTGTTCAAGATAGCTACAACTCTGGCCTCTAGCCAGAAATGTGGAAAATTGCCCAGTTATGTCCTGTCCACAAAAAGCAGGACAAAACCAACCTGGCCAATTACTGCCCCATCAGTCTACTCTCAATCATCAGTAAAGTGATGCAAAGTGTTGTCGACAGTGTAATCAAGTGGCATTTAAAAAACAATAATCACTGCTCAGTTTGATTTACGTCAGGACCTATCGGCTCCTGACCTCATTGCAGCCTTAGTCCAAACATGGGGACAACGGATTTGAACTCGAGGTGAGGTGAGAGTGACTGCCCTTGACATCAAAGCAGCATCTGACCAAGGGCAGAATTTTCCGTGCCTGCTGGCATTGGGCGTGCTCAGTGGCATGAGCGGACAATATGGCGAGAAGGCTAAAAATCAGTTTCACGACGTTGTGAAACCAGTTTGCAATCGTCCACTCAGCCCGATGATGGCGGGCTGCTTTTCCCGCCATCGGATGTCAGGAACTTCATTGTAATACATCTGCAAATCATTATAAGGCCAGCCCACCAGATTCATTCCCCGCCCCCCCCCCCCCACCGCTGGATCGTCCACCCCACGTCGCCGGAGAACATGTCTTGACAAATGTGACGTGCAGAAGTTGAGACTTACTGCCAGGGCCATGCTTAGATTGCAGACATCTGAGGAGCAGAAGATGTTGGAACCCAACAGCAACTGGATCCTGGAGGAACACCCATGGCTGCTGGGTGGATTCTCATGGACATGGCTCTGCTGCGAAGCAGCTCACAGAAGTTGGAAAGTCACCGTTGATGCTCACAACGGACGATGGTCGAGGGGGTGGAGAGGAAGGTCTAGGATTGGCTGGGAGAGGAAAGGTGTCGGTGGGGCATGAGGTTGGGAGCGGGTGAACAAAGGTGTTGAGGGGGTGAGGTTGGGAGGGGGGAGAATAAGATGTTGGGGAGGTGAGATTGAGAGCGGGGGAATGAAGGTATCAGGGGTGAGGTTGGGAGATGGGAATGAAGGTATCGGGGGGGAGGTGGGGAGGGGGGAGGGAAGATGGGGAGGAGAGGGTAACGGGGGGAGAAGACGGTAATTGGGGAGGTAGGTGTAAGGGGCGTTGGAAAGTATATGGGAAGGAGTTCAGAGGAGGAAGGAGTGCGGAGAGAGGCAGGAATCCAGGTGGGGTGGGGGAAGGACTGCATAGAGGGTAGGGAGTCCAGGGGGAGGAAGGAGTGCGGAAAGGGGGGAGTATCCAGGGGGAGGAAGGACTGCGGAGAGGGGAGAGTATCCAGGGGGAGGAAGGACTGCGGAGAGGGGAGGGAGTCCATGGGGAGGGAGGAGTGCGGAGAGGGAAGGGAGTCCGGGGGGAGGAAGGAGTGCGGAGAAGAGAGGGAGTAGGGGTGGAGGAAGATGTAAAAGTGACTGAAGGAGTCAGGAACAGGGAGGGACTAAGCGGGGGTTGTGGGGTGGGAGTCCGGCGGGGGATGAGGGGAGAAGGTGTCCAGAAGGGGGAATGGGTCCGGAGGGGATGTTCAGGTGAACGTCCAAGGGAGTGGTCTGATGAGTCCATGACTGCCTCCTGAGGAGCGAACTGAGGGCAGGCGTTGTATGAGGGAATGGTGAGAATGACCGAGGGCAGAGTGAGGCGGTAGGGTGGGAGGGTGAGGGTTCAACGGTAGCAGTTGAAGGGACGGCGAGGGTGGTTGGTGGGGACTCAGAGCCAGACACGGACCCTGGGGGTGGGAAGGAGGAGATTGGGGAGGTGAATGTGGATGGGAGTGGGATTCTCGGGAAGGAAGGGAACCTGCACATTCACATGGACATCCCCGAAGGAAAGGAATTGGGGCTGGTAGGACACGGAGGGGAGGTGGAAGGTGATGGAGTAAGGGGCGTTGGTCAACTGTGATGGGGGAAGGGAAATGGGTGACTGGAGGAGGGGAAAGGACAGGGAAGCGAAAGAAAAACCTAATTGGCACCATGCTGTCCAAATCAAAGGTGAAACGAGAGTCATGGTGGGCGAGATCAGTTGCTGCATGGGAGTGCGATCAGTGGGTGGGCAGAGATGCAGGTCAGCTCAGAAAGCAAACCCTAGAAGGCTGCATTGAAAATGCTCAGGACAGTACGATACGAGAAGGATCCGCGTGCTTGAGAGAATATTTGCATGAGGCTCCGAAAGGCCCTGCCACACACACACTTCTCCCTCCAGAATCACTCCTGGGCCAGCTGCTCCCTCTGTGGTGACAGAGGATGAGGCTGAGGGGCTCACAGGCAAAGGGGACTCGGTGGGGGGGGGGGGGGGAGGACAGCCTCTGAGATTCCTGAGTGTATGCCCCAGGGGTGTCCATCTGCCACCCCACCTCCCTTTAGGTGCCTGAGGGCCCTGGCCTGACTCCTTGAGGGGAAGGAGCACCTGGATGGACATTGAGGGGCCCTGTTTCCCTCTCGTGTTGCATCTGCAGGAACTCACACTTGGCTTCCACTTTGGAGTGCAGGTCTGCACACATCTCCATGTTCTGCTGGACCAGGGTCTCCATGTTATCCCCCATCCTCTCCATGGAGAGGGGAGGGAGTCCATGGGGAGGAAGGAGTGCGGAGAGGGAAGGGAGTCCGGGGGGAGGAAGGAGTGCGGAGAGGAGAGGGAGTAAGGGTGGAGGAAGATGGAAAAGTGACTGAAGGAGTCAGGAACAGGGAAGGACTAAGCGGGGGTTGTGGGGTGGGAGTCCGGCGGGAGAAGAGGTTTGGGAGTAAGGGATCCAGAGGGGAGAAGGGGTCCAGAAGGGGGAATGGGGGCACCACTTCATCAGAGAGCATGCAGATGCACTCCTCTAACTCACATGCCACTCTTTTGAAGACTTCCAACAGCTATGTGTGATTTTCTCCCGTCTTCTGCTAACTCTCCATGATGAGTTGGAAGGCCAAATCCAGGGATCGTCATCTGACTCGGACCTCTCAGGTGCCTCTTCCCCACCAGTCCGCCAAGTGCCAGAGAGCTCAGCTGAACCTGCCTCCTCCTTCTGCGGATACGTGTCCCTGAAGTAATCACCAGATTGTGATCCCAAGGCTACCCTAAAGCTTAGTCCCACCGAGATTTGTGCCTCTGTGCTGGTGCAGGGTGTGGGGAAGAGCTGTGATGGGTCTTCCTGGCTGCTTCTTTCCAGCTCTTCAATGGAGGAGGTATCCTCTTGGCTGGAGGTGAGGACCTGGATGGAGTTGAGGGACTGGCTGGCTGAGGTTGTCGGTCCCTTTGCAGACCTCCCTGTAAACCAAAGTAGAGATAATTAGTGCATGACAGCAGAGACAAAAGCAGGAGAGAGATGGATGATGTAGCGCAAGATCCTCATATGGGTGTTTGTTGCTGACCTCACCGTTGCCGCAGGCTGGGTCCACATTCTCACCAGTCAGTGTGATGGCACGCTCCTCAAGTGAGTGAGGGGCCTAATGTAGGCCACTTCGCCCTCAGTCTGGGACCTCTCCCTGCTGACATGAATCAGCTTCTCCTGCACGATAACAGATGGAGGGAGTGTGAGCAGGACACATGGCGCTGCGTGGAATGTTTGTGTGGTGAGCGGAGCCATTGGAAGGGATGAGAATATGAGCTCAAGAGGATATGAGCCTGATGGAGATGTGAGGGTGTGTGTGAGAGTTAGTGGTGTTGTCCCTTGAGGTGTGAGATCCCTGTGGATGTGTGATGGGTTTGTGAGAGTGTGAGTTGAGAGTGATGAGAAGAGTTTCTTAGCCTGGCGGAATGCATGAGACCATTCATCCTGTAGCGGAACTGGGTGGCTGTCCTCTTTTACAGGGTATTGGCGCTGACCACCGCTGCCACTGCCTCCCCTGCTGGATTGGTGATGCCATGCCCGTCCTGTGGCCAGAGAGGAGGTAGAGACATCACGATGGGTCCCCACGTGTCCAAAAGGCGCTCGAGGGACGCGTCACTAAACCTGGGGACTGCAGTCCTTTTGCCTTTCGGGGCCATTCTGACTTCTGTGCAGCAGTCCTGGGCTGGGAGCGCTGAGAGGTGTACGCGCAGTTGCACTTCAAATACGGTGCCCAGTGAGGTAGTGGCATGGCGGGTGAATGACAGCCCGCTCGCCATCAAAACTATGTTTTTCCCAGGAATGCACAATTAATGCGGCGGGTTTGGGATGATATAGCGTGAGAAGCCACCTTTGCAACCGGTGGGTAAAACGTCATTTTCCCTGCATACTACTGCTTTTGGTGCAAATCTTGGACAATTCCATCCCAAGTATGGTATCAAGAAGCCCTAGCAAAAGTGGAGTCAATGGGAATCAGGGGGAAACTCTCCGCTGGTTGAAATCACACCCAGCACAAAGGAAGATTGTTGTGGTTATTGGAGGTGAATCATTTCAGTCCCAAGATATCTACGCAGGAATAGGAGTTCCTCAGGATAGTGTCTTTGGCCCAACAGTCTTCAGCTGCTTCATCAATGACCTTCCCTTCATCATAAGGTCAGAAGTATGGATGTTTGCTGATGATTGCGTAACGTTTGTGCCTCCTCAGATACTAAAGCTGTCCGTGTCCATATGCAGCAAGAACTGGACAAAATTCATGTTTGCTCTGATAAGTGGCAAATAACATTCATCCCTCACAAGTGCCAGGCATTGACCATCTCGAACAAGAGAAAATCTAACCATCTCCCTTTGACATAGCATTACCATCGCTGAAATCCCCCATTATCAACATCCTGGGGGTTACTATTGACCAGAAACTGAACTGGACCAGCCATGTAAATACTGTGACTACAAGAGCAGGTCAGAGGCTGGGAATTCTGCGGAGAATAACTCACCTCCTGACTCCCCAAAGTCTGTCTACAGGGCACAAGTCAGGAGTGGGATGGAATGCTCTCCATTTGCCTGGATGAGTGCATCTCCATTCATGAACATTCAAGAAACTTGACACCATCCTGGACAAAGCAGCCCATTTGATTGGCACCCCATCCACCACCTTAAACTCTCTCTCCAACCGATGCACAGTGGCAGCAATGTACACCATATACAAGATACACTCTGGAAATTCACCAGTGTTCCTATGACAGCACCTTCCAAACCCCCAACTTCTACCACCTAAAAGGACAAGGGCAGCGGATGCATGAGAACACCACCTAACGCTAATACACCTCCTGAAAGTTCCCCGAAGCCACACACCATCCTGACTTGGAACTATATCGCTGCTGTCGCTGGGTCAAAACCCTGGAACTCCCTTCCTAACAGCACTGTGGGTGTACCTACACCACATGGACTGCAGCAGTTCAATAAAGTGTCTCCCACCACTTTCTCAAGGGCAGTTAGGGATGGGCAACAAATGCTGGCTGAGCCAGCAATGTCCTATCCTGTGAAAGAGTTTTTAAAAATACCTGTGGCATAAGCAAGGAAGCAAATCTTGTTTTGGTCAGAGAGAAAATCAGCAAATTCTGTTGTTTTGCAGTTCATGGTAAATGCAAGCAGCTGTGTCCTCAGTTCAAAAATCCTTTGCAGTATGTACATTTCTTCTTGACAGCCAGTTGACCTCAGACACATCATGATCAGACCCCATGGGCAGAATTTTCTTCTGTTGGGTGGGCGGCGCGGGTGGGCGCGGACCCGATCCATTTTACGTGGGCGGGTCTTAATTGGCCCGCCTAGCGTGACGCTTACCCAGAAGCGCTGTGTGCTCCCTGTGCGGGTGGGGGGGCAGGTTGCCTAAGTTGGGAGTGCGCTCTTTCACGCATGTGCACAGAGGTACCTCAGGGAGATTAGTTTTAAGTCCAAAAACTTTAATAAAGTGGCACGAAAATTTTTATGACATGTTCCTTCATGTAAAACTGCCACATGAGCTGGGACATGTGCATTAATTTCAATAAAAGGTTTTGTCAAAATTTAAAATCATTCATGAAACCTCATCCCACCCGTGGATGAGGTTCCATGAAAAATGTGAAGGCCATAAGACCATAAGACATAGAAGCAGAAATTAGGCCATTCGGCCCATTGAGTCTGCTCCACCATTCAATCATGGCTGATAAGTTTCTCAACCCCATTCTCCCGCCTGGGCTCTTCGCCTGTCCGCCAACCTTAAGGTTGGACTGGCAGCTCCATTAATTATTTTAATTGCAACTTAAATGGCATTAATAGGCCTTTGACAGTTTGGTGGGCACGCAGCTGACTCAATGCACACCCGCCGAACTGAAAGTCTGAATGACACGCCATGATGTTGGGACGCATGCCTGACGTCACCACATGTCATTTTACGCCTCAGCAAGTGAGGCCTGCCCCCGCTCGC
This sequence comes from Cetorhinus maximus, assembly GCF_964194155.1. Classification (NCBI taxonomy): domain Eukaryota; kingdom Metazoa; phylum Chordata; class Chondrichthyes; order Lamniformes; family Cetorhinidae; genus Cetorhinus; species Cetorhinus maximus. The sequence continues at coordinate 110,218,844 of NC_135885.1, forward strand.
TGAGCCGAATATTCAGCCCCATGCCTTTGCTCAGTTTTGAGGTTTAATGTGGTTTACAATTGATGTGACCCGCTGCAATATTTCACCTAATTCTGTGCTCAGTTCTTTAGTCGTTTGGTGTTCCCTGTGAATCATGCAGTGAGTCCAAACAGCAAATGGAGCAACTCTCTTCACTGTAGGGCTTACTTGTGGCCTGCCGTAAATGGAGCACAATCTATACAAAGTCCAACCATGTGATCCCAGGGCATCTTATTGCCTTCCATGTAACCATGTAACATACTGAATATTCCCTGTGCTGTTTCAAGGTCAGGAAGCAGGAGACAGAAAAGAATGTCTTCAAGAATGCTATTTGCCAACATGTAGCGGCCTGAAGCCAATATGTGTGCATCACACTCCTCAGTGCTCGCATCAATTTAAAGAGTAAAGGCCTGTGCATTTCAGGTGCTCCACAAGCATGGATTCCTGATCAGCTGCCATTGCCTCAATTCTTTACTTCACAGTGTTGTTTGAAGAGGGGCACAGCTATAAGATGTTTTGCTGTCTCCTCCCTACAGGTTTTTTCAGCCATATTGATTGTGGCTTTTTTACCTTTGCAACTTGACAGCTCACCTCATAAGATGTTCTTTGGGCAAGTTCAGAGATGCTTAAGGCCCTCTTAAACTGAACTTGTTGCTGTGAAAGCTCATCTATTTCACATTAGAAAAATAATCATGATTTCCTGATGAATTCCTTGTCAATGGTTTCCAAGCATTGCTTAAACTTATATTGCTTCATGCTTTCACTGGACAGCACTTGGAGACAACTGAGGCAATTTGACTTTTCTTTGGATTTGACAAAAACATTCGTGAACCCATATTCATTACATTTATGAACATGTTTCTTATCTTTGTTTTTTACACTTGTAACGGGGTCAGAAAATCCACTGGTGGAGATAGAAATTCTGCACAAACATTTACCCATGGTGTTAGCAAGTTGCTGTTAATTATCAAAATAACTCTCAGGCTGTTGAGCTACAAATTAGAGAAGTACGAGGCCAATCAGGAGCTCTGGAACTTTCTACAGTGGCTCTTTCCAATCCCCACCCCTCACCCCAACCCTCCAATCACCAGCCCCTCCTCTCCCGCCCCCCCCCCACATTCATTGGTTTCCAATCTCAGTTCCTGCCTTTCCCACTGGTTGATTGGTGTGTCCTTGTTGTGCATGCAGTCACATGAAGGCAGCCTCCTCTGCCCTCCCCTTTCCCACCCACTGAACTGGGGCTCTATTCATTGATGTACAGACAAGCCAAAAAAAAAAGACCTGAGTGTGTGCGTGCCAGGCATTAACAGAGGCAATAAATATTGTTGGGACCTCAGTACTCTTCCTGGCCTTGACCCCAAGGGGTCACAACCCATGGTTTGGAAACCACAGCTCTAAAGGAAACAGGTGGTCTGTGCAATTGATGTTGACTTTCTTTTCTATGGTACTTTGGTTGCTGGAGCCTACTGCACTTCGTCACTTTTTCACAATTCCATTTCTTCCAGGTTTCCATATGGAGAACCATTGTTCCCCACGATTTTCTGTCTATTTTTTTTATAAAATTAGCCCAATTAGCTCCAGAAAATGTGAAATCTCCGTAGACATCTGGAATGTCATGCAAAGTATGAGTCATCTAAGTAAAATCTAGAAATTTACTTAACACGAGAATACTAACCTTTCCCTTTTTTCACTGTATTAGAATTGGTTTCGTCTTTGTTGTAAATGCTGATGAGATGGTCGATGGCAATCAAGATGCAGGAGTTGCTTTTCTGAGAGCCTTTAACTTCATAGGAGAAGATTCTGAACTTTCACATGCATTTTCTTCAATAGTAGCAGTGAGTATGGAGAGGATTAATCTGCAAAAATCATAATTTTATGTTATATCTGGGTTTTGTTGAACACTTTACTTCAAAAAAGATGCAGGCCATTTATGGTGTTGTGGCTTCAAGCAACCTTTATTTTTGGAAATGATTATCACATTTCCTATTTACCTGATCAGAAGGAATTGAACATTGCAGCAGATTAATTTTTTAATTGCTCTAATACCCTCCTATAATGTGATGCCCAGAACTGCACACATTACCCAAATTGTGCCCTTGCCAACATCTTGTACAATTTCAACATCACTTCCTTTAATTTATATTTAATGCTCCTGTGTAGAAAACCTAATGTTCAATTTGCTTTATTAATGGTTTGTTCACTCTGCACTCCCATCTTTAAAAATCCATTAGTCAATCTCCTGTTTCCTTGCACCAGGGGATGAAGGGCAAATATGTGCCTTCAGTACTTTAACGAAAACTATCATTCTCATTGATCTCAATAGAGATAACAATTCAACCATTTCTATAACGAGAAGACAATTCAACCCAGTTTACAGACTAAGCGGTGAATATGAAAATTATCCTGGTAGGCTTCAGTTAAAAGGGATCATCGGATCAGGTTTCGCAAATGTAATTTAGTCCCCATTTTAAAGTTTTGTATTCTGTCCTTATTTACATAATACTTCTTAAAACTTTCAGTAATTTGGGAAGTAGAGAAGTAAGTTTGTTTGCAATGGACTTTGGAATCAAAAACACAATTCTAGATTTGCTAATGACAGCAAATTGGGAAGATAGCCAATACTGATGAGGACTGCAACAAGTTTTATTTCTATAGGGGTAGAATTGAAAAGTAAGAAAGTTATGCTAAATCTGCATTGAATCTTGGTTAGACCACAGTGCACTGCATGTAGTCCTGGTTGCCATATTTTTGACGGTGAAGAGAAGATTTACAATGATACCACCAGAAATGTGTGGGTATACATATCAGGAAAGGATTGACAGACTGGGTCTATTTTCTTTTGAAAAAAGAATGCTGAGGGATAACCTAGTAGAGGTCTTCTAAATTATGAAAGGTTTTGATAGAATGGATGCAAACAGAATGTTTCCTCTTGTGGGGAAGAGCATAACTAGAGGTCCACAATATAAGATAGTCACCAAGAAATCCAATAGGGAATTCAGAAGAAACTCCTTTACCTAAAGAATATTAAGAATGTGGAACTCACTATCACAGGGAGTGTTTGAAGCAAATAGTATGGATGCAGTTAAGGGGAAGCTAGGCAAATGTATGCGGAAGAAGGGAATAGTTGATAACGATGGTAGATTTAGATGAGAAAAGGTGGGAGAAGGCTCAAATGGAACAGAAACACCGACATGGACTGGTAGGGCTGAATGGCCTGTTCCCATGCCGTATACCTGCGTATTCCTTTTTTTTTGAATCGTTCATGGGATGTGGGTGTTGCTGGCTAGGCCAGCATTTATTGCCCATCCCTAATTGCCCTTGAGAAAGTGGTGGTGAGCTGCCTTTTTGAAATGCTGCAGTCCATGTGGCATAGGTACACTCACAGTGCTGTTAGGGAGGGAGTTCCCGGATTTTGACCCAGCGACAGTGAAGGAACGATGATATATTTCCAAGTCAGGATGGTGAGTGGCTTGGAGGGGAACTTTCAAGTGGTGTTGTTCCCATGTGTCTGGTGTCCTTGCCGTTCTAGATGCCAGTGGTCGTGGGTTTGGAAGGTGCTGTCTAAGGAGGCTTGGTGAGTTGCTGCAGTGCACGTTATAGATGGTACACACTGCTGCCGCTGTGTATCGGTGGTGGAGGGAGTGAATGTTTGTGGATGGGGTGCCAATCAAGTAGGCTGCTTTGTCTTCGATGGTGTCAAGCTTTTGAGTGTTGTTGGAGCTGCACTCATCCAGGCAAGTGGAGAGTATTCCATCACTCGTGCCTTGTAGACAGTGGACAAGCTTTGTGGAGTCAGGAGGTGAGTTACTCGGGTCAGGATTCCTAGCCTCTGACCTGTTCTTGTAGCCACAGTACTTATATGGCTAGTCCAGTTCAGTTTCTGGTCAATGGTAACCCCCAGGATGTTGATGGTGGGGGATTCAGTGATGGTAATGCCATTGAATGTCAAGGGGTGATGATTAGATTTTCTCTTGTTTGAGATGGTCATTGCCTGGCATTTGTGTGGTGCAGTTACTTGCCGTTTGCCAGCTGAAGCCTCGATATTGTCCAGTTCTTGCTGCATTTGGACGTGGACTGCTTCAGTATCTGAGGAGTCGTGAATGGTGCTGAACATTGTGCAATCATCAGCAAACATCCACACTTCTGACTTTGTGATGGAAGGAAGGTCATTTGAAGCAGCTGAAGATGGTTGGGCCTAGGACACTACCCTGAAGAACTCCTACAGTGATGTCCTGGAACTGAGATGATTAACCTCCAACAACCACAACCATTTTGCTAAGTATGACTCTAACCATTGGAGAGTTTTCCCCCTGATCCCCATTGATTCCAGTTTTACTAGAGCTCCTTGATGCCACACCTGGTCAAATGCTGCCTTGATGTCAAGGGCAGTCGATCTCACCTCACCTCGGGAGTTCAGCTGTCTTGTTTATGTTTGAACCAAGGCTTTAATGAGGTCAGGAACTGAGTGGTGCCTGGTGGAATCCAAACTGAGCGTCAGTGAGAAGGTTATTACTAAGCAAGTGCCACGAGTTAGCACTGTCGATGACCCCTTCCATTACTTTACTGATGATCAAGAGTAGACTGATGGGGCGGCAATTGGCTGGGTTGGATTTGTCCTGCTTTTTGGGAACAGGACGTACCTGGGCAATTTTCCACATAGCTGGGTAGATGCTAGTGTTGTAGCTGTACTGGAACAGCTTGGCTAAGGGTGTGGCAAATTCTGGAGCGCAGGTCTTCAGCACTATTGCTGGAATATTGTCAGGGCCTATAGCCTCTGCAGTATTCAGTGCCTTCAGCCATTTCTTGATATCACTTGGAGTGAATCAAATTGGCTGAAGACCGGCATCTGTGATGCTGGGGACTTCAGGAGGAGGCTGAGATGGATCATTGCCTTGGCACTTCTGGCTGAAGATAATTGCAAATGCTTCAGCCTTATCTTTTGCACTGATGTGCTGGGCTCCCCCATCATTGAGGATGGGGATATTTGTAGAGCCTCTTTCTCTAGTGAGTTGTTTGATTTTCCACCACCATTCACAACTGGATGTGGCAAGACTGCAGAGCTTAGATCTGATTTGTTGGTTGTGGAATCGCTTAGCTCTGTCCATCACTTGCAGCTTATGCTGTTTGGCATGCAAGTAGTCCTGTGTTGTAGCTTCACCAGGTTGACACCCTATTGTCAGTTTTGTCTGGTGCTGTTCCTGGCATGCCCTCCTGCACTCTTCATTGAACCAGGGTTGATCCCTTGGCTTGGTGGTAATGATAGAGTGGGGGATATGGCAGGCCATAAAGTTACAGATTGTAGTTGAGTAGAATTCTGCTGCTGCTGATGGTCCACAGTGCCCAGTCTTGAGTTGCTAGATCTGGCCAAAATCTATCCCATTTAGCAGGTAGTGCCACACAACACAATGGAGGGTATCCTCAATGTGCCACACAACACAATGGAGGATATCCTCAATGTGAAGATGGGACTTCATCTCCACAAGGACTGTGCAGTGGTCACTCTTACCAATGCCGTCTTGGACAGTTGCATCCTCGACAAGCAGGTTGGTAAGGATGAGGTCAAGTATGATTTTTCCTCTTGTTACGTCCCCTTTAGGTATGATAGCGGTGTTTAAAAGAGGCAGCTTGACAAATACATGAATAGGATGGGAATAGAGGGAATCGGACCCCGGAAGTGCAAAATGTTTTAGTTGACGGGCAATATGATCAGCGCAGGCTTGGAGAGCCGAAGGGCCTGTTCCTGTGCTGTACTTTTCTTTGTTCTTTGTTCTTTCTTTGTCCTTTGGTTCCCTCACCACCTGCCACAGACCCAGTCTAGCAGCTGCGTCCTTTTGGACTCAGCCAGCTCGGTCTGTGGTGGTGCTATTGAGCCACTCTTGGTAATGGACATTGAAGTCCCCCACCCAGAGAACCTTTTGCGCCCTTGCCACCCTCAGTGATTCCTCCAAGTGGTGTTCAACTTGGAGTACAGATTCATCAGCTGAGGGAGGGCGGTACATGGTAATCAGCAAGAGGTTTCCTTGCCCTTGTTTGACCTGAGACCTCATAGGCTATGGAGTCAATGTTGAGGACTCCCAGGGCAACTCTCTCCCGACTGTATACCACTGTGCCGCCAGCTCTTCTGGGTCTGCCCTGCCGGTGGGACAGGGCATACTGAGGTATGGTGATGGTGGTATCTGGGAAGGTATGATTCCATGAGTGTGACTATGTCAAGCTACTGCTTGACTAGTCTGCGAGACAGCTCTCCCAATTTTTGCACTGGCTCCCAGATGTTAGTATGGAAGACTTTGCAGGGTCGACAGGCCTGGGTTTGCCGTTTCTCCAGTGCCTAGGTCAATGCTATGTGGTCCATCCAGTTTCGTTCCCTTTTAGACTTTTTGGCGGTTGGATACAACTGAGTAGCTTGTTAGGGCATTGCTGTGGATCTGGAGTCACATGTCGCCCAGACCAGGTAAGAACGGCAGATTTTCTCCCCTAAAGGGCATTTTGTAATGTCTGCAGCACAAGCTATGGGGCTGAGCAATGTAGAATTGGGGTGCCACAGCACCACCACTGGCAGAAAAGTTTAATTATAATATGACTATTAGGCAGCTTCCTTTTTAAAAAAAGGACATAGAAAGACATAATGGACAAAATTACCACCGGAAATGACTTACAAACATAAGATTTTTAACATCCCCATTCTAATCAATTTTCCTTTTAAACTTTCTTCCACTTTACTTTTTCACAGCAATTCCTACTTCACATTTCAGTCCACTGACTACGCCCCCACAGTTTGCCATGCCCTTGAATTTTGTAACAAATATGTTTTGGCTCTCCTCACAAATAATAGTACCTCACAAGTCTGTTGCCTTGTGGCCTATTATGTTTATAACACTGAATCATAAAACCAACTCGAGATATGAAACTTCATTGCTGGGTTCATGCATCAAAGCTGTATCAGAACAATGTGAATAGAAAGCTGGACTTAACATATAGGAAACTAGGGGCTGGAGTTTTGCCTCCCAATGGAGGCAATCAGGTTGTGAAATCTTTTTTTGGAAAAATCATTTTCCTCTGCCTTCCCGGCCCCACACCACTTTCGTATGGCCTTTGAGGGGAGGGATAGGGGAGGGAAGGTCTTGGGTACAAAATGCACATGCACCTCTTGCAAGGTCGGATCACCATTGTGAGGACCTCAGGAAAATTGCATTCTTCCCGCACACAATTTTTGTATGCAGGTTTGGGATTTGGAAGCCCTGAAAAAATGCAGCTCCATGGAGAGTCAATGACCATTGGGTGCCTGCTGAGGAGTGGGAAACATTCTGTGTAATTTTACAAATTCATGTGTAAAATTTTTTGACACCTTCAAATATCACTATTAGCTGCTGTATTGTAAAGTAGATGTGTTTTTAATGTGGGGCTGGTATAATGACTATATCAAACCAAAAGCAGATTGAAAAGAAAAAATATCATGCAAGTCTCAGGACAACTTAAGGACAAAAGCATGAATTAATAATGCGGGTGCTGTTTCTCTGCTCAAATGATCATCCATCACTGATGCGTTTTGAACAAATTATTTTATGATGTTCAACATGCTACTTCTGAATGTCTGTTACCTAGCTACCAGCCAACTCACTTGCAGCCATATTTCTTGATTGTCTAATGACGCGGGGCTGAATTGTTAGGCCCTGATAGGGGCAGGCATGTAAGTTCATGCCATAGGGGGACATGCCTGTTTCCTAATGTTACCCCTCCATTGGGCCATTTTCCCAAAGCCAGGTGAGAGTGCAGCAGGTCTATCCGCCCACAAGCAGTGTCTACCCAATTCAGTTAGATAATAGGCTTTTAAGGCTATATTAAGGCTGACTGCAATTTTCCGGTCAGTTTCCAGGTCCCTGGAGGCATTAGTAGATGGCTTGAGACGACCTCCCAGTCATAGACCTTAGGTAGGTTGGGAACCAGTGCTCCAGTCAAGCGTTAAGGCCTCCTGCCTGTTTGGCTTCAGCTATAGCCACAGGCTGTCCTTTGGAGGGGTTACTCCACCCCTGCACACACACACACACACACACACACACACACACACACACATACACATATACACACACACACACATACACACACACACACCAAAGGGCTCTTTTTGTTTTAAATTTAAAAAGGTTGGAGAGAGGGCACTTCAATCTTCGAGCACCCTCTTCATTACTTAGCTGCCAAGGCATTCTGCTGCTTCATCTGAGCTGAGGGACCTCCTATTATCCCTCCAGCTTTGAGAGCAAATGCACCATCCTTTTTGGACAGCAAGCCAGCCGTCATAGAGTGCAAATTTCTGATTCCCATTTGAGCCTGAGGTGCAGCCCTGAAGCCTGCGGGGAATACTCTGCCCCAATTGTCTACACTCACTAGGAAAGACAACTATTTGGATTTGAATTGAATCCAACCTGTAACATGGGGTCATACTGTATGGGAACACAGTCATTATTATTTGAGTCACACAGACTACACAACTCCATGGTGATATTGATGATTGACCAGTTATCATAGCTCATTAATGCAGCTGAAGAAAGGGCCTGTCCCTGAGATTCTTGTCATTTGGCTTGAGATGACCCTACATCCTAATGACTGTAGTGATCTGGGTCAGACAAACAGCAGGAAATTTGTCTACCCACTATATGGAATTGCGCAGAATTTGGCATGCTTGTTGCAAATTTGGAAAATTCACTGGACCTGAACATTCTCAATGGTGAAAAACTAGAAACAGTGCAAGTCCAAAGAGACTTGGCGATCTAGGTACACAGATCATTAAAATGTCATGAACAGGGACAGATAATAATCAAAAAGGCTAACAGACTGCTGGCTTTATATCTAGATGAATGGAATACGAGGGAGTAGAAATCACACTTTAGAGATAGAAAACCCTGGTTAGACAACACCCGGAGTATCATGAGAAGCCTTAGGAAGGATATTTGGCTTTGGAAGGAGTGCATTGTAGATTTATCAGAATGATACCTGGACTCCAAGGGTTGTGTTATGAGGGGAGATGAAACAAACTAGGGTTGTATTTCCTGGAATTTAGAAGGTTAAAGGGTGATTTGATCAACATTTTCAAGATGTTAAGGAAAGCAGATAGGGTAAATAGTGAGAAACTATTTCCACTGATTGGGGATCCTCTGTCTCAGGGGCATAATCTAAAAACTTAGAATCACTTCTTCATGCAAAGTCTGTTAGTAGTTTGGAAGTGTCTCCCACAAATGGCAACTGATAATTGTTCATTTTAAAACTGTGATAATACCTTTGGCTAATGAGCATTTAAGGGATATTGGGTAAAGATGGGTATATGGAGTTAGGTTGCAGATCAGTCATGATCTCATTGAATGGCGGAACAGGCTCGAGGGTGAAATGGCCTACTCATTCCTATATTTTACTGCACTCACAAGGATGAAATGAGAACTTGTGTAAAAATAATGCCAATTTGTAAGGAATAATTGACAAGTAACTGAAGGCATGCTTCATGCCATCACCAGATGTGAAGTATTGCTGAAAATAGAGACATGTTGAAGCTTTTCCTCTTGCCCTCATCAGGACGCTTTGCAAGAATATCATATAAGGGGAAAACAGTAATTTATACTGTATGTGAAGAGAGTGCTGATTGGTTGGCAAGTTTTAACCAAGTTTTCCACATACACGGTGAAGATCTCCTTCACATTTGTGAAGGCCGTATTGGACTTTCATATCAATAACGATGCTGTGTCTGTGTGCTTAATTGACATTACTAGCCTATTCACCAATCTTTCACTTAAGGAAGCCATAGATATTTGCACTGCAGCACTATATCATGGCGATCTCAGCCTGCTACCATTGCGTGAATCAGTATTCATTGATCTGAGTTCAGTTTTAATGACAGCGTGTATGCCCAAATAGATGGTGTTGACATGGGATCCCCACAAGACTCAGCTCTCGCAAGCATCTTTGTTGGGTTCCATGAGAAACGTGTCTTCGATGGAGTGACACCTAACCTCCTACCCCTTGCATATTTCCGATATGTAAATGATATGTTTGCTATATTTAAATCCGCAGCTGCATGTAATAATTTTCTTACATGTCTTAATGGGCTCCATTCTGCGCTCAAATTCACCTGTGAAATGGAGCAGGCAAATTAACTCCTCTTGCTTGACGTACTAGTTGAGAAATCTGCCAGAGGGTTCTCTACCACAGTCTACCGCAAGCCTACCTTCACTGGTCAATATACGTGTTGGGATTGTTACAGTTCCACATGCTATAAGATTGGTCTTATCAGCAACCTTGTAAATAGGGCCTTTGCCATTTGTTCACAATGCATCCTGCGGGATAATGGCTACCCTGATCAGATCATTTCACGCTGTATATCACGCAAACTCATGAACGGGCCTAAGGCCATCACTTTCGGCCCTAAGAAGTGCCCTGTCTACCTCAGATTACCCTGGAAGGGCAAACTGTCTCAAGAATTTGAGCAACAGGTTTCACGCTGCTACTATGCAGTATCAACACGAGTGGTATTTGCCACTAACAGGATGGTGTCATCAAGCCAAAAAGATGTTCTGCCTATCACAAAATGAATAATGTGGTATATGAATTTCAGTGCCAGTGTGATGCTAGGTATGTAAGATGTACATCCCAAAGACTGGCAGATCGTATCAAACAGCATGTCCCAGCCGCTGTTCGTAACAGGTGAGGTACAGACCGTACCCAACTAGCCCATGCTTGCAAATCTCAAAACAAAGCGTCCAATATTAGATGTGATTCTGCAATAGGACAACATTTGTTAACTAATCCTCAATATGTTAATAATTATGCAACCAATTTAAGATTGTCATTCAGGCTTGCAGTGTGGTGCATTTGCGTGCACTTGAAGCTACATATGTTACTAAACAGAACCCTATTCTTTGCAAACAGAAAAAACATGCACACACATGCCTAGTGCAGCAAAACAAAATAAGTGACAGCCATTCGCTGACTCAATCCTCAGGGCATTGCCTTGACCAATCAGGGTCAAGTTGCCTGGTTTAAATTTCAAACAATGCTTGGCAGATAACTATCAGTCACTATCGCTGGTGCATTCTCAATGGCAATGCCTCTACCAATCTGCGTCCACTTGCCAACCAATCAGCACTCTTCATATAGAGTATAACTTGTTTTCCTCTTATAATGGTATTCTTGGGAAGTGCCCTGATGAGTGAAAGACGACAAGCTTTGACATGTCTCTTTTTTCAGCAATAATCAAGCTCTGTACTACCAAACGACTAGATGTGAAGTAAAAAAATCTGTACGGTTAACTGAGAACACAAAAAGAAACTATCAGATGGGGCAAAGGCTTATTATTGTTTGATGGGATCAATGGTTCACAGAGTCCAAGCAGACCAATAGCAGCTAGGCAGGAAGTGAACTGAGTGCAGGGCTGACAGGAGGGCACACACAGATACATCTAGTGGATTAAAGCTGCCATAATCACGGGATCCACTCTCCTTGCTCTTACAGGATCTCCTAAGGAAAGATGGCTGTTGTGGGTTTCATGACAGATAAGACATTTGCCGAGCCTCCAAAAGGGCAAAAACGCTGGCCCACATGACCAGTTTTGAGAGGAGGAGAGGATATGGCACAGCTATAAGAGGATGGATCTAGGAGTGAATAAAAGGGAAAAAAAGGTTACTGCCACTGCTTCAGTTATTTTAAAGGAACTGATTGACCAGATATAGTCATACAGTGCACCAGGCTGTTACTGAAAGTTCAGATGAAGGTGATTCTGGTGGATGGCCCCATCAAGACTGATGTGAGCAGAGCTGAGGAGGTTCTGTAACAGTGCATGATTTTGGTGAGGACTATGCCAGTGGAACTCAGGTTAGTTGGAAGCTGTTGTCAGAGGAGAATCAGTGGCTAAACTCTTGAAGAAAAGGAGCTGGAATTTTACCTGAGGAAGTTTAGAGCTTTGAGGGACTTAGTGGCTGAAAATTGAGGACTGCCTTGTAAATGCTGAGATCTGTCCTAGTTGTATCTGCTATTGAATATATAATTAATTGTTTATAATGACTGGAATTTGCCTGTTAATTTATGTTCAATTTAGGTTGATTTTGATTTGAATGTTAAAGTAAAAGCTACAAGGGTGAAATCTGGTCCATTGGTTCTCATTGGGGTCATTTGATAAATTTCGCTCTTGATTCTTTGATCTCCACGGGGATCACAACAATTGGAATGAAAGCCTTTCACATATGTTCAGAGAGGTAAAGAAATTATATTTTCCAAAACCATGTACTCTGTTAGGTTTTTTTGTCTGGTCATCAATTATACAGAGAACAGGGCATCCTCCTATATTTTCATTAAATGAGGAATTTCAGATCCAGAGTTATTGGACAGAATTTGGGACTTGGGTTTGGATGCAGGTTTTTGGTTAAAGCCTTGAAATGTGAAGTTGAGTTTGTAACTTTATTGCTGTTCCTTCACTGTCCACGCGTCAAAATCATGGAAGTCCCTTCCCAGCAGGACTGTGTGTCTATCTCCACCATATGGACTGCAGAAATTCAAAAAGGTGACTCATTAGCTTCTCAAGGGCAATTAGGAATGGGCAATAAATGCTGGCCTAGCCAGTGACACCTACATCCTGTGAAAAAATAAATTTAAAAAAAGCATGATTGCACCCCCTTCCTGGCCAGGCATGCAGGTGAGAATGTAGCCCTTGTTGTGCTGTGAGGTAAGTAATTTCAATATGTAAATCCAAAATAAATTGAGAATTTAACTCGGCATTCTAGCTTTAACAGACCGTGGATGGGTTTCCCAAGTTGTGCAGAACTCCCCAGGGTCAATCATGCTGAGGGCATTGGAAGTCCTTCAGTCATACTGACAGGCTGGGAAGCCTTTGAACAATTAAACTGAAGAGCTTCACCCATGCCTAGGTGAGAAGCTGCTGCTCACAGAACTTATTCTGAGAGTGTGTTCTCACTGCTGGATAGGTGAACTTACTGGGAGTTCACCTGTCATGCACTTCATTCACCTTGAGCTGCACTCCCCTGCTGTCAGCCTTCACAGCAGCATGGGAGCAGATTATGCAGCTCTACATTGGACCTCCAATAAGGAACAAGAGGAACAGCAACACCAATAGCAGCAACAGTCACATGCTTCTTCACAGGACAGTGAGAATGGACGCAGAGATCCAACTTGAAGCTGCGTGCTCCCAATACAGGATCTACAGACAGAGGGTCAGATCTCTTGATACGTGAGCACCAGATCCTCAGGAGGTGCAAGCTATGGCTGATGTCTGCAGTCGCCTGGATCAAAATCTTCCCAGTGAAGCTGATGGGCACAATTACCCGTGGCTGACAAATTTCCTATCCCCCTCTCCATTGGTTCTCTACCTCTCCCTGAAGATCTGTGTTCTCTTCTGCAAGGAGAGAAAGCAGAGAATAGAGAATCCCACCCAACCTCTCTGATTGGCATCCTGCTTCCAGGTTTCCCAACAAATGCCATGGATTAGTTAAACAGACAAGGCTGACAGAACTAATGGCTCTTGACAAACTACTGGCCTTCCTGCTGTATGTGGGTCTGTTAAACTGATACAATGAGCAGAATTTTATCTTAATAGAATTGGGTGATGTTGGTTTTGGCTTCATTTCTATTCATGTAATTGGCTCCAGAATATTTTTATCTTATTTTCTTCCTATTTCTCTTTTGAAGGTCCTGACTCTTGCAGGAATGTGTACACCTACATGCTTGGGGTACCACTTCCAACTAATGTCCCAACTTCGCCATGACATCAGTACAGTTTACTAGGCCAAGGGATGATGGGATGCCTACCAATAATCCTGAGGAAAATCTCAACAGTGCCTCTGTGAGACTGCTGTTGTGGCATAACAAGAGATGGGTTGTCACATAAAGGGCGAGGAGCCAAATAATCTTAATAATAATCTTCTACTAGAGGCCTCAACCAAGACAGGGATTTTCAGTATATAAAAGAATTTGAGCTGAAATGGAGGGATGGGAGACTGCTTTTCGGTCTTCTTTCTGCATCAGAAGAATTCAGGAACTGCCCACCCCCCACTCCGATCCCTGCTACCCCAGGGACTATTGGCAAGCTTCACCTTGTGGTTCAACTAGCACCCATCAGAAGGAAAGGTAATAGGCAACAAGCCCCACCTGTGCATCAGCATTTCCTTGAAGTGAACGGGGAAAGGGCAGCTTACTGCAACCTCAGCTGGGTGATGGGGCAGAAAATTAAGTGAGAAGATAGTGGTATGCCTTCCTCCTTACTAACGCTTATCATGACAAAGGAAATTGCAATTGATCCTGTTTCTGTTTGTATTCAAGATTTGCACATGAGTAAATGGAGACACTAGGTAGCGATGGAAAGCAGAGTACCTGGCTGATTTTTCTCTCTTTTCTCCAGCTAAGGGGTAGTGCTGTCATGCCACCCTTGATGAGATAATTGGCACCAGAATATTGATGAATGCTTGCCAAATCAGGAAATTGTTAAATGTATTACTCCAGAGTTAAGTTGCACTATTAACTCATGGATTTTGGCGATTTTTTTATATGAATATAATGAACAAATAAAAGCAAAATTAAAACTGCACTTTAAATGTTGTTCTAGGTTGTTAACACTATTCTCTATTCTTGCAGATATGCAATCAAGTACAAGATGGGGAATCACTTACCGTGGACACCGTGATCAATTTTATGAAAAAGAAGTACCCACGAGTCAGTGTTCAAAACATCTTGGATGTTGATTCTGAATTTGATGATCAAAGGAAGGTGAGTGCTGCAGGTGCTGTTTTCGAGTTATACTAATGTCTCTATCACTATCGGCTGGATTTAAAAGAAATTCCCAAAGATACAAATTTTAATATGCTATGCTGGTACATCACAAGTTATCATTTTACGCCCTATGTGTCCTCTCCCCATGGAGACCTATAAACCAAAAGAATCAAATTTACTGAACGACACCTCCCACCCCGATGAGAAAACCGATGGACAAGATTTCACTTTTTGTAACTTGTCCTTTAACAACCAAATCAAAATCAACATAAATTAAGGCACGTTGGAGTCAATATAAACTATAAATTGCACATTAAATAGCAGATGTAGCAAAAACTGAACTCTTGGATTTACTAGACAGACACTCAGCACAGATGGCACCAATTTCAGCCACAAAGTCCTTCATAGCTCTGAACTTTCTCTGATAGAATTCCAGCTCCTTTTCTTCAAAGATTTTGCTTGATCCCCAGCCAACAGCAACACCCAACCAACCCAAATGCCACAGGCATGGTCTTCATCAAAATGGCACACTCTGGAGAACCTCCTCAACTCTGCCTTGATAGCATGGATCCGCCAATGTTATCATCAAGTAACAGAAACAGCTGCAGAAACCTATTCACAGCTCCAGGATTCAGCCTCCATCTTCTTCACCCTACCTATACTGCACCAGTGGGATCTGAGCTTCAATGGCTCTTTGTATTTTTATCTAGTTTCAACCAGTGACAGTTTCCACAGAAACCTGAAGTTTCCATTTCTGTCTCCATTCCCATTTCTGTTTTAGTTATCCTAGAAACATGCAGGTTCAGTTTCCCTTTCAGTTAGCTGAGGGCTCCCTCTCAGTTCTAATTAGGGTCTGTTTCAAAAAATGCAAACTTTGAAACAATGGATCCCATTAAATCTAGACACCCACCATTTTCAATTCTACAAAAACACCCTAAGATTATCATGTTGTCAAGGAGTCAAACACTTCAACTACAATCCCTTGCATCCACCTAATGCTATATGCATTACCATGCCTGTTAAAGTTGTTAAGCTGAGTGCACAGTGCAAAGAACATTTCCCAATAGTACGTGTTCTACTGTCATTTGTGTATATTAACTTTCTGGCAAGATTTTATTTTTTCCTTCAGTAAGTTTAAAGGGATTTTTTTTCTGATTTCTCTCCTTTCCTGAAATACAGCCTCATGACTTGTGCCCAAGTGCCATTCACCATGAATGAACCTACACAGAAGAGTCAACGACCTAAAAGGTGTTAAAGCTAAGCCTGATCATTTTCTCCGTGACATTCATACACCTATTATTTTCAGGAGTAGCACCTAAGTTGTATCCAGGAGTGGAGAACCAAGTTGATTTTCTTTTTTGCACATTTTCCCCTCACTAGCCCATGAGGCCACTTGTGATACTAATTGTGATTATTGCTAAGATCAGGTAACTCAGCAGAGCATGCAAATAGGACATGGAACTTTCTGGTCTGTATGACTCTGCAAGAAAAAGCAGTGATTTTACTCACCCAATCCTATTTGATAATATTTACAATGTTTGTTGAAATTATTAAAATAGTATTGAAACAAAACATGGGCCAGTTTTTCTTTTGTACTGCACACTGTACATAACATCAAGTTGACTTTAGTTGAGTAACATTGGTGTAATAATTCTAAGAATGTTTTTGTAATCCTATATTAATATCTGTCACACTTCTGATTTGAATAGGCAGGAGCAAACTTTTATAAAACCACTGGCTTGGGTCCACTGCCACAAGGTCTCTTTAATGGCATTCCCTTTAACATAGATGAGTTGGACCCTGAAGAGTTGGAAACTATCGTCCTTCAAAAGATAATGGATGCAGCGGGGTTTTTTCAGAAGGCAGTTTTCATGGTATGTTTTGTGTTTTTTTGTTGTAAGATGCTGTATATACAAGTCTAATAGTTAGTGATTTTAAAATAGTATTTCTGATTTTCGGAACTCATTGGACAAGGGCTACACTCCTATTTTTTTAAAAGGGGCCAAGAATGAAGTCCCCAATTACAGACCTGTAAAACTTGAAAATCAGTAAACTTCTTTGAAACTGATAAGGGACAGTGTGAGGGATTATTTTAAGGGACAGAGGTGAACTAGCAATTAGCATCATGGTATCAGGAGTAGTAGGCTATGCTTAACTAATTTATTAGATTTCTTGAAGAAAGCTGTGGACTTGAAAATGGTGAAATATATCTGGAATTTAGGTGATTTGATTTGTTCCCCATAATTGATTGTTGCAATGTTCAGGTCCAGTGGATATATGGCATTTGTTATGACGTGGCAGATGATGTGTGCCAGGCGGACCAAATCCACAAGGGAAACTTGGCCACACTACCACAATGATTTTGCAATTTGCATTTATTGTGAGAAGATGTGCGCACTGAATTCAAAAGTAATGAGTCCACTAAGACCTTTAGAGATTTTAAAAATTAAATTAAAATATTTATTAACAAAATAAAAGATTTCAAGCATGTACATAAAACTATAATTACTTAATACTATAACAAATCCTAAAATTCCAAATCAATCTGACTCCCAATTACACACCCCCTTTAAGGCAACAGTCTAAAATAGATTTTAGATTTTTAAAAACAACAAGTTAACATAGTACCCACTTGACAGTGGAATTCCATATGGCTTTCTCCAACTTTAGTTACTGGATACAACAGACTTATGCTCAAAATGGCTGGAGCCTTCTTCAAGGCTGTTTCACACACTCCTGTTAGATCTTACATGTCCCCCAACATCGCCTTTCATTCTCCTTTAAATATGTTTCTCTCTCTTTAATATATAAGTTCCATTATTCCATATGTCTTTGGAACTGTACCTTTCCCATAATATAAAAAGTTTCATGTTGCCAATATTGTCAGTAACCTTTGGGAACAATAAACACACTCCTTAGCCTTGCTTATCTGGCTAGTTGTAAACAGACTAACATCTCTTTGAAATCCAAACAATCCCTTCACTTAGCTTAAAATGCAAATTCCCTTCACACCTTACATGCTAAGACAGCATCCATGTTTACTCATTAGCATTTCAAGTACATTTCTACACTTAGCTTCTTTTGATAATTTCAAGTTTGCAGTCTACCTGACTCGAAATGTAATTGAATCACACAGACGGAACCATCTACACTCAGACCCATAAATCTACCTTACAACAAACCAGAAAAATATTATGAAAATTATTATACTTCTGTAACTCAGTACATTAGGCTAAATTGTCAATTGGCTAGTTGACAACAACAGTAGGTTATGGTATCAAAATGAAAAATGCTGGAAATACCCAGCTGGCCTTACAGCATCAGTGAGGAGAGGAACAGAAGATGTTACTCAGGTCAATGACCTTCCATCGATGTAGACGTTAACCCTATTTTTCTCACTACAAATGCTGCCGGAACTGCTGAGTATTTCTAGTATTTTCTGTTTTTTTATTTTAGATTTTCATCTTCTGCAATATTTTGCCTTTGTCATAAGTTACAGTATATGGAAGGGACCTGGTTAGTAGCCTATTGTTTGGGTACACTACACTGGCTAATGTTGAAACTGTTATACTTCATAATTTGTACAAATGATTTGGGAAATTGAAATTGTCCGATGTCTTAATTTGCAGATGACACCAAATAGTGATTCTCAGGGTGCACAAATCCAAAGTTAACTGGAGCAGTGTTGTCCAGTAAAAATGACTGAGTAGTGATAGATATACCTATGGTAGAACGTTTTATCACATGCACTAATTTTAGTAGAGAATACCTTACATAAAATTTACAGGTAAATGCATTACCCGTGTATGTGTACTTGGCGAACATCTGCCATCTTTCAGTAGCTAAGGAAGTAAAAAAAACTCAAAACCAACTGAAACAATTACACACTCCGGTTTTTGTTTCATAATTTTATAAGCAAATACCCAAAAAACATTGTGTATACTGTGCAAATATGAATATTGAGATCACAAGATCAACAGCTGATCTGTTCTTCCATTTTTACTTAATAATCAGAAATTCAGTTCACCACATCTGGATTCCCAATTCACCACTTGTGGCTTAATACTAATGTATTGGACAGTTCTAATCTCAAGAAACTACATCTGTAGGCAGTGTGTGGAGACTATTGGTCAAGAAAAACAGCGGTTCTAATACAGATCCCTGGGGAACCCCACCTTCCTCCAATCTGAGAAACAACCAGTCACCATAACTCTCTGCTTCCTGTCAACTTTCTAAGTACAGCCAGCCTTTTTAATATCTTCTCTTTATTAACTGTTAGCCCATACTGTGTTCAACTGCCTTGCCTTCCATTATAACTTTGACAGCATCTTTTTCCTTGATAAAGACAGAAGTAAAGTATTCATTTAGCACCTCAGCTGTACAGCCTGCCTCCATGCGTAAATCCCCTTTTTGGTCCCTTGTTCGCCCCACTCCTCCTTTTACAACCATTTTACTGGTCATATGTTGTTGCTTGACTGCAATGGTGGTGCTGTTGAGCTGTTTTTGTTTCTCTCGGGTTTACTGAATCTCTGCCCATAGAATAGATTTTTGGTGTGAGAAGTAACTGCAGGACTTCAAAGGGAAGTTAAACTGTTATGGACTCTTCTTCCTTATCCCAGCCTTTAGTGTTTTAATCTCCCCCTGACCTCCTGTAGGGACAGCAAGCAGCAGTAATGGATTCTTCTATCTGTGGAATTTTGCTTAAAGCTAGACCCTCCAGAGTCAGTTATGTTCTGAGAGAGGTTGGAGAAACTCGGATTGTTCTCACTAGATCAATGGAGATTGAGGGGCGACTTGATAGAAGTTTACAAAATTATGAGTGGCATGGACAGAGTAGATAGTCAGAAGCTTTTTCTCAGGGTGGAAGAGTCAATTACTAGGGGACATAGATTTAAGGTGAGAGGAGAAAACTATAGAGGAGATGTGTGGGGCAAGTTTTTTATGCAGAGGGTAGTGAGTGTCTGGAATTCGCTGCCAGAGGAGGTGGTGGAAGCAGGTACGATAGTGGTGTTTAAGAGGCAGCTTGACAAATACATGAATAGGATGGGAATAGAGGGATACGGACCCCGGAAGTGCAAAATGTTTTAGTTGACGGGCAATATGATCAGCACAGGCCTGGAGGGCCGAAGGGCCTATTCCTGTGCTGTACTTTTCTTTGTTCTTTGTTCCTGCACAAATCTCACAGCTGGAGACTTATACTAATTAAGCTCTCCCAAATTTTACCTGGACCTGGTGTCTGCTTGCTAGGTTGAGGTGCAGTATGTCCCAGAACAAAGGTACAGTGTGTAGGGTCATACAGTGCTGCAGAATTGCTTGGACATGGTGAGTTTGTACTTAATAGTTGTCTCAATTCTGTGTCAGTTCTTCTGCTGGATAGGAAAGGGTTAAGGCTGGTATACCTCTCAGTCAAATCTCCAACAACCACGCTGTCACCATCTAATGTTGTTCTATTTGACGTAATGCACCAATCATACAACAAGGACAGTGTTAACTGGGATGCTTCTGCCAATGTTGCTGTAGACTGAGTTCAAGTAATGGGAGCACAGCATCACATCCTGTGGTGGTAGTAGTGATTAATGGCAGTTGAATATATGTACCCTTAAAAGTACATGTACATTATAACACAATATTCACATCTGCAACTGCAGAAGCACATGTCCAATAACCTAACTATAGGATCCCTTATCAGTATTGTTTTCCCAGTTATATTCCACTGTTTTAATAATTACTGAATTACTATCATAATGATTACTTTCTCATGTCCATTGAGAGCCCTGAATCATACCAACCTACTTATAAATCTGATTACAGGGTCGATTAAATGAGCATATGGATGTGGTAGATTTCCTGATGGATCAGCCAAATGTTGTTCTCCGCTTCAATCCTATAATTCTGAACACTGAAAGGAAGTACCTTGATCTTACATCTAAGGCAGGTAATGTAATTGGTTATTTTCCTATTTTAAAAGTTTCACTATAGAGGAAACTGTTCCATATTAAATCCAAAGTTGCATTTTCTTTAAACACCTATCTTTTGTTTTAGCTTTGAGCGACTGGGATGACTTTACCACATATTCCTTCCTGGATTCTCGAGACAAAAGCGCAGTAATCGCGAGTCAGATGAAATACCTCACAAGAAAAGGTACCGGTAAATATATTTCTGTGTGAAAGTGCTCATACCAGTTTCAGATGTGTAGATTACAAAAGACATTTGTTAAGGTTCTACTTAAAAGGTTACTGCACAGGATGAAAGCCCTTGGTTTTGGGGGTAACATGTTGGCATGGATAGAGAATTGGCTAAGTAATGGGGTGCCACAGGGATCAGTGCTGGTGCCTCAACTATTTGCAATCTATATTAGTAACTTGGATGGAGGGACAGAGTGTATTGTAGCCAAATTTGTTGACAATACAACAGTGGGTGAGAAAGCAAGTTGTCAGAAGGATACGAGTCTGCAAATAATTTTTGCAAGGTTAAGTAAGTGGGCAAAAATTTGGTAGATGGTGTATAATGTGAGAAAAATGAAGTTATCCACTTTGGTAGGAAGAACTGTTATGATTCCTGTGGAGAACAATAATGTGAAAGAACGAACTTCCCAAATAACTCCAACAGAAGAATCTGATGGACAGGATTTTGCTTCTCAGATCTTTTACTGTAACAATCAAACCAAAATCAAGAAAAATTAAACATGAATTAACAGGCAAATTGTATTCAATAGAAACTATAAGTTACACTTTAAATAGCTGATATAACAAAGGTAAATTTCACAGATTTCTCAACAAGTCCTCAGTGCATTTTTAAAATTAATTTATGGGACATGGGCGTCGCTGGCTAGGCCAGCATTTATTGCCCTTGAGAAGGTGGTGGTGAGCTGCCTTCTTGAACCGCTGCAGTCCATGTGGTGTAGGTACACCCACAGTGCTGTTAGGGAGGAAGTTTCAGGACTTTGATCCAGCAACAGTGAACAAAGGTGATATATTTCCAAGTCAGGATGGTGAGTGGCCTGGAAGGGAACTTCCAGGTGGCAGTGTTCTGATACATCTGCTGCCCTTGTCCTTCTAGATGGTGGTCTTGTAAGGTGCTGTCTAAAGAGTCTTGCTGAGTTCTTGCAGTGTATCTTGTAGATGGTACAGGAGCAAAGATGTCTTACTGCAGCTGTACAGGGCCTTGGTGAGACCACACATGGAGTATTGAGTGCAGTTTTGGTCTCTTTACCTAAGAAAGGATATAATTGCTATTGAGGGAGCATAGCAAAGGTTCACCAGACCGATTCCTGGAATGGTAGGATTGTCGTATGATGAGAGATTAGGCCAACTAGGCTCACTGGAGTTTAGAAGAATGAGAGGGGATCTTCTTGAGACATATAAAATTCTGACAGGAATGTTCGGACTGGATGCAAGGATGATGTTTTCTCTGGCTGGGGACTCTAGAACAAGGGGTCACAGTGTCAGGATAGGAGGTAGGCCATTTAGAACTGAGATGAGGAGAAACTTCTTCACTCAGAGGGTGGCGAACTGTGGAATTCTCTACCACAGGTAGCTGTGGAGGCCAAGTCATTGAATATATTTATGAAGGAAATAGATTTCAGGACTCTAAAGGCAACAAGGGGAGAGAGCAGGAGTATGGTGTTAAGATAGAGGATCAGCCATGATCATATTGAATGGCGGAGCAGGCTCGAAGGGCCGAATGACCTAATTGTGCTCCTATTTTCTATGTTTCTATGCGTCGGTGGTGGAGGGTGTGAACGTTGGTGGATGTGGTGCCAGTCAAACAGCTGCTTTGTCCTGGATGGTGTCAAGCTTCTTGAGTATTGTTGGAGCGGCACTCATCCAGGCAAGTGGAGAGTATTCCGTCACACTCCTGACTTGTGCCTTGTAGATGCTGGACAGGCTTTGGGGAATCAGGAGGTGAGTCACACCATATGACACCATATGCAGCCCCGATGTCTCTCACAACTCCTTCTTCCTCCAGTAGAGTTCAAGCACCCTTTGCCATGCAGGATCTGATACTCAAGTAGCCTCTAACAGCCCCTTTATTCCATTCAAGAGTCAAGGATACAGTATCACCAACAAAGTGCACTTTTGCAGCACCTCTTTCACTCAGGTCATGACAGTCTTGATGGTGTAGCTTTCCCAATAACATCCCAGGACACAATATGGTTGGTTCTGGTAAAAACTACCCAGCTCCACTTTCACAATGTTGTCAATTTAATGGTCACTTACCATTTCTAAACAAAGCCCCATCATCAATCTCTCTATTAAAAACATGACTTAGCTTTTCATACAGCATTACATTATGACATATGAAGTTAGCAATACATTTTAAACTTACCTGTCAAAAGGGTTCCCAACTCCAGAACAGGCTAACCCTGCCTCTCCTCCGCCCCTCCCAACTGGTTCACAACACCTCTGAGCTATTGTGAACCATGTCTCCTTCAGAAGCCATGAAAAGTTGCAGTGGGAGGTCTGAAATCACTACCTCCTGCAGTGGAGCTACTGACATTGGGATTGCTGCTTGTGGGCTCACAATCCCACCCTTATGTCACATTCTTAAAAATATCACACAACAGGAATGGAGGCGGGAATCCAGGAATTGGGACCTGCCTGACTCTTTGCTCCCAAACCTGCACCGGGACTGCAGAATGTGGCCCTGTATTTCTAACCAGATTTGATCTATTCTTTTTATGTCTAGAAACTAGGAACTATAATAGGCTACCAGTGATTTGATTTAGGTAATCTAGGCATGCTATAAAAACCTGGAACTTTCTACTTTTTAATGTGCTAATTATATATATGTCCCCAAAATATTACCACTGAGCATTGCAATAGCCATTAGAGTATTTCTTACTTTCTAGATGAGGACATAATTTATGCAGTGACCATCTGGATTGTTGCTGATTTTGACAAGTTATCCGGGAGAAAATTACTGTTCAATGCTATGAAACAAATGGTAAGTTTCTCATGATTTAATTATTCTTAGCATTTTGTGACATCGGTTTTCAAAATATACCATGGGCAGAAATTTTTGCTTGGCGGGTGGGCGCGCGCTCAACCTGCTCAAGCGTGAAATGACGCGCATTGACGTCGGCCGAGCGTGCCAATGACAATGTGCAGTCACACGATAGTTTGGTCAGTGGGCGGGCTGCTGGCCTGTTAATTAATGTAAATTTTTCTCCTGCCCATCCAACCTAATGGTTGGCGGACAGGCAAAAAGGCCGAGCAGCCTTTGTGTTTTTTTGGAAACCTTACCCATGTGGGGGGTGAGGTTTCCAAAAGCAAATAAAAATAACGTGCCCCTGCTCATGTGACAGAGTCACATGAGGGGACATGTTTTATTACATTTTTATTTTCGTTATTTTCTTTTTTATAACAATGCTTCATCTCCCTGAGGCAGCTCTGTGCCTCAGGGACATTATGAAGCGTTTACTCATGCGTAATCGCGAAGTTTGCACTCATCCCTCTCGCACTCCACCCCCCGCCCGCACAGGCAATGCTGAGCGCTGCCGCTCGCGTTTCATGCTGGTCAGGCCTTAATTGGCCCTCCAGCTTGAAATCGCGGTCCGGGCCCAATCGTGGGCAGTAGTCGGCTTCCTGACCCGCCCCCGCCAAGCCACCCGCCAAGGGCAAAATTCTGCTCCATGTATGTTAAACACTCCAGTGCCCCCATACTGTTTTAGTATGCGCTGCTCATGGCAACATTAGTTTTCTGCTATTTTTCCCCCTTCTATTGATTCACCCATAGTTATCCATTTGTTGGAAACATACAAGCCAGATATGCATTTTCATTTGATGTTTGAGCATCTAGAAAGTTAGCTGAAAGCCCAAAACATGTCAATGGTGTGTTTCCCTGTCATGGGTTAAGATTCTTTCTTACAAATAAAATGGGCCAATTTTGCAGCCAATATGAATGAATGGCATGACACATTCATTACACTTACACTTGCTCACAGACTTTTTGTAGGGTTTTTAGGGTGATTAGAAAGCAGAGAGAGAGGAATTTCTAACAAACATATTAAGTGCTCCTGTGCCAGTATTCTGTGATATAATTTCAGGTCTCAATTGCTCTTCTGCTTTGACATTAAATCAGAACAGCTGAAAATATATATAACTGTAGTTGAAACCAGTAAAGAAAAGAGCCAGGTTAATGTTTTAGATGTAAACTTTCATCAGGGCTATTGGCCTGTTTGACAAAATCAGTCCCAACATTTGAAGTTCTCCTTTCTCTTTGCAAGTTCTGACTGATCTGCCGTGTGTTTCCAGCACTTTCTAGTAATGTTTGATTTTCTAGCTTATTTGGCAAGTTAATTTTGCCTTAGTTTCTCACTCAATTTCTTGGAGATTCCATTTCTCAGGATGGAGAGTAAGGATTCAGTACCACTGCTGGCTATTTCATTGCAGTTTGATGCGCTTATTTCTCCTACTCAACCTGCTGCACTGTTATCCTATGATGAGCTCTGCTAGCTCAACAGACAATACAAACAGGGATGAGAAATTTCTGCCATTTGGTGGAATTCTAACTTCAGGAATATGGAATTCCACCTTTTAAATTTTTTTCCAACCTCTGCCTCCACAGAGGTGTACTTGAAATGTATTGCACATTAAATATTCGAATGCAACAACAGAAAGGGAACAGACTCGGCATTGACTCTGGCAGAGGCAGATGTGTGTGCACAGTGTGCCAGACATGGTGTGGGAGTGTGAGCTGCCAGGTAAGGAGGGTAGGTTCAAATGCGGCGTGTGATGGTCACAAAGTGTAGGGACAGTTCCATTATTGTATGTGGCCTGGTGTACGAGCCAGCAGGGACATCCCTGAGGATGGCTGTTGACTGGGAGCAAATTAGCCAACTGTAGGAGAGTGCCGTTTGCAACCACCATGTAGAGATATGGCTGTGCAGCTTTTGTTTTCCCATTTCCCCGTCAATGGCATCTGCGTTAAGATGTCCATTGCATAAAAATATTTTTCAGTTGTATATTTAACAATAACACACCATAACTTATCATCAAAATTGTTTTTCTGCCTCTTTAAGTGTCTTCAATAAAATTTTATTTGGAAGATTCATCCACTTCCAAAGCCTGTGCTTTTCAGTTGAGGTTAACACATTAATTCAACAATATTAAGAGCAATGCTGAAATAAAAACCTCAGTGGACCAGCATTTCTCTGAACAGGTTCTGCTGATCAAGAAACTCCCAAGTTCAACCTATGGACTCCACTCAACTATATGATGTTAGCTGGGGTTCAGCGCCCCCAAGCTTGAGTGAGCAAAGTTCCTAGTCTTGATCATTATTTGCTGTCAACTTCCAGTTCAGACCTGCCCTTGACAAACTTTTTTTCTCTCCCTAATAACCCCAGACTCCCTATAGGCAACAACTGATGAGATCTCCCTTTCAGACTGTTGTGCACCCTTGGCCTAAAGGCCTTTCGAACCAGTATGTGTGAGTTTAGGGGTGAGAGATAGTTTTGCAGATGTTTTTTGTGCCAAGTTAATTTTATTGGTTATAAAACACTGTGGTAGTTGTCCATTCCTCTACTTGTGCCCTAATCTCTGTTTTCTCTAAAGCTGCTTAGCTTTGTTGACCAGCAAGGAAAGTTGAACATGACTGCATCTTTGAAAATTAGCATAAACAATTATGTTGACAGAAGACATTCCATTTGTCACTTTGTTTTTTGTAAACCTTGCAAAATTAAGCAAAAATATTAATTTTAGCAACATAACTTACATTAGTTTGGAAATTGTGGCTGCCACCATATGTTTGTAGAAATCAGTTACACGATTTAAATTTCTTATGTGCCTAACAGCAATTTGTATTTATAAAGGGGGTTTAACGTAATAAAATGTCCTGAGGAGCTTCACGTGAATACTGTAAAATAAAATATGACACTGAGCCACAGAAGGAGATGGCCAAAGGTTTGGTCAAAGAGGTAGTTTTTAAGGAATGTCTTAAAGGAGAAAACTGAAGTGGGGAGGTTTAGGGAGGGAGTTCCAGCACTTAGGGCCTTGGCAGCTGAAAGCATGGCCACTAATGGTGGAGTGATTAAAATCAGGGATGCTCAAGAGCCCAGCTTTTAAGGAGTGCTGGGATCTCAGAGGGTTTTGGAGCTGGTGAAGATTATAGAGATCCCATGGAGGGATTTGAAAACATGGATGAGAATTTTAAAGTGGAGGCATTGCTTAGCCAGGAGCCGATGTGGGTAAGTGATCACAGGGGTGATAGGTGAACAAAACTTGGTGTGGTTAAGGAGGCGGGCAAAGTTTTGGATGACCTCAGATTTACAGAGGATAGAATGTTGGAGACCAGCCAGGAGTGTATTCAAATAGTCAGATCTAGAGGCAACAAAGACATAGATGAGGGTCTCAGCAGAAGATGAGGTAGGGATGGAGGTGAGCAATGTTACGGAGGTGGAAAGAGGTGATTTTAGTGATGATGCAGATTTGTTGTTGGAAGCTCATCTTGTAGTCAGAACAGCCTGGTTCAGCCTCAGAAATGGATTAAATTGGTGGCTAGGGAATAGAGTTTTTCATGGGGCCTGAAGACAATAGTTTCAGTCTTCCAATATTTAATTGGAGGAAATTTCTGCTCAACCAGTAATGCATATTGAACAAGCGAAGACAGTAGAGCGGCTGAGAGAGGTGACAGTGAGATAGAGCTGGATGTTGTTAGTGTACATATGGAAACTGACATGTTTATGATACGTTACAATTGATGTAAAACTTCAATTAAGTTTGCGATTTGCAACATCTTTCTTTGGAACTGTTTATTCAACTGGCTAAACTGAACTCCAAAGTAAATCAAATTCAGAGTGTTAGATCATGGCCTGAAGTTTCCTCCATAAACATAATTGAGAAATTAGCCCCAAAAATGCCCCCATTTGTTGATATCGTTTTACCGAGTTACTATCAAGTATTTTACCAATTTTGTTAGACCACTCCAAAATTTAAAATAAACATAAATCAGGTTAAATAATCGGAGTCCAAGGAAAGCACCAAACCCACATCATATAATTCTTCTTTATGTCACGATCATGTCAAAGACGTTTCCTCAAAGTGGTCCATGAGCTAAGAAGTTGTGAGTGTGTGCATGTAGCCCCCTTTTGATTTTCAAATAATTCAATTTAAAAATAAAAATAAGATACCTTTATTACAAAATTACTGCTGTAAGTTACTTAAGTAAAAGCATGCAGATAAGGATATAAGGTACTTATAAAGATAAAATTCAGTTCAGTCCTTTAAGATATATTTGCAGGCCAGTAGCTTGCAATTGAAGTGGTAGTTCTCTGGAGTGTAGGATTGAATTGGCATTGTTGTGTCCTGCAGCTGCAATGGCTTCTATAGTCAAATAGTTGGAGGTTGCCTTTGTAGGTGGGCTCAGCAGGTTTTTAGGAGACGGAGAATGTTTCTTGTTCTTAATTAGTCCTGCGGTTATGGCACTTAGAGGTTGCCTGGATTCTTTCAACAGAACAGCAATTGATTTCCGAATATCTTACCCTTTGCCTCTCCTTGGCCAAGAACCCTCTCAGATGATGTCTCTCCGAGTACTTCCTGGGGTTCTGCAGCCTGTCATTATCGCAACCAAAGCAAAAATGACTGCTGTGCTAATTTCAAATGAGCCATTTTTTCATCAGTCAAAGAAGTTAAGGGGTCCCTTTGAAGTATCTTCCTGTCTCCTGTTCTTTCAGAAGCTAAGGAGCCTTCACATCTTTAGAAGATTTAATGGGTGGCCCTGGAGGAGGCTTGCATTTTAATGACTGATAACTGCTGGAATAAGAGTCTGGCAAGGTTTGAACAAACACAGAAAGGTGCCAGGATGTCTTTCCGTACCTCCATTTTGAGAAAAAAGGCCTTTAAACTCAATGTAAAGGTTTGACAGCAGAAATGTACCTTTAAAACAGTGTCCTTGAAATCTTTAATGTTATAATATGTTCGTGACATATAATTATGAAAATTTAACTCCTTTAACCATTATTCATGCACAAGATAGACAGGTAGAAATAGGTCATGTTCTGTTAGTTTACTTAATCCTGTATTACATGTATTAATTGCACTAAACACTGAAATGTTGAAGTCACTTTGGTAATTTTATATAAATGCATTGGTCCACAGTTTTGACAGTTTTGGAAGGGAAAAGGGGAGAAACTAATGTTTCCACTTAGTGTCTAATAACTCCACCAATTTGAAATGGCCTAGCAGCATTTGCATTCATGACAGATCACAAAAACGTGCTATATTTATATGGGAAAAAAAATCAGACCATTTTGTCTTCGGCCAATAATTTTCAGACCTTTATGTCTTTGGCCACTCTCACTCCTGGTACAATCTGATCTCAGTCCATCTCCATGTCAACAGGAATATTGGTATATGACTTCAGTGCAATCCTTTCCCATTCAAAAGTATTTTATTTGCACTTGGTTCTCACCTATTTCCACTATAATTAGAAATACATTGGTATTTCGTATCCTTCATGATTAAACTGATCTGATATGCTTCCTCTTTCATCCCTACAAATTCTTTCTGTTCATATTATACTGGAATATTATATGGTATATTTTGTACATATGCAAGTATATTCCACCAAAAATGTAAGTTTTTTAAAAGAGTGTACTGGAATATAAGGATAAAAGCAGTGAGCGCAATATATAGCTTTTTTGATGACTCAGTGAATTTCTCTCATGCACAGCTTAGTCCTGCAGATTGGGAAGGTTCAATTTCCATCATTTGTGCTGTTAGCAATCAGGCATGTAAACATGTTATGATTGGGTCTTGGCAGTTAATTTTACAAGGACAGAAATGCCCCACTGTTCCCATATCTAATCAATGGCCTCTACACATTGGACAAAATTTGGTTCAGCTGTGATTCTTCATCTAGTCACATGTCCTGCCAGTTGAGGTCTGTACATGAATATGGCCACTTGAGTAAAACAGAGAACATAGATATGCTTGGAATTGTATCCCAGCATAGAGTTAATACCTTCAAGAGGCAAGGAAAGAAAATTGGAAAGGGGGAAGCAAAGGCCCAGGTTTTTGCTACGACAGATAGGCTCTCCACCATGGCGAAAATCCTGGAAATGGCTGGAGATTCTAAGCCACACCCCGAATATGGCAATTCAAATTTTCACGGGTGGGACGGGAGTCAGGCCAGGGTTTGCACATGCACATGGCATGTTTTCCGGGAATGCATAATTAATGCGGTGGCATTGGGATGATACAGCATGAAATGCAGCCATTGTGGCCGATGGGTATAACGTTTTTCCCGCCTGCTTCTGCACTTAGCGCAAATCTGGGACAATTCCTCCCAAAGTAGCAGAGCACAGAAACAGGCCTTCTACTCTGCTCACCTCAGCACCCTTTGCAGCCTCTGCACTCATTTTGGGAGCAGTGGGGCCAACTTTCAATCCAGCCCCCTTCCCCCCTGCCCACCCTAGAATGAAAATCCCAACTGCAGGTGGCCATTTTTAGAGGTTGGATTTGCAGAGTGGAGAACTCTCCTGTCTCTGCACACCCCAGCTGGGAGCAAAAATCTGGGCCAAAGTTCCTGAATAGCAATAATTAACAATACTACTGTATGTAAGAGTGTTCTTGTAACTTCTTTAAGAAAACTTGTCCAGTTACTTTGCTTTAACCATAAATAATGAATGTGCTACTTTAAACTAGTAAGATGGAGAGAGTGATCTAATGAAATAATATGGGGTCAAATCTTCCAGTCTCTAGATCGTTAGAGACCAGACTTATGACTTAAGATCCACGTCAGGACCCTATGGCAGTCTTGATGTATGGATCTACATGGGAATTTCCTGAGAAGTTTAAATTTCCACTGAGCAATTCCCCTGCTCTGAGCTAGAGTTGGAGACTTCGGAGAGATCTGTGGTACTTACCTGAATGGTTACGCAGGAAATGTTAGATAGATTAAAGCCTGGTCTAAGACCTGAGTAACTCCACAACCAACCTCTCAATCACCCCACTGATTCCTGGACTACCCTTCCAACCTGACCCAACCTGGCTACCCCCTGACCTGACCCAACTACCCCCAACCCAACTCACCTAATCCCCCCAACCTGACCCGACTACCCACGCTCCAACTATCCACTCACCCACCTACCTCCCGACCACCTGACACACCCATCTACTACCTCACCCACCCTATCCAAACTACCCACTGCACCTACCCACCTCACCCACTCATCAACCTACTCAATCACCTACTTATCCATTCATCCAGACATCCATTCACCCACGTTCAAAGACTGGACTTTTAAACATACCCTGCAGCAGCTGGGGGCCGTGTCCTTTCTTCCCCAGACTCTACTCCGCACCGACAGAATTCCCCACAGGATGCTGTGTTGTGCATTTCTTTGACAGCCAGGATTAGAAGATCCTTGAAGAAACATGCAGCAGTGTCAAGCCAGGGATCAGCTCAACTTTGCTGCTGCTCAGAAGATTCAGGCCATAATCCTGAAAGTGAAGGAAGTAGGATTTGAGAGTAATGGTGAGACCAAAATGAGGAATGAAGGTAGGGTAAATGGTCAGAGAACAGATAAAGTTATAGAAGACAAGAATAGAGTGATTGTTTAAAATAAAGTGAGTAAAATAGTTAGTAAAAATGAATTAAATTACCTGTGCAACATTCCCAAAGAGCTGTTCCTAACTTCTCTTTCTGTCTTCCTCCTCCTACTGAGAATTGCTCCTGACCTTTCCATCTCTCCCACTCTATCATTCTTTCTCTCTCTCTCTTCTTCACCCGCAATTTGCTGTTCTCTGCTTCTTATGCCCCTGCTCCTTCACAGAAGTGTTTTCTCTCTCCTTGAACTCAAACATTCTGATCGAGAGCTGCCTAGAGTGTTACCACTGAGCCAAGATTATCACCTTAAATCTTAAATAGTTCTGAACTAAGTTTGTGGAGTTACCTTCTTTATGTCAACACTTAAAATTTGTGGTTACCGGATAGCAGCTCATTCCAAAAATGGAGTTTATGAGGGGTAACATTTATCAGTTCTTTCGTACATGCTGAGCAATTAATGGACAATACCTGTGGCATTGGATAGTTATTTAATATTGATAATGTTCATTCAAATGCTGGATGGTAATGAGTTCATTAAAACTTATGTTTAGTAAGGCTTTCTAACGTTAGCTTTATTTAGCCAAATTAATTATTTTTCTAAATATCCAAATTGAAAACAAAAATAAATTAAAGGAGCATTAACGTGATGAATTTCCGGCAAATAAGTAGTTGCTTTCTACAAGAACCAATTTAGAATATGAACATAAATTGGCTGGACAAGTACAGAAGTTGCAGGTTTTTTTAAAGATTTTTTTTATCACACTTCTGATTCCAATAAAAACATATAGCAACCTGTTAAATAATGTTTTGAAAGGTGTTGATATGAATATGAAGTAGAAGTAGGATTTTTCATCATGTGTTATGCTATGGAATTATGTGTCATTCTTAACAAAGTAATAAAATACGTTACAGGGTGTTAATGAAAGTGTCAACATTAATTGTGCTTTTTGTTTCAGAAAGTAAGCAGCAATATTCGAATAGGAGTAATAAATAATCATCGGGCTGAAGTAACAGAAGATAATACTTCTATTGCAAGAGCTATTTGGGCAGCACTTCTGACACAGAATGGAAATATCGCAAGGAACTTCATTACTAAGTTGATCAACGAAGAAACTGTGGAAGCACTTGCATCAGGAGCAAAAATTCTGGAATTTGCTGTTAAGGTTAGTAATTTTAGGTTTTTATAACATTTATATACTTATTGAATGTTTGTACATGTGTGTACATATATATGTATAAAGATTGAAGTCAGTGTACGTTTTGAAGTGCTTACAACTGTCCAAGAAAATTTGCTATTTTATTGTTTATTTTAATGTCTAATTCCAAACTGTAAAAGACAGATCGCTAGTAAGTTGATTGGCCAGTAAGTGCTCAGTCTAAGGGACAGCATGTGAGAAACCAGCTGAGGACAGGTAAGTTAAGATAGGTCGATAAATAAAAAAAAAACTATAAAATAACAAACCAAAATTTGAAAACTTTAAACTTAAAATCAAACAATAAAGATATAAAAAGCAATAAAAATAAAGTAATTAAAACACATACCTTGTAGTTAAGAAGCATATAACCTTTAGTTGTCAGTGGTACTAACATTCAATAAACACAGTAAATTGTAGCATACATAGGAAGAAAGTAATTAAAATAAATTAACTAAATAACATAAGTTAGAATGGTGGGACAGGTGTTATGTTGCAGCTGTGAGATGTGGGAGCTTTTGGATGCCAAGGCGATCTGTGACAAACACATCTGCACGAAGTGTAAGCAGTTTGAGGAATTCCAGAGCAGGATTATTGATCTGGAAGCTGAAATGCAGACACTGCACAAGTTAAGGGAGGGGGAGAAATACCTGGATACACACCTCTTAGAATAGGGTCATCTGCTTTGGTCAGCAGTGAGGGACAGGAGGATGTGACTGTCAGTGAGGCAGGCAATGGGACTGAGCAGACAGCAGTGGAGGAGCCTCAGACTTTGCAATTGTCAAACAGGTTTGAGGTGCTCACAACCTGTGTAGATGAAAGCGAAGTCTGTAAGGTGGATGAGCTGGCTGGCCATGGCACTATGGTACAGGAAGCTGTTCAGGCGGGGGGAGTAAAAAGAAATGTAGTGATAGTAGGGGATAGTATAGTGCGTGGGATTGATGCTGTTCTCTGCAGCAAAGAGCGAGAGTCCAGACGGCTGTGTTGCCTGGCTGGTGCCAGGGTTCAGGACATCTGCTCAGGGCTGAGAGGAACTTGCAGTGGGAGTGGGAAGATCCAGTTGTCGTGGTCCATGTAGGTACCAGTGACATTGGTAGAACTAGGAAAGAGGTTCTGCAAAGTCAGTATGAGGAGCTAGGTACCAAATTAAGAAGCAGAATCTCAAAGGTAATAAGCGCTGGATTATTACCTGGGCCACGTGCAAATTGGCATAGGGCAAATAAGATTAGAGAGACGAATGAGTGGCTCAAAGACTGGTGTGGGAGAAATGGGTTCCAGTTTGTGGGGCACTGGCATCAGTACTGGGGAAAGTGGGGGCTGTACCATTGGGATGGTTTACACCTGAACCATGCTGGGACAAGTGTCCTTGCAAATCGCATAATTAGAGAAGTAGAGAGGGCTTTAAGCTAAACAAGAGGAGTGAGGGATCAAGCTTGGTTAGAGGTAGCAATTCAAGGTGCAGAGTCAAGACAGGAGAGCAAAATAGTAACATGAGAAATTAGGGTCAGAGAATGGCAGGAAGGTACAGAGAGAAAAAACCTAAGAATACATCAACAGTCAAGACTAGATGTTACAAAGGTAACAAAAAGACAAAACTGAAGGCTCTCTATTTGAATGCACATAGCATTCATAACAAAGTAAATGAATTGATGACCCACATTGAAGTAAATAAACATGATCTGATAGCAATTACGGAAATGTGGCTGCAGGACGACAATGATTGAGTCCTTAATATTGAAGGGTACATGATATTCAAGAAGAATACGAAGCTAGATAAAGGTGGAGGGGTAGCACTGTTAATCAAAGAGGGTATTGATGCAATAGTTAGAGATGACCTTCATTCAGGAGATCAGGATGTAGAGTTGGTTTAGGCGGAGATGAGGAATAGTAGGGGAAAAAAGTCATTAGTGGGAGTGATCTACAGGTCCCCTAACAGTAGCCACAGTGTAGGACAAAGTATTCAAAAGAAAATAGTATGTGCCTGTGATAAAGGGATGGCAATAATCATGGGTGATTTTAATCTACACATAAACTGGAAAAATCAAATTGGCAGTAGTAGCCTGGATGAAGAGTTCTTAGAATGCTTTCGAGATAGTTTCTTAGAGCAGCATGTTCTGGAACCAACCAGAGAGCAGGTTATATTAGATTTGGTATTGTGTAACGTGACAGGATTAATTAATGACCTCAGAGTAAAGGCACCCCTAGGTGACCACTATATGATTGAATTTTACATCCAGTTTTAAAGGGAGAAGAGTGGGTCTAAGACTAGTATCTTAAACTTAAATAAGGGCAACTATGTGGGGATGAAAGCTGAGCTAGCTGAATGAACTGGGAAACTAGGCTAGAGGATAGATCAATAGAGAAGCAGAGGCAGACATTTAAGGGGTTATTTCAGAGTAAGTACATTCCTACTATAAAGAAAAGTTCTAAGGGGAGGACCCACCATCTGTGGTTAACTAGAGATGTTAAGGAAAGCATCAAACTTAAGGAAAAAACGTACAACTCCACAGAGATGAGTGGCAGGACAAATGATTGGACAGAATATAAAGCAGAGAATGACTAAAAGGTTAATCAGAAGAAAGAAATGAGAGTTTGAGACAAAGCTAGCTAGAAATGTAAAAACGGAAAAGCAAGAGTTTTTACAGGTACTTAAAAAGGAAAAGAGTAAGTAAAGTGAGTGTTGGTCCTCCAGAGAGTGACAGTGGGGAGTTAATAGTAGATAATAAGGAAATGGCGGAAGAAATGAACAAATATTTTGCTTCTGTGTTCACTATAGAGGATACAAAAACATTCCAGTAATAGCTGCAAGTCAGGAGGTGAATGGGAGAAAGGAACTTGGTGAAATTGAAATCACTAGGGAAATGGTACCGAGCAAATTGATGGAGCTACAGGCTGGCAAGTCTCCGGGTTCTGATGGACTACATCCTAGGGTCTTAAAATACGTGGCTAATGAGGTATTCACTAGATTCTGGAAAAGTTCCATCAGTTTGGAAAGTAGCAAATATAACCCATTTATTCAAGAAGGGAGGGAGGCAGAAAACAGGAAACTATAGGCCAGTTAGCTTGATGTCTGTTATGGGGAAGTTATTAGAATCGATCATTAAGGAAGTTATAGCTGGGCACTTAGAAGAGCTCAAGGCAATTGGGAAGAGTCAGCATGGTTTTTTGTAAGGAAAATCATGTTTAACCAATTAATTGGAGTTTTTTGAAGAAGTAACGTGTAGCGAATAAAAGGGAGCCCATAGACGTACTGTACTTGGATTTCCAGAAGGCATTTGATAAGGTGCCACATCAAAGATTATTACAGAAAATAAAAGTGCATGGTGTAGGGAGTAACATATTTGCATGGATAGAAGATTGGCTGGCTGGCAGAAAGCAGAGAGTATGCATAAATGGGTCTTTTTCTGATTGGCAGGATGTGACGAGTGGCATCCCACAGGGGTCTGTACTGGGGCCTCAACTTTTTGCGATTTACAACAATGACTTAGATGAGGAGAGTGAAGACATGGTAGCTAAATTTGCAGATGACACAGATAGGTAGCAAAGTATGTTGTGAAGAGGCCATGAGGAAGTTGCAGATGGATATGGATAGGTTGAGTGAGTGGGCAAATGGAGTTTAATGTGGGACAATGTGAAGTTGTTCTCTTTGGCAGGAAGAACAAAGAAGCAGAGTGCTACTTAAATGGAGAACGGCTGCATAATTCTGAGGTGCAGAGGGATCTAGGTGTTCTAGTGCATGAGACATAAAAAGTTAATATGCAGGTACAGCAAGTAATTAAGAAGGCGATCCTTTATTACAAGAGAGATTGAACATAAAAGTAAGGATGTTATGCTTCAGTTATACAGGGCATTGGTGAGACTGCACCTCGAAAACTATGTGCAGTTTTGGTTTCTTTATTTAAGGAAAGATGTAAGTGCATTGGAGGCAGTTCAAAGGAGGTTTACTAGATTGATACCTGGAATGAGTGGGTTGTCGTATGAGGAAAGGTTGGACAAACTGGGCTTGTTTCCGCTGGAGTTTAGAAGAGTGAGAGGTGATTTGATTGAAGTATACAAGATCCTGAACGGCCTTGACAAGGTGGACGTTGAAAAGATGTTTCCTCTCGTGAGTGAGTCCAGAACTAGGGGGCACTGTTTTAAAATTAGGGGTCGCTCTTTTTGGACAGAGATGAGGAGAAATTTTTTCTCTCAGAGAGCTGTGCGACTTTGGAATTCTCTTCCTCAGAAGGTGGTGGAGGCGAGGTCATTGAATATTTTTAAGCAGCGGTAAACAGATTCTTGTTAGACAAGGGAGTCAAAGGTTATTGGGGCTTGATGGGAATGTGAAAATCGAAACACAAGAAGATCATCCATGATCTTACTGAATAGCAGAGCAGGCTCGAGGGGCCAAATGGTCTACTCCTGTTGCTATTTCTCATGTTCTTACTCAACTAAGAGTCAAATGTCACCATGAAAAATTTGAAACCTTTCTTTTACTGACATGTCTAGTAAATGACTGCATTTGCAACTCTCTTGCAATATGACAATGAGGAATGCTCACTGCGTAGCATGGGTTAGTCGGAATACCCCTATTAGTCTCATAAGACCATAAGACATAGGAGCAGAAATTAGGCCATTCGGCCCATCGAGTCTGCTCCGCCATTCAATCATGGCTGATAAGTTTCTCAGCCCCATTCTCCCGCCTTATCCCCGTAACCTTTGATCCCCTTACCAATCAAGAACCTATCTATCACGGTCTTAAATACACTCAATGACCTGGCCTCCACAGCCTTCTGTGGCAATGAATTCCATAGATTCACCAATCTCTGGCTAAAGAAGTTTCCCCTCATCTCTGTTCTAAAAGGTCTTCCCTTTACTCTGAGGCTGTGCCCTCGGGTCCTCGTCTTTCCTACTAATGGAAACATCTTCCCCACATCCACTCTATCCAGGCCTTTCAGTATTCTGTAAGTTTCAATCAGATCCCCCCTCATCCTTCTAAACTCCATCGAGTATAGATCCAGAGTCCTCAAATGTTCCTCATATGTTAAGCCTTTCATTCCTGGGATCGTTCTCGTGAACCTCCTCTGGACCCTCTCCAGGGCCAGCACATCCTTCCTGAGATACGGGGCCCAAAATTGCTCACAATATTCTAAATGTGGTCTGACCAGAGCCTTATAAAGCCTCAGCAGCACATCCCTGCTTTTATATTCTAGTCCTCTCTAAATAAATGCCAACATTGCATTTGCCTTTCTAACTACCGACTCAACCTGCAAGTTAACCTTAAGAGAATCCTGGACGAGGACTCCCAAGTCCCTTTGCACTCCAGATTTCTGAATTCTCTCCCCATTTAGAAAATAGTCTATGCCTCTATTCTTCCTACCAAAGTGCATGACCTCACACTTCCCCACGTTGTATTCCAACTTGCTGTACACCAGCTTGCTGCTGTAATTCTATAATTATAGAATAGTACAGCATAGAAGGAAACAGATAATGCTAGAAATGCTCAGCCCGTCACACAGTGCCTATGGAGAGAGAAACCTAATGTTTCAGGTTGATAAATTTTAATCAGAAATGGAAAAAATGAAGATGTGGGTTTTAAGCTAGTACAGAGACAGGGAAAAGGAGGGCGTGAAGAACAAAAAGGAAGGTCAGTTTTCACACATACGCTGATGACACTCAGCTCTACCTCAGCACCGCATCTCTTGACTCCACATTGTTGCTAAATTATCAAACTCCACACATGACATCCAACACTGGATGAGCAGAAATTTCCTCCAACTAAATATTGCGATAACTTGTTTTGGTCCTCACTCCAAACTCCATTCCCTAGCTACTGATTCCATTCCACTCCTTGGCAATAGTCTGAGACTAAACCAGTCTGTTCATTGTGTCTTACATTGCATCAAGTCCCATTCACCTATCACCATGTGCTTGTCAATTCACTTTGGCTCGTGGTCAAGTAATGTCTTGGTTTTAAAATTCGCATCCATATTTTCAAATCATTCCATGGCTTTGCCCCTCCCTATCTCTGTTAACCCCTCCAGCCCCAACCCCTTTAAGATATCTGTGTTCATCTAATTTTAGACTCTTGAGCTTCCTTAATTTTAATTGCTCCACCATTGGTGGCAGTGCCTTCAGTTGCCTGGGCCCCAAGCTCTGAAATATCCTCCCTGCAACTCTTTACCTCATTTTCCTCCTTTAAAACACCCCATATAACCTATCTGTTTGAGCTTTGTTCATCTGACCTTTTTTTATGTGGCTTTGTGTAATATTTTGTTTTATAATGCCTATTCAAAGTATCTTAGGATATTTGATCAGGTGCTATACAAATTCAAGTTTCGTAATAGGCTGGCAGGTAGGGGCAATCGCATAACCAGAAGTCCGTTATAACAAGGAGGATCACAGAAGTACTTTGTGCCAGCTCTTTCAAAGAACAATCCAGTTAGTTCTTGTCATAAAGTTGGTCTTCAAACAACTTTTCTTAGTGGGAACATTTAACTTTATTTACAAATAGCTGTAGCAACTACACATGTGCAAGAAACTCCATAACTAAAGAAGAACTCCCTTGAAGAGGCTCCCTACCCTGCTAACTCATTGGCTGACACAGATCATGTGATCCCACAGCACAAGATTCTTCTTAAAGCTATATCAGACGTTTATCAGAATTATAATTACTACATTCCTCCCCTTTACCTTTATGTACATTTTGTATTTACAAGGATATTTATCTCATGACATTACAATATTTACACAGGTCATGAAATTACAAGTTCTGCCTTTCAGATGGTTTCCTGAATCATGTGCAATGTTGTAGCTCCACAACTTCAGATTCTTTGGCAGGAACCACATTCTCTGGAACTGTATTAATATCAGGTACCTCATTAGGCACATGCAGTTCAGTATCATCCACTCCAACAGAGACATCAGGCATGTCTGTCCTTGGTTGAGCCATTTCAACAAGAACCACAGGTTTAACAATGGTTACAGATGGGGTATCTCTCTGTTTCTTAAATGATCCACATGCTTACAGGTGATCCGGTCCTGCACTTGCACGTGGTATGACAATGGTCCGGTCACAGAACTCACTTACCAAGAACAAAGAAAAGTACAGCACAGGAACAGGCCCTTCGGCCCTCCAAGCCTGCGCCGATCACATTGCCTGTCAAACTAAAACATTTTGCACTTCCGGGGTCCGTATCCCTCTATTCCCATCCTATTCATGTATTTGTCAAGCTGCCTCTTAAACACCACTATCGTACCTGCTTCCACCACCTCCTCTGGCAGTGAATTCCAGACACTCACTACCCTCTGCGTAAAAAACTTGCCCCGCACATCTCCTCTAAAGTTTTCTCCTCTCACCTTAAATCTATGTCCCCTAGTGATTGACTCTTCCACCCTGGGAAAAAGCTTCTGACTATCTACTCTGTCCATGCCACTCATAATTTTGTAAACTTCTGTCAAGTCGCCCCTCAATCTCCATCGCTCTAGTGAGAACAATCCGAGTTTCTCCAACCTCTCCTCATAGCTAATAACCTCCAGACCAGGCAGCATCCTGGTAAACCTCCTCTGCACCCTCTCCAACGCCTCCATATCCTTCTGGTAATGTGGCGACCAGAATTGCACGCAATATTCCAAGTGTGGCCTAACCAAGGTTCTATACAGCTGCAGCATGACTTCCCAGCTTTTATACTCAATACCCCTGCCAATGAAGGCAAGCATGCCATATGCCTGCCTGACTACCTTATCCATCTGCATTGCCACATTCAGTGACCTATGGACCTGTACACCCAGATCCCTCTGCCCGTCAATGCACTTAAGGGTTCTGCCATTTACTGTATAATTCCTGCCTGTATTAGACCTTCCAATATTCATTACCTCACATTTGTTTGGATTAAACTCCATCTGCCATTTCTCCGCCCAAGTCTTCAACCGATCTATATCCCGTTGTATCCTTTGACAATCCTCTTCACTATCTGCAACTCCTCCAAGCTTAGTGTCGCCTGCAAACTTACTAATTAGCCCAGTTACATTTTCCTCCAAATCATTTACGTATACTATAAACAGCAAAAGTCCCAGCACCGATCCCTGCAGAACACCACTAGTCACAGTTCTCCATTCAGAAAAGCACCCTTCCATTGCTACCCTCTGTCTTCTATGACCAAGCCAATTCTG
This sequence comes from Cetorhinus maximus, assembly GCF_964194155.1. NCBI lineage: Eukaryota > Metazoa > Chordata > Chondrichthyes > Lamniformes > Cetorhinidae > Cetorhinus > Cetorhinus maximus. The sequence continues at coordinate 110,259,511 of NC_135885.1, forward strand.
TATCCATCTTGCCAGCTCACTTCTGATCCCGTGCAACTTTACCTTCTGTACCAGTCTGCCATGAAGAACCTTGTCAAAGGCCTGACTGAAATCCATGTAGATAACATCCACTGCCCTTCCATCGTCGATCATCTTTGTCACTTCCTCGAAAAACTCAATCAAGTTAGTGAGACACGACCTCCCCTTCACAAAACCATGCTGCCTCTCACTAATATGCCCATTTGCTTCCAAATGGTAGTAAATCCTGTCACGAAGAATCTTCTCCAATAATTTCCCTACCACTGACGTAAGGCTCACCGGCCTGTAATTTCCTGGATTATCCCTGCTACCCTTAAACAATGGAACAACATTAGTCATTCTCCAGTCCTCTAGGACCTCACCCATAGCCAGTGAGGATACAAAGATTTCTGTCAAGGCCCCAGCAATCTCCTCCCTTGCCTCCCTCAGTACTCTGGGGTAGATCCCATGTGGCCCTGGGGACTTATCCACCTTAATATTCTTCATGTTAGAGCCTAACACCTCTTTTTTGATCCCAACATGAGCCAGGCTATCTACACACTCTTCCCTAGACAAATTGACTGCTAAGTCCTCTTTGGTGAATACTGATGAGAAGTACTAATTTAGTATCTCGCCCATTTCTTCCGGCTCCACACACAGATTCCCACCTCTGTCCCTGAGTGGGCCTACCCTTTCCCTGGCTACCCTCTTGCTTTATCCATATGTATAAAAGGCCTTGGGATTTTCCTTAATCCTGGTTGCCAATGACTTTTCATGACCCCTTTTAGCCCTCCTGACACCTTGCTTAAGCTTCTTCCTACTTTCTTTATATTCTCCAAGGGCTTCACCTGTTTCCAGCCTTCTAGCCCTTATGAATGCTTCCCTTTTTGACTAATCTCACAATATCCTTCGTTATCCAAGGTAACCACTTAGGTCCTCCACCAAAATTCCTTACATATACTGCTTCTTCAACAGTAAGTTGTCGCTCACGACTATGCAAATCATGAGTCGTTTTTTGATTGCCTTGACTTTTCTCCACCTTCCCCTCCAAATTGAGAAGTATCAGGATTAGTCTTGTACGAAGACAGCGCCTCACCAGTAATTCTGCAGGTGTTGCTCCTGTTGTAGTGTGGGGGGCATTCTGTAGTGAAATCGAAAACGAGCAAGTTTGGTCTCCAACAAATCACCTGGTAACTTTTTCATTCCCGCCTATTATTGTTTTTTTCAGAACCTCCTTCCTTTCTGTCTTCTTTCTACCAGAGTTTAGTCTCGTCCTTCATTTTGACTTCACTGTCGGTCAGATTTCTCTCAGGTGAAATCTGAACTTGCCTTAGCCATGACTTCATTATCTACTCGCATCTTGGAAAGTTCTACCACTTTTCCCTTCAAGGCCTCTTTAGCTTCATACAGCTGATTCTTCAGCTCTTCTGTCTCCTTCCTGTATCTGTTGGCTTCTGCCTGGAATCCTGAACATTGTCTTCTCTGCCAACTGCTTCTTCAGTTTGTTCAGAGTGATGTTAAATTCTTCCTGTTTCTCTCCGTAGTTTTTCAGAGGTACAAACTTTGACCTCAGGGAGAATCCATTGTCGTGTCTTTTAAAAAGGTTTTCCTTTTCTTTGCGAAGGTCACTCGCTTCATCTTGAATTCTGTAATTCAGCAGAATCTCCTGAGTTTCTTCTGCTGTTCTTCCATGTCATTGTTTTAGACAATCTTCATCTCTTCAGGTTGCTGAATGGCTACACACTCCTTTTTCATCCTGTTGTGGTCCTTGGACTCTCCAGGCTCTTTCTGAAGCGCTTTGCCTTGTTCCTTTTCCAACTCAGGAACTCTTCCTGCTTCCCTTTGAAATCTCACTGGCCAATCAAGGTTAATTTCCCTGAATCAATTTCAACCTGGAAGGTTTGGACCTCTGCTTTCTAATACCATCACTGGTAGCTATGCTGATTAGTGTCTATAATGAACAGTTGCTCTGGTGATACCTTTGTTACGACTCACTGAATCATAGAGTCATAGAGGTCTACAGCACAGAAAAAGGTCCTTCGGCCCATCGAGTCTGCGCCAGTCAAACACGTACCTAACTATTCTACTCCCATTTTCCAGCACTAGGTCCATAGCCTTGTATGCCATGGCATCGCAAGTGCACATCCAAATACTTCTTATGAAAGTTTCTGCCACTACCACCCTTTCAGGCAACGAGTTCCAGACTCCCACCACCCTCCAGGTGAAAAAATTCTTCCTCACATCCCCTCTAAACCTCCTGCCCCTTAACTTAAATCTATGCCCCCTGGTCATTGATCCCTCCACCAAGGGGAAAAGTTCCGTCCTGTCTATCCTATCCATGCCCCTCATAATTTTATACACCTCAATCATGTCCCCCCTCAATCTCCTCTGCTCCAGGGAAAATAACCCCAGTCTATCCAATCTTTACACATAATTAAAACTCTCCAGCCCAGGCAACATCCTGGTAAATCTCCTCTGCACTCGCTCTAGTGCAATCATATCCTTCCGTTAATGCAGATTTCAGAACTGCACCCAATACTCTAGCTGTGGCCTAACCAGCATTTTATACAGTTCCAGCATAACCTCCCTGCTCTTATGCCTCGGCTAATAAAGGCAAGTATCCCATATGCCTTCTTAACCACCTTATCTACCTGTCCCGCTACCTTAAGGGGCCGGTGGACATGCACACCAAGGTCCCTCTGATCCTCGGTACTTCCCAGGATCCTACCATTAATCGTGTATTCGTCTTGTTTGTTCTGCCCAAATGCATCACCTCACACTTATCCGAATTAAATTCCGTTTGCCACTGATCAGCCCATTAGACCAACCCGTCGATAATCTAAGGCTATCTTCCTCCTCACTATTTACCACCCCACCAATTTTCATGTCATCCGCAAACTTACTGATCAGCCCTCCTACATTCAAGTCAAAGAGCGCATGGGTGAATTGCAACAATTGTTTATTCCTGTCTGGTGCAAAAGTAAAACAGGAAAGGTGGCCAACCCATGGCTTACAAGGGAAATTAGAGATAGTATTAGAAGCAAGGAAGAGGCATACAAATTGGCCAAAAAAAACAACAGACCTGAGGATTGGGAGCAGTTTAGAATTCAGCAAAAGAGCAAAGGAGGACCAAGGGATTAATTTAAAAGGGGAAAATAGAGTACAAGAGTAAGCTTGCAGAGAACATAAAAACTGACTGTAAAAGTTTCTATAGGTATGCGAAGAGAAAAAGATTGGTGAAGACAAATGTAGGTCCCTTACAGTCAGAAACAGGGGAATTTATAATGGGGAACAAAGAAATGGCTGACCAACTAAATACATTCTTTGGTTCTGTCTTCACAAAGGAGGACACAAATAACATACCAGAAATGTTCAGGAACACAGGGTTTAGTCAGAGGGAGGAACTGAAAGAAATCAGTATTAGTAGGGAAATGGTGTTGGAGAAATTGATGGGATTGAAGGCCGATAAATCCCCGGGGCCTGATAATCTACATCCCAGAGTACTTAAGGAAGTAGCCCTAGAAATAGTGGATGCATTGGTGGTCATCTTCTGAGATTCTGTAGACTCTGGAACAGTTCCTACAGATTGGAGGGTAGCTAATATAACCCCATTATTTAAAAAGGGAGGCAGAGAGAAAACAGGGAATTATAGACCAGTCAGCCTGACATTGGTAGTGGGGAAAATTCTAGAGTCCATTATAAAAGATTTAATAGCTGAGCACGTGGAAAACAGTGGCAGAATCGGACAGAGTCAGCATGGATTTCTGAAAGGGAAATCATGCTTGCCAAATCTACTGGAATTTTTCGAGGATGTAACTAGTAGAGTTGATGAGGGGGAGCCAGTGGATGTGGTCTACTTGGACTTTCAGAAGGCTTTCGACAAAGTCCCACATAAGAGCTTGGCGTGTAAAATTAAAGCGCATGGGATTGTGGGTAGTGTATTGAGATAGATAGAAAACTGGTTGGCAGACAGGAAACAAAGAGTAGGAATAAACGGGTTTTTTCCCGAATGGCAGGCAGTGCCTAGTGGGGTACCGCAGGGATCAGTGCTGGGACCCGAGTTATTCACGATATATATTAATGATTTAGATGAGGGAATTAAATGTAATATCTCCAAATTTGCAGAATTTACGAAGCTGGGTGGGAGGGTGAGCTGTGAGGAGGATGCAGAGATGCTTCAGTGTGATCTGGACAAGCTGAGTGAGTGGTCAAATGCATGGCAGATGCAGTGTAATTTGGATAAATGTGAGGTTATCCATTTTGGTAGCAAAAACAGGAAGCTAGATTATTATTTGAATGGCTATAAATTGAGAGAGGGGAATGTGCAACGAGACCTGGGTGTCCTCATACACCAGTCGCTGAAGGTAAGCATGCAGGTGCAGCAGGCGGTAAAGATGGCAAATGGTATGTTGGCCTTCATAGCCAGAGGATTCGAGTACAGGAACAGGGATGTCTTGCTGCAATTGTATAGGGCCTTGGTGAGACCACACCTGGAATATTTTGTTGGTCTCCTTATCTGAGGAAGGATGTTCTTGCTATAGAGGGAGTGCAGTGAAGGTTTACCAGACTGATTCCTGGGGTGGCGGGACTGGCATATGAAGAGAGATTGAGTCGATTAGGATTATATTCGCTGGAGTTCAGAAGAATGAGGAGGGATCTCATAGAAACCTATAAAATTCTAACAGGACTAGACAGGGTTGATGCAGGAATGATGTTCCTGATGGTGGGGGAGTCCGGAACCAGGGGTCACAGTCCGAGGATACGGGGTAGACCATTTAGGACTGAGGTGAGGAGAAATTTCTTCACCCAGAGAATGGTGAGCCTGTGGAATTCGTTACCTCAGAAAGTAGTTGAGACCAAAACATTGTATGTTTTCAAGAAGAAGTTAGATATAGCTCTTGGGACGAAAGGGATCAAAGGGTATGGGGAGAAAGCGGGAGCAGGCTATTGAGTTGGATGATCAGCCATGATCATAATGAATGGTGGAGCAGGCTCGAAGGGCCGAATGGCCTACTCCTGCTCCTAGTTTCTATGTTTCTAAATCGTTTATATATACCACAAACAGCAAGGGACCCAACACTGATCCCTGTGGAACCCCACTGGACATCGGCATCCAGTCACAAAAATGCCCCACGACCATCACCCACTGCTTCCTGCCACTCAGCCAATTCTGGATCCAATTTGCCAAATTGCCTTGGATCCCATGGGCTCTTACCTTCATTATCAGTTTCCCAGCCAGTACCTTATCAAAAGCCTTGCTGAAGTCCAAGTAGAGTACTCATGTACAAATGTATTGCCCTCACCTACACACCTGGTCACCTCTTCGAAAAATTCAATCAAATTGATCAGATGTGATCTCCCCTTAACAAAACCATGCTGACTGTCCTTGATTAACCCCTGCCTCTCCAAGAGTAGATTAATTATGTCCCTCAGAATTGCTCCAGTTTCCCCACCACTGAGGCTAGACTGACTGTCCTGTAGTTACCTGCCTGACACCTTTCTCCTGACTGATGGTCACCCATTCACTCTCTATCTGCACTTCCCTAAGCTGTGGGGTGACCACGTCTAAAAACGTACTATCCACGAAACTCTCAGTCTCACGGATGCACCTCAGTGCCTCCAACTGCCGCTCAAGCTCCGAAACTCAGAGCTCAAGTAGCTGCAGCTGGTGGCAGTTATTGCGCATATGGTCGGTCAGAGCACAAGGAGCATGGAGGACTTCCCACATGTTGCAGGCGATTCATAACATGGCTGCATAACAGCTGCCCTGCCATGCCTCTAGTTGAAAAAAAACCCCTTACTTTCACTTAAATACAGTAAAAAAAGTTACATTATTTATGTACTTTAAATAAAAATTAGAACTCTTACCTTGCCTTAGCTTAATCTATTTTAAACTGAAGCAAAACACTTTCTCACTACTCAACAATCAGCTCTCATCTTTGTGCTGACGTCACTTTTGAAGCTTCCCTGCACTCACGCTGGTTCTGATCTCTCCACTGCTCTCTCACGCTGTCTTGCGATGTCACTCTTGTTATTTCAACAAGAACTGACTGCAGGACACTCTTCCCAGACTGCTTCATCGCAATGCTCACTGCTGGACACTCTTCCCAGACTGCTTCACCATGATGTTGACTGCCGGATGCTCTTCCCAGGATAGTCCCTGGGGATGGTACACTGTAATATCAAGCCCCATTGTTCCCTGAGCTGCAACAATGTGAAAAGTTTGATCAAACCAGATTGCCCCAATTCTACCTAACTGTTTAATTTAAGTTAACAGAATACAAGCACCAGGTTTGTAAACTTAAGAAGTAAATACTGTTTATTGAACAAACTGTCGTTATCAGCAGTAAAAGAAAGAAATATGAACTGCTAACTTCTGACACTACAACTTAAACACTACCCCCTTCTTAAACCCCTACACACACACACACACACACACACACACACAATGCATAACACACACAAAACATGGATTTTAAGGGTGGGATAAAACAGTTCAATAGCACCAATCCGGAGTACAGGATTCGATGGGTTGATTTTGTTCAACGTCTTCCAAAGTCCTTTCAGTTCTTGTTGATGACACAAGGTGGTCTTCCAGCACTATTTAGTTCGCTGGTTGAGAACTTGCTTTTCAATGAGCGGAATTTTGCCCTTGGTGGAGGTGCTCAGCGGGGGCGGTTGGGAAGCCGACCGCTGCCTGCAATCGCCACGGCAGCATGATTTCACACTGGCGGGCCAATTACGGCCTGCCCAGCGTGAAACGCAAGTGGCAGCACTGAGCGCTGCCTGTGCCCGGGGGGAGCGGGTGCAGGAGGGCAAGCGGGCTGAGGGCAAGCTTTGCACATGTGCACGAGTGAGCGCTCCACAATCTCCCTGAGGCACAGAACTGCCTCAGGGAGATGAAAAGATATATAAAGATAATTTTAAAAATAAAACTGTAATGAAGCATGTCCCCTCATCTGACTCTCACATGAGCAGGGACATGTAAATAATGGAAATTGAAAGTTTTTATTTTATTTTTATTTGCTTTTGGAAACCTCATCCCGCCTGTGGATGAGCTTTCCAAAGAAGTGCAAAGGCTGCTTAAAAAGTTACGTTAATTGATAACTGATAGCAGGTCGGCACAAGCCCACCAACTGAACTACCGCCCCACTGCGTATTGACATTGGCACGCTTGGCCAACATCAACGCATGTCATCTCGCGTTCAAGCGGGACGGACGCGCGCCTGCCCACCGAGCAAAAATTTCTGTCCAATGTCTCTAACAGTGGTTTTCCCCTTTTCATTTTACAGGGGTTTCCTCAGAGAGAGCAGGTTATAGAGATAACATAAGAACATAACATAAGAAATAGGAGCAGGAGTAGGCCATTCGGCCCCTCAGGCCTGCCCCGCCATTCAATAAGATCATGGCTGATCTGCCCCAAGCCTCAACTCCTCTTTCGTGCCAGCTCCTCGTAGCCCTCAACTCCCCGATATTTCAAAAATCTATCTACCTCTTTAATACTTTCAGTGATCTAGCCTCCACAACTCCCTGAGGTAGAGAATTCAGACATTCACTACCCTCTAAGAGAAGAAATTCCTTCACATCTCAGTTTCAAATGAGCGTCCCCTTATTCTGTAACTATGTCCCTGAGTTTGAGATTCCCCCACTAATGGAAACATCTTCTGAACATCTACCCTGTCAAGCTCTCTCAGAATCTTGTACATTTCAATAAGATCACCCTTCATTCTTCTTAACTGTATTGAATAAAGGCCTAACCTGTTTAGCCATTCTTGATAAATCAACCCCTTTATCTCAGGAGTCAGCCTATTGAACCTCTTTTGAACTGCCCTCAATGCCTTTCTTAAATACGGGGACCAAAACTGTACACAGTTCTCCAGGTGCAGCCTCACCAACACTGTACAGTTGTAACAAGGCTTCCCTATTTTTAAACTCTAACCCTCTAGCAATACGGGCCAAAATTCCATTTGCCTCCTTAATTGCTTGCTGCATTTGAAACTTTTTGTGTTTCATGCACAAGAACACCAAGATCCCTCTGTGCTGCACATTTTCGGAGCCTCTCTCCATTTAAATTATAGTCCGCCTTTTGATTCTTCCTACTGAAGTGCATGACTTTCCTACATTAAACTCCATCTACCAACCTTTTGCCCACTCACTCAACCTGTCTATTCCCCCTTGCAGATTCCTTATGTCCTCATCAGAACATGCCCTCCCACCTACTTTTGTATCATCAGCAAATTTGGATACATTACGCTGCCACCTCTTCCAAGTCATTAAAATAGATCGTAAATAATTGAGGCCCTAGGATTGATCCTTGTGGCACTCCACAAGTTACATCTTTCCAAGCTGAAAAAGACGCATTAATCTCAACTCTGTCTGTGTGTTAACCAATCCTCAATCCATGAGATATGAGGAAAATAGATTTTAGATGTTTTCTCTTTGCAGATCAGGAGCTTTCTCCTGCTCTGCTTCTCACACAAACCCTTGTCACCTGGTCAGGAGTCAATTAAAATGCTGTTGTCAGACAGCTCCTTGGTCCAGGACTCCTTTCTGACACCATCTTTCATGGCACAGTCTGTTCCAGGATTGCAATATTGTATATACCTCTCATCCTGTTCAAGTGGACATGTCCTTTAAACTGCAGCCATTGTAATTCTAATCCATAGTCCAACAGAAAATAAAAAGATATGTTCCTTACATGCCTCCACCTTAAAAGAGATGAAATGCCATTTTTAAAAATGTGTTTCATCACAGGGTATGTGACACATGGACAACAAAACATGAGACTTACTTCCATTCATCCTTCCTCCCCTTATACAACCTTCAGCATTTCTTACCCCTTTAACTTATTTTAGTATTTTACATCCAGGACAATGCGCCTGTGATCACATTATCTTTACCAGCAATGTGAACAATCTTTACATTGAATGGTTGAAACAATAGACTCCATCTAAACAGTCTCGCATTTCGAGTTTTAAACTTCTCAATGAACGCCAACGAATTATGGTCATTGTAGATTAGTGTTTCTTTGTTATCATGTCAGACATAAACTTCAAAGTGTTGAAGAGACAACACTAATGCTAGAGTTTCTTTTACGACTGTAGAGTACTTCCTCCGATATTGATTTAGTTTCTTGGAAAAGTACCCCAGTGGCTTCTCTATCCCTAATTCATCACCTTGTAATAGGACTGCACCTACCCCTAAGTCACTAGCATCAATTGCCATTTTAAAAGGTTTGGTAAAGTCAGGGATGGCCAACAGTGGTTCATTTATTAAGATTGCCTTTAGCTTTTCAAGGGCTGCTTGGCATTCTGCTGACCATACTACTTTTGCCTGTTTTCTTAATAAATTGGTGAGAGGTACAGCTATTGTGCTGAAGTTAGGCACAAACTGCCTAAGTAACTTATTAGATCTTTCCTCGGCCCATCCTCCAAATATGAGAACACAGTGTCTAACTGTCCCAGTATTGTCGTATTGGCTAGTCGAATTGTAGGAGGAGACATTGGGCACTGTCTACTTCTCCTTCTACCTTACCCTTAATGTCTCTGTCTTCCTCCATTACTCCTACCACCTGGCACACTTGCTCTGCCTTATCACCTTCTCTGCAATGATATTGCTTCAGCATGTTTATATGACATAACCACTTCTTCTTCCTACGTTCAGGAATGTCTGTCAGATAAGTCACTTTGCTAACTCTCCTAACTATCTTGTAGGGGCCACTGATTTTGGTTTCAGGGGTTCACCCTGCAAAGGTAATAATACCAATACTTCATCACCTGCTTGGAAGGTTCTGGTTGTAGCATGTTCGTCTGCCCATTCTTTCATTTTGGTTTGGGAAATTTTTAAGTGCTCTCGTGCTACTTTACATGCTCCTGTGAGCCTTTCTAGAAATGTGGACACACTATCCAACATGGAGGATTTGTCCGTCTGCTTTAGGAACTTTTCCTAAATCACTTTTAATGGGCCTCTTATTTCATGACCATAGATCAATTCGAATGGACTAAATCCAGTAGATTCATTCAGAGAATCTCTGGGAGCAAATAATAAGAAATCTAATCCTTTGTCCCAATCCTTTGAGTAATCATGGCAATAGGTCTTAATCATGGTTTTGAGAGTCTGATGGTATCTCTCTAAAGCTCTCTGTGTCTGTGGATGATAGGTAGTAGACTTTTTGGATATTAGACAACTACTGCTGATTATGTCCTGGAAAACTTTAGACATGGGACAGCATTTTCCCCCCGTTGGGGGGGTTGTGCAGATGTGGGCGCAGGCGGGCGGATTCCTGATCAGCACCCTCAGTCGGGGGCGCGCTGCCATTTTACGTGGGCGGGCCAATTAAGGCCCGCCCAGCGTGACGTCTGCCCAGAAGCACTGTGCGCCCCCTGTGCAGGCGGAGGGGGGGGGGGATTCCCTCAGGTGGGAGTGCACTCTTTCACACATGCGTGCGACAGAGTGCACAGATCTCCCTGAGGCAAAGTGCTGCCTCAGGGAGCTCGGCTCAAGTTTGAAAACTTTATTAAAGGGAGAAAAACATATTCCTGACATGTCCCCTCATGTGACACTGTCACATGAGCAGGGACATGTCAATTACTTTTATTTAAAAATTTCATACCCATTTTAAATCTTTCATGAAACCTCATCCCGCCCGTGGATGAGGTTTCATGTATTTTCTGAAGGCCGCTTGGGCTCTTCGCCTGCCCGCCAACCTTAAGTTTGGACGGGCAGGTCCATTAATTGGGTTAAATACTTTTTTAAAGGCCTTAAGTGGCCGTTGACAGTTCGGCGGGTGTGCAGCCGACTCTGGTGAGCGCCCGCCAAACTAAAGATCGGAACGACGCGCGGTGACATCGGGACACATGCCCGACATCACCCCGCATCATTTTACGCATCGGCGAGCGGGCCTCGACCCTGCTCACTGACCGGAAAATGCAGCCCATGAAGTTGGAACCTTGGTCAGATTGTATTTTAACTAGTAAGCTGAAAATTCAATTGAAAAACTGAGTTAACTTTTCCACAACCACCTTAGCTGTAATTGTCCTTAAAGGAATAGTTTCTGGAAATCGGGTTGTCATATCCATGACTGTAAGGATATACTCATGTCCTGCTTTCATTTTGTGTAATGGTCCTACACAATCTACTAATATTTGACTGAATGGTTCTTCAAAAATTGGTATGGGTATTAAAGGTGCTGGTTTGATTGCATGTTGAGGTTTACCTACTATCTGGCATGTGTGACACGTTTTACAAAATTGCACTATGTCCTTATGAAGTCTTGGTCAGGTAAAATGCCTGTTAATTGATGCTTGGGTTTCTCGTATTCCTACATGTCCTGCCATAGGGATTTCATGTGCTACTCGCAATATCTCCTTATGATATTTGGATGGTACCACTATCTGATGAACAACTGTCCATTCTTCATCTGCAGGTCTGTGAGGGTGCCTCCACTTCCTCATTAGAACTCTCTTTTTAAAGTAATAGCACTCCAGAACTCTTTCATCCTCAGTTTCAGTGTGAGCTGACTATGCTAACTTGTTTAACTCTGGATCTGCTTTCTGAGCCTCAATTAAGGAAGACCTGCCAAACACTTCCTTTGAATTATCCTCATCCTTAAAGAAAGTTTTGGCTATTCTAACATCTGCTCATGTTATTACTTTGACCTGTGGTGATGGACTTTGTTTAGCCATTGTTCTGGTCACCACACACGATGGGAAAATACCAGGAACTTGCTCTTGTAACTGCTCTGCCTCTTTAGCCTCACTTGGATTTTCTGTGATTATGGGCTTCCTATAACCTTCACTCCTGCCAAATCATTCCCCAGGAGTAAATCAACTCCATCCACGGGTAATTTCTTAACCACTCCTACAACCACCGATCCAGTCAGCAAATTACACTCCAATTGCACTTTGTACAATGGAACTGGGATATATTCTCCGCTTATCCCGTTTACCAACACTTTGGCTTTCATTGAACTCTCTAGAGGGAAAGCTAGGCCGTTCTCCAGCAAAAGAGTTTGAGTAGCTCCTGTGTCCCTTAATATAGTTATGGGTTTAGCTGCATCACTTGACGAAAAAGGGGTTATCTTTCCTTTAGACAAAAACCTTTTGTATCCCTCATCTACCTTATTCACTGCACCTGCATTCACAGCAGTGATTACCTCCAGACCCTTATTTGTAGTAAAAGCCACAATTTTATCCGTGGCATTTCGTTTTTGAGTTCCCTTTTCAGACTCACTCTTAAAAACTCCAATAAGTCCCATGGGCTTCCCTCCCAACTTCCAGCATTCTGAATGAATGTGTCCCACTTTATTACAATGGAAACACTTAGGCCTTCGAGTTTCATCTCCACCCTCAGCGCCTTCCTTCCTGATCTGGGGGGGACATCTCAAGGTATCCCCAGCTTTCTTTACCCTGGCTACTTGCCTTCCTTTCACTCTCCCACTTTCTATCCTTTTCAACTTTTTGGGGGTGATGGAAAAAATGTTTAGTTTTATGGATCAGCTCATAATTGTCAACCATTACTGCTACCTGTCTAGCAGTTGCAATCTTTTAGTCTTCAACATGGGTTCTTATTACAGAAGGTAGGGTGTTTTTAAATTCTTCCAAGAGAATGGTCTCTCTGAAAACTTCATAAGTAGTTAAGGGAAGACGATGGTGTAGTGGTATTGTCACTGGACTACTAATCCAGAGGCCCCATGGTAATGTTCTCGGGACCTGGATTCGAATCCTGCCACGGTAGATGGTAGAATTTTAATTCGATAAAGATCTAATGATGAGCATGAAACCATTGTCGACTGTTTTGTTCAGGAAAGGAAATGTGCTGGTCTGGCCTACATGTGACACCAGACCCACAGCAATGTGGTTGACTGTTAAATGTCCTCTGAGCAAGGGCAATTAGGGTTGGTTAAAAATGCTGGCCTAGCCCATTGGCCTGACCAATGCCCACATCCCGCGAATGAAAAAAAATCTCCTAATGCTTGTAATATTTTCAAATTCAATGTAAATTTTGAAACTTTTGTCTGTATGCTTAGCATACAGGGACCTTCAGGGGACCAACTAATATTCACCGCATCATAATCTGCAGAAACCTCTTCTGACAGTGAAGCATATATTTCCTGTGCTCTTCCTATCAATTTGCCCTGTCCAGTTTTCCTTTGGCTAGTTCATCTTTTTAGCTATCTTCTCAAATGAAATAAAGAATGCTTCAACATCTCTTTCTTCAAACTTTGGAAGAACTTGTGCAAATTCAAACATCTCCCCACTGGATTTTAGGTTGAAGGTTTTATCATCATCAGAACTTTCCTCAGCATCTGATGCCTCCTTTTTAAAATTCAGCTTTTTAAGCCGGTACTCTCTGTCTCTTTCCCTCATTCTCTCTTCCATTGCCAACTTTTCCTTCTGGAGATCAAGTTTTTGCATTTCTAATTCCCTTTCTTGTTTTCCTTTTCTTTCTCTGCCCTTTTTGCCTTTTTCTCTTTGGAATACTTTCTGTTGCCTCTGGTTCCAATTTTTTTCATTTGCAACTGAATTTGAGCCCATTCCAATGAACCACCCCTTGGACAGCTCGGTCTCTTGGGGGTTCCTTCCAATTTCAAAAGCTGTGCCATCCCTTCGATTATCTCTGCCTTCATAGCTTTGGCAGGCAATCCTACTCTTAATTTACTTGCCAATTCAATTAACCTGGATTTTGGGATCCTTTGTAAAATCGTCAAGGATATTTCATTCACTTGCAGGAAAGCTTTCGCAGTTTCCAGTGCCATCTTATTTTTGACAATACAAACCTGGTGTTTCCTTTTAGTTTTTATTACTTACAAAATCTACACCCAAATCATTGTTGCCTTTTGTTCTGAGTCCCCAAACTTTGTCACGACTCACTGGGGATAGTTTGCCAGTGACATGGCCAATATCAAGCCCCATTGTTCCCAAGCCACGACAAATGTGAAAAGTTTGATCAAACCACCAGATTGCCCCAATTCTACCTAACTGTTTAATTTAGGCTAACAGAATACAAGCACCAGGTTGTACTTATTAATAAGTAAATAACTGTTTATTGAACAAACTACCATTGACCAGTGGCAAAAGAAAGAAATATGAACAGCTAACTTCTAACACTATAACTTAAACTCTACCCCCTTCTTAAATCCCTGTACATACACACAACACACAAAATATGGGTTTTAAGGATGGGATAAAACAGTTCAATAGCACCAATCCGGAGCACAGGATTCAATGGGTCGATTTTGATCAATGTCTTCCAAATTCCTTTCAGTTCTTGTTGATGACATGAGGTGGTCTTCCAGCACTTTCAATATATTAGCTCACTGGTTGAGAACTTGCCTTTCAATGTCTCTTAATAGTGGTTTCCCCTTTTTCCTTTTTACAGGGATTTCCTCAGAGAGGAACATATAGAGATGTGAGGGAAAGAGATTTTAGATGTTCTCTCTTTGCAGGCCAGGAGCTTTCTCCTGCACTGCTTCTCACACAAACCCTGGTCACCTGGTCAGAGCAAATTGAAATCCTGTTGTCAGGCAACTCCCTTGGTCCAGGACTCCTTTTCAGCACCATCCTGTCTTTCATGGCACACTCTGTTCCAGGACTGCAACGTTGAATCTTTCTCTCATTCTGTTCCAGCAGACATGTCCTTTAAACTGCAGCCATTGTAGTTCTAATCCACAGTCCAACAGAAAATAAATAGATATGTACTTTACAACAGTCCAACAGAAATAAAAAGATATGTTCCTTACAACTTTTACATGGATTTCTCCAACGGTGTACGTTTTCAGCTTGGCAGATGTTTGTTCCAAATTTAATTGTTGATAACCTTTATTTAAATAACTGAAAGTGTGTTCTGCTATTACAGTGGTAGAAGCACCCGTGTCTACTTCCATTTTTAATGATTTACCATTCACATGCACTGTTGAATAATGAATAAATGTCAGAATTGGTTGTATCTGGCACTTCTTTTGGTAAAAGTAGGGAAAAATTCCAAGATATTCTATAAGTATATCAATGGGAAGAGGATAACCAGGGAAAGAGTAGGGCCCATAAGGGACCAAGGGGACAATCTATGGGCGGAGCAGGAGGACATCACTGGAGTGTTGAATGAATACTTCACGCCTGTCTTCACCCAAGAGAATGAGGATGAAGGTATCGAACTCGGGTAGAGAGACTGCGAGATTCTTAAGCAAATTGATATAGGGAGTGACAAGGTATTGGAGGTGTTGGCAGGCTTAAAAGTGGTCAAATATCCAGGTCCGGATGATTTGTGTCCCAGACTGCTGAGGGAGGCAAGGGAGGAGATTGCAGGGGCTCTGACTCAAATTTTTAATTCCTCTCTGGCCACGGGGGAGGTGCCAGAGGACTGAAGAACAGCTAATGTGGTTCCGCTATTTAAGAAGGGTTGTAAAGATAGGCCAGTGAGTCTCACGTCAGTGGTAGGGAAGCTATTGGAGAAATTTCTGAAGGAGAGTATCTATCTCCACTTGGAGAGGCAAGGTTTGATCAGGGATAGTCAGCATGACTTTGTCAGAGGGAGGTCATGCCTAACAAATTTGATTGAATATTTTGAGGAGGTGATCAGGTGTGTAGATGAGGGCAGTGCAATTGATGTAGTTTATATGGATTTCAGCAAAGCCTTTGACAAAGTCCCACATGGGAGACTTTTAAAGAAGACAAAGGCACATGGGATACAGGGTAATTTGATAAGGTGGATTCAAAATTGGCTTAGTTGTAGAAGGCAGAAGGTGATGACAGAAGGATGCTTTAGTGACTGGAAGCCAGTGTCCAGTGGCATACCACAGGGATCTGTGCTCGGTCCCCTATTATTTGTCATTTATATAAACAACATAGATGACTATGTGGGGAGTAGGATTAGTAAGTTTGCAGATGACACAAAGATTGGCCGGGTGGTTAACAGTGAGGTTGAGTGTCTTGGGTTACAGGAAGATATAGACAGGATGGTCAAATGGGCAGATAAGTGGCTGATAGAATTTAACCCTGAAAAGTGTGAGGTGATACACTTTGGAAGGAGTAATTTGACAAGGAAGTATTCAATGAACGACATGACACTAGGAAGTTCTGAGGAACAGAGGGACCTTGGCGTGTGTGTCCATAGATCTCTGAAGGCGGAGGGGTGCGTTAGTGGGGTGGTGAAAAAGGCATATGGGACACTTGTCTTTATCAATCGAGGCATAGATTACAAAAGTAGGGAGGTCATGTTGGAGTTGTATAGAACCTTGGTGAGGTCACAGCTGGAGTACTATGTGCAGTTATGGTCACCACATTATAGGAAGGATATGATTGCACTGGAGGGGGTGCAGAGGAGATTCACCAGGGTGTTGCCTGGGATGAAACATTTAAGTTATGAAGAGAGGTTGGATAGACTTGGGTTGTTTTCGTTGGAGCAGGGAAGACTGAGGGGCGACCTGATCGAGATATACAAGATTATTAGGGGCATGGACAGGATGGATAGGGAGCAGCTGTTCCCCTTAGTTGAAGGATCAGTCACAAGGGTGCATAAGTTCAAGGTGAGAGGCAGGAGGTTTAGGGGGGATGTGAGGAAAAACCTTTTTACCCAGAGGGTGGTGATGGTCTGGAATGCACTGCCTGGGAGAGTGGTGGAGGCGGGTTGCCTCACATCCTTTAAAAAGTACCTGGATGAGCACTTGGCACGTCATAACATTCAAGGCTGTGGACCAAGTGCTGGTAAATGGGATTAGGTGGGTAGATCAGGTGTTTCTCACGTGTCGGTGCAGACTCGATGGGCCGAAGGGCCTTTCCTGCACTGTGATTCTGTGATTCTACACTATGGATATCATTGGACTTCATTTGTTGTTTGGAGATCTGTTTAAATCTTGCTTTGCACTGTCTCATTATGTGTCCACTTCTGTGACAAAAATA
The DNA here is from genome assembly GCF_964194155.1 of Cetorhinus maximus. Taxonomy (NCBI): domain Eukaryota; kingdom Metazoa; phylum Chordata; class Chondrichthyes; order Lamniformes; family Cetorhinidae; genus Cetorhinus; species Cetorhinus maximus. The sequence continues at coordinate 110,276,403 of NC_135885.1, forward strand.
ACATTCTACTTTTTTATATTGTCAATCGCTAGAAGACTGATTGTTTCCACGTCGATGAAAGTTATTTTTCGATTTAGTTGCCAAGTTGTTTTCTCTCAATTTTTGTTTAGCGGGGGGCTATTTCCCGCTTTGTGACGGAGTCCCGACTTTTTACACCACTTTCAGCTGACTGTTCCCAGCCCAGGTAGGAGAACAGCACCATTTTGCGCCCCTTGAATTGCTTGTGAATCCCTTACACCGTTTTCCATCGCCAGTGCTATTACTAACGCTTTCTTAAAATCAAGATTCACTTCAGCCAGCAATCTTCGCTGAATTGTGTCTCCCTGCACACCACATACTAAACTATCTCTTAGCATGTTATTCAGAATTTCACCAAAATCACAATATTCCGTTAGCTGTTTTAATTTCACCATGTAGTTAGCAATTGTCTCCCCTGGGTCTCTAATCCGTGAATTGAATCTGAACCCCTGCATTGTGACTGAGGCCTTGGGTTGAAAATGTCCCTTAACGAGGTCCACTAATTCACTGAAAGCCTTTGAATCTGGGGCACTGGGGGCTGTCAAACTTCGAATTAAGCTGTAGGTTTTGCTCCCACAAATACTCAGGAGAATTGCTCTCTTTTCCTCCCCCATGATTTTGTTTGCTTGAAAGAAGGACACAAGACATTCTATATATTGAGACCAATTTTCTGTGGCAGGCTCAAAGGGAATGATTCTGCCAAACTGTGCCATTTCAGATGAGCATATCTTCTTTTGTTTTTAACTATCTTAGATACTTACAATTGCTGGGCAAGGTACGGCACCAAATCTGATTTATCCTCATTGCCAGTTTGTTATAGAGTTGAACTTCGGACAACTTTTCTTAGTGGAAACATTTAACTTTATGTACAGACAGCAGCAGCAACTACACATGTGCATCAAACTCCATAACTAAAGACGAACTCCCTTGTAGAGGTTCCCCGCATTGCTAACACATTTGTTTACGCAGATCATGTGATCTTACAACACAGGATTCTTCTTAAAGATACAGCCCTACGTTTATCTGAACTATAATTACTGCAGTCCCACTCCCCCACTCTCCAGCTGATGACACATCCTGTGCATGTTGTTGTCCGGGACATACGAAGCATCCTGGAGTTACCATATGGATGTGCACTCTACGGGACTGTGGTCCAATAATTCTATTTATTAGACTAAATAAAACTGAACTGAAATAAACTAAATATTCCTTGCAGACTTATATAAAAAAGAACTCTGAAATAAAAGCCAAATACTTTGGATGCTGGAAATCTGAAATTAAAAACAGAAAATGCTGGAAAAACTCAGCAGGCCTGGCAGCGCCTGTGGAGAGAGAAACAGTTAACGTTTCAAGTCCTTCAGAGCCCTGAAGAAGAGCCATACGGACTCGAAACGTTAACTCTGTTTCTCTCTCCACAGATGCTACCAGACCTACTGAGTTTTTCCAGCATTTTCTGTTTTTTATTATTAAAAAAAGAACTCACCAGCTACCCACCAATCAGCATCTTCCTGAGTGCTGATGTCACTGTTAGGTTTTTTTTTCCCCATGAGTAACCAGGGAACCAGCTGCCGCCTGAGGCTGAACTAGACTATTTAGAACCATGGTGTCATATTTGACCTTAAGATTAAGCTACCAATCACAAGTCCACACTGTCACTATGACCACCTACTTCCACCTCCATAACATCGCCTGCTTCCAGTCTGCTGATACCCTCGTTCATGCCGTTGTTACCTTTAAATTTGACTTTTTCACTCCTAGTCACACTCTCACATTCAACCCCTCATAAACTTAAGCTCATCCATAACTCTAATGCCAGATCCTAACTCAAACCAAACCTCATCACCGTATGCTGTCTCGCCTATAATTGTTCCAGATGTAACAGCACCTCAATTTTAAAATTCTCATCTTAATTTTCAAGCCCCTCCATTGCCTCGCCCCTCCCTAGCTCCTTCAGCCCAGACTTCCTACTGCTTGGGGTAGAACTTGCAAGGTGGGGGCAAAGCGTGGCATGTGTGGAGGTTTGGGAGAATGATCTCAGGGACTTGCACCAAAATTAGGGTCAGAAATGGGGGTTAGGAGGAAGAGATGGAGGCAGTCAGCAAGAGATCAGAGGGAGAGATTGGGGGTGAGGAACTGCCCTCCCCCCACCAATTGTGGGGATTTTGCCTGAGATTGGTAGGGGGATCATGGAGAGTGTGGGGCGTTTTCTGATCACGAGTGAGTTGACAAATTTTCTTGGCTGTTCTCCTACCTGGGCTGGGAACAGTCAGCTGAAAGTGGTGTAAAAAGTCGGGACTCCGTCACAAAGCGGGAAATAGCCCCCCGCTAAACAAAAATTGAGAGAAAACAACTTGGCAACTAAATCGAAAAATAACTTTCATCGACGTGGAAACAATCAGTCTTCTAGCGATTGACAATATAAAAAAGTAGAATGTTATTTTTGTCACAGAAGTGGACACATAATGAGACAGTGCAAAGCAAGATTTAAACAGATCTCCAAACAACAAATGAAGTCCAATGATATCCATAGTGTAGAATCACAGAATCACAGTGCAGGAAAGGCCCTTCGGCCCATCGAGTCTGCACCGACACGTGAGAAACACCTGATTTCATTGGTTGGAGGTGTTGGAGGGTGCAGGGGTTAAGCCTTCCTGCTCCTCCTGACCCACAAGCAGTGCTGGGAAAGCATTTAACTTGTTTGAAGTATTTCTCATCTCCCTTTAGTGGTTGAGTTTCCCGAGGCCTGGGAAGCTCAGCCAGCCAGCACAAACCTGAAACGTAGATAATTGTTGAGCAGACAGCCTGATTAAATTGTTTAACTAAACAGCCCGCTCTTGGAGGCGAGTTGCTCACCTACCCATCCTCTCATCCTGCCTCCATTAAAACGGAAAGTTGGTGAAAGTCTGAGGCTGCCTCCCAGTTTGAGATTTTTTACATTTTAATGCCCCACCTGACCCAAATCCACCCCTTTTGTGGGTAGTGGGGAGGGATGGGAGTTATCATGCCCTGCAGCAATTCTCAGAGTTAAACAAACAACTATCATCCAAAACCAATCGAACTCATTTCCCAATTTGGTGATTTATTGATCCCCTGGCGGAAGAGGTTTTGGCATGTCTTTCTCCCATTTCTGATCAATGTTGCAATACCTTGGTTCAAGATGATTTGCTGTTCAGCTCTCTTAACAACAAAGAATTTATTATCTGCCCTAGAAGAATTTGGTACAGGGAAGACCTCTTGGCACGGTTACAATAGATCTGGAAACAACTGCGCCAGATGTGGGTTTCTACATTCATTGAAATATCTTAACCTCCAGATATAGATAGGAATTATTTTCCCCCACAGGTGTAAAAGAAGCGGACAAGAAATCATATAGATATTATCTGTTAAAGGAATACTGATTTGGAAGGTTATCTCCTCACACCCTTCTACAGATTTGTTCCACAGTTCCTCACCCAAAAGCAGCATAAAAATTCTGAAATATAAAAGTAAATTCAAAGGTGTTTTAACATTATTCCACTACGGAAATATGCTGTGGTCAGAATGATTGTCTCTCAGTCCCTTATGCCAGCACAGAGCCTTTGTACTTGTACATCATAGCCATGTCAAGTTATCAGCGAGACTGAGGTGAAGTTTTCTGACCTGTACCAAAACAGCAATATTACAAATACTATATTTATTAATATAGAGTGCATTACAAAGCACCTTTATGGAAAACATTATCCAGGGGAGGCGGTGGGGTAATCCAGAGACCTAAGGTAATTTTCTGGGGAGCCAGTTTTGAATCCTACTATGGCTGGTGGAATTTGAATTCAATAAAAATCTGGAATTAAAAGTCTAATGATGACCATGCAACCATTGTCGATTGTTGTAAAAAAACCCATCTGCTGTCCTTACCTGGTCTAACAAGTGACTCCAAACCCCCAGCAATGTGGTTGACTCCTAAATGAGTCTCTGAAAAAGGGCAATTAGTGATGGGCAATAAATGCTAGCCCGTGATGCCCCGTGAACAAATATATAAAAAATCCTAGTTAGTCTGTTTGAATTACAGCATTCCACTTGCTCTGTATACCATCATCATTTTTTTCCCCAAATCTTTTCTTTTTACATAATTAATCAGGCTTATGAAACTTTTTATAAACACTAACAAAAATGCAATGAAACACAATCAGCCTGCAAATTAAGTAATATCCAGGGGCAAATATTTTCATGGGCATTATGTTTTCCTACACACTCAGCCATATTAATATTACAACTTTTCTTGATTTATTTAAGTACTTCTACAGTGCTGAAGTGTGAACAGTATTCCAGTTACAACATATACATTCTAAATTGATGTTGTGTGGTTTGTATTGTACCATATGTCAATGATACCTTCACTGATTGAATAGTTAACAGACGTGCCTTTTTACAGCAGGGCTCAGATCATAGCAATATTTAAATTTTTAGTCCGTGTACCACCTTTCATCTTTTATTAAGTAGATTGGTCAAAGACACCTCTAATTCATTTTCAAGATTTGTATTTTATTGGCAGGCTCTATGTTTAGAGATGGTCCCAAATATATGTTTGGAAAGAGCTAGAAATTTTCTTTCCAGAAAATAGTCACTTAATTAATCAGCTAAAATGATTCATTACTGTTGCTCCAGGGAATGAATAATGATGCCTTTGAGAAGAAGTACAACACCATTGGGGTCGACTTCCTTCGCACCCATCAATTGTTCTGTCAAGATGTTCTGAAGCTGCTACCTGGTCAGGAGGCTGTTGTTAGCAATGGTCGGGTAGGTATTTGCGTGTATGCATCGCAGTTATTTATCTATCATAAATTTATACGTGTCTCAATGCAGTGGCTGATCAAAGGGGATCGAGTGATACAGATACACAAATGATTAAAAATAATGAGGCAATTTAATAGTGCCATTTAAAAAAAAAACACTTGGGTTCATTTCTAGAGTATCAAAATTGAAAGATGGAGAAGTTATGTTGAACTTGTGTAGAGCCTTGTTCAGACCACTCTTGGAATACTTTGCACAGCTATGGCCTACATATTATTTTGAATCATAGGGCAGAATTTTGCCGTTGCCGGGTGGGCTCGGTGGGGGCGGTTGGGAAGTCGACCGTTACTCGCAATCGGCATCGTGCTGCGACTACACGCTGGTGGGCCTATTAAGGCCCGCTCAGCATGAAATACGAGCAGTAGTGCTGAGCGCTGCCTGTGCGGGGGGCGGGGAGGGGGGTAGTTCGAGCCAGCCGCACGCGAGTGAGCGCTGCATAAACTCCCTGAGGCACGGAGCTGCCTCAGGGGGATGAAGAGATACATAAAAAAATAATTTTTTAAAAATGTAATAAAACATGTCCCCTCATATGACTCTGTCACATGAGCAGGGACATGCTATTAATGAAAAATTAAAGTTTTTATTTTATTTTTACTTGCTTTTGGAAACCTCATCCCGTCTGTTGGTGAGGTTTCCAAAAAAAATGCAAAGGCCGCTTGGCTTTTTTGCCTGCCTGCCAACTATTAGGTTGGACAAGCAGTGGAAAAATTACGTTAATTGATAATTAAATTTCAAAGATTTATTCACAGACACCCCCAGGCAGAAATTTCCCACTCCTGCTGCCAGCAGGTGTGTTTGGTGGCATGCGCAGACAATATGGTGAGAATGCCAAAAATCGGTTTTACGCCGTGTGAAACCAGTTTGTCATCATCTGCTCCGCCCGTCGATGGCGGACCGCGTTTCCTGCTGTCCAATGTCGGGAACTTAATTTTTATGCATTTGCATCTCATCACTGAGCCTCCATGCCAGAATCACCCCCCACATCAAATTTACCTCCCACGTTGGCGTGACTTCAGAACAGCGTGATTTACAGCTGCATTTAAAAGGCACTTGAATTTCGAAGGGAACTCAGAGGTGAGTGCACACAATCTTGCACAGTGTTCACAAGGATCACCTGTAGGACATCAAGGGAGAGGTGTCATGCATTCGGTAGGGGGGCGGTGACGGGCACAGGCAAGTCTTGTTTTTCCTACCTGGTTTTCAGTGCGGTGCCGAGGCAAGGACTCCAGTGCAGGTGGGGCTGGTGGGGTCCAAAGCAGCACAGACTGATGAAAGTACACAAGCACAAGGTGGGTTGGGTGGTAGATGGTGGGGGAGGGTGAGCGAAGCAGCCAGGCACTTTGAAAAGCTTGTCAAAAGTGAGCATTCTTTCACAGCTGAGACCATTCAGCAGCAGCTCCATTGACATGCTTGGAGTTGGGCCTCTGAAGCTTTTCTGCCCACTCAAGCATTGCAAAAGCATGAAAATGCCACCAAATGCTCCAGAACTTTTCACCCCTTGGCCGCAGACTGAAAATTAATGTGCGTCTTAGAGGCTGCAAAACAATTGGACCACTGGATAAGTTGTATAATCTCCTTGCGAAAGGTGGACAAGGCGCAGTCACTGATGGAAGCACTCACCACCCCTTGCAATGTCTTTATTCAGTTTGGACCAGTATCCATCATGGTTCAAGTTAACAGCACAGCCTTGCAGTGTGGGTTAGTAGACTGTCTGCGCCTTAACTGAAGGCACAACATGCAGTCCAGTGGCTGAAGCTGCCGCCAATCAGTCACATGGAATGGGCTGAGGTAGGTGGGTCTTTGGACAGCCATGAAGCGCACTCCACACAGGCCATCCAAGTGGTGACCAGCACTCTCTGGCATGCGGGAAGAGACCTTGAAACGCAGCCAGAGCCAGAGACTTAACGAAGAGACATCCTTAGGACACCTATGCTTACCCATGCATCTCTCTCTTTGATCTCGCAGGAGGAGAACATCAGGATCATGGAGCCTGGTGATTTAGCGGTATGCCTCATGGCTTACAGGGAGCAGAGAAGAAAGAGAAGAGTGCGATGGAGGTGCCTGGCTCGCCAATGGGAGAAGCACCACCCACAAGATGAAGGTGCAGCAGGGCCTCCTGCACACTTAGCTGAAGATCCACAGCGGGCCATTGCTTGTAGGTGCCTCGTTAGACCCAGGATCTATAGACAATGCTCATCATTCCTGCAGATGACTGAGAACCAGTGTTGCCGAATACTGCACATGTCTAGGGAACTTGTCGGTCACATATGCCACCTGCTGAAGGATTTGGCACCACGGGAACATGAAGGGCATCCACCGCCAGTGGCTATGAAAGTGACTGCTCAATTTTTACGCTAGTGGCTCCTTCCAGGGCTCCACAGGTGACCTATGCAGGATATTGCAAGCCTCCATACACAAGTGCATCCAGGAGGTCACAGACACTAGCTTCACAAATCACAAAATCACAGAATTGTTATGGTGCAGAAGGAGGCCATTTGGCCCATCGTGACTGGGATCAGGGAAGCCAGGAAGCAAGAGTGCTGGGGTTTGCGGTGATCTCTGGTTTTCCACAGGTGCAGGGTGCAATTGACCACACTCATGTGGCACTTAGATCTCCGTGACACAAGCAGCCCAGTACGTCAGCTGCAAGGGCCGCTGCTCGCTGAATGTTCAGCTGGTCTGCGACCACCACGAACATCTCACAGGTCTGCACACGATTCCCAGGGAGTATCCACGACTCCTACGTCCTCAGATCCCTGACATCTTCCAGGGTCCAAAGACGCTGCAAGGTTGGCTCCTTGGGGACAAGAGCTACCCGCAGAGGACATGACTGACAATGCCCATGCGGCGGCCTCAGACTGCAGCAGAGAAACGGTATATCGAGGCTTATGCCACAACCCGGACTTTGGTGGAGCAAACGATAAGCATTTTCAAAATGAGGTTCCAGTGCCTTGACAAGTGCAGTGGAGCACTGCTGTACAGTCCACATAGGGTGTCGCGCATCATCGTAGCTTTCTGCGCACCACATATCCTGACGCTGCAACAGAGGGAGGACCTGGCAGAGGAGTAGATGGAAGAGCTGCACGCCTCCTCCAATGAAGAGGACGTCAAAGGGGATGTGGGTGATGAGGTCTTCGGAGGCGAGAATGCCAGCGACGAGGCCATCACACTGGCCAGACGAGGCAACTCTGCTCGTGAGACCCTCATAGTCGCAAGATTCATGAAGGCTCATAATGAGATACGATTTGGCCCAAGTGGACTGGAAGCAGCTCCTTGCAGATAAAACTGCGTCAGAGCAGCGGGAGGCATTCAAGGAGGAAATAGCGAGAGTACAGGGCAAATATGTTCCCGTAAAGACAAAGGGGGGGGACCAAGTCCAGAGAACCTTGGCAAAAAAAGAGAAGTTTATGGCAGATACCAAGGGCTCAATACGGCAGAGTCCCTAGAGGAGTAGAAAAAGTACAGGGGGGAAATTAAAAAGGAAATTAGGAAAGCTAAGAGAATGCATGAGAAAGCATTGGTGGGAAGAATAAAGGAAAACCCAAAGGGTTTTTTAAAAGATATAAAGAGCAAGAGAATAACTAGGGAAAGAGTAGGGCCAATTAGGGACCATAGAGGTAATCTGTGTGTGGACCCGGAAGACGTGGGTACAGTCCTCAATCAATACTTTGTGTCGGTCTTCACAATGGAAAAGGACGACGCAGGTATAGATATCAGGGTGGAGGACTGTGAAATATTAGAAGAAATTAACATAGAGAGAGAGGAGGTACTAGCGGGTTTAGCGGACTTAAAAGTGGATAAACCCGCAGGCCCGGATGAGATGTACTCCAGGCTGCTGAGAGGGACAAGGGAAGAGCTATCAGGGGCCCTGGCAGTAATTTTCAAATCCTCTCTGGCCACAGGTGAGGTGCCAGAGGACTGGAGGACTGTTAACGTTTTCCCATTATCAAAAAAGGGAGGAAGGGATAGACTAGGAAATTACAGGCCAGTCAGTCTAAGCTCAGTGGTGGGAAAGTTACTAGAAATAATTCTGAGGGATAGAATATATCTGCACTTGGAGAGAGACGGATTAATCAGGGATAGTCAGCATGGATTTGTTAAGGGAAGGTCATGTTTGACAAATTTGATTGAATTTTTGAGGAGGTAACCAGCAATGATCAGGCATTTGATGTGGCAATGATCAGGCCTTAGCAGATAAGGCCCCTCATGGCAGACTGGTCAAGAAAGTAAGAGCCCATGGGATCCAAGGCAAACTGGCATGTTGGATCCAAAATTGGCTGAGAGGCAGGAAGCAGAGGTGATGATAGAGAGATATTTCTGTGACTGGAAGTCTGTTTCCAGTGGGGTTCCACAGGGCTCAGTCCTGGGGCCCTTGCAGTTTGTGGTGTACATAAATGATTTGGACTTAACTGTTGGGGATATGATCAAGAAGTTTGCGGATGACACAAAAATTGGTAGGGTGGTAAATAGTGAGCATAGCCATAAACTGCAGGAGGATATCAATGGACTGGTCAGGTGGGCAGAGCAATGGCAAATGGAATTCAACCAGGAAAGGTGTGAGGTAATCCACTTGGGAATGGCTACAATATGAATGGTCGGACCCTGGAAAGTACTGAAGATCAGAGGGAGCTTGATGTGCATATGCACAGATCCCTGAGGTTAGCAGGGCAGGTAGATAAGGTGGTTAAGAAGCCATACGGGATACTTACATTTATTAGCCGAGGCACATACAAGAGCAGGGAGGTTATTCTGGAACGCTGTATAATGCTGGTTAGGCCACAGCTGGAGTACTGCGTGCAGTTCTGGTCAGCACATTATAGGAAGGATGTGATTGCACTGGAGAGGGTGCAGAGGAGATTTACCAGAATGTTGCCTGGGCTGGAGGGTCTGAGCTGTGAGGGAAGATTGGATAAGCTGGGGTTGTTTCCCTTGGAGCAGCGAAGGTTGAGAGGGGACCTGAGAGAGGTGTATAAAATTATGAGGGGCATAGATAGGGTGGATAGGAAGGCACTTTTTCCATCAGTAGAAGGACCAATAACCAGGGGGCATAGATTTAAGGCAAGAGGTAGAAGGCTAAGAGGGTATTGAGGAGAAAGTTTTTCACCCAGAGGGTGGTGAGAGTTTGGAACTCACTGCCTGAAAGGGTGGTTGAGTCAGAAACTCTCATAACATTTAAAAAGTATTTAGATATTTGCTTCCGTTGCCATAGCCTCCAGGGCTATGGGCCAAGCGCTGGAAAATGGGATTATTGTAGTCAGATCTTTGTTGACCGGCATGGACACAATGGGCCAAAGGGCCTGGTTCTGTGCTGTATAACTCTATGACTCTCAGGTTGTATGCAGTTTTGGTGTATAGTGTTAGTCCTAACACCCTCTCTAAACAGCAACCAGCTGTTAGTGAGTAAATAAAATGTTGATGTAGATTTCAAGTGCTGCTTGAAGAATTGCTCAGTATATACCCCATGACTATCAGCCAAGCGCTGGAAAATGGGATTAGTGCAGTCAGATCTTTGTTGACCGGCGTGGACACGATTGACCGAATGGCCTCCTTCCATTATGTAAACATCTATGAGTCTATGAGATGCAATGAGGACAGTCCTGACATCCTCACCTTGCACCTGTGAACGTTTGACTCCTATGTGGCTGATGGCAGCGCACATACCCTCAGTGCTCAGGCTCAGGTCATGGAAACACAGTGGAGGCCCTAATAGTCGCAAGATTCCATGAGGATGCTGCTGACATGCAGTGAGTATACTCCATAGATCTTCACTTTGCCTCTGTGAATGTCTGACACCTTGTGGTGATGACAGCTTGCTTGCGCTCTGTGATCAGCGTCATATCACGGAGACAGCCATGAAACTTTAAATGCACCTGATCCTTCGTCAGCCTTCAGCACCTGCACCATTCAGGAGCGCAGCATCACTGGACACAGATGCTGAAGAGATAGGCAGGCCAGCCCCATCTCAAAGGCGCTGAGAGCACACAGAGGTTGGGGGCGGGCCCGACACCCTGACGCGTGAAATGATGCGCAATGACGTTGGGCATGCGTCCCGACGTCATTGCGCATCATCTTGATATTTCGTTCAGCAGACTTGCGCCAGAGGCGGCTGTTACCCGCTGAAATATCAACGACCTATTAAGGCCATTAAGAAAGTAACTAAACTGCTTAAGAACGCTGCCCGTCCAACCTGAAAGTTGGCGGGCAGGCAAAGAGCCCAAGCAGCCTTCGCGTTTTTCAGGAAACCTCATCCACAGGCGGGATGAGTTTTCCTGAAGCTTTTATAAAATAAATAAATAAATTTTCCAAACTTCACAAACATGCCCCAGCTCATGTGACACTGTCACATGAGGGGACATGTTTAAATAAATTTTTACTTGATTTATTAAAATGTTTTATAATCTATTCAATCCTGACTCACCCTCCTCCCCCCGCCCACACAAGTAATGCTGAGCTCTACCAGCCACGCATTACGCTGGGTGGGCCTTAATTGGCCCGCACGCATAAAATGGCAGCGATTGGCTCTGCGCCCGCCACGCCCGCCACAGGAAAAATTCTCTCCAGGGAGAATGATGGAACTCTGTGACGCTTACCCACGACATTGACAAGCATCATCGAGGTGTGGGCATCACTGATGTGTCCAGTGTGTGTGAATCCAGGCCAGCACTTTGACCTGAAGTTTACACATTGCACAGGGAAGAGGCCATGGGCTGAGATACCTGCCTTTATCTTGTGCAGGAATCAATCTTTCACATTTTTCACAAACACTGCTCATCATAACAAGGAGACATTCTTGGGCATTTATTTACAATAGCGAACATCAAGTACAAGCGATTAACACCCGTGCCCAGGCTATGCAACCACCTGGGGCGGAGGGGGACGGGAAGGGAGGAGGACCTCCTCGTGAACCTGCTCCTGGGCCTGGCCAAGTTGGCCATTAATAGGTCCAGGCAGCGGGTGATTGAGGGGGTCGTCTTCCCAACTGTCTGCCCCTCTTCCACGGGGACCACTGCATAATTCAGCCATGTGTCTAGCCGGTGACTGATGCTCAGTGTGTGTTTGGATGGTTTAATTGCCTCTGTAATTATTGTGCTTGACATTTTTTGCACCACGAACAATACAATTTGATAATATGATTAATTTATTACATGGTTCCACAAGGCTGTACACTTTACTTGGGAAGTGGTACGATAGTTTCCCTAATAATGTTATTCAGAATTTGCTATGATCTTGCCTTCTAACAATTAAGTATTCTTAAAAAAGAGAATGCATAGAAATGTTCTTCGATATTAAGTTCATCAAAAAGTTAAATTATTTTCACTCTGAAAAATCATACCAGGTATTAAAAAAATACATCTTAAATGTTATCATTTTCAGACAATGACCATGTAAATCATTGGAAAATGGGACCACTATTTATAGTATATTATCTTAAATCTGCAAGTTTAAAATAAATGCTTGTAACAGCATTCCTCGATAATACAATAAAGCACAAAAAAATACAGTTTCTTTCACTCTACCTTACAATAAAAGGGAATCCAGAACACTTTTATTGACATGTAAATAGTCAAAGTATAGTAAGAGGAAGAGTGAGGCCAAGTAGGGACCAAAAAGTAGATTTATGCACTGAGGCAGGGTCATGGCTGAGGTATTAAATGAATATTTTGCATCTCTTTACCAAGGAAGAAGATGCTGTACAGATAAAAGAGGGGGTAATTCAGACATGTGAAGGGTTTAAGAGTGATGAGGAGGTATTGGATAGGCTGTTTCACTAAAAGTTGATAAAGCACCAGGACCAGATGAGATGCATCCAAGGATACAGAAGAAGTGAGAGTGGAAATTGCGGAGGCACTAGCCATAATTTTCCATCTTTCACAGCTTCAGGTGCTGCCAGAAGACTGGAGAATTGCAAATGTTACATCCATTTTTGGAAACGATAATTCAGGACAAAATTAATAATTATTTGGGAAAATATGGGTCAATTAAGAAAAGCCAGTATGGATTTGTTAAGGAAAAATCGTGGTTGCTTGAGTTTTTTGATGAGGTAACAGAGAGGATTGATGAGGGCAATGCAGTTGATGTGGTATGTATGGACTTCCAGAAGGCATTTCGTACAACAGACTTGTGATCAAATCTGTAGCTCATGGAATAAAAGGGACAATGGCGACATGGATGTGAAATTGGCTGAGCGGCAGGAAACACAGAATAGTGGTCAATTGGAGTTCCCCAGGGATTGCTGTTCGGGCCCCTGCTCTTCGTGATATACATTAATGGCCTAGACCTTGGCATTCAAACCACAATTTCAATATTTGTGGATGACACGAAACTTGGAAGTATTGTGAGTGGTGAGACAATATTCAACTTCAAAAGAACATAGACAGGCTGGTGGAATGTGTGGACAAGTGGAAGATGAAATTTAATGCAGTGAAGTGTGAAGTGATTCAATGTGGTAGGAAGAATGCAGAGAGACAATGGAAAATAAAGGGTACAATTCTAAAGAGGTTGCAGGTGCATAGGGCCTTGGGTGCATATGTACGTAAATCAATGAAGGTAGAAGGACAGGTTGAGAGAGAGGTTAATAAAGCATATGGCATTCTGGGCTTTATCATTAGGGGCTTAGGATACAAAAGCAAGAAAGTTATGTTGACACTGCATAAAACACTAATTTGACTTAAACTAGAGTATTTTGTCCAGCTCTGGGCACCACACTTTTGAAATGATGTGAAGGCATTTTTGCGAGTGCAGAAAAGATTCACAAGAATGTTTCCAGGGATGAGGAATTTCAGTTATGTAGATAGATTGGACAAGTTGAGACCATTATTTTTGGAGAAAAGAAGATTGAGAAGAGATTTGATAGAGGTATACAAAAGCATGAGGGGCCTGGACTGAGTAGATGGGAAGAAATTGTCCCCATTGGTGGAATGATTGAGAACTACAGGGCAAGGATTTAAGGTAATTGGCAAAAGAAGCAATGGTGACATCAAGAATTTTTTTTTCACTCAGTGAGTGGTTAGAATTGGGAATACACTGCCTCAGCGTGTGGTAGAGGTCGGGTCAATTGAGGATTTCGAAAAGGAATTGGATCTTTATCTGAAAGGTAAAGAATTGCAGGGCTACAGGGAAAAGGCAGAGGAACACCACTAGATGAATTATTCCTTAGGAAGGCTAGCACAGGCATGGCAGGCTGAATGGCCCCCATCTGTAATTCCATAATAATACAAACAGAATTCTAAGCTATTTGTAACTAGGATGTCATTAGTTATCTGTGGTATGTATTTTGCCAGTTCCTTGAAATAGGATGTTGATTATTTGGGATTTAGCCGCAGGGTTTACTGTTATATCCTTTGACACTTCATTTTACAAGATGTGTGAATGAAGTGGATACACTGAGGCAGAATAAGCATTACGATCTCATTAGTCAAAAATTATTCTTTGTTGGAGTCTTAATGCCAGAAATTACACTGATGACAAATCATAATGCTGATTTCTGTGTTACTGCTGCAATTGCTGCAATCTTCAGTGCATGTCTGTACTTCATTATATATCGCACACCTGAAGCAGAGATTCAAATTGTTTCCCAGAGCAAACTTACTCACTGTGTTGACCGTGCATTACATAAGTAGTGTTAGCATGTATTCTGGTTTTATTTTGTTATGATTTACACATGTTAACACATTATACATTTTACACTTTCGGTGGCACTGGCCTGCTTTTTTAGGAAGCTGAACAATGGCCCAGAAATTGCTAGAATAACAACCGTGCCCAACAATTGGACTTTTTGTCTCGCCCTTCAGATCACACCATATTTGTATCATAGTGATGTCAATGTCACATCTTAAACCTCATGATTGTTGTACTTAATGGTTTATCTCCTGAAGCGATGAAAAAAAAGATTCGAGAAAGAAACGGCACAAATGAAGAAAAAAGAAATAGGGTAATTTAGAGGCAGCATTAACTAAAGGAAAAGAAAGATTAAGAGAGAGAAAGAAATGAGAGAGAATTTGGCATGAAGAAGGATATCATGCATAGAAACATACATAGAAAATAGGTGAAGGAGTAGGCCATTTGGCCCTTCGAGCCTTGCTCCACCATTCATTATGAACATGGCTGATCATCCAACTCAATAGCCTGCTCCTGCTTTCTCCCCATATCCTTTGATCCCTTTCGTCCCAAGAGCTATACCCAACTCCTTCTTGAAAACATACAATGTTTTGGCCTCAACCATTTTCTGTGGTAGCGAATTCCACAGGCTCACCACTCTCTGGGTGAAGAAATTTCTCCTCAGTCCTAAATGGTCTACCCCATATCCTCAGACTGTGACCCCTGGTTCTGGACTCCCCCACCATCGGGAACATCCTTCCTGCATCTACCCTGTCTAGTCCTGTTAGAATTTTATAGGTTTCTATGAGATTCCCCCCTCATCTAAACTCCAGCGAATATAATCCTAACCGACTCAATCTCTCCTCATATGTCAGTCCTGCCATCCCAGGAATCAGCCTGGTAAACCTTCGCTGCACTCCCTCTATGGCAAGAACATCCTTCCTCAGATAAGAAGACCAAAACTACCATAAAACTACCACAACAAAAATACCATGACAGCAGAAGAAAGGAGAAACAAGGTGCATTGAATACTAGGAGGGGCAAACAGCAACAGAAATTGTTTAACCGACAGAGCTTGTCAATATTCAATTTTATTTCCCCAAAAACATTTTCCCTTGTTGCACAACACTTGGCAGGACTACCTAGACCAGCAGTTTCTTCTAATAAAAATATGGTTATCACTTCTTTCCATCTCAAATGCTTGATCACAAGTGATACCCAGGTTTAGTGGTTTTATATTAGAGATAGAATCATAGAAAGTTTATGACACATACTCATCGTGTATGCAGCGGCTGAAGAAAGCTAGCCACCCAGCCTAATCCCACTTTCCAGCATTTGGTCCATAGCCCTGCAGGTTATGCCACTTTAGATCTGCATCCAGGCACCTTTTCAATGAGGTAAGTTTTTCTGCCTCTAACACCCTTTCAGACTATGAGTTCCAGACCCCTACCATCCTTTGGGTGAAAAAAAGGTTTCCCCATATCCCCTTGAATCCTTCTACCAATTACTTTAAACCTATGCCCTTAGTCACTGCCCTCTCTACAAAGATAAATAGGCCCTTCCCATTCATGCTATCCAGGATCCTCACAATCTGTACATCTCAATCAAATCTCCCCTTAACCTCCTCTGTTCCAAGAGGAACGACCCAGCCTTTCCAATTATTCCTCATAGCTGCAATTTTCCAGTCCTGGCAACATCCTTGTAAATCTCCTCTGTACCCTCTTTAATGCAATTACAACCTTTCTGTAGTGAGGTGATGAGAACTGCACACATCACTCAAGTCGTGACATAACTAATGATTTATATAGTTCCAGCATAATCTCCCTGCTCTTATATTCTATGCCTCGTCTAATGAAGGAAAGGATTCCAAATGCCTTCTTAACCAACTTATCAACCTGTCCTGCTACCTTCAGGAGCCTGTGGGCATTTACTTCAAAGCTCCTCACTTCCTCTGCACCTTTCAGTATCCTCCCATTAATTGTGCATTGCTTTGCCTTGTTTGGCTTCCCCAGATGCATCACCTTACATTTCTATGCTTTGAATTCCATTTGCCACTTTTATGCCCACTTGACCAGTCCATTGTCTGAAAACTATTTCACCATTCCCCCTACATTAACGCCCAAATTGTTAATATATGCTACAAAAAGCAGGGGCCCCAGTACCAAGCCTTGCAGAAACTCACTGGAAACAGCCTTCCAGTCGCAAAAATACCCGTGAACAGCTACCCCTTGTTTCCTGCCACTGAGCCAATTTTGTGTCTAGCTTACTATGTTCCCCCCGATCCCATGGACTTTTATTTTTTTAACCATATGCCATGTGGGACCTTGTAAAAAGCCTTGCTAAAATCCATGTCAGCCACATCAACTGCACTAACCTCATCAATGCTCTTGTTACTTCCTTAAAAATTCAATCAAGTTAGTCAGATGTGACCTTCCCTTAAGAAATCCATGCAAACTATCCTTGATTAATCCATGCCTTTTAAGTTACAGCTTATGCTCTCTCTCAGAATTGATTCCAACTATTTGCTCACTACGGAGGTTAGACTGACTGCCCTGTAATTGTTCGGTCTATCTCTCTCTTCCTTTTTAAACACAGGTACTATATTAGCAGACCTCCAATCCTCCAGCACTACATCTGGTCCAGTGAGGATTGGAAAATGATAGCAGATCCTCTGCTATTTCCTCCCTGGCTTCTTTTAACAGCCTGGGGTACATTTCATCTGGCCCTGGTGATTTTTCCACTTAATAATACTTCTCTCCCTATACTTAGCACATCTAAAAGTTCCCACTTCTCCTCCATAACTACATTGTCTGCATTAATTAAGTATCCATTAAGAACCAAACCCACATCTTCTATCTCCACACATAGATGGTGCAGTGATATTGTTGCTGGACTAGTAATCCAGATAACCAGGATAATGCATTGGGGACTGGATTTGAATCCTGCCACGGCAGATGGTAGAATTTGACTTCAATAAAACTCTGGAATTTAAAGTCCAATGATGACCATGAAACCATTGTTGATTGTTGTAAAAACCCATCTGGTTCACTAGTGTCCTTTAAGGAAGGAAATCTGTTGTCCTTACCTGTCTGGCCTACATGTGGCTCCAGACCCATAGCAATGTGGTTGACTCTGAAATCGCCTAGCAAGCCACTCAGTTGTAACAAACCGCTACAAAGACACAAAAAAGGAATGAAACCGGATGAATGAATCAGTGCTCCTCCATGTTGAATATCTTTTGGAGGAAGTACTGAGGGTGGCAAGGGCACAGAATGTTCTCTGGGTGGGGGACTTCAATGTCCATCACCAAGAGTGGCTCGGTAGCACCACTACTGACTGAGCTGGCAGAGTCCTAAATGACATAGCTGCTGGATTAGGTCTGCGGCAGGTAGTGAGGGAAAAACATACTTGACCTCATCCTCACCAATCTGCCTGCCGCAGATGCATTTGTGCATGACAGTATCGGTAGGAGTGACCATTGCACAGTCATTGTGGAGACAAAATCCCGCCTTCCATTGTGTTGTGTGGCACTACCACCGTGTTAAATGGGACAGATTCCGAAAAGATCTAGCAACTCAAGACTGGGCATCCATGAGGCGCTGTGGGCCATCAGCAGCAGCAGAATTGTACTCAAACACAATCTGTAACCTCATGGCCCGGCATATCCCCCACTCTACCATTACCATCAAGCCAGGGGATCAACCCTGGTTTAATGAAGAGTGCAGGAGGGCATGCCAGGAGCAGCACCAGACATACCTAAAAATGAGGTGTCTGCCTGGTGAAGCTATAACATAGGATTACTTGTGAGCCGAACAGAAAAAGAAGCAAATGGTAGACAGAGTTAAGTGATCCCACAACCAACGAATCAGACCTAAGCTCTGCAGTCCTGCCACATCCAGTCGTGAATGGTGGTGAACAATTGGAGGAGGAGGAGGCTCCACAAATATCCCCATCCTCAACGATGGAGGAGCCCAGCACAGCAATGCATTCGCAACAATCTTCAGCCAGAAGTGCTGAGTGGCTGATCCATCTTGGCTTCCTCCGGGTGCCCCCAGGATCACAGATGCCAGTCTTCAGCCAGTTCGATCCACTCCACATGATATCAAGAAATGGCTGAAGGCACTGGATACTGCAAAGGCTATGGGCCCTGACAATAGTCCGGCAATAGTACTGAAGACTTGTGCTCCAGAACATGTCACGCCCCTAGCCAAGCTGTTTCAGTACAGCTACAACACTGGCATCTACCCAGCTATGTGGAAAATTGCCCAGGTATGTCCTATACACAAAAAGCAGGACAAATCCAAGCCGCCCAATTACCACCCCATCAGTCTACTCTCCATCATCAGTAAAGTATTGGAAGGGGTCATCAACAGTACTACCAAGCGGCACTTGCTTAGCAATAACCTGCTTAAGGTTGGACGGGCAGCCCTGTTAATTGTTTTAATGACTATTTAAATGACCTTAATAGGCCTTTGACAGTTCAGCAGACACACAACCTGAAAATCTAAATGACGCACTGTGACATCGGGACGTCCACCCGACATCACCGTGCGTCATTTTACACATTGGTGAAAATTCTTCCCGTGGACCGTAGCGGTTCAAGAAGGTGGTGATCAGGTTCACGCCCTTCCCCACACAACCCTCCCCCCGATGGGGGGAAATTTCTGCCCCATGTGTTGTAGGTACACCCATAGTACTGTTAGTGAGGGAGTTCCAGGATTTTGACGCAGTGACAGTGAAGGAATGGCAATATATTTCCAAGTCAGGGTGGTGAGTGGCTTGGAGGGGAACTTCCAGATGGTGGCATTCCCATGTGTCTGCTGCCTTTGTCCTTCTAGCTGGTAGTGGTTATGGGTTTGGAAGGTGCTGTCTGAGGAGGCTTAGTGAGTTCCTGCAGTGCATCTTGTAGATGGTACACACTGCTGCCATTGTGCGTTGGTGGTGGCGGGAGTGAATGTTTGTGAATGGGATGCCAATCAAGCAGGCTGCTTTGTCCTGGATAGTGTCAAAGGAAGATGGTTATATTCTCTCTTGTTGGACTTATGGTCAATGAGGTGCTCCTAGGATGCTGATTGTGGTGGATTCAGCAATGATTATGTCATTGAATGTCAAAGGAAGATGGTTATATTCTCTCTTGTTGAATTGTCTGGCACGAATGTTACTTGTCACTTATCAGCCCAAGTCTGAGGTGGATCTAAGGTGGACTAGAAGATTATTGTCATAGTCTTCATAATTTCCACCCTTACTTTCCTCAGTAACCAAGGAGGTAACTCTTCTACTTTGAGCACTACCAACCTTTTAACTATCCCCTCTTCAGCTATTTTATGCAATGCAATATCTCTACTACCTCCACTTTTACTTCTACATTGCAGCAGCCTTTTCTGTAGTGAAGACAGATGTTTACTACCTCAGCCATGTCACTGCCTTCAGAATATTATCTCCCTATTTTATTGTGGCTAAAGGTAGAGGTGTGCAAATAGTCCAGCTGTTTATAGGAAATCAGAATTTGTATTCACCACAATTTTTAAAATTTGTTTTGGTAATTAATAATGAAGAGCACTGTAAACTCATCATCATATTTCTGGCAATTTCTGGGCAATTGTGAATTAAATGACAGTTGAGCAGAAGAATTTCATATTCTGGCATGAATTATTGGTATGGCATAATGGCTATGTATATTTTTTTATTAAAGTGTCAAAATTGTTTTTCTCTCTAATTGGCCAAGAATGCTGCAAGACAGAACTCTATTTAAAACTTAAACCGACTGTTTTGTGGCAGGCACAGGCCCCAGACTATCATGCTGTTCCATCCCAGAGCTTGGGAGGAAAACTATAATTTTATGTTACCTGTTTTATAGATTATAGCTGCTTTAAATTGCCATGTTAGTTAAAAATAAGCCACTTTTAAGTGTGAATAATGTGAGACCATCACAGATTAATGTTTAATAAAATTTTCTAATATCATTTTGTTACTTACACTCTCAGATTTTGGGTGCTTTCAATTTAAGTGATGAGTTCCATCCTGAAGATTTTAACCTCCTGGAAAGGATCACCCTCAGTACCTCATCAGAGAAGATTAAAGTTCATATAAAACAGATGGGTGTGGATTCTAAAAGGTGTGTTTGTCCTTCTAAATTCTCCTAACTCCTAAAATTAGTTCATTTTGTTGGCGATACAGCAATAAAGTACAAACAGGTAAAACTGTTAACACCTCTCAAAACTGATGCTGATAGTCAGTGAAAATACAAAAGGATCTCAAAGATTTGTGCTCATATGCCAAGAACAAAAAAATCATTGATTTTGATAATATGCTTTTACACAAAGGATATACAGAAAGTATTACAAAAAGTCCCACACCACAAGCAGAAACACCTAAAGCATTGACATAAAGCATGGAGTTCTAATTGTATCAGCCAATTTTGTGGTATGAATTAGGCAGGTTGTCCCTTCATCAGAATGGTCATAGAGGTTTATAGGGATTCAACGTCCAACGTCAAGGGGAGACAGTTAGGGCCAAGAATTTGGAAGCTGTTAAAATAACGACAACATCAGATGTATCATAGATGTAGTTGGGAAGAGACTAAACATGGGGAGAAAAAAGAGAGATTGGAAGAAATCCATTTTTGGGACAGGAATAGGTTGAAACAATAAGTCTACGAGGGCAGCCCTGTTTGCACATCTTGGGAAGGAGATACAAGTGAGCTGTTTGGTGTTGGGAAACTATGAGGTTGGACTCCATAGAGGGAAGATCTCCAGAGGAGATGAGGACAGTGATAGACCTGGAGACAAGGGCTTGATATTCAGTGGTGGGGTCATGGTCTCGGAAGAGATAGGAGGTAGTGTCCAAGAATTGGTATTCAGCCTCTGCAACATAGAGGTTGGCTCACCAGACAACAACAGCACCACCCTTGTCAGCAGGTTTGGTGACAATGTTAGGGTCAGTTCCTGGAGTACTGCATTCAGTTTTGGACACTGAACCTCAAGAATGATATATTAGCCTTGCAGAGGATGAGATGCTAGTTCAGCAGAATTATAGGTATAAAAGGATAAAATTTAGAAGATGGTTTGCGTGGACCATATATATACTTCCTCAAGTTTAGAAGACCAACTGATATTCTAATTAAGGTGTTTAAGATAATTGAATGATAGGATCCATAGAAAGGAACTATTTCCTCATGTGGGGGTCTGGAACTAGGGAGCATATAAGGAGGCTTAAAATCAGAGGTTAGACGGTTCAGAGGTGATGTTAGGAAGAGCTCTTAACTACACGCCCCCTACCTCCTCCTCTCCATCCACCCTTCCCCCCAGCCCACCCAAAGCTATTGAGGCTTTGTAAATGGAACATTTCAAAACTAGGATGGACATCATGAGGCAAGAGTATCACAAAGAGATTACGAAATCAAGAAAGTTATGCTGACCCATTTTAAAGCTCTGGTCAGGCCTCAATTTGAGTATTATCTCATGTTCTGTTTGCAACAGGGACCAGGGAAAGACATGAGGGTGTAGAGGAGATTTTAGCTACAAGGTTAGGTTGGACTAGCTGGGATTGTTCTCCTTGAAGAAAAGAAGATTGAGGGGACATGTACAAGATTATGACAGGTTTAGATAAGGTGGAGAAAGAAAATTTGGTCCCTTCTCCTAGTTGTGCAAGAGTTAGGTGGCATAGATTAAAGTTTTGGGTGAAAGGTAAAGGGGGATGTGAGGAATAACTTTTTTTATGCAGCAAATGGTAATGGACTGGAACTTGCTGCCTACAAGAGTTGTGGTACTGGAGTTGAGGAATGATTCCTAAAGGAAATTTAGGGACACTTGAGGTAAATAAACTTGCAGGGCTATGGGGTGGAGCAGGAATGGGACTGATTGGATTACTCTACAGAGAGCCGACAAGGACTTAATAGGCTGAAAGCCACCTTCTGTGCCGTTATGACTCTACATGAGAAAAGGGAAGCATTCATAAGGGCTTGAAGGATGGGAACAGATGAAGCCCGTGGAGAATACGAAGAAAGCAGGAAGAAACTTAAGCAAGGAGTCAGGAGGGCTAAAAGGGGTCATGAAAAGTCACTGGCAACCAGGATTAAGGAAAATCCCAAGGCCTTTTACACATATGTAAAAATCAAGAGGGTAGCCAGGGAAAGGGTAGGCCCACTCAGGGACAGAGGTGGGAATCTGTGTGTGGAGCCAGAAGAAATGGGAGAGATACTAAATGAATACTTCTCATCAGTATTCACCAAAGAGAAGGACTTAGCGGTCGATTTGTCTAGGTAAGAGTGTAGATAGCCTGGATCATGTTGAGATAAAAAAAAGAGGAGGTGTTAGGCGTCTTGAAGAATATTAAGGTGGATAAGTCCCCAGGGCCAGATGGGATCTACCCCAGAGTACTGAGGGAGGCATGGGAGGAGATTGCTGGGGCCTTGACAGAAATCTATGTATCCTCATTGGCTATGGGTGAGGTCGCAGAGGACTGGAGAATGGCCAATGTTGTTCCATTGTTTAAGAAGGGTAAGACCATAAGACATAGGAGCAGAAATTAGGCCAATCGGCCCATCGAGTCTGCTCCGCCATTCAATCATGGCTGATAAGTTTCTCAACCCCATTCTCCCGCCTTCTCCCCGTAACCTTTGATCCCCTTACCAATCAAGAACTTATTTATCTCGGTCTTAAATACACTCAATGACCTGGCCTCCACAGCCTTCTGTGGCAATGAATTCCATAGATTCACCACTCTCTGGCTAAAGAAGTTTCTCCTTATCTCTGTTCTAAAAGGTCTTCTCTTTACTCTGAGGCTGTGCCCTCGGGTCCTAGTCTCTCCTACTAATGGAAACATCTTCCCCACGTCCACGCTATCCAGGCCTTTCAGTATTCTGTAAGTTTCAATCAGATCCCCCCTCATCCTTTTAAACTCCATCGAGTATAGACCCAGAGTCCTCAAATGTTCCTCATATGTTAAGCCTTTCATTCCTGGGATCATTCTCGTGAACTTCCTCTGGACCCTCTCCAGGGCCAGCACATCCTTCCTGAGATACGGGGCCCAAAGTTACTCACAATATTCTAAATGTGGTCTGACCAGAGCCTTATAAAGCCTCAGCAGCACATCCCTGCTTTTATATTCTAGTCCTCTCGAAATAAATGCCAACATTGCATTTGCCTTCCTAACTACCGACTCAACCTGCAAGTTAACCTTAAGAGAATCCTGGATTAGGACTCCCAAGTCCCTTTGCACTCCAGATTTCTGAATTCTCCATTTAGAAAATAGTCCATGCCTCTATTCTTCCTACCAAAGTGCATGACCTCACACTTCCCCACGTTGTATTCCATCTGCCACTTCTTTGCCCATTCTCCTAACCTGTCCAAATCCTTCTGCAGCCTCCCCGCCTCCTCAATACTACCTGTCCCTCCACCTATCTTTGTATCATCTGCAAACTTAGCCAGGATGCCCTCAGTTCCTTCATCTAGATCATTAATGTATAAAGTGAAAAGTTGTGGTCCCAACACTGACCCCTGCGGAACTCCACTAGTCACTGGCCGCCATCCTGAGAAGGACCCCCTTATCCCCACTCTCTGCCTCCTGCCAGACAGCCAATCTTCTATCCATGCTAATACCTTGCCTCTAACACCATGGGCTCCTATCTTACTGAGCAGCCTCCTGTGCGGCATCTTGTCAAAGGCCTTCTGGAAGTCCAAGTAGATAACATCCATTGGCTCTCCTTTGTCTAACCTACTCGTTACCTCCTCAAAGAATTCTAACAGATTTGTCAGGTAGCAGGGATAATCTAGGAAATTACAGGCCGATGAGCCTTACGTCAGTGGAAGGGAAATTATTGGAGAAGATTCTTCATGACAGGATTTACTACCATTTGGAAGCAAATGGGCGTATTAGTGAGAGGCAGCATGGTTTTGTGAAGGGGAGGTTGCGTCTCACTAACTTGATCAAGTTTTTCGAGGAAGTGACAAAAATGATCGACGATGGAAGGGCAGTGGATGTTATATACATGGATTTCAGTACGGCCTTTGACAAGGTTCCTCATGGCAGACTGGTACAGAAGGTAAAGTCGCACGGGATCAGAGCTGAGCTTGCAGGATGGATACAGAATTGACTTGGTCATAGAAGACAGAGGGTAGCAGTGGAATGGGTGCTTTTCTGAATGGAGAGCTGTGACTAGTGGAGTTCCGCAGGGATCAGTCTGGGACCTTTGCTGTTTGTGGTATACATAAATGATTTGGAGGAAAATGTAACTGGGCTAATTAGTAAGTTTGCAGACGACACTAAGGTTGGAGGAGTTGCAGATAGTGAAGAGGATTGTCAAAGGATACAACAGGATATAGATCGGTTGGAGACTTGGGCAGAGAAATGGCAAATGGAGTTTAATCCGGATAAATGCGAGGTAATACATTTTGGAAGGTCTAATACAGGCAGGAATTATACAGTAAATGGCAGAACCCTTAAGTGCATCGACAGGCAGAGGGATCTGGGTGTACTGGTCCACGGGTCACTGAAAGTGGCAACGCAGGTGGATAAGGTAGTCAGGAAGGCATATGGCATGCTTGCCTTCATTGGCAGTGGTATTGAGCATAAAAGCTGGGAAGTCATGCTGCAGCTGTATAGAACCTTGGTTAGGCCACACTTGGAATATTACATGCAATTCTGGTCACCACATTACCAGAAGGATATGGAGGCTTGGAGAGGGTGCAGAGGAGGTTTACCAGGATGCTGCCTGGTCTGGAGGTTATTAGCTATGAGGAGAGATTGGAGAAACTTGGATTGTTCTCACTAGAGCGACAGAGATTGAGGGGCGACTTGATAGAAGTTTACAAAATTATGAGTGGCATAGACAGAGTAGATAGTCAGAAGCTTTTTCCCAGGGAGGAAGAGTCAATTACTAGGGGACATAGATTTAAGGTGAGAGGAGAAAACTATAGAGGAGATGTGCGGGGCAAGTTTTTTACACAGAGGGTAGTGAGTGTCTGTAATTCGCTGCCAGAGGAGGTGGTGGAAGCGGATACGATAGTGGTGTTTAAGAGGCAGCTTGACAAATACATGAATAGGATGGGAATAGAGGGATACGGACCCTGGAAGTGCAAAATGTTTTTGTTGATGGGCAATATGATCGGCACAGGCTTGGAGGGCCGAAGGGCCTGTTCCTGTGCTGTACTTTTCTTTGTTCTTTGTACATTGGTCAGTAACTAGAGGTCAAAGATTTAAAATAATTAGCAAAAGAAGTAGAGGGGAATTGAGAATAAATTTCTGCACATAGGGAGACGTTAAAACCTGAAATGCATTACTCAAAAGCGTGTTGGAGTCAAATTCCAGAGGAACTTTTATTATTACAAATTATTTATATACTTGAAGAAGACTAATTTGTGGTAAAGCTAGGATGTGGAACCAATTTGGATAAGTTTTTCAAAGAGCCTCCACAGGCTTCATGGGCCAAATAGCCTCCCTCTGTGCTATCACACTCTGGCCAAGATTTCAGTTCACTGAAAACCCATTCACGCACAGAGTTAAAATCAGTCCTGTGATTCTATAGGCAGGATCTTCCGGTTGGCGAGCAGGAGTGGGACCCGCTCGCCGACGCATAAAATGATGCGGGATGACGTTGGGTGGAACTCCCGACGTCACCCTGCGTCATTTCCATTTTCAGGTCGGCGGGGGCGCAGCCAAGTCAGCTGCGCGCCCACTGACCTGTCGAAAAACTAATCAAGGTTGTTAATGGACCTGCCTGTCCAACCTTAAGGTTGGCGGGCAGGCCAGGCGCCCTGGCGCGCTTCAGAAAAAGCATGAAACCTCATCCACGGGTGGGGGATGAGGTTTCATAAGGGTATTTAAATTTTTAAGAAAGGTATCAATAAAACTTATGGACATGTCCCAACTCATGTAACAGTGTCACATGAGGGGACATGGCAGGGAAAATTTTTCAACATGTTCATTAAAAGTTTTGAATCGGAGCTGATCTCCCTGAGACAGCACTTAGCCTCAGGGAGATCTGTGCGCTCTTTCGTGTGCACACGCAAAGGACGCACTCCCGGCTGAGGGAATTCCCCTCCCCCCCCAACCCCCCTCCGCCGTCACACTTTCATGCCGGCCTCATTTTTCACTCTCACGTTCATTATGTTTGGACCATTGCAAAGGGCAACTTCATGTGTGGCACTGAAGCTCTGAAGACAAGTCATACAGACTGGAAACGTTAACTCTGTTTCTCTCTCCACAGATGCTGCCAGACCTGCTGAGTTTTTCCAGCTTTTTCTGTTTTTATTTTGGATTTCCAGCACCCGCAGTATTTTGCTTTTATTCATGCGTGGTACTTCTGGCTGACTTTGCCTTTCATTAATCGGCTTGTTCAGCCATCAAAAGAAATGCAGCAGATGATCTCATCTGACCCCGCCAAAGTTCTGAGGCTGCATTCCCATCATCCCTCGCAGATGGAAGGATGCTAATCAGTTATTCTCATTGTAACTTCCAGCCAATGTACTTACAGTGTAAGCTAAAATCTAAGCTGAAACTGCAGAGAAAGTTCTTAATTGTCAGATATCATCCTTTGAGATGTTAAATTGCATAAGTTAAAGATTTTATGGCAGTTCAAGGAAGACCACAAACTTCCTGACCCACACTTTCTATCACCCAATACTACCAAAGAAAATACAGTGGATCAGTTATTATTCTTGTCATTTATAGAATTTCATTGCTGTAAAATGGCTGGTGCATTTGCCCATGTAACAGCCGTTGCATACCAAAAAGATTATTGTGTCTCATTTTTTACTGAGACAGTAAATTAACTGAGAGTAACTTGAGTAACTGAGACAATTATTTTTGAGCTTACAAATTATTTGAAAAGCAGTAGCATACGCAAGGAATTCCTCGACTGAAAGGTGATCGGCATATTCCTGTTGGATCTTATTCCTTCAGCTCAAACTATCTTTTTAAACATTACTCCATGTATTCAATTAAATATTTTGTCAGCCTTAACATTACATACATTAAAGAGTTTACGAGGAGAATAAGAAAACAGCTGATTCGTGCACCATTTATCAGTTTACCAATTTTCACTAAAATAAATACTGAATTTAGTTTCTTTGCTCTTTTTCCTTGTATCACTTAAACTTGCTGCTTTGGCTTAGACTTTCTACTCAAACTTTTTGCAATGTTTGCTGATCCTCACTTCACGTTACTGCAATCCTCAACACACCTGCTGCTTCAATCCCTGAAGTATCAGGCAGTCCTTACTGTTGTTGTTTCCATCCACATATACCCAGGAGCTCAGATATGATACTATTATGGACCAGAATTATGAGCAGGGATTTCCATTCCTTACTCAGATCTGCAGCAATGTTCAATAGAGGAGGAGGTGGACAAATCCTCGCCTGCATCCCTCTGTCCTGATATCACTTTTGGCTGGTTGGATTCTGTCCTCCCCAGAATTCCAGCAGTTATCGCACAGCAGAAATAAGTACACTTGGAGAAAGCAAATGGTCTCGATTATGGAATTGTATAAAGGCATCACAAAATGGCTGTTGATTCCAGACATACTGATTACTCTTTGAACATGAATAAAATTGGGAAACAACTTATATTTTCTTCCTCTTGTTCTGAAGTGGCAGTGATCTACTGATGAAGGTAGATGCTCTTCTATCATCAATGCCTAAAGTGGAATCTCGAAGGGATGTCAAGCTTCTTCAAGATCAGTTGAGGTAATAACAGATTCAATAGCTGAACCTTTCCTAAACTAAAACAAAAACAGAATTACCTGGAAAAACTCAGCAGGTCTGGCAGCATCGGCGGAGAAGAAATGAGTTGACGTTTCGAGTCCTCATGACCCTTCAACAGAACTGAGTAATATTAGGAGACCTGCTGAGTTTTTCCAGGTAATTCTGTTTTTGTTTTGGATTTCCAGCATCCGCAGTTTTTTTGTTTTTATCTTTCCTAAACTAAGTTGTATTCCTAGTATCATGTTGTCTAAATTGTCAAAATATTTGTTTTTGTTCTGCAGTGTAGTAAAGATACAACCTCAAGATGGAGTTTTTTATGAAGTGGTGGCCATTCTTGATCCAGTAAGCAGGGAGGCACAAAGGATAGCCCCATTACTAATGGTGAGAATGTAAACCTTCATTCAATTGTGTAAGTTGTTCGCCATTTAATTTTAAATAATCTTCCAAGATAGGCCTGCAGTGTAAATTATTACAGAGAAATGATTGTTGTGAATTCTGGATAATAGAACAAACAACTATTTCAAAATTGAAACAGAAAATGGTAGAAAAACACAGCAGATCTGGCAGCATCTTGGGAGAGAGAAATGGTGTTAACATTTCAAATCCAATATGAATCCTCTTCAGAACTTATTCATTCAGAAGAAGAGCCATATTGGGCTTGAAATGTTAACGCTGTTTCTGTCTCCACAGATACTGCCAGACCTGCTGAGTTTTTCCAGCACTTTCTGTTTGTATTTCAGATCTTCAGCATCTGCAGTATTTTGCTTTTATTTCTAAACCTACCCTTATTTGGGGAGACAGAAAGCGGGAAACTACAGACCATTTAGCTTAACATTTGTCATAGGGAAATATTAGAAGCTATTATTAAAGAAGTTATAGCAGGGCATTTGGATAAGCTCAAGGACATCAGACAGAATCAACATGATTTTGTGAAAGGGAAATCGTGTTTAGCAACTTATTGGAGTTCTTTCAGAAAGTAACATTTGCTGTGGATCAAATGGAACTGGTGGATGTACTATACTTAGTTTTACAGAAGGCATTTGAGAAAATGCCACATCAAAGGTTATTGCAGAAAATAAAAGTTCCTGGTATAGGGGGAAACATATTGGCTTGGATAGAAGATTAGCTGGCTAACAGGAAGCAGAGAGTAGGCATAAATGGGTCTTTTTCAGGTTGGCAAGATGTGATGAGTGGTGTGCTACAGGGATCAGTGCTGGGACTCAACTGTTTACAATTTATATAAATGTCTTGGATGAAGGGATTAAAGGGATGGTTACCAAATTCGCTGATGACACAAAGATAGGTAGGAAAGTAAGTTGTGAAGAGGACATACGGAGGCTACAAAAAGATATTGGGCAGAATATTGAGCTCGGTGGGCAGGTGCTCGCCCGACCCGGCAGAGCATAAAATGATGCATGATGACGTCGGGTGAGCATTCCAATGTCATCGCGTAGTCCCGCGATATTTCGGCGCGCGCCTGCCGACAATTAAAAACCTTTTAAGGCCATTAACAAGGTAATTAATTTCAACTTTACGCTGCCCATCCAACCTTATGGTTGGCGGGGAGGCAAAAGCGCCAAGCGGCCTTTGCACTTTTTAGGAAACCTCATCCATGGGTGGAATGAGGTTTCCTAAAACAAATGAAATTAAAATAAAAAATTCACACAAATTAAAAACATGTCCCTGCTCATGTGATAGAGTCACATGAGGTGACATGTTTTATGACATTTTTATTCTCTTCATTTTTTTTTTAAACAGCGCTTCATCTCTCTGAGGCAGCTCCGTGCCTCAGGGAGATTGAAGCGCTCTTTTGCATGCATGCACAAAGTTCGTGCTAGGCCTGCTCGCCCACCTCCCTCCGCCTGCACAGGCAGCACTGAGCACTGCCACTTGCGTTCCACGCTAGGCGGGCCTTAATTGGCTCGCCCACGTAAAATCGTGGTGTGATGCTGACCACGGGTGGCAGTTGGCTTCCCGATCGCCCCCTCCTGCCCTGCCGAGCACTCCTGCCAAGGGTAAAATTTTGCCCATAGATAGGTTAAGTGAGTGGGCAAAGATCTGGCAAATGGAATATAATGTGGGAAAATGTGAAATTGTCCACAATAGTAGAAGAATATAAGAGAAGTATATTATCTAAGTGGCGAGAGATTGCAGAGTTCCGAGTTGCAGAGGGATCTAGGTGTCCTAGTTCATGAATCACAAAAAGGTAGTATGCAGGTACAGCAAGTAATTAGGAAAACTAATAGAATGTTATCATTTAATGCACGGGGAATTGAATACAAAAGTTGGGAGGTTATGCTTCAGTTGTACAGGGTACACTTTTAGAGCACTGTGCCCAGTATTGGTCACCTTCTTTAAGGAAAGATGTAAGTGCATTAGAAGCACTTCAGAGAAGGCTAACCAGACTAATACCTGGAATGGGTGGGTTGTCTTATGAGGAAAGATTGGAATAGGCTTGTATCCTCTGGAGTTTAGAAGTGTGAGAGGCAACTTAATTGAAACCTATAAGATCCTGAGGGGCCTTGAGATGGTGGATGTGGAGAGGATGTTTCCTCCTGTGGGTGAATCTAAAACTAGGGGTCACTGTTTAAAAATAAGGGGTCGCACATTTGGAGACAGTACATAGGAGATTCACAAGAATGATTCACGCGATGAAGAACTGTAGCTATGAGGATAGATTGGAGAGGTTGGGACTGTTTTCCTTGAAGAAAAGAAGGTTGAGAGGAGACTTGATATTCAAGACCCTGAGGGGTGTGGACAGGGTAAATAGTGAGAAACTGTTCCCACTCAAGAGAGCATCAAGAACCACAGGGCACAGATTCAAAATAATTGACAAAAGGAGTAGATGTGATGTGATGTGAGGAAAAAATTTTCACCTCGAGGATGATTGGAATCTGGAACAAACTTCTTGAAAGGGTGGTGGATGCAGGTTTGATTGAGGTATTCAGAAGGGAATTGGATTGCTACCTGAAAAGAGAGAAAGTGGAAGGGTACAGGGATAAGGCAGGAGAGTGGGACTAGGTGGAATGCTCTTTCAGAGAGCCAGTGAGGACTCGATGGGCCGAATGGCCTCCTTCTGCATTGTAAAGACACTGAAACTGTGATAGAACAGAGAAATGATTAGATGAAAAGACTTCACTAATAAGTTGACCTTTATTGCACCCTTACAGCTATCACTGTGGAGTTCTCTCAGTGACAAATCCTGCTTTTTTTGTCGCTCTTCCAACAGAGGAAGCCCGTTATGCCTGATCTTTGAGCTATCCAATTAAACCATAGTCCTGCTCTTTCCCCATAGCTTTAAAATTTTCCCCCAATGAAGTATTTATCAAATTCCCTTTTGAAAGTTACTATTTGATTTCCTTCCACCACCCTTTCAGACAATGCATTCCAGATCATAATGGACTCAGATGTTTACAGCACAGAAGGAGGCCATTCAGCCCTTCATGTCCGCACCGGTCAACAAAGATTGGACTAAACTAATTCCATTTTCCAACGCTTGGCCTATAGCCCTGGAGGCTATGGCAAAGCAAGTGAATATCCAAATACTTTTTAAATGTCATATGAGTTTCTGACTCAACCACCCTTTCAGGCGGTGAGTTCCAGGCTCCCACCACTCTCTGGATGAAGAAATTTCTCCTCAACTCCTCTCTTAGCCTTCTACCTCTTACCGTAAATCTATGCCTGCTGGTTACTGACCCCTCTACTAATGGAAAAAGTGCCTTCCTATCCATGCTATCTATACCCCTCATAATCTTATACATCTTTATCAGATCCCCTCTCACCCTTCGCTGCTCCATGGAAAACAGCCCCGGGCTATCCAATCTTTCCTCATAGCTCAGACCCTCCAGCCCAGGCAGCATCCTGGTAAATCTCCCCTGCACCCTCTCCAGTGCAATCACATCCTTCCTATAATGTGCTGACCAGAACTGCACGCAGTACTCCAGCCGTGGCCTAACCAGCGTTTTATACAGTTCCAGAATAACCTCCCTGCTCTTGTATTCTATGCCTTGGCTAATAAAGGCAAGTATCCCATATGCCTCCTTAACCACCTACCTACCCTGCTACTCCCAAGAATCTGTGGATATGCGCACCAAGGTCCCTCTGATCCTCAGTATTTTCCAGGGTCGTACCATTCATCGTGTAATCCCGTGCCTTGTTAGCCCTCTCCAAGTGCATTACCTCACTTTTCTGGGTTGAATTCCTTTTGTCACTGTTCTGCCCACCTGATCAGTCCATTGATATCCTCCTGCAGTTTACGGCTATCCTCCTCACTATGTACCAATTTTTGTGTCATCCGCAAACTTCCTGATCATACCCTACGTTTAAGTCCAAATTATTTATGTGCACCACAACCAGCAAGGACCCCAGCACCGAGCCCTGCGGAACCCCACTGGAAATAGACTTCCAGTCACAGAAACATCCCTTTACTATCAGCCTCTACTTTCTGCCCCTCAGCCAATTTTGGATCCAACGTGCCAGTTTGCCTTGGATCCCATGGGTTCTTACTTCCTTGACCAGTCTGCCATGAGGGACCTTATCAAATTGCTAAAGTCCATGTGGACCACATAAATGCATTACCCTTATCAACACTCCTGGTTACCTCCTCAAAAAATTCAACCAAATTTGTCAAATACAACCCTCCCTTAATAAATCCATGCTGACTCTCCCTGATTAGCTCGTGTCTCTCCAAGTGCAGATATATTCTGTCCCTCAGAATTCTTTCTAGTAACTTCCCCACCATCGAGGTTAGACTGACTGGCCTGTAATATCCTGGCCTATCCCTTCCTCCTTTTTTTAATAATGAGACAACGCTAGCAGTCTTCCAGTCCTCTGGCACCTCACCTGTGGCCAGAGAGGATTTGAAAATTACTGCCAGGGCCCCTGATATCTCTTCCCTTGCCTCTCTCAACAGCCTGGGATACATCTCATCCGGCCCTGCGGATTTATCCACTTTTAAGGCCGCTAAATCCGCTAGTACCTCCTTCTCTCTATGTTAATTTCCTCTAATGTTTCACATTCCTCCACCCTGATATCCATACCTGCATCGTCCTTTTCCATTGTGAAGACCGATGCAAGGTCTTCTGGGTCCACATACAGATTACCACCATGGCCCCTAATTGGCCCTACTCTTTCCTGAGTTATTCTCTTGCTCTTTATATATTTAAAAAACCCCTTTGGGTTTGCCTTTATTCTACCCACCAGTGCTTTCTCATGCTTTCCTAATTTCCTTAAGTCCCCCCCACCTGCACTTTTTGTACTCCTCTAGGGACTTTGCCGTATTGAACCCTCAGTATCTGCCATAACCTCTTTTTTTCTTAATCCTAACCTTTATGTCCCTTGACATCCAGGGTTCTCCGGACTTGGTCCCCCCATTTGTTTTTACGCGAACATATATGCCCTGTACTCTCGCTATTTCCTCCTTGAATGCCCCACTGCATTAAAAAAATCTCTTGTCTCCTCTCCTCACCTTTGGCTCTTTTGCCAATTAATTAATATAACTGTGTCCTCTGATTGCCAATCCATATACAGTAGAAATAGTTTCTCCTACTTTACTCTATCAAAACCCTTCATGATTATAAATACTTCTACCAAATCGCCCCTTAACCTTTGCTACTCCAAGGAGATTGATCTTGGATTCTCTAGTTTCTCAATGTGACTGAAATACCTCGTCCCTCCTCTGGGGTAATCCAGTATCTCCATGTCTAACCTATTTTGGATGGTGGCCTATATTAAAGTACAAGTGTGCAGGATACTCTGTAATATATTGCAGAGCCCCTCCTGACCTATTAAAGAAATGTAAGGGTTCTTTAAGGCCCCTGGAGATTCCTCTGTGGCAACTTGGCAGAGGCATGTATTTCATTGTAGCACTCCATAATTGTTTTTCCTGCATCTGATAAAGAGTATTCTTTCTCACTCACATGCCATCTGTTCACTTGATTACTCTCTTTAAAGGCGCCAGGAAAGGCAGAATTCCTGACAGAAACTGCATTATGGAAACCTCCAGCACGACTGACATTGATGTATCAAACAATTGAGGTTAACTGTAGGATCTTGTAATGTTACATGGGTGTCATATACTCTATCTGCATGTTGGCGAACCCAGTACTGGGGAAAATCTCAACCTAGATCAATGCCCAGCTGCTGCCCTAAAACGTTTGTCAATAACATGATGGGACCCTAGATAATATTAAACACATTTTCTGTGGCTGTTTGAAATAAGCCAGCATCGTAAAAATTTGAATGCAGTGCTAACTTTCACAACTCCAGGCAGAGCTGTGATATGAGCAAATTAACTTTGAAGCAGGTCTTCATGCAATAGATAATTCAGCTTCCCCATTGCCTCTTTGTTTAGATGTAGTCTTCTTAATGAGACCTTTATGTGACTTTGAGGCCTGTACATTCTTTGAGGGGAGTAATATCATGTAGGGCGCAATGTCCTTATATGCTGCTTCACTTTCCTTCACTTCACCTTGCACTGCTCTTTCTCTTCCTTTCAAATTGTAAACAGAGAACTTCCCATTGAGAATTCCATACCTGGATCTCAAAGCTTTTGAATGCTACAAAAACTTGCATTTATATAGCATAGTAAAATGTCCCAAGGCACTTCACAGGAGTGATAGTGACTGACATTTGATGACATAACAATAGTGGAGCAATTAAAATTGGGGATACACAAGAGGCCAAAACTGGAGGAGCACTGGGATCTTTGAGGGTTGTAGGGCTGCCAGAGGCTACAGGTATAGGGAAGGCCCATTTGAAAACAAGGATGAGATTTTTAATCTAGGCATTGTCAGACCAGGAGCCAGTGTAGATCAGTGGGCACAGGGTGATGGATGAATGTTTTCGTTGCGAGCTTGGTTGCATGCGTAGAGTTCGGATGAGCTCAAGTTCAGGGAGGGTGAGGGTCCAGTCAGGAGAGCATTGGAATAGTCAGGTCTAGAGGCAACAAAGGCATGAATGAGGGTTTCAACAGCGGATGAGTGTTTCAGCAGTAGATTAGTGGAGGTATGGGTGGAGACAGTTGATGTTACAGAGGAAGAAATAGGCAGTCTCAGTGATGGAATGGATGTTCAGAAGCTCGTCCTGGGGTCAAATACGACACCAAAGTTGTGAACAGTCTCACACAGTGGTCAGGGAGCAGGACAGAGTGGGTGAGGGCAAATATATTTTGGTTGTCACGCAGGCTCTCGGGCTGTTAATGCCAAGGTCAGCTCTTTGCAGCTGTAAGGAATTTGTTTAAGAAAAAGTTGATAGGTACTACACCCGGATGCAAGCCTTTTGCGAGGCAGGTAGTTGACAGCCCATTGCAAATTTTGATTAAAATGTAATCAAGTATGTGACTTTTTTCTGTTTTCTGTACAAAATGTGAAACTAAGATTTTAATTTGATAAATCATTTTTGTCTGTCGTAAAATCAATATCATGCAAGATGACAATATTTGTTTTTCATTCAGGTGTTGCATCGGGTGATCAATATGAAACTGAAAGTGCTCATGAACTGCAGACCCAAACTTTCTGAGATGCCTTTGAAAAGGTGAGAAACCCTTGCAAATCACTCTTGCCACTCAGCGGAATGTCATTATGCTAATCCCCTAATTGAGTAGTTAATTCATCATAATCTACTCTTAATTTTCTTGTTGACAAAAGAAAACAGCAAACAAAAGCACATTGTATAAATTTTCTTCACCTTTACAGCATAGAAGGAGGCCATTTAGACCATTGAGTCCATTCTGCCTCTCTGCAGAGCAATTAAGTCCATTAAAGTTGTAATTGTCCCTGATTTTTGTTGTCTGTCCAACCTCACAGATGGGCGAATTGGCCAGGCGACCTTTGCATTTTTCATGAAACCTATGGACAGAATTTGTATAATGTGACTTTTTTCACATTATACAGGCAACTGTTTGTGATGCTTAGACATTTTTGTTCTGATTTCAAAATCTTTATTTAATACTTTTGAAGTCTTCAGCTCCCTGAGGCATCCCTCTACCTTCAGGCTGGCTGGCCGTTAATTGACCTGCCAATGTGAAGTCGTGGTTGTGGGCCAATCACAGGTGTCAGTCTGTTCCCTGGCTGTTCCCAGACCCACCGATCGCGCCCGCCCGCCGACCTGAAAATTCTGCCCCTTATGTCTTGTCCACAACATACTTTCCTTTGTGTGATCTGTATATTTAGCTACCATGCCTTCACTCCTCTCATCTAAATCATTAATGTAAATTGTAAAAAGTTGAGGCCCCAGTACAGACCCCTGCGGCACTCCACTCGACACATCCTGCCAATCAGACAAAGACCCATTTATGCATACTCTCTGTTTTCTGCCAGCCAGCCAATCTTCTGTCCAGGCTAATATATTACCCCCTACACCATGAGATTTTATTTTCTGCAATAACCTTTGATGTGGCACCTTATCAAATGCCTTTTAGATATCCAAGTATGGTGCATCTACAGGCTCCCCTTTATCCACAGCACATGCCACTCCTTCAAAGAACTCTAGTAAATTGGTTAAACATGGTTACCCTTTCACAGTACCATGCTGACTCTTCCTTATTAGCTTGTGTTTTTCTAAATGTCCAGCTATAACCTCTTTAATGACCGACTCTAACCCTTTCCCCATGAGAGACATCAACTATAGACTGGTCTATAGTTTCCTGTTTTCTGCCTCCCTCCCTTCTTGAATAGAGGGGTTATATTTGCTACTTTCCAGCCTGATGGAATCTTTCCAGAATCTAGGGAATTTTGGAAAATTAGCACCAATGCATCTCTTTTAAGACCCTAGGATGAAGTCCTTTCTGTTCCCGAAGACTTGTCAGCCCACAGTTCCATCAATTTGCTCAGCCCCTAGTGATTTTAATTTCATTAAGTTCATCCCCCCCCTCCACCTCCTGGTTTACAGCTATTACTGGAATGTTTTTTGTATCCTCTGTAGAAGCAAAATATTTGTTCATTTCATCTGCCATTCCCTTATTATCTGCCATTAACTCCCCATTCCCACTCTCTAGAGAAGCGACATTTACTTTACTACTCTTTTCCTGTAGAAACTCTTGTTATCCATTTTTACATTCCTAGCTAGCTTCCTCTCATACTCTAATTTCTTTCTCCTGATCATTCCCTGATGTTCTTTATATTCTGACCAGTCATCTGACCTGTCACTCATCTTTGTGCAATTATATGCTTTATCCTTAAGTTTGATGCTTTCTCTAACTTGTTTAGTTAACCACGGTGGTCGGTCGGTCCTCCCTTTAGAATTTTGCTTCTTAGTAGGAATATACTTATTCTGAGTATTCTGAAAAATCCCCTTAAATGTCTGCAACTGCTTCTCTATTGATCTATCCTCTAGCCTAGCATCCCAGTTCACTTCAGATAGCACAGTTTTTTGTATTTTTGCTCACCATGTTGTGGATGGATCAGGCTCTTTGACTCTGCGCCACTTCAAGCCTTCAACTTTCTGCAATGGACTTCCACTCACTCTGGTGGATTCCTCACTTCCAAGTCTATAGTGAAGTTTTTTCAAGTTTTTTCCTTAGGTGCGCATCTCTCTAGTTAGGCTTCAGTTGATTTTATTTTCTCATATCTTGAGATGCTGAACCAGGGTCATGCATTTAGCTGCCACCTTTCATATCGCCACAGATCACCTATCTCTATCTTTTAGGTGCTCTCTCCGCTGCCAATGTGCTGTACTTTGCGGATAGCACTGATATCCCACCTCTGCCAACCATGTTGTAATATGGTACGCAATGGTGTCTCAATGATGAGATCTTGAGAGTTGTTTATTCAAACATGAAGCATTTATTGTTAACCTTTAACTATATACAGATCCAAGGTCTGGTCATGCATGGAGCTTTCTAGACTTTTTCTCAGTCTATTACCATGTGACACTATACATCATACTGTGGTGCTATTCTCCATTAATCCATTCCCACATTAATCCTTGCTCTGCCGAGCACATTACAATGTCATGCAGGCACATCATACAAGGATTTTAGTCTTCATATAGACTGAACCAAATCAAATTGGCAAAGGTAGTCTGGAGTTTGTAGAATGCTTTCCTGGACCAATATGTTGTGGAAGCAACTAGCGATTGAGCTGTTTTAGATCTAGTATTGTACAATGATAGAGGATTAATTAGTAATGCCATATAAAAAGATCCAGTGAGAAATAGTGCTCATAATACAATTGAATTCCACATTAAGGATAATTTTTTGCTACCAAGGTGAGTTAGGAAATTTGCAATTTTTGCCTTGGTGGGGACAGTGCAGAATGAATTTGGGTCTGTCAACCATGAAAGCATGACCTTGGGGGCAGGTGAGTGCCAAGGCAGGCTGGTTAGAGGGAGGTCGCCTTGGTTCTCTGGGCCTGCATGCCAGTTGTAATAAAAGCAATTAGGCCCTCTGACAACCCCTCCCCCCCCACCAACTCCCCATTTCCCCTCATACCTCCACTGCAAACACTTCACACCTATTAATCTTGTCCAAATAAACATTGAGACATTGACAAAAGAGACCACAGATATAACAAATTATCATAATCTCTTAAAGATATCAATCAATCAAAGTCAGAAATTCACTTCACTTGTCACAACAGATTCCCTACTGAGCTACTGCTTTTATTGGTTTGGGCTCCCAGTCAAGCATGCATAATGAAGACATGTAGAATGTGAAATATTTGAAGCCTCTGCCAGTAATACTTAACTCTCTGTCTGACTGACACTTCTATAGGATTGTAGAACAGCAATTTTTCCCCAAAGCCTGTTCACCATCTACAAGGCACAATTCAGGAGTGTGATGGAATACTCTCCACTTGCCTGGATGAGTGCAGTTCTAACAACACTCAAGAAGCTTGACAGCATTCAGAACAAAGCAGCCCACTTCATTGGCACCCCTTCCACAAACATTCACTCCCACCATCACTGACGAACAGTAGCAGCAGTGTGTACCATCTATAAGATGCACTGCAGAAACTCACCAAGGCTCCTTAGGCAGCATCTTCCAAACCCATGACCACTACCATCTAGAAGGACAAGGGCAGCAGATACATGGGAAAACCACCACCTGGAAGTTCCTCTCCAAGCCACTCACCATCCTGACTTGGAACTATACAGTGCTATTCCTTCACTGTCGCTTGGTCAAAATCCTGGAACTCCCTCCCTAACAGCACTGTGGGTGTACCTACACCATGTGGATTGCAGCAGTTCAAGAAGGCAGCTCACTACCACCTGCACAAGGGCAATTAGGGATGGGCAATAAATGCTGGCTTAGCCAGCGACGCCCACATCCTGTAAATAATTTTTTAAGAAACCTGAAAATGACCCATTTATCCCAACTCTGTTTACTTTTAGTTTGCCAATCCTCTATCCACGCTAATATATCACCCCAACACCATGAGCTCTTATATTGTGCTGTAACCTTTTATGTGGCACTTTATCAAATGACTTTTGGGAATACAAATACACTATATTTTGATCATTGCAAGTGTTTTACTTACATGGTTACTGAATGGTGATAGCGACCTGGATTTTTGTGGTCAGTGGTGAAGGGATGGCGCTCATTATCATGAAGTGTGAGTAGGCGATTTTTAACTGAATATAAACATTTTGATAGATAGACCAGATTAAACTTCCATTTTCAACACAATATTTATAATAATAATCCATACCAATTGCATTTGAAGATTTTTTTCATAAGGTGTATGGATAGCTCTTTACCATTGTGCAGTGCACAGAAACTCAGTCTATTATATTCTGTCCACAGTTTTTATCGGTTTGTGTTGGAGCCTGAACTGGTCTTCACAGCTGACAACAATTTATCAGCAGGACCTATGGCCAAATTCCTCGAAATGCCAGAAGTACCCTTGTTTACCCTTAACATGATTACGCCTGAAAGTTGGTTGGTAGAATCTCTTCGCAGCCCAATTGACTTGGATAATATTCACTTAGAAGAAGTAAGTATCTTTTCAGAGACAGAAATAAAATTCTTAAATTGTGCTGCAATGTATCTTGCACAATAGGGCAATTTGCTTCAACAAATAATTTGCCAACTATTACTACTTTGCGTACTTGGAAATAATTGCAAAGTACTTGGTTAATAATACAAACTACACAATATTATACATTCATAAAACCTATTAAAAACCAATGGTTAGGTAGTCTTTCAGATGTTTTTAATTACTTCTTTTTCTTTTTGAAAGGAGTGAGAATTTGTTTTACTGACGAATCGACTGCTTTTAAAATGCCAGTTAATGTTCAAATAACTGTCTCCTATTCCATTGCTGTTCGAAATTGGAACTTGGAACTGCCTGTGTCTCACTGGGGTCTGTGCAAGAATTTACACATTCTTTCAATAAGCTTTAAAAGAAAACACCCTGATAGTTTTGACCAAGTTAAGATTTAAAAACAATTGAAGTTCTGAATTGCGACACATAGAGCGAGAGATTATCTAGGGTTGTAAGAGGAAGAATGTGGAAGCGGTAGTAATGACAGATTCTATAATCAGGTATAGATGTTTTTTTTGCAGTCATGACTTGGAGTGTTGGATGATGCCAAGGAGCAGGTGGCAAAACCTCTGGAAAAGGAGAAAGATAAACCAAAATTCATGATCTATGTTTGAACTAATGGCATAGCAAGAAATATATTTGAAGTCTTCTGAACAAAGTTTATGGAGTGAGACATTAAATTTTAAAACCAACAAGACTTCCAAGGCAGTAATCTCCAGATCGCTTCAGGTGTAAAGCACTTGTATAGGCTAAGGAGAGGAAGATTTGGATGGTCAAAGAATACCAGTGGGACTGATGTAGGAGGAAAAGGTTCATGTTCGTGAAACAAGTTGTGGACCAAGAGAAATTATTAGTCTTTGTCTTAACTGGACCGATGTCATTGTAAAGAAGGTGTATTGAGCTGTAAGGAAGGATTTCAACTAACATGGCGTGGGGTGGAGGAAATCCTGTGACTAGGAAGGGAGTATAGTATTAATAAAGCTGTTGGAGTAGAAACAGAAAGCTTAGCTGAAATTAGTGAGAAGATATTAACAGAGGAGAAAGGACAATAAACAGTATATGAGGTAGTGAGAAATTGTAAATAATGCTGTTGTAGAAGGCGAGAGCAACAGCAGCGCCATTAATAGCACAAGCGTGCGAGAGCAGCACTGGAGCCATTAACAGCGAGAGAGTGAGGGAGCAGCAGCAAGGCCAGCAGACGGGGAATGGCACTAAAGGAATTGCTAATTCAGACAACTGGTGCAAACATGATGGGCCGAATGGCTTCCTTCTGCACTGTAATTCTGGGATTCTGTAAAGGGCAAATTTATCAAAGGATAATGCAGAAACCCAGGTAAAATGAATAAGAGTCATCATTACAAAAAAAATGTAGTTATGTTTGAGTGATATAAATGCGAATGCGAAAAGCAGTCAAAACTAACTTGGAGAATTAGCATTAATGACATGATATAATACCATAGTGTCATTACGGCACAGAAGGGAATTGGGGATGGCCAATAAATGCTGGCCTATCCTGTGAAAGAATTTACAAAGGCCATTCGGCCCATCAAGCCCATGCTGGATTGCTCTACTGAAAGCCAGGCAGTCG
This sequence comes from Cetorhinus maximus, assembly GCF_964194155.1. NCBI lineage: Eukaryota > Metazoa > Chordata > Chondrichthyes > Lamniformes > Cetorhinidae > Cetorhinus > Cetorhinus maximus. The sequence goes on from NC_135885.1 coordinate 110,318,120, forward strand.
CATTTCCGAGCTCTATCCTCATAGACCTGAAGACTTAAGTGACTACCCAATTTCCTTTTGAAATTATTCATCATCTCTGGTTCTACTGCTCTCATAAGCAATGACTTCCAGGTCATTAACACTCGCTGTGTAAAAAACAACTTCTTCCTCACATCCACCCTGTATCACTTGGTCAAAACCCTAAATCTGTATCCCCTAGTCTTTCAAGCATCAGTCTGCCTTATCTAAAGCTGTCACAATCTTGTACACCTCTACCAAATCTCTCCTCAACCTCTTTTACCCCAAGGAAAACAAACCTAGCTTCTCCAACCTAACCTTGCAGATAAATTCCTTTATCAATGGAACCATTCTGGTAAATCACCTCTGCTTCCCCCCAAGGACCCTCACATCCTTCCTAATGTGTGCTTGACCAGATTGGAAGTAATATGCTAGATGTGGCCTAACCAGGGCTTTATAAAATTTCAGCCTAACTTCACTGCTTTTGTACTCAAGGCCTCTACTTATGTAGCCTCAGGTCCCATATGCTTTGCTAACTACTCTCAATACGCCACCTTCAAAGATCTATGCATATGAACCCCCAGGTCTCTCTGTCACTGCACATACTTTAGAACTGACTATAAGTCTATATTGCCATTGCCTTTCCCTATCCCTACTGCCAAAACACATCACCTCACACTTCTCTGTATTAAATACCATCTGCCACTTGTGTGCCCATTCTGCTAGCCTGTGTCCTGTTGCAGTCGATTGGTATTATCCTCATTGTTTGCCACACGTCCAAGTTTTGTATAATTAGCAAATTTTGAAATTTTATTCTCTATTCCAATATCCAAAAAAAAGTCACCCTAGCACTGACCTGAAGGAAACTAATGTAGCTAATGTAATAGCTATTAAGTATGGAGCAGGCATTAAGAAAATTAAGAGGGGCTAAGAGCAGTTACTCAGACTGGAAAGAAGATGGGAAGCGCTGATCCACAAAAATTGGTACTGGGACCACTGATGTTCATCCTTTGCATAAACAATTTGGACTTGAAAATTGGAGTACAATTTCAAAATTTGTGAATGACACCAAATTAGTGATTATAGGTAATACTAAAACAAAATTGTAGAATGACTGACAAATACATTTCGATATAGATAAGCATGAAGTTGTAGATTTTGGTAGGAAGAACCCTTGGAAAATAAGAACCTAGGTGGAGTGGATGAGCAAAGGGATCTACATACATTTACACTACTAAAAATAGGAGTGCTATAAGGCTTTTAAAAAAAAGCAAAACAAACACCAGTGTTCATTTCTTGAAGGATAGAAATGAAAAACAGATAAGTTATGCTAACCTTGTATAGAGCTTTGGTTATATCACACTTGAAGTACTGTCTATATCTCTGGCCTCTATATTATGAAAAGAATAGAGGCACTGGGGAAGATGCAACAAAAAAAAAATGACAAAAATGATATCAGAATTAATAGATTATACCTAATCCTATGCTGTTAGAATGAGATACTGGAGAGCTTCCTGAACTCATGGGGTCGCAGTCTATTCCCACTCAACTACTGACCACTCGTCTTCCCCTCCTGGTCCCCATGTTAGTGGATATTGTTAACAGTTCTCTTTCTTCAGGTGTTGCCCCCTCTCCTTCAAATCTGCCATCATCACCCCTTCCCTCAATCCCAATGCCCTTGCAAATTATCGCCCCATCTCCAACCTACCTTTTCACTCTTTGAATATGTTGTCTGCTCCCAAATTGTGCCCATATTTGCCAGAACTTTGTAATTGAAACCATCCAATCAGATTTCCACTCTTGTCACAGTACCGAAACGGATCTTATCAAAGGCACAAGTTACATCCTATGTGACCGTGACTATCCCTCAAAAGCAAAATAGTGTGGATGCTGAAATCTGAAATTAAAGCAGAAAATGCCTTTTTTCCTGAGCAGTTCCACACATGCCATTGTTACTATGTGGTTCATTGGTTCTGTGTGAAAGGGTATGGAAGGGCTTTGAATTTCCATGGAGGTTATGGGGGACCATGGGGTTGAGTCGAGGGTTGGGAGGGGGTGCCAGGCAACCTGCGTGGAGAGAGAGAAACAGAGTTAATGGCCCGAATTTTTGTGGAGTCGGAACGAGTCAGAAGTCATTTAAAAATGGCAGGGAGGACCAATTCCTGCATTCCTGCCCCATACCTGTTGTCACCAATTTTCGCAGGTACTGAATAAGGGTATAGGTTCTGAGCCCTCACCCTTCATTCCCAACCTGGCCAGCTCCATTGCAGGGGTAGGCATCTTTAGCCCCCCACAATTTTTGTGGAGTTGAACAAGCTTCTGGTTGACTCATGGTTCATGGCTCTTCAGAGGAGTCATGAACTGTCATCTGGATTCAGGAGCCTTTTGAAAGGTAGGTCCAAAAGGTCTTAACCATGCCCCGCATGCCTCTTCATGCTAATGCATGCCCATTCTCCATGGCCCCTTTCACTCCCCCATGCCAATTGATGACCCCACCAACCCCCATGGCCCCTCTTGCCCTCCATGACCTTTACATGTCCATTCACCCTGTATACAGTATGCACAGAGCCAAATAATCATAAAGTAACAATGGCATGTGCAGAACTGCTCAAAAAAATCACCCATTCACAGGTCTTTTGAAAGAAAGGTGTAGTTCCTACAACCTTATAAAAATGTCAGGCAGACCACTGAAGTCTCAATAACAGAGGTTTAAAACACTTGACACTTCTTAATCTTGTGCAAATAAACATTAAGGCATTGACAAAAGAGATCACAAAAAGAACAATTAATAACCACTTAAAGATTTCAATCAAGCAGTCAACAGTTCTCTCCAACTGGAAAACACAGACACCCCTGCTGAGAAAATCCTTTCATGAATCTGGGCTCTCAGCCAAGCATGCATAACAAGTACAGTGTAAGCTCTTTCAGTAGCCCCTGTGGCCACTTCGAATCTGCATCTGGGTTGGTGGACGCAAATCTACCCCTCATCCATGTCCTGCTCCCCCACCACCCCACAACCCACCCCACCCGCCACCCCCCACCACTTCCACAAAGTGAAAATTATGCCTTTTGGGAGCCTTTCTGCTGATGCGGTCCAACGAGTTGGCAAATTTCCCGACTCGAGCTCGTCACCTCAGTAGCAAAAATCAGGCTGTTTGCCCGGCATTCCACACTTCATCAGCAGAAATTTCCATCAATTAAATATTGAAAAGACCAAAATCATTGTCAACCACTTGCTGCCCCTTGGTACCATAATTGGCACAGATAGTCTGCTTCAAAAACTGCACTGAAGGCATCAAGCTAAGTTCCATCTGTCTTGGCCTCTCTACTGCCTCTGTGCTGCTAAACTGCGTGCCTGACATTTAGTTTTATGTGAGTCTTAACCTTCTTGGCTAAATATTGGGAGGATTGAAGCCATTACTAGGCTTTACTTGACTAGGAAAGAGGACCTGTTTGGGGATTATCAGGAACTAGGAACTAAATTAAAGAACAGGTCCTCAAGGGTTATAATCTCTGGATTACTACCCGAGCCACGTGCAAATTGGCATAGGGACGCGAGAATAAGGGAAGAAAACATGTAGCTAAAGGAGTGGTGTGGGAAAGAGGGGTTCCATTTCGTGGGGCACTGGCATCAGTATTGGAACAGGAGGGATCTGTACCGTTGGGACGGTCTCCACCTGAACCGATCTGGGACCAATGTTCTAGCGAAAAGGGTAAATAGGGTGGTCAACAGGACTTTAAACTAGAAAGTGTGGGGGGGAGGGAAGGATAAAACTCCAAGAAGTATGACTAATGGGAAACAAAGCAGCAGGTTAGCGTGTGGGGGGGTGGATTCAACTTCATGGAAAATTATGAAGAGCCCAGGAGAGGCTATTAAAGTCCCCAGAACACAAAATAGGACAGAGTGTTTGGAAAGGGCTAGGAATCTAACTTCAAGCACATCAGATAAAGGGATGACAATGAGAAAGGGGATGGGAAATACAGGACTGAAGGTGTTGTATCTGAATGCATGCAGTATACGAAATAAGGTAAATGAGCTTGTGGCGCAGATTGAAATTGGCAGGTATGATGTGGTGGGCATTACGGAGACATGGCTGCAAGGGGATCAGGACTGGGAGCTAAATATCCAAGGATATACATCCTATCGAAAAGATAGGCAGGTTGGCAGAGGGGGTGGGGTTGCTTTGTAAGAAAGAAATGAAATTAAATCGATAGCAAGAAATGACGTAGGCTCAGATGATGTAGAATCTGTGTGGGTAGAGTTGAGGAACCGCTAAGGTAAAAAAAACCATAATGGGAGTTATGTACAGGCCTCCGAACAGTAGTCAGGATGTGGGGCACAAGATACATCAGGAGATAGAAAATGTGTGTAAGAAAGGCAGTGATCATGGGGGATTTCAATATGCAGGTAGACTGGGAAAAGCAGGTTGGTAGTGGATCCCAAGAAAAGGAATTTGTGGAATGTCTACGAGATGGCTTTTTGGAGCAGCTTGTGGTGGAGCCCACTAGGGAACAGGCAATTCTATATTTAGTGATGTGTAATGAGGCAGATTTGATAAGGGAGTTTAAGATGAAGGAACCCTTAGGACGAAGTGACCATAATATGATAGAATTTACCCTGCAATTTGAGAGGAAAAAGCTGGAATCAGATGTAACAGTATTACAGTTGAATCAAGGCAACTACAGAGGCATGAGGGAGGAGCTGGCCAGAATTGACTGGGAGATGAGCCTAGCAGGAAAGACAGTGGAACAACAATGGCAGGAGTTTCTGGGAGTAATTTGGGAGACACAGCAAAAATTCATCCCTAGGAAGAAGAAGCATACTAAAGGGAGGACGAGGCAACCATGGCTGACGAGGGAAGTCAGGGACAGCATAAAAGCTAAAGAGAAAGCATACAATGCGGCAAAGAGCAGTGGGAAACCAGGGGATTGGGAAGCCTACAATGACCAACAGAGGACAACTAAAAAAGAAATAAGGAGGGAGAAGATTAAATATGAGGGTAAACTAGCCAGTAATATAAAAGAAGATTGCAAGAGTTTTTTTTAGATATATAAAGGGTAAGAGAGAGGCAAAAGTGGACATTGGGCCGCTGGAAAATAACGCTGGAGAAGTAGTAGTGGGGAGCAAAGAAATGGCGGAGGAACTGATTAGGTACTTTGCGTCAGTCTTCACAGTGGAAGACACGAGTAACATCCCCAAAGTTCAAGAGAGTCGGGGGGCAGAGGCGAGTATGGTGGCCATTACCAAAGAGAAGGTGCTAGGAAAACTGAAAGGTCTGAAGGTGGATAAATTATCTGGACCAGATGGATTACACCCCAGAGTTCTGAAGGAGATAGCTGAAGAGATAGTGGAGGCGTTAGTGGCGATCTTTCAGGAATCACTGGAGTCAGGGAGGGTCCCAAAGGACTGGAAAATCGCCAATATAACCCCCCTGTTTAAGAAGGGAGTGAGGCAAAAGACGGGAAATTACAGGCCGATTAGCCTGATCTCGGTTGTTGGTAAGATTTTAGAGTCCATTATTAAGGATGAGATTTCAGAATACTTGGAAGTGCATGGTAAAATCGGGCAAAGTCAGCATGGTTTCATTAAGGGGAGGTCATGCCTGATAAATCTGTTAGAATTCTTTGAGGAGGTAACGAGTAGGTTAGACAAAGGAGAGCCAATGGATGTTATCTACTTGGACTTCCAGAAGGCCTTTGACAAGGTGCCGCACAGGAGGCTGCTCAGTAAGATAAGAGCCCATGATGTTAGAGGCAAGGTACTAGCATGGATAGAAGATTGGCTGTCTGGCAGGAGGCAGAGAGTGGGGATAAGGGGGTCCTTCTCAGGATGGCGGCCGGTGACTAGTGGAGTTCCGCAGGGGTCAGTGTTGGGACCACAACTTTTCACTTTATACATTAATGATCTAGATGAAGGAACTGAGGGCATCCTGGCTAAGTTTGCAGATGATACAAAGATAGGTGGAGGGACAGGTAGTATTGAGGAGGCGGGGAGGTTGCAGAAAGATTTGGACAGGTTAGGAGAATGGGCAAAGAAGTGGCAGTTGGAATACAACGTGGGGAAGTGTGAGGTCATGCACTTTGGTCGGAAGAATAGAGGCATAGACTATTTTCTAAATGGGGAGAGAATTCAGAAATCTGGAGTGCAAAGGGATTTGGGAGTCCTAGTCCAGGATTCTCTTAAGGTTAACTTGCAAGTTGAGTCGGTAGTTAGGAAGGCAAATGCAATGTTGGCATTTATTTCGAGAGGACTAGGATATAAAAGCAGGGATATGCTGCTGAGGCTTTATAAGGCTCTGGTCAGACCACATTTAGAATATTGTGAGCAATTTTGGGCCCCGTATCTCAGGAAGGATGTGCTGGCCCTGGAGAGGGTCCAGAGGAGGTTCACAGGAATGATCCCAGGAATGAAAGGCTTAACATATGAGGAACATTTGAGGACTCTGGGTCTATACTCGATGGAGTTTAGAAGGATGAGGGGGGATCTGATTGAAACTTACAGAATACTGAAAGGCCTGGATAGAGTGGACGTGGGGAAGATGTTTCCATTAGTAGGAGAGACTAGGACCCGAGGGCACAGCCTCACAGTAAAGGGAAGACCTTTTAGAACAGAGATGAGGAGAAACTTCTTTAGCCAGAGAGTGGTGAATCTATGGAATTCATTGCCACAGAAGGCTGTGGAAGCCAGGTCATTGAGTGTATTTAAGACCGAGATAGATGGGTTCTTGATTGGTAAGGGGATCAAAGGTTACGGGGAGAAGGCGGGAGAATGGGGTTGAGAAACTTATCAGCCATGATTGAATGGCGGAGCAGACTCGATGGGCCGAATGGCCTAATTTCTGCTCCTATGTCTTATGGTCTTATTACCTTCAGCCTGTGCCACAGCCCCTGCTCTCTTACTACTGACTCCTAGACCACTGTCATAGGTTGGAACCAGACTGTTTGCAACCACAGTATCTTGATTGATAAATTTTTTTTTCATGAATACATGCATTCCAAAATCTTAAAAGTTTTTATGATCTCTGAAAGATATCAACATTTGGAAGCATTATAATGAGGTTTTGTGTTAGATATTTTGTAATTGCAATATTTCAAAATATCACATATATTTAAAATACCAGAACTGATGCCTGACTTGGTGAGTGCAATTTTACTGTAGCATGTCACCTTATGGTGGTGAATTTAATTGAAGTTTGTGATAGTAAACTCTGAAGTAGAAATCCATCTCAGATGGTGGCACAAAATGGGTGATATTAGATTGGTTGCCTTGTATTTACAGCATCTGATACTTAATTCCATTTATTGTAATGGAACTGATTATCAGGAGCTGTGTATAGTGGGTACACAATCCAATATCACCCATTTTCCCTATTGTCCAAGATGAATTTCTACCCTCTACATTTAATTTTATTTGCTTTGACTATCCTGATAGGTTGAAGGAATTGTTTCAGCAGAATATGAACTGGAGTACATACTACTTGAAGGGCACTGCTTTGATGTCACTACTGGCCAACCTCCCAGAGGATTACAGTTCACCCTGGGCATGAAGCATAATCCTGTTATGGTGGACACTATTGTGATGGCTAACTTGGTAAGTTGGAGTTGTCTGTTGTTTTCTCCAGTAATTTCTTCCTACACTGCCCACTAATGGTGCCAGAGTTGTGGGCTTTGATTTCCAAAACATCATAAAAATACCAGAATTAAATTTTGACTAAGTTGATCATAAATTTAAGGCCTTAATGATACTTCAAAGCAAAGGCAGGGGAGGTCATAAACAGCTGGAGAGATGGGTGAAACACTACATTGAATTGTACTCTATGGAGAACTGAGAAAGCTCTAGACACGATAGAAAGCCTGTCTGTCATGAAACACAGTGGACAAACTTCACACAGCTATTGACTCGCTTGTAATGAGCAAAATGCCAGGTGCTGACCACCTGAATTCATCAAGCACTTGAAACATACACTCTTGCAGCATTTTTACAAACTTTTCTGCCTCTGCTAGAGGGAGGGTGAAGTGTCAAGTGATCCATTTTGGTAGGAAGAACACAGAGAAAAAGAGCAGAATTGTCCCATATTTGCACTAAGTACAGTAGTGGGCAGGTAAAATGACGTTTTACCCACCAGCTGCGATGGTGGGTTTTCATGGTATCATCCCAAACCCACTGCATTGCTTATGCATTCCCGGGAAACACACTATTTCGATGGCGGGCGGGCTCTCATTTGCCTGCCACTCCATGATCTCACCGCTTCATCACACCAGGCACCATATTTAAAGTACAGCCACGCTCAGTGCTTCCAGCCCAGGACTGCAGCAAAGAAGACATGACTCTGAAAGGCAACAAGACTGCAGCCCTCGAGTGCCTTTTGAATGCCATGGAGGCCCTCTGTGAATGTCCTCTACCCCCACTCTGGCCACAGGAGGGGCAGCTACATTACCACTCTGGCTTGGTAGGCGATGGCAGTGGTGATCTGTGCCAATGTTGCACAGAATTGGCAGCATGTGATGAGTGGCGTCCCACAGGGGTCTGTACTGGGGCTTCAACGTTTTATGATTTACATCAATGACTTAGATGAGGGGAGTGAAGACATGGAATGGAAAGTTGTCTTGAGTGGTGTTCCACAGGGTTCGGTGTTGGGACCCTTGCTGTTTGTGTTATATATTAACGATTTGGACGTGATTGTGAGGGACACGATTGGGAAATCTGCAGACGACACAAAGATTGGCCGAGTAATGGATAGTGTAGAGGATAGCCATAATCTCCAAAACGATATAGATGGGTTGGTGGAGTGGGCAGTAAAGTGGCAGATGGATTTTAACATAGAGAAGTATGAGGTCATATATTTAGGGAGGCCAAACAGTTACAAGGATTACCTAATAAATGGGAATATACTAAGAGGGGTAGATGAAGTGAGAGATTCTGGCATACAAGTACACAGGTCCCTGAAGGCAGCAGTTCAGGTAGACAAGGTTATAAAGAAGACATATGGAATGCTCTCCTTTCATTGGCAGAGTTATAGAATATATAAGTAAGGATATAATGTTGGAATTGTATAAAACACTGTTGAGGCCACAACTGGAGTATTGTGTGCAGTTCTGGTCAGCACATTACAGGAAGGATGTAATAGTTCTGGAGAGAGTGCAGAGGAGGTTTACAAGAATGTTGCCAGGGTTAGAGAAGTGTAGCTACGAGGAGAGATTGGATAGGTTGGGGTTATTTTCCTTGGAACAAAGAAGGTGACTTGATTGAGGTGTACAAAATTATGAGGGGAATAGATAGAGTGGACAGGATAAAATTGTTTCCCTTGATGGAGAATTCTAGAACCAGGGGACATAGATTCAAGATAAGTAGCGGTAGGTGTAGGGGGGGACATGAGGAAGAACGTTTTTACGCAGAGGGTAGTGGGTGTCTGGAATTTGCTGCCCAAGTTGGTGGTAGAGGCAGAAACTTTAAACTTTTTAAAAAGTACCTGTATCTGTACCTTAAGTGCTGTAAACTGCAGGGCTATGGGCCGGGTGCAGGAAAGTGGGATTAGAAAGGGCACCTGGGTGTCCTCGGGCTGGCATGGACAAGATGGGCCGAATGGCCTACTTCTGTGCTGTAACTTTTCTATGGTTCCATAGTAACTAAATTTGCAGATGACACAAAGATAGGTAGGAAAGTATGTTGTGAAGAGGACATGAGGAGGTTGCAGATGGATGTAGTGAGCGAGTGGGCAAAGGTCTGGCAAATGGAGTTTAATGTGGGACAATGTGAAGTTGTGAGACCTGTGAGTCCCCCTAAAAGTGATGTGGTGCTGCCTGTGAAGCCTGGCGCTGATGACCATGAGTGCTGACCGAAGCAAGGCAGGCAAACAAACCTTGAAGTCCCAAGCGAAGTGCAGCCCGCCAAGTGCACGCCTTATATATGCTGTTGTGAAACACGTCAGTGTGTTTTCCCGTCCGATGTGCAGATGATACAGCAGGGTGGGGGGGATGAATATGGCCTTATAATGACATGCTTATGTATTACAATGAAGTTCCGACATCCGATGGCAGGGAACGCGGCTCGCCATTGGCGGGCAGAGCAGATGATCACAAACTGATTTCACAACGTTGTGAAACTGATCTTTGGCCTTCTCACCACATTGTCCACTCATGCCACCAAACACGCCCGACACCGGCAGGCACGGAAAATCCTGGCCAAAGGGTACAATTCTAAAGGGGGTGCAGCAGCAGAGGGTCCTGGGTACATATGTGCATAAATCATTGAAGGTGGCAGAGCTGTTAATAAAGCATATGGTATCCTAGGCTTTGTAAAGAGGGGCAGAGAGCACAAAAGCAGGGAAGCAATGTTAAACCTGTATAAAGCACTGGTTTGGCCTCAACTGGAAAACTACATCCAGTTCTAGGCACCACACTTTAGGAAGAATATGAAAGCATTTGAAGGAGCGCAGAAAAGATTCATGAGAATGGTTCCAGGGATGAGAAACTTTAGTTACAGAGATAGATTGGAGAAGTTGGAACTGTTTTCCTTGGAGAAGGGAAGGTTGAGAGGAGATTTGATAAAGGTATTCAAAATCATGAGGTGTCTTGACAGACTAAATAGGGAAAAACTGTCAAAAGGAGCAATGGTGACAGGAAAAAGATTTTCATGCAGCGAGTGGTTAGGATCTGGAATTCACTGCCTGGGAATGTGGTGGGGGCAGGTTCAGTTGAGGCATTCAATAGGGATTTAGTCGTTATCTGAAAAGGAAGAATGTGCAGAGCTAAGGGGAACAGGTGGGGGAAGTGGCTCTAGGTGAATTGCTACTTCAGAGAGCTAGCACAGACACAATAGGCTGAGTGGCCTTCTTCAGTGCTGTAACCATTCTAAGATAGGGGGCAATGCCCCAGGATATGTATGATGCAAAGATTGTGACCCTGAACAAGAACAAGGGCAACCACAACGATTGCAACAATAATCAAGGCATCACCCTGCTGAGCATCATGGGAAAAGTATTTGCCCGTGTCACCCTTGTCAGACTGCAGATCCTGGCTGAACACACCTATCCGAACTCCAATGTGGCTTCAGAACTGGAAGATCCACAATTGACATTATCTTCTCAGTGCGGCAGCCTTAAGAAAAATGCATTGAACAAAAGAAACCATTATATATTGCCTTCATCAATCTCACCAAGGTACTCAACCATGTGAGCAGGGGTGGTTTTTTAAGAATTTTAAGAAAATTGGCACCTTTTCGAAGCTGCTTGATGTAATCTCCTCTTTCCATGACAAGATGGTGGGAAAGGTCAGCTATGATGGTGCAATTTGAACCCTTTGAGATCCTGAATGGGGTCAAACAGGGTTATGTTCTGGTGCCGATGCTCTCTGGCACATTCTCCTCCTTGCTGCCATATACCTTCAGGTCATCTACAGAGGTACAGAGGGTTTCTACTTACATCCCAGAATTGACAGAAACTGTTTAGCCTCCTTGCCTGAGATTCAAGACAATAAGTGGGCCAAATCCTTGTCAGAGAGTTGCCCTATGCTGATGATGTCACACTAATATTCCATTCTGAGGAACCGTTGCAGTGGCAAATGGGCAGACGCTCTCACACCTGTAAGAATTTGGTTTGACCAAGTATCTGGAAGAAAAATGTCATGGCCCAGGATGTTGCCATACCACCATCCATCAGCATTGACAATATGATGCGGAGGTTATTGATAACTTCAGATATGTAAGCTCCACAATCATCAGCAATCTATTGCTGAATGCTGAAATCAACACTCACATTGCAAAAGCTGCAGCTCTTGTGTCCCAGCTGCATAAGAGAATGTAGAATAATGGTGTAGTAATTATGGTTTTATTTAGTGTGTAATGTACCTTTAAGAATAATACTGGTTAAGGAAGATCACATGACCTGTAGTAACCAATAGGAGAGTAGTGCAGGTTGCCTCAGCAGTCAGTGCAGAGATAGAGTTGGAGTTGAAAGACGTGTAGTGGCTGCTGAGTATGTTGTAATTAAACTTAATGTTTCCACACAAGAAGTGTTTGCAGATAAACTAGAGTTTATTATTAGTTCATTAATAGTAGCAACTTGGCCACCCTTACAACAAACTGGCAATGAGGATAAGACAGGATTGAACAGAAGAAGACAAGTTAAAAAGAAATCGGCACTGTACCTCACCCAGTGATTGTAAGCATCAAGCTCCATTAGAATTGAAGAAGATATCCCCTCTCAAAATGCCACAATTTGGGAGAATTGCTCCTTTTGAACCAGCCACATATGGACCTCGTGAAGTGTCATTTTCAAAGCCCTCAGTCGCAATGCACAAGTTCAGGTTTAATTTGCCAAATAGAGCCCCGGGTGAGACAATCGCATGCTACGTTGCAAATTTGAAGCAGGTAACGGAACATTGTGAGTTTGGTAAGACTCTGAACGACATGCTTAGAGATTGCTTAGTGTGGTGTGAATGAAGACACTATTCAGAAATGAATTTGAATTTCAAGAAGGCGCTAGAGATAATATTGGCCATGGGAAGTGCAGTAAGAGATTCAAAAGCAATACAGGGTGTGAAAAATGATGCTGTCCTCCACATTGGGTGAGAAACCCCAGCCGAAAAGGGGTTGAAAAAGCGAGACTCTGCTGAGAAGTGGGAAACAGCGCCCGCTAGCCGAAGAATAAAGAAAAATAAATTAGCAGCGAAATTCAAACAGGTTTGTAAACAAAAGAAGAAGCCCAATGAAATCTACAATGTAGAAAAGCCTGAAGCAACAAATTCTGACATTTACTCATTGTTTAATCTGAAAGTTGGAAAGACAGAACCAATATTTGTCACAGTGAAAGTAAATGGCAAACCTGTTAGAATTAAAGTGGACACAGGAGCTTCCACTACAGTAATTGGGGAACATACCTTCAGATATTTGAAAAATGCTGAATGTTAATTAAGTTTAGAAGAAATAGCTGCTAAGCTCAAAGCATTTACTGATGAAGACATTCAAGTAAAAGGCATAAGCAGAGTAACTGTCCATTATGGAAGCCAATCGGCAAAGCTACCAGTGTTGGTATTGAGAAGCAGAGGACCAAGCTTTCTAGGGCGAAATTGCCTAAGGGAAATCAACTTTGATTGGCCACTGAGATTCCAAAAAGAAGCTAGAAACATTCCTGTTTTGAAAAAGGAGTGTGTAAAGACTCAACAACCTGAAGAAATGCAGGCTGTCTTAAGCCAAATCCTGGTAGAACAGCAGAAGAAACTCAAAAAGACCCTGCTTGATGACAGAGGTCGAGACGAGGTGAGCAACCTGCGCAGGGAAAAAGAAAACTTGTTGAAAGACCTTCACGCACTACAAGATGCCCTCGAGTCAGAGTTTGTATCTCTGGAAAAGTATGAAGAGAAACAGAAATAATTCAGCACTTCTCTAAACAAACTGAAGAATGAGTTGGCAGAGAAGACACAACAAAGTTCATTTTTCCAGGAGGCAGCAAACAAATAAAAAAACGAGACAGAAGAGCTAAAGAAGCAGCTAAATGAAGCCAAAGAGGCTTTGGAAGCAAAAGTTGCAGAATTTTCCAAGAAGCAGACAGATGATGAAATTTTGGGAGACTCAGCCACTGAGCTCAGACAAGCTGAGCTTGCATCTGAGAGAAGCCTGGCCAATAGTGAAGTCAAAAAGAAGGCCGAGATTAAAGTCTGTGCCAGAAAGAAGAAGGAACATGGAAAAAAGATACAGAAATATTAATAGGGCTTTAATTCTGGCAGAATGCGAATACACTTTCGTACATAGGCCTGGCAATCAAATCGCAAACGCCAACGCCCTCAGTTGTTTGCCTTTACAAGAAATTGAGGAGCACATCCCAGTTCGACAGGAACTTGTTTTACTGTTAAATTTCTTAGACTCCTCAGCGGTATGTGCTCAACAGATCAGAGACTGGACAGGTCGGGACACAGTCCTGTCTCAAGTATGAGAACAAATGCTACATGGTTGGTCACAGGAGTCTGTATCTGATGAAGTGAAACCATACTTCAACAAAAGACATGAAATAACCAGCCAGGATGGCATCTTATTGTGGGGAGCACAAGTGATAGTTCCTCCAAAGAGAAGGGAGCCACTTTTAATTGAACTACACAGTGCCCATCTAGGAATTTCCCAAATGAAGAACATAGCACGCAGCTATCTATGGTGGCCTGGGATGGATGGCGAAATAGAGTTTATTGTGTGCAACGTCAGCAACTGCAAAAGTTGCCATTGACAGCTCCATTACACCCATGGGAATTGCCAAGTAGACCCTGGGTGCGGTTAATTGACATGAATTACACATTGGACCTTTCCTGGGAACAATGTTGCTCATTTTTGATGTCCATCCAAAATGGTTGGATGTATATGAGGCGAAGTCACCAACATCAACTGCTACAATTGAGAACCTACGTCAGAGTTTTGCCATTCACGGACTACCAGAAGTGGTCGTTTCCAGCACAGCATTTACGAGTGCTGAGTTTCAATGGTTTATCAGCCTCAACGGTATCACTCATGTAAAAACTGCACCTTACCACCCTTCCTCACTGGTATGTGTGGAATGTCGCAGCTCTACAACTTCGACTGTCTTACTGGCCGAAAGGGTGGTTCAAACATTCAAGACAGGCATGAAAAAGCTAACAGGCCATTCCTTGGCAACCGAGCTAGCACACTTTTTCTTTTTCATTACAGGACTATCCCTCTCACAACAACAGGTGTCACACCTGCAGAGTTATTGTTGAAATGCCATCTCAGGACAAGATTGAGCTTAATAATGCAAAATTCAGAGGGGAAGGTGGAAAGGAGTCAGGGGAGTCAGAAAACTAACATGACTGGCCAGTCGTGAGAGGAAATTTATCGCAGGCGGGCCGGTATATGTGAAGAACTTCAGGGAAGGACCAAAGTGGTTACCAGGTGAAATAAGTGCAGTGATTGGACTTCTTTCTTACCACGTGGAGGTGTAAGGCCAGATCATCTGTAAACATGTGGACCATTTAAGGAAGAGGGAGATAAATCGCCAAGATTTGGTTCCACCAGTGACCGGGTCTGCGTTTCCTGTTGAGGATACTCAACCCAACCTCAACTCAATCAGACATGTCTGATGTTCCTGTAAGAGTTGAGGACACAGAACTGCAAGTGCCCACCGAAGCACCTGATGTTCAGGCAACTCTGAAAAAGGAGGTTCCTGACAAAGAATCTGAAGTTGTGGAGCTGTGATGTTCCACATGTACCAGGAAACCACCTGATAGACTGAACTTTTAAATTCCTTACCCATGTAAATATTATGTTGTCTTCAAAAATATGTACTTGTAAATATATGTTTAGCTGAGTTAAAGGGGGAGGAATGTGTAATTATGGTTTTATTTAGTGTGTAAATGTACCTTTAAGAATAATACTTGTTAAGGAAGATCACATGATCTGTAGTTACCAAAAGGAGAGTAGTGCGGACTACCTCAGCAGTCAGTGTAGAGATAGAGTTGGAGTTGAAAGATATGTGTAGTTGCTGCTGAGTATGTTGTAAATAAATTTAATTTTTCCACCCAAAAAGTGTCTGCAGATAAACTCTTATCATTAATAGTAGCAACTCGGCCACCCTTACAACAAACAGCAACCTGACTGAGAGCACCAAACTGCGAGTTTACCAAGCCTGTATCCTCAGCGCGCTCCTCTACAGTGGTGAGATCTGGACAACATATGCTAGGCAGGAGAAAGGTTCCACCTTCGCTGTCTCAGACACATCCTCAGTATCAGTTGGGGAGATGTGGTATAGTGATAATGTCACTGGATCAGTAATCCAGAGGCCCAGACTAATGTTCTGGGAACATGGGTTTAAATACCAACATGCCAGCTGGTGGAATTTAAATTCAATTAATAAATTTGGAATATAAAGCTAGTCTCAAGCCTCAGTAATGGTGACCATGACAACCATCATTGTCTTTTGCAAGAACCACTTGGTTCACTAAAGCCCTTTAGGGAAGGAAATTTACTGTCCTCACCTGGCCTGGCCTACGTGTGACTCCAGACCCACAGCAATGTGGTTGACACTTAACTGCTCTCTGTTATAGCCTAGCAAACCACTAAGTTCAAGGGCAACTAGGAATGGGCAACAAATGCTGGCCTTGCCAGTGACGCCCATATCCCGCGAAAGAATTTTTAAAAATCTCTTGGCAGAACAAGGTCACCTACTCAGAGGTCTTGGAACATGCTAATTCCAACAGCTTATGTTCATTGCTAAACCAACTAAGTCAGCGCTGGCTTGGCCATGTTGATTGGATGGATGTTGGCCTTCTGTACAATGAATTGGCCAATGGATCACAACATCCTTGGCGTCCATACCTCAAGGACACCAGCAAGCGAGATATGAAGATGGTGGACGTTGACACTGACAACTGGAAGACAGTCACTGATGGCCATGACCTCTGGAGGCTGACTGTTTATAAGGGCATTGGAAGAGACGAGCAGAAATAAAAAGCTCAGCTGGCTGAGAGGTGGGCACAGAGAACATAGAGACCAGTGAACTGTGCATCTTTTCAGCTCACTGTCTTCCTCTGCAGCAAATGCAGCAGAGACTGCCATGCTAGAGTGGGGCTCCAGAGCCACACCAGCTGATGCTTAACACAGAGTTGACCTCTACGGCGCAAACCATCATCTTACAAGATGGAAAGCTGCTACCTTAGCATAGCTCTAACATCGCTGTTATAAAATAATGTCTCCTGATTCACTTTGTGCTGTGATGAGGAGATTCATTGGTAAATATCTGGTTATTAAAATGTGTATATTTCTTGTAATTTTTTAACCCTACCTTTGTGAACCAAACTGATGTGTACATTTTTTAAAATTCATTCATGGGATGTGGGTTTCGCTGGCTGGGACAGCATTTATTGTACATCCCTAGTTGCCCTTGAGAAGGTGGTGCTGAGCTGCCTTCTTGAACTGCTGCAGTCCATGTGGTGTAAGTACACCCACAGTGCTGTTATGGAGGAAGTTCCAGGAATTTAACACAGCGACAGTGAAGGAACGGCAATATATTTCCAAGTCAGGTTGGTGAGTGACTTGGAGAGGAACGTCCAGATGGTGGTGTTCCCATCTATCTGCTGCCCTTGTCCTTCTAGATGGTAGTGGTTGTAGGTTTGGAAGGTGCTGTCTAAGAAGGCTTGGTGAATTCCTGCAATGCACCTTGTAGATGGTACACACTGCTGCTACTGTGCATCGGTGATGGAGGGAGTGAATGTTTGTGGATGAGGTGCCAATCAAGCGGGCTGCTTTGTCCTGGATGGTGTCAAGCTTGTTGAGTGTTGTGGGAGCTGCTCCCATCCAGATAATTGGGGAGTATTCCATCATACTCCTGACTTGTGCCTTGTAGATGGTGGACAGGCTTTGGGGAGTCAGGAGGTGAATTACCCATTGTATGATTCCTAGTCTCTGACCTGCTCTTGTAGCCACAGTATTTATATGGCTAAACCAGTTCAGTTTCTGGTCATTGGTAACCTCAAGGATATTGATAATGGGGGATTCAGTGATAGTAATGCTATTGAGCGTCAGGAGGCGCTGGTTAGATTCTCTCGTGTTGGAGATGGTCATTGCCTGGCACTTGTGTGGCACGAATGTTACTTGCCACTTGTCAGCCGAAGCCTGGATATTGTCCAGGTCTTGCTGCATTTGGACATGGACAGATTCAGTGTCAGAGGAGTTGCGAATGGTGCTGAACATTGTGCAATCATCAGCGATCATTTGCACTTCTGACTTTATGATGGAAGGAAGGCCGTTGATGAAGCAGCTAAAGGTGGTTGGGCCTAGGGCACTACCCTAAGAAACTCCTGCAGTAATGTCCTGGTGCTGAGATGACTGACCTCCAACGACCACAACCATCTTCCTTTGTGCTAGGTATGAACCCACCCAGCGGAGAGTTTCCCCTGCTGATTCCCATTGACCCCAGTTTTGCTGGGGCTCCTTGATTCCACACTCGGTCAAATGCAGTCTTGATTTCAAGGGCAGTCACTCTCAACTCACCTCGGGAGTTCAGCTCTTTTGTCCATGTTTGAACCAAGGCTGTAATGAGTCCAGGAGCTGAGTGGTCCTGGCGGATCCCAAACTGGGAATCAGTGAGCAGGTTATTGCTAAGCAAGTGCTGCTTGATAGTACTGTTGATGACCCCTTCCATTACTTTATTGATGATTGAGAGTAGACGGGCGGTAATTGGCCAGGTTGGATTTGTCCTGCATTTTGTGTACAGGACATGCCTGGGCAATTTTCCACATTGCCGGGTAGATGCCAGTGTTGTAGCTGTACTAGAACAGTTTGGCTAGGGGCGCAGCAAGTTCTGGAGCATAAACTATTGCCAGAATATTGTCAAGGCCCATAGCCGTTGCAATATCCAGTGTCTTCAGACATTTCTTGATATCACATGAAGTGATTCGAATTGGCTGAAAACTGGCATCTGTGATGCTGGGGACCTCCAAACGAGGCCGAGATGGATCATCCACTTGGCACTTCTGCCTGAAGACTGTAGCAAGTGCTTCAGCCTTATCTTTTGCACTGATGTGCTGGGCTCCTCCATCACTGAGGACGGAGATATTTGTGGAGCCTCTTTCTCCAGTGAGTTGTTTAATTGTCCATTCACGACTGGATGTGGCACTACTGCAGAGCTTAGATCTGATCCGTTGGTTGTGGAATCACTTAGCTCTGTCTATCACTTACTGCTTATGCAATTTGGCATGCAAGTTGTCCTGTGTTATAGCTTCACCAGGCAGACACCTCATTTTTAAGTATGCCTGGTGCTGCTCCTGGCATGCCCTCCTGCACCCTTCGTTGAACCAGTGTTGACCCCCTGGCTTGATGGTGATGGTAGAGTCAGGAATATGCCAGGCCATGAGGTTACAGTTGTGTTCCAGTACAATTCTGCTGCTGCTATTGGCTCACAGCGCCTCATGGATGCCCAGTCTTGAGTTGCTAGATCTGTTTGAAATCTATCCTAATTAGCACAATGGTAGTGCCACACAACACAATGGAGGGTATCCTCAATGTGAAGGTGGGACTTTGTCTCCTCCAGGACTGTGCGGTGGTCACTCCTACTGATACTGTCATGGACAGATGCATCTGCGGCAGGCAGGTTGGTGAGCATGAGGTCAAGTATGCTTTTCCCTCTTGTTGGTTCCCTCACCACCTGCCACAGACCCAGTCTAGCAGCTATGTCCTTTAGGACTCGGCCAGCTTGGTCAGTAGTGGTGCTACTGATCCACTCTTGGTGATGGACATAGAAATGCCCCACCCAGAGTACCTTCTGCACCCTTGCCACCCTCCATGCTTCCTCCTAGTGGTGTTCAACATAGAGAAGCACTGATTCATCAGCTGAGGGAGGGCGGTACTTGGTAATCAGCAGGTGGTTTCCTTGCCCATGTTTGACCTGATGCGATGAGACTTTATGGGGTCTGGGGTTGATGTTGAGGGCCCCCAGAACAACTCCCTCTCAACTGTATATCACTGTGCCACCACATCTGCTGGGCCTGTCCTGCTGGTGGGACAGGACATACCCAAGAATGGTGATGGTGGTCTCTGGGACATTATCTGTAAGGTATGATTCCATGAGGATGCTATGTCAGGCTGTTGCATGACTAGCCTGTGAGACAGCTGTCCCAATTTTGGCACTAGCCCTCAGATGTTGGTAAGGAGGACTTTGCAGGGTCAACAGGGCTGAGTTTGCCGTTGTCTTTTCCGGTGCCTAGGTCGATGCCGGTGGTCTGTTGAGTTTCATTCTTTTTTAGTGACTTTGTATCGATATGATACAACCTAGTGGCTTGCTAAGCTACCCCGGAGGGCATCTTAAGAATCAACCACCTTGCTGTGGGTCTGGAGTCACATGTAGGCCAGACCAAGTAAGGACAGCAGATTTCCTTCCCTAAAGGACATTAGTGAACCAGATGGGGAGCTTTACAACAATCGACAATGGTTTCATTGTCATCATTAGACATTACAAGGCATTGAAGAAAATGACAAGAATACTAATTTTTCAGTCAATATAAAGAGAAAAATTCCATTCTTCTGATGAGTTGAGAAATTTTGTTAACCTTAATTTTCACTTTTTAAGGGTTACTTCCAGCTAAAAGCAAATCCAGGAGCTTGGTTGCTTCGATTGCGTAAAGGAAGGTCTAACGATATCTACGAGATATTTACGTAAGTAGATCCATCGGGAAAAGATAAGATATTGCCTGATTTACTTCATTTTGGTGAACTTTTATCTGTACTTATACACAAATGATGTTTCACATTAAAATAGGTAAAATAATTTGATGTTGCACTGTATGTCACTATGTTAGTGAATGTAATAGGTTGATGAATTTTGTGGAATGGTTCTGAGGATGCTCTAAAGGAAGTAATCATCTATAGTCCACAAGGGATCGTGGACTCTCTCTAGAGTGAGACAATTGGTTATATAAATTATGGTAACAAAACTTTTGGTATTTGATTATCATCAGATTCTCAAGATTGAAACCTTCCCTTGAATTTGTGGAATGATACAGGACAGAATGAGGCTATTAAACCCATCATGCCCGTGCTAGCTCTTTCGTTCAATTTGTTCCACTCTCCTCTTTCCCCATAGGCCTGCAATTTCTTTTCTATAAGCATTTATTCAATTCCCTTTTGAAAATTGTTATTGAATCTGCTTTGGCCAACCTTCCAGGCAATGCATTCCAGATCATTACTGCCCTCTGTGTTACCTCTTGTTCTTTTGCCAATTGCATTACATATGTGTCCTCTAGTTGCCTGCCATTCTGTGACATTTACTCTAACAAAACCCTTCATGATTTGGAACACCTCTATTAAATCTCCACTTTACCTACTCTGCTCGAAGGAGTACATTCCCAGCTTTTCTCCTCATAATTGAAGATGGGGTAGACACTGAGTGGTTGTTTCGCCTAGCTGGGCAATGGAGAACACAGGAGTACAGTCTCAAAATAAGGGACCAATTATTTCGGACTGGTATGAGGGGAAAATTCTTTACTCAATGTGAAGTCGCTGAATATCCATCTAGCAAAGGAAGAAGCTGCAGCCAGTCTGTCTTCACTTCTACACAGCAGCTCCCACAGGTGGAAACTGGTTCTTATATATGTGCCCTAACCTGTCCCCAATTAATATTAGCTGCTCTTAATCACAACTACAGCATGTACTCAATTGTCACAGCATTTGCAACATTAGCACTCAAAGGGAGGTGAATCTTTGGAATTCTCTAAACAGAGGATTTTGGATACTCCATTATTGAATTTGTTTAAGGCTCAGATGGGCCAATTTTAGGCTTCTCAGGGAATCAAGGGATGTGGGAATCTGATGGGAAAGCGGAGTAAGGCCAATGATCAGCCATGATCATATTGGATTGTGGAGCAGGTTCGAGTGGTTGTATAGTCTACTCTTGCTTCTAGTTCTTATGTTTTTGCTAATAGGCTTCTCAGCCTGCCCTGTCACTTTCAAAGATTTGTGTACCATAGACTTGATTGTAGAAGTTAACCTTAGAATCCTGCAAAAATTGTTCCAAAAGCGTAGGGTCAACTTATACACCAAATGTAAAATGTGAGCCACCTGTCTAAAGGTACAGATGTTAGACCTCTGGGTATAACTGCAATGTGGGTGTTATTTCTTCGCAGGAGTCTTTTGATTTCATCAGTTATATGGTATCTGAACATCACCCACACTAATGAGCTGCATTCTTTACATAGGCCACCAGAAAACCTATACCACACATTATCGATCGATCACTTTGCTCTGTGCTTATCCATCCAGCCATTTTGTCACAGACATGCACAAAAAACTCCTGCAGGGAACCTGATGTTCGGCCTGGTTTTACATTTGAAAGTTACCATAGGCTTTAATTTTGTTCCGTCAGCCATGTAGCCCAGTGCCACCATCAATCTTGTCTTCTCATGTCCTGTGGTTTTTACTAGCACTGTTTTCAAACCTTTCCACTCTGCAGTTCGGTTGCTGGGCATGTCAAAATTCATCCATGTTGCGGATGTGCTCTAACAGGTACTTGTGTTTTTGCTCCTGTCTAATGGTGTATCGCTGGAAACTGATAATTTTGGTATTGAGGTCTTTTGGCAGTTTCTGATTGATCTTAGCCTTCTGCTGCAACGAGGCATTTTTGTTCCATAAAGCGGCTACACAAATTAGCTGTTGCTCTGAAATCTTTGCTGGACTCAAGGTTTTATTTGTCCCACTTAAACATGTGTGTACACATTGCATTTCTGATGACATTGAAACCATTCTGATGGTTTTCGAGGACCCATTCCAATACATGCTTCTCAGGATCAGGCAGTGGCAGGTCCCCGGTGCAGTTGGCCTTGGGCATTTTTTTCAAGGTGGATCCCTTCTCCTTTCATTCTTACGCCAGTTTTTCACTAACATCTAAGTTCCTCACTGCAGCATAGTTATTTGACAAGTTGGCAAATGTTACAACTTTTAGCTTGAAATCAGCTTCATACTTCATTGTCGAAAGACTAATTTCTCTTCATCGTTTGCCAAGTGCGGTCTGCTCTGTGTGAGCATGTCTTAAGCTCCCATGCATAAGGATGAGAAATGTGGGTCTGAAACTAGAGTCTTAAACTTAAGTAAAGGCAATTACAAGGGAATGAAGAGTTGGCTAAAGTGGACTGAGCAAATAGGTTCAAAAGGAATACAGTAGAGAAGCAGTGGCGGACATTTAAGGAGATATTTCATAACTCTCAACAAAAATTTATTCCATTGAGAAAAAAAGACTCTATGAGAAGGATGCACAATCCGTAGCTAACTAAGGAAGTTAAGGATGGTATCAAATTGAAAGAAAAGATGTACAATGCTAACAAGATTAGTGGCAGGCCAGAATATTTGGAAAAAATTAGAAACCAGCAAAGGATGACAAAAAAATAAAAAGGGAGAAATTGGAGTATGAGAGAAAACCAACAAGAAATATAAAAACAGACAGTAAAAGCTTCTACAGTATATAAATAGGAAAAGAGTGAGCATTGGTCCTTTAGAGGGTGAGAGTGGTGAGTTCATAATGGGAAACAAGGAAATGGCAGACCCTTTAAACAAGTATTTTGTATCTGCCTTCACAGTAGGAGACACAAAACTTCAAACAACACCAAGAATAGATTAGAAGATTAGATGGGATTAGAATAGGTAGGTGCTTGATTGCTGGCATGGACACAATGGGCCGCAGGGCCTGTTTCTGTGCTGTGTAACTCTATGACTCTAATCGAAGAAAATCAAGAGGCAAGAGGGTCAGAGGAACTTAAAACAACCACAATCGCTAGAGAAAAAGTACTGCGAAATCTAATGGGACTAAAGGCTGACAAGTCCCTTGGACTTGATGGCCTGAAGCCTAGGGGGCAGAATTTTCCCAAGTTTGCACTAAGTGCGGTAGCAGGTGGGTAAAATGGCATGCTGCCCGCCGACGGCAATGTCTGGTTTTCACACTGTGTCATCCCGAGCCCACCTCATTATTTATGCACTCCCAGGGAACACACCGTTTCCATGGCGGGCAGGCTCCTCTTTCGCCCGCCCGCCATCACCCCGCTGTTGCATCACACCGGACACATGTTTAAAGGCTAACCACAAGCCCAGGGCTCATTGCTACCAGCTCACCACTGTCGCCTGGGAGACATGGCCCTCAAAAGCATGAAGACTGCAGCCCCCTTGTTTGATGACGGGTCCCTTGAGCGACTGCTGGATGCTGTGGAGGCCCACTGGGATGTCCTCTAACCCCGCTCTGGCCGCAGGATGGGCAGCAATGTGACCAATCTGGCTTGGGAGGCAGTGGCAGTGGTGGTCAGCGCCAATGCCCTTCAGAAGAGGACAGCCACCCAGTGCCGCAAGAGGATGAATGATCTCCTCCGTTCCGCCAGGGTAAGTCACTCTTTTCATCACTCTCAACACACACATTCACAAACCTAGCACACATCCACAGGGCCCTCACTCACTGCCAGTTCAAGGGACATCACCATTCACTCTCTCACACTCACCGTCATTGTCCTCATCCCATCCATGGGACCACTCAGCACCCACACAAGCCAGGTACATTTATCATTTGGCCTGGCAGGCACCCTGCTTACACTTTCTCCATCTCTATACATGCAGGACAAGCTGGCACACAACAAGAGAGAGAGGTCGCTGACCAGTGGTGGAATGCCCGAAATCAAGGGCCTCATGGACTTTGAAAAAGAGCCATCCAGCTGGCCGGCAATGACCGGGACCGGTCCCGTGCTGATGGTGAGGTCGGCACTGCTTTACCAAGTGAGGATCCAGCAGTGCAACATCCATCAGGCAACCATGCTGTGAGTGATGTGTCCTCTTTCACAGGCTAATTATCTCTAAATATCTCTCCTTGCTTTCGCAGGCACATCTGCCAAACAGCCAACAGAATCCATGACCAGGGCCTCCGATCGAGCACCGAAGAAACCTCTGAAGAGGAACCTGGAGGCACCCTCTCTGAAGTCCCATCACAGCGCTCACCCACACCCTCGACTAGTGCAGAGACACACACCTGGGTGGGACCTAGCTTTAGTGTAGCCTTGGGATTACAATCTGGTGAGCACATAACATTGATCCACTGCAGGTGACGGCAGGGACTTCCCAGGTGTCCAGTACTCAAAGGGCTGCTGGAGGCCAGAAATTTGCTGAGCCTGAGTCAGATGATGAGCCTCTGGACTCAGTTATTTCACAGTTGCTGGAGCTGCCAAGGCAAGCTCGGGAACATTAGGAAGGGATGTCTGCTGCACTCCTCAGATTGCAAGGCACGATGGACAAGTCTGTCAGTCTTCAGTCTTTTTTAAAATTAATTCATGGGATGTGGGTGTCGCTGGCTAGGCCAGCATTTATTGCCCATCCCTAATTGCCCTTGTTCAGAGGGCATTTAAGAGTCAGCCACATTGCTATGGGTCTGGGGTCACATGTAGGCCACACCAGGTAATAACAGCAGATCATGGAGCGCAAGTAAGCTGCCCTTGGCCAGACAGGAGTCAGACATTCTCAAAGACTGTGTGAAGATTTATGGAGTGTCCTCAATGTATGCCATCATCATCCTCCTGCAATGGAATGACTAATAGGACCTCCACCGCACCTTCATGACAAGAGTATTCTCACAGAGGGTATTGGCACTGCCATAAGCCAGACTGGAGTCAAACGTTCACAAATGCAATGTGAGGAACTATGGGGTCACCTCACCGCGTGGGGTCACCTCACCGCATGTTGTCGTCATCCTCCACAAATCTAGCAGCTATAAGGGCCTCCCAAGCGTGCCTCCTTGTCTGGCCAGTGCAAGGGCCTCATCCCCATCATCATTGCCGCTGAGGACCTCCTCAGCTTCATCACCGTTGGTGTCCTCCTCATCAGAGGAGACGTGCAGCTCCTCCATCTCCTCCTCAGCCAGCTCCCCTCCCCATTGGAGCGCCAGGTTGTAAAGGGTACAGCAGATGACAACGATGTGTGACACCATCTGCGGAATGTTTGCAGGGCTCCACTAGACCGGTCCAGGCACCAGAACCTCATGTTCAGCATCCCGATGGTCTGCTCCACCAAGGTGTGAGCTGCAGCATGAGCCCCATTATACCGTTGCCCTGCTGCAGTCTGAGGCCGCCACACGGATGCCATCAGCCACGGCCTCTGCAGATAGCCGTTGTCACCAAGGAATCATCCGTGCAGCTTCTGTGAACCCTGGACAACTGCAGGGATCTGTGACCGACTCAGGATGTAGGCCTTGAAACCATGTGCACACCTGCAGGATGCGTTTCTGGTGGTCACACACCAGCAGCACATTCAGTGAGTGGAATCCCTTGCAGTTGATGTAATCTACTGTGTGTTATGATAGAGATCTGAGCGCCACACGAGTGCAGTCAATTGCACCCTACACCTGTGAGAAACCTGAGATCTGGGTGAATCCAATTCCTCTCACGTCCTGGTCCTGGGCAAAATGCACAAAGTTGTGTGCCCTCACAAAGAATGTATCCATGACCTCATGGATGAATTTGTGGCTGGAGGCTGGAGAGATCCCACAGAGGTTACCTGTGGAGCCCTGAAAGGAGCCCCGTGACATAGAAATTGAGCGCCGTGGTCACTTTCACAGCTACTGGCAGTGGATGCCCTCTATGTCCCTGTGGTGCCAAATCCTGTAGTAACTGGCTGATGTGAGCGACCAGTTTCCTAGACCTTTGCAGTCTTCAGCAACACTGCTTCTCAGTCATCTTCAGGAATCAAAAGTGGTGTCTATAGACCCTGGGTGTCGCTAGGCGCCGGCATGCAACAGCTTGCTGTGGCTATTAGGTGGTGTGAGATTGCTGCTCCTGCCTCTGCACAGCCAGGAGCCTCAGTCGCTCTCTTCTCCGTCTTCTTTGCACTCTGAAGGCCATCAAACATACAGTGATCCTAATGTACTGCTCCTGCAGGATGAAAGAGAGAGACATGCGGCTAGCAGGGGTGTCCTAAGAACCTGTCCTGGTTAAGTGTGACGACCCCTTAATGCTTCCCGGAGAGTGCTGGCCATCACTCTGATGGCCAGAGATTAGTGCGCTGTAAGGCTGCCCTGTTAGCTTGAACCATGGTGGAGACTAGTCCAAACCGGGATGCTGACATCGCAAGGGCCTGTGAATGTCTCCAGCAGTGACTGCAACATGGCCAGCTTTAGTGAGGAGATTGTACAACGTGTGCAGTCCAACTGCTCTGCAGTCCACTAAAGTGCTCATGAATTTGCAGTCTGTGTTTGGGGGGGGGGGGGCAGGGGCTGGGGGCTTGGGGGTAGCTCTAGAGAACTTGGTGGCACTTTAATGCCTCTGTGTTGCTTGAGTGGGCAGATAAGCTAGGACCCTGCATCCAATCATATCAATGTGGCAGCGCCTGAACTGTCTCAGTTACAGAGGAATGGTCCCTTTCTACAGGATTCCCGAATGTGTGGCCACTTCCCTCACCCACCCTACCCCCTCACCCCGAATGCTTCTGCGCTATGTTCAACAGCAGGGCTGCCCTTGCCCTCCCCCCGTCCCCCGTCACCAGTCACCTCAGAGGCAGGGCTACCCTTAACCACCACCACACCCTCCCCTGCCACCAGTCGCCTCAATGGCAAGGCTGCACTTAACCCCTGCTCCCCCTCACCTTCACACGTTGCCTCAGAGGCAAGGTTGTACGTGCCCCTCTGCTCCCCCTCACCCTCAAAAGTCACCTCCGAGGCAAGGTGGCACTTAACCCCGACACCCCTGGTGCCCCTGAAGCCTGCAAAGCAATAGGCGACCCTGGCGAGCTCTACAGAACGTTGTTGTGCATTCACCTCCAGTTCACCCAAGCGCTCCTTGTCTCTGTGCTAATGTGAAACACGTCGGCATGCTTTCCCGCAACGTGGAGGAACCATACAGTGGGGGTGCAAGAGCCTGGTGGGATGGCCTGATAATGATATGCTGATGTATTACAATGAGGTTCCCAACGGCCGATGGCGGGAAACGCGGCCCGCTGTTGGCGGGCTGAGTGGACATTCGCGACTTGCCTTCCCGCTGTCGTGAAAGTGATCACGCCATATTGTCGGCTCATGCCACCTATCATGCCTGCCGCCAGCAGGTATTGAAAATTCCACCCAGGGTCTTAAAGGAAGTGACTGCAGAGATAAAGGATGTATTAGTTGTAACCTTACAAAATTCCCCAGATTCTGGAAAGATCCCAATGGATTAAAAAACCACAAAAGTTTCACTGAAACTCTGTGTCTCACAGGAGGGATTCCAATCTTCACCTTCAAGTATCTCGCCCAAGAATTCTCTCCAAAAGTCGCTCCAACTTGGATGACCTCAATGACAGCCCACCTTGAGATTCCGTTCTCCTGGATTCCCAAATCTGCACTCAAGCACCAACTCACAAGCACAACTTCAGCTCTTCGGCCATGTCAAGCAGAATATTACTGCTCCAAATGGGTACCTTTGTCACAGTGGGCCCACAGCATGGAGTTACCACCTCCTGCTACCTTCTTGAACCTTCAGGGCTTCCCCTGTGTCCTCTTCATTTAAAATGTACTAACTGCAGCCCTTTTCCTGCTTGGGGTGTCTTTCTCTGCGCCTCTCTTTTTAACTTAACTAGGACCTCTTCCTGTCCCTGATCACTGCCTGGACTCTTGGGGACCTCTCCCTGTATCCTCTCCCTTTTTGACCTGTCCCTGTTCCCCACCTTGGATTCTTCTTTTCAATAGTGCTCTGCTTCCGGTCACATGACCCAGGCTTTTGTGCCATTTTCCGTTGTGTGCAAGCACTCTGGGCCCATCCTCAGCCCAAACACTGAACTGCGAATGTACAGCCTGCTCTCGGTCTGCGCATGTGCGGAAACTGAGGTCTGTCGGGACATGGGAGTTCCCAACCCCCGCACTCAATGCCAAGGTAAGTTGATTGAAACTAATGTTTCAAATGTAATGAACAGTGAATATATGAGTTTATGCTTTTCCTGTACAACTGAAGGAAGTAGATTTTTAATTTCCTTTATTTTGGCTTTTTTATTCCATTTTCTACTTAAATTATTCAAAGCTTATACACAGCCCAATTCAAAGAGAGTGATACAAAGGCCATCTGCATTTAATAGCCTAGGCTGGCCAACAGTAGATGGATCGTCTGTTAAGACAAAGGCCACGCAACCTTTCTTTCAATTTCTAATGGCTGAGGCATTTGACAGTCTTTAGAATCCAGACGATGGATACTCATCCTTTGCCAAAGACCCCTGTTGGAGAGGTGGGAGTCATGTGACATGGGCCTCTGACTTGTGGAACAAATCATATTGCCTTCCTAAGCTGCATATCTCAGTCTGCTGTTTAACATCTGACTAGCAAGCCACACCAAAGGAGCTCTAACCCAGGTTGGGCACCTGGGCCAATCTACACTGCTTCTGCTGGATGTTCTGTACCATCATCTACAAGACTGATTCATCTCTGCAGGCCTGTCTCATTGTGTAAAGTCAACACCACTGTAAAATGAATTTTCCAGCACTGGTTTTTGTCCTACTGACCTCCATGAAGAAATATTTAATTGGACTTTGATTTTGGACTCTGGAACTCATGTGAACCAATACTTATTTTCTCTGTGGTCTCTGTACTGTAAAACCTTATTTTATCTATCTCTCTCTTAACTGTCTGAGTGTGGAGTGACGTTGCAACCCTCCATTGGCATTTTGAATGTGTGCAAATTAATTAACCCTTTGAGTTCATCCTGTCTTGAGTTATTAATAGAAAAATGGATCACTGAAAAACCGAGGGGTTAGGAAATATGCTACTGCTTATACAGAGAAGCCTTATAAAGGGAACAAATCAAAACACCTTTCTGTTTACAGACGGGTGGTGAGAAGATAAATTAGTGCTGTTTAAATTAACCCTCCTCCTGTCTGTACTAATTCTACTATGGGCAAGTAAATTTTGACGTTCTCAAAACATATACCTGATGAACACTGATTTAAAGTTAATCTTCATATGTGTTATTCTTCAATAAATTATACTATTTCTACAGTTTGACGGTGGAAATAAAATAATAATCATGGCGAAAGTTACTGAGTGAAGTAAGCTTCGTTATAAAATACACTAAATAAGACAAGTCAAAAACCTGAGGTTATTGCTTTATAGTTCTAAGGTGAACTTGCATAGGTCATATGAGATTTTTTACAATTTACATATTTCATACGTAGAAATAAAAACCATGTAATGCATAGACATAACAACCTACAATCTACTGAGATTCACTATCTTTTCATTTTCATTTTTACAAACAAAAATATTTAATGTTGTCTTTCTTTTCAGAAGTAAACTATGTGGGTACCTAGGGTTTATAGTGACATCAAAAACAAAAGCACAGTACATCGGGCCAAGTGGATGGTAGACAATTGTTCTGCTGCTTTTAATCATTTTGCTACAAGATGCGTCAGAGATTCATTTTCCCTTATTCCTTGGGAAAAAAATCTTCTCCATTTAGTATTTACACCCACCTAATTCTGAAATTGCAAAAATGCCATACAAGAAGCTGCCTATAATGATAAAACATATATAACGCTGTCAGAATAGAGAAAAAAAATCAGGTACTTCCTACCTTGGTACTTCATATCAAGGCATGATCAAGAAAATGGATCAGAGTCAAAAAATTATGCCATTCTCTCCCCTTGATGTTTAACATGTTGCAGGGTCTCCCGCTGTCAATGTCTTGAGGGTGACCATTGACCAGAAACTGAACCAGACCAGCCATAAAAATTCTATGGCTACAAGAGCAGGTCAGAGGTTGGGTATTCTGCAGTGAGTAACTCACTTCCTGACTCCCCAGAGCTTACTGTAGATGTGTCTAACATCTACAAGTGTCAAGAAATAGGAACTTACCTGATTTCTGACTGGAGATTGGGAACTACAAGTCCTGAAAAAACCCTGGAATTTCCACATGTGTGAAACAGGTGTGGGGTGCGCATTCACAGTTTAGTGTTGTGAGATCTTCAGGCCAGGGACAAGTGCCCAGTGTGTCTGTATGGGGAAAAACCACTTCAAGCACCCGATCACGGGACCCAGGATTGGGCGCAATAACAAGAGGAGTCCCGCGACAGGGGACAGGGAGAGGTCCCAGAGAGGTAGAGGGAACTCAGGGAGAGGGGTCAGGGTGAGGTCTCAGAAATAGAGAAAGAAATGGGGAAGGAGCGACCAGAAGGAGGAGACCACTCAGTGGGTACTGACATCTGGGTGGGTTGCTGAGAAATCCGTGGGATCTGTCTTGATCACATCTGTCACTTATTGTGCATTATAGTGTGTTCAACCACACTTTGCTTGTTAATTTACATGTACTTTGTTTTGATTCTGAATGTTAGAGTATATGGTAGATATTGTAAGGAATCTTGTGGCTTTATTCTCTTAGCAAGTGTCTGGAATGTCAAACTTTGTCTACTTTAAACAACAAGTTACTGGTCCATAACTGGATCATGCCAAAGATTTGGTGGGTGCAGGATCATAACACAAGCACAGTTCAGGAGTGTGATCTAATACTCTCCATTTGCCTGCATGAGTGCAATTCTAACAACATTCAAGAACCTCAATACCATCCAAGACAAAGTTTGATTGGCTCTCCATTTACCTCCTTAGTCATTCACTCTCCACCACTGGCACACAGTGGCAACAGTGTGTGCCATCTACATGATTGCACTGCAGCAACTCACCAAGGTTCCTTTTACAGTATCTTCCAAACCCTAACCTCTACCACCTAGAAGGACAAGGGCAGTAGATGCATGGGAAAGCCACCGCCTGTAAATTCCCCTCCACGTCACACGCCATTTTGACTTGGACTTATATCGCTATTCCTTCACTGTTGCTGGATCAGAATCCTGGAACTCGCTTCCTAACAGTAATGTTGGTGTACCTACACCACATGGACTGCAGTAGTTGAAAAAGGCAGCTCACCACCACCTTTGCAAGGGCAATTATGAATGGGTAAGAAATGCTGGCCTTGTCAGCAATGCTCATGTCCCAAGTACGGATAAAAAAATGGAATATTAGGAGCTATGATCAAAAGTTTGGTAAGAGACACATTTTTAAGGGAAGGCCTTAAAGGCGGAGAGGGAAGTAAAGAAGCAAAAAGGGGTTTAGAGAAAAATTCCAAATCCTGGCCAAAGGCCAGACGTAAAGATAAGGGTATAGAGAAGACGGTAGTCTCAGAGATACAGAGATATTGAATTTAAGACATTAGAAAACCAGAAGCCAATGTAGGCCAGCAAGGACAGGGAGAATGTGTTACTGGGACTTGATGTAGAATAGGTTACGGGCAGCAGAGCTGAAGTTTATGGAGATTGGAGGATGAAATGGGCCAGGAAGCAGAGCTTTGGGGTACTTGAATCAGCCAGTGACAAAGGCAGATGAATTGAGGTAGATGGTGGAGACAAGTAATATGTTTGTGATATGGGCAATATGTCTGTGATGGTGACAGTATTAGGTCATGAACTCAGCTGGGGTCAAATAGGGCACCAAAGGTAGGAAATGTCTAGTTCAACGTGAGCCACTGGTTGAAGAGGGGGCTTGAACCGGTAGCCATGGTAAGATGTTTCTGATGGGGTTTGTAGACACTGGCTTTAATCTTCCCAGTATTTTATCAAAGGAAATTGATGTTCCTCAGACAGGCTGACAACATGGAGGCAGTGGGGAGGTCGAGAGAGACTAGAAATTTGATAGTGTCATGCCTGTTTATTGAGCAGTAAACTGGTACCTAAACGTTCAATATGATGTACAGGAAAAGCACATGATGATGAGCCTGAACTGCCCACCATATTGGTGCAGGTTTGAAATAAAGACACTTCACACCCAGTCTTCAAACAGGCATTAGATAAAGTATTTATGAGGCTTCCTCAGTAATATTATGTGGCCTAATGCCAGCTGTGTTCAGGGAAACTAGGCCTACATGCAACTGAACAGGTAGCTGTTTTAGGATGCAACCAACAAGATAACTTCTTCATATATGTTTA
Organism: Cetorhinus maximus; assembly: GCF_964194155.1. Lineage (NCBI taxonomy): Eukaryota > Metazoa > Chordata > Chondrichthyes > Lamniformes > Cetorhinidae > Cetorhinus > Cetorhinus maximus. The sequence goes on from NC_135885.1 coordinate 110,350,545, forward strand.
CCTAAATATGGTGCTCCTTCCCATAGCCACATTCAAGTCCCTCTCCCCTCCAACCTCCAACTGAAGCCCCAGAACAAAAATTCACCCACTCCACCTTCCACCCCCACCACTATCCTCTAAATCACTGTTGCCCTGTTCACTCCCACTATTTTCCATCCCTGTCACCTGTCCCCTCCTCCATCACTTGCGCCCCCCACCCTGTCTCCCAGGCCCCTTGAGAACTTAGCGCTGACAGCTGCTCTCTGAATTTAGCTCCATAGAGCATTAATTTACAGCATGTGATAGAATATTTTAAACCCAGAATAATTAACATGCATCACTAAAGTTCTCTTATTGGTACCTACAAAAAATGTACTTCAGAATTTAACTCTTATTCTGTGAATTTCAGACAATGGTAATGCAACGTAACTGGAGTGATGCTCTGTTAACCTTGTTTTCTACTTCAGGATAAAGGTATCCTGTGTTTACAGAGTATAAATACATGCTGGCAAGGAAGTGTTGTTGCACTATATGAAATAAATATAAATATACCATGTTGCTTAAGAATGATGCTGGTAATCATATGCTTCAGTGACAATGTAAAATCCAAACAAAACTACATCTGAACCAACTGGAACAGAGATGAGTACTGATTCACCTTTGCCAACAACTTCGTTAAATCTGTGGATGAAAGAATGTTTTTTCCACTAAGCCACCACATGTCCTTAGGCAAGCTGCCCAGTACAGATACAACACTGACATCGACCTGACAAAGTAGAAAATTGCCCAGGAATGTTCTGTTCACAAAAAAAGGACAAATCTAACCCAGTCAACTACATCCCATCAATCTATTCTCAGCCATAAGCAAACTGATGAAAGGCATCATTGACAGTTGTATCAAGTGCTACTTACTCACCAGTGCCTCCTCACCAATGCTCGTTTGGCTTCTGCCAGAACCACTCAACTGACCTCATTGTAGCATTGCCTAAAAATGGACAAGAGAGCTGAATTCAAGAGGTGAGCTGAGAGTGACTGCTCTTGATATCAAAGTAGCATTTAACCAATATGGTGTCAAGTAAAATGTCTAGTAAAATTGAAGTCAACGGGAATTGCGAAAAAACTCTAATGACTGGAGTCATAATCAGCACAAAGGAAGATTGTTGTCATTGTTGGAGATCAATCATCTCAGACCCAGGACATCTCTGCAAGAGTTCCTCAGGGCAGTCTCCTAGGCCCAACCATCTTCAGTTCCTTCATTAATAACATACCCTCCATCATAAGGTCAGAAATGGGGATCTTCGCTGATGATTGCACAGCTGTTCCATTCACAGTTCCTCAGATGCTGAAGCATTTCATGCCCACATGTAGCAAAACCTGGACAACATTCAGGCTTATGCTGGTAAGTGGCAAGTAACACATTTGTGCTCCAAAAGTATGAGGCAATGACCATTTCCATCAAGAGGGAATCAACCTCTCGCAATCACACTCCAACGGTGTTACCATCATTGAATCCCCCACAGTCAACATCCTGGGGATTACCATTGACTTGAAGCTGAACTTGACCAGGCGCATAAATTCTGTGACTATAAGAAGAGGTCAAAGGCTGAGTTTCCTGCACATTACGTACAAAGTACACGCCAGAAGTGTAATAAAATACTCTTTTCTTGCCTGGCTGAGGACTTCAACAACACTTGAGAAGCTTGACACCATCCAGGACGAAGCAGCCTCCTTTATTGGCATCCATGCACCACTTTAAACATGCAATCCCTCCACCACTACTGCAATGTGGCTACAGTGTGCACCATTTACAAGATCCACTGCATAAACTTGCCAACACTCCATCAACAGCACCTGTTAAACCTGTGACCTCTAACACCTATAAGAAAAATGGTTCCCCTCCAACTCTCACACCATCCTGGCTTGGAAGTACATCACCATTGCTTCTTTATCGGTGGATCAAAATCTTGGAATCTCCTACTGAACAACATTGCAGATAAACCTATACCACACTACTGCATTGGTTCAAGAAGGAAGCCCACCTTTTCAAGGGCAATTAGGGTCAGGCAATAAAGGTTTGAAGATTCTATTGCCACCTTTTCTGTTTAGTCATTTTTAACAATTAATTTTCACGACCATAGCATGCTGACTCATTGCTGAAAATATACATACATGTCCACACCACTAGTCATTTTATCTTGATGTGTATTATGTAGTTAATAAATGAGCACTGTGTCCGCTAGGTGGTCAAATAGTTCAGTTGCATTCAGATATTTGCCATAACGCAATTACTAGGAAAAATAGAAAAAGGTTTTTGAGGTCGCAGGTCTGAGAGAATGTAAACCTGTGTGAAATGATAAACAGTGCTGTAAATACTCAGCAGGTCTGGTGGCACCTGTGGAGAAGGAAACAGAGTTAATGTTTTGAGTCGAATATGACTTCTTCATAGCTGAAGGAAGGTGAGGGGTTAAATGTTGTTGAAGAGGGGAGGGGGAGGAAGAACAAAAGGGAAGGTCTGGGGTAGGGTAGAGGGCAGGAGAGATTAAATGACAAAGATGTTATGGAGCAAAAGGCAAAGGGATTGGTAATGGCTGTAGTATAGAAACAAAGCATTTGTCTAAAGTGGAAATGCCAGAATAATGAACAGTCCTGTCCAAAAGCAAAAACATGAAAAACATGATTCAAACCAGTACATTGCAAAAAAAATTTAATATTTTCAATTTAATAACTGTACTCACTGCACACAATGCAGTCTCCTGTACACTGGGGAGATGAAAATTGGGTGGCCACTTTGCTGAGCACCTCCGCTCTGCTGCAGGCACAATGCTGAACTTCCGGTTGCTTGCCATTTTAATTCATGACCTTGGTCTCATACTCACATTCCTGTCCTCAGCCTGCTGCAGTGCTCCAGTGAAGCTCAATGTAAGCTCTAGAAACAGCACCTCACCTTCTGATTAGGCACCTTACAGCCTTCCAGGCTCAACATTGAGTTCAACAATTTCAGATCATAAACTCTGTCCCCCATATTGATTTTGTTTTTCTCTCCATGTGCCAGTTTGATCTTGTTTTCCATGTTTTTGCTTTCAGACAGAGCTGTTCATTATTCTGGCATTTACATCCACTCTGGACAAATTCTTTGTTTACCATTTGCTTTTTGCTCCATGGCATCTCTGTCACTCAGTCTCTCCTGCCCTCTGCCCTATCTCAGACCTTCCCTTTTGATCTTCCTCCCCCTTTCAGCGGCATTTAACCTCTCACATTTCTATCTTCCTTCAGTTCCGAAGAAGTCATGTTTGACTCAAAACATGAACTCTGTTTTCCTCTACAGGTGCTGCCAGACCTCCAGATTATTTCCAGCATTTCTGATTCTGTTTTTTCAGATTTCCAGCTTCCGCAGTATTTTGCTTTTATAACAGCTTCTTTTCTAAACAGCTGCTATACCAGCTCATTTATCAATCTTCATCTCTCCTCTGCAGACATGAAGGCACAGATTCTTCTGATGATGCAGATGATGTTGTTGTAGTATTGAGCAGTTTCAAAAGCAAAATCCTCAAAGTTCAGGTATGTAAATGCAATTGTGAACATGTTAAAAAGTAATTCCTTATTGTATATTTTGATTCTATCATGGGAGGACTGGAGCTTTATTTGCAATGGAATTATCGTCAGGCATTACACATGACTCTTACCGGGCAGATTTTGAAAATAACAATAATTTGTAAAGTTTTAAGAAAGAAGAGCCTGATTTGTGTTTTTCAAATTTGGAATCTTGGTGTTGAAATTGGCTATAATCTTGAACTAAGTGTTACGTTCTTGTGACCGAAAGCTGACAATTGACTGAAACTCTTCACATCTGGGCCAATTGTGCGATGTTCAAACTTGTGATTCTGGCCTGATTTTTGTCTGACCACTGCCCATGTTTGTAAATAGGGTGATAATGGGGCACAGATTGGAGAAGAAAATTCCCAGTTACTGCTGGAGGCTCAACCATTTTGATTTCAGGGCAGGCATCTATTTAGGCAACCAGTGCGATAGTGGAAATTGGCAAGAGCCTTGTTAATGTCATGGAATCACAGAGTAATTTACCACACAGAAGGAAGCCATTTTGCCCATTGAGTCAATGCCGGCTATCTGTTGAGCAATCCACTCAGTCTCATTCCTCCACTCTAAATTTGCAAGACCACAGGGATATTTCTTTCAAGTGTCCATCCAATTCCCTTTTGAAATCATTGACCATCTCTGATTCTACCACCCTCGTGGGCAGCAGGTTCCAGGTGACTACCACTCAGAATCACAGAATTGCTACAGCACAGAGGGAAGCCATTCAGCCCATCGTGTCTGCACCGGCTTTCCAAATGGGAATTTCACCTAGTGACATTCTCCTGCCTTCTCCCCATAACCCTGCAGATGGTTTTTTTTCAAGTAATCATCTAATTCTCTCTTGAATGCCTCGATTGAACCTGCCTCCACCACAATCTCACACAGTGCATTGCAGACCCTAACTACTGGTTGTTTGAAAAAGATTTTTCATATCACTTTTGCTTCTTTTGCCAATTACTTGAAATCTGTGCCCTCTCATTCTCGATCCATTCACAAGTTGGACCAGCTTCCCCCTGTCTATTCTGTCCACGCCCCTCATGATTTTGAATACTCTTTCTCCAAGGAAGAGAGTCCCAATTTCTCCAATCTACGTTCATAAATGGAGTTTTACATCCCTGAAACCATTCTTATAAACGTCTTCTGCACTCTCTCCAATGCCTTAACATCTTCCCTAAATTGCAGCACCTACAACACTGGCATCTACCCGGCAATGTGGAAAATTGCCCAGGTATGTCCTGTACACAAAAGAGCAGGACAAATCCAACGCAGCCAGTTACCGCCCCATCAGTCTACTCTCGATCAGCAGTAAAGTGATGGAAGGGATTATTAAGTGGGCTGCTTTGTCCTGGATGGCGTTGAGCTTCTTGAGTGTTGTTGGAGCTGCACTCATCCAGGCAAGTGGAGAGTATTCCATCACACTCCTGACTTGTGCCTTGTAGATGGTGGACAGGCAGGGGGAAGAGTGTCCTGCAGTCAGCATCGCGGTGAAGCCGTCTGGGAAGAGTGTCCTGCAGTCAGCATCGCGGTGAAGCAGTCTGGGAAGAGTGTCCTGCAGTCAGCATCGCAGTGAAGCAGTCTGGGAAGAGTATTCTGCAGTCAGCATCACGGTGAAGCAGTCTGGGAAGAGTGTCCTGCAGTCAGCATCGCGGTGAAGCAGTCTGGGAAGAGTGTCCTGCAGTCAGCATCGCGGTGAAGCAGTCTGTGAAGAGTGTCCTGCAGTCAGCATCGCGGTGAAGCAGTCTGGGAAGAGTGTCCTGCAGTCAGCATCGCAGTGAAGCAGTCTGGGAAGAGTGTCCTGCAGTCAGTTCTTGTTGAAAATAACAAGAGTGACATCACAAGACAGAGTGTGAGAGTGGCGGAGAGATCAGAACCAGCGCGAGTGCAGGGAAGCTTCAAAAACTAATGTCAGCATAAAGGTGAAAGCTAATTGGTGAGTAGTGGGTAAGTGTTTTTCTTCAGTTTTTTCTCCAGTTTAAAATAGATTAAGCTAAGGAAAGGTAAGAGTTTTAGTTTTTATTGAAAGTACATAAATAATTTAACTTTTTTTACTGTATTTAAATTAAAGTAAGGTTTTTTTTTCCAACTAGAGGCATTCGCAGAGCAGCTCGACTGAAATGTACATGTTATGTACTGCCTGCAACATGTGGGAAGTCCTAGATGCTCCTTGTGCTCTGACTGACCATGTGTGCAGGAAGTGCCTCCAGCTGCTGCTACTTGAGCTCCAGGTTTTGGAGTTTGAGCGGCAGCTAGAGGCACTGAGGTACATCCGCAAGGCTGAGAGTTTTGTGGATAGCACTTTTTAGACATGATCACCCCATAGCTTACAGAAGTGCAGACAGAGAGGGAATGGGTGACCATCAGTCAGAAGAAATGTGTCAGGCAGGTAGTCAGGAAATCTCCAGGGTGCATCTTGCTTGAGAACCGTTTTTCTGTGTTGGAAAACGGTGAGAGTGATGGTTCCTCTGGGGAGTGAAGCCACGCTCATAGCACTGAGAGTGGCTCAGTTGCACAGGGAGGGAGGAAAAGAGGGGAAGAGTAATAGTGGTAGGAGACCCAATAGTAAGAGCAATAGTGGTAGGAGACCCAATAGTAAGGGGAACAGACAGGCGTTTCTGCAGCCATAGATGTGACTCCAGGATGGTATGTTGCCTCCCTGGTGCCAAGGTCAAGAACGTCACTGAGCGGCTGCAGGGCATTCTAAAGGGGGAGGACAAACAGACAGAGATCGTGGTACATATTGGTACCAACGACATAGGTAGAAAGAGGGATGAGGTCCTGCAAGCAAAATTTAGGGAGTTAGGAAGCTGATTAAAAAACAGGACCTCAAAGGTAGTAATCTCTTGATTACTTCCGGTGCCATGCGCTAGTGAGTATAGAAATAGGAGGTTAGTCCAGATGAATACGTGGCTGGAGAGATGGTGCAGGAGGGAGGGTTTAGATTTCTGGGACGGTGGGACCTTTACAAGGTGGACTGGTTGCACCTGAACCGGAATGGGACCAACATCCTTGCAGGGAGGTTTGCTAGTGCTATTGGGGAGGATTTAAACTAACTTGGCAGGGGATGGGATCCTGACAGGAGGTTCAGCAGGGAGAGATGCACAGCCAAGATTAGAAGAGAGCAAGTGAGTCTGGAAGGCATAGAAATTATAGGCCAGTTAAGGCACAAGGGTGTTTGGCAAGGTTGGATGGTATTTATTTTAATGCAAGGAGTCTGACGAATAAGGCAGATGAGTTGAGGGCACAAATTAGCACATGCAAGTATGATGTCATTGCTGTCACAGAGACATGGTTGAGAGAGGGGCAGGATTGGCAGCTCAATATTCCAGGATATAGGGTCTTCAGGTGAGACAGGGAATGAGGAAAAAGAGGAGGGGGTATCATAATATTGATCAAGGAATCAATTATAGCAGTAAGGAGGGATGACATCTTAGAAGGCTCCTCAAATGAAGCCATATGGGTAGAACTGAAAAAGGTAAAAGGAGCAATCACATTGCTGGGAGTGTACTACAGGCCCCCAAACAGTCAGAGAGAAATAGAAGAGCAGATATGTAGGCAAATTTCAGAGAAGGGTAAAAATAATAGAGTAGTAATAGTGTGGGATTTCAACTTCCCCAACATTAACTGGGTTAGTCATAGTGTGATAGGTTTAGAGGGAGCGGAATTGTTAAAATGCATCCAGGAGAGTTTTTTAAAGCCAGTACGTAGAAGGTCCTACAAGAGATTTAATTTTAGGGAATGAAGGCAGGCAAGTGGTAGAGGTATCAGTGGGGGAGCATTTTGCATATAGTGATCATAACTCCGTTAGATTCAAGGTTGTTATGGAAAAGGACAAGGATGGGCCAGAAATCAGAGTTCTAAATTGGGGGAAGGCCGATTTTAATAAGATCAAATATGATTTGGTGAGAGTGGTGAGCCTGTGGAATTCGCTACCACAGAAAGTAGTTGAGACCAAAACATTGTATGCTTTCAAGAAGGAGTTAGATATAGCTCTTGGGGCGAAAAGGATCAAAGGGTATGGGGAGAAAGCGGGACCAGGCTATTGAGTTGGATGATCAGCCACGATCATAATGAATGGTGGAGCAGGCTCAAAGGGCCGAATGGCCTACTCCTGCTCCTAGTTTCTATGTTTCTATTCAGCCCCTGACCTCATTACAGCCTTAGTTCAAACATGGACAAAAGAGCTGAACTCCAGAGGTGTGGTGAGAGCGACTGCCCTTGACATCAAGGCAGCATTTGACTAAGTGTGACCTCAAGGAACCCTAGCAAAACTGGAGCCAATGGGAATCAGGGGAAAACTCTGCAGTGGTTGGAGCCATACCTAGCACAAAGGAAGATGGTTGTGGTTGTTGGAGGTCAATCATCTCAGTTCCAGGACATCACTGCAGGAGTTCCTCAGAGTAGTGTCCTAGGCCCAACCATCTTCAGCAGCTTCATAAATGACCTTCCTTCCATCATAAGGTCTGAAGTGGAGATGTTCACTGATGATTGCTCAGTGTTCATCACCATTTGCGACTCCTCAATTACTGAAGCAGTCAATGTCCAATTGCAGCAAGACCTGGACAATATCCAGGCTTGGGCTGACAAGTGACATTCGCGCCACACAAGTGCCAGGCAATGACGATCTCCTAAAATAGAGAATCTAACCATCGTAATCGCCCCTTGACATTCAGTGGCATTACCATTGCTGAATACCCCACTATCAACATCCTGGGGTTACCATGGACCAGAAACTGAACTAGACTAGCCATATAAATAATGTGGCTACAAGAGCAGGTCAGAGGCTAGGAGTCCTGTGGTGAGTATTTCATTTCTTGACTCCCCAAAGCCTGTCCTCCATCTACAAGGCACAAGCCAGGAGTGTGATGGAATATTTTCCACTTGCCTGGATGAGTGCAGCTCCAACAACACACAAGAAGCTCAACACCATCCAGGACAAAGCATCACGCTTGATTGGCACCCCATCCACTACCAATGCATAGTGGCAGCAGTGTGTACCAGCTACAAGTTGCACTGCAGGAATTCAACAAGCCTCCTTAGACAGCACCTTCCAAACCCATGGCCCCTACCATCTAGAAGGGCAAGGGCAGCAGACACATGGGAACACCACCACCTGGAAGTTCCCCTCCAAGCCATCCTCCATCCTGACTTGGGAATATATCACTGTTCCTTCACTGTCGCTGCGTAAAAATCCTGGAACTCCCTCCCTAACAGCACTGCAGGTGTACCTACACCACGTGAACTGCAGTGGTTCAAGAAGGCAGCTCACCATCACTTTCTCAAGGGCAATTACGGATGAGCAATAAATGCTGGCCTAGGCAGCAATGCCCACATCCTACGAATTAATAAAAAGAAACTGTTCTCAATAATCCAGCTGAGGTCTAACTACTGTCATATAGAAGTTCAACATGACCTCCTTGTTCTTGTTCTCTATGCCCCTATTAATAAAGGCTGGGATACAGTATGCTTCATTAACTGCTCTCTCATCCTGTCTTGCCACCTTTAATGACGTATGCACCCAAGTCCTTCTGTTCCTGCACCCCCTTTAAAGAAGAACCTTTTATTTTGTGCAGTCTATCCATGTTCTTCCTAACAAAATGTATCACTTCACATTTCTCATTATTGCATAGAAAACTTCTTCCTCACTTCCTGCATCTCTTGCCCAAAACCTTAAATCTGTGTCCCTTTGTCCTAGTACTGTCAGCTAAAGGGAACACTTTTTCCTTCTCTACTTTATCCAAGCCTAACATAATCTTCTACACTTTCTTCAAATCCCTCGTCAATCTCCTTTGCTCCATGGAGGAAAGCCCCAGCTTCTCCAAACTAACTTTGTAGCTAAAATCCCCCACCCTAAAAACATTCTGGCAAATTTCCTCTGCACCCTCTCAAGGTCCCACACATCCTTCCTTAAGTAAGCTGCCCAGAACTGGACACAGCAGTCTTGTTGTGGCCGACCAGAGCTTTACAAAGCCTCACCATAACTTTCCTGCCTTTGTACTCAATACCTTTATTTTAAAAGCCCCCAGATCCCATTTGCTTTGTTAATCACTATCTCAATATGTCCTGCTACCTGGGGCAGAGCACAGCGAGACCAGTGGGAGGATAAAGAGTGAATGGGCTCAGAGCCAACTGGCCACATTAAAAAAAACAAAATGTGACATCACAGGGAAGCAGCAAAGTGGTTTGTTGGCGACTATTCTTCTCTTTTTCTCTTCCTAATCTAGAGCATTAGTTCAAATTAGAAGTTGGGAAATTTAAAAATTCAATTGGATTAATTATTACAGTAAGTGAATTAATAAGAATGTAAGCACAGAGCAGTTCCAGTGGCATTAATTAAAATTAAAGTTCAATAATACAATAGTAACTCCCTGAACTGTACCATTACGTCTATGTTGCCTCTCCTATCCCTTGGTAGAATAATGTCTCTTAAGCCCCAAAGCCCCTTGATCTACACTCAGTTCATTTCTACATGTGAAATATTCCTGCAATTTCTCGCTCTTTAGGCCAGCCTTTCATGACATAATTGAGCACTTTACTGCTGCCTGGTCCCTGAAGGCAGCATTTCAAATAGACAAGGTTGTAAAGAAGGCATATGGAATGCTCTCCTTCATTGGCAGAGGTATAGAATAAAAAATAAGGATATAATGTTGGAATTGTATAAAACACTGGTGAGGCCACAACTGGAGTATTGTGTGCAGTTCTGGTCATCACATTACAGGAAGGATGTAATAGCTGTGGAGAGAGTGCAGAAGAGGTTTACGAGAATGTTGCCAGGGTTAGAAAAGTGTAGCTATGAGGAGAGATTGGATAGGTTGGGGTTATTTTCCATAGAACAAAGAAGGCTGAAAGGTGACTTGTTTGAGGTGTACAAAATTATGAGGGGAATAGATAGAGTGGACAGGATAAAATTGTTTCCCTTGATGGAGAATTCTAGAACCAGAGGACATAGATTCAAGATAAGTGGCAGAGAGGGTAGGGAGGATATGAGGAAGAACTTTTCTACGCAGACGGTAATGGGTGTCTGGAATTCACTGCCCAAGTTGGTGGTAGAGGCAGAAACTCTTAAACTCTTTTAAGAGTAGCTGGATCTGCACCTTAAGTGCTGTAAGCTGCAGGGCTATCGGCCGGGTGCAGGAAGATGGGTTTAGAAAGGGCACCTGGGTGTCCTCGGGCTGGCATGGACAAGAAGGGCTGAATGGCTTCCTTCTGTGCTGTAACTTTTCTATGGTTCTATGGTTTACTGAGCCACATCCTTGTGAGTTTCTTCACTAATTTCTCTGGCAGACACTGGCATCTCACTTGTGTATGTAAAGTAATTCACAGATAACTCAGTAGCTAAGAATAAATCAGTCTCCACGGTAAATCTCAAAAGAACATTGAATTTGCATGATATGTTAGCTTACGATATTTAATATTGTGTACTGTTGGGCCATCAAAATCAACGCCCACCTCTGAAGCCATGCTGCCCCTGGGAATGAACTCCCTTCTTTGAACCAAATATGATTGTAAGGGCTGGACGGTGATTTAACAGGACTAAATCAGAAATTTATTCACACGTTTAAACCGGGGGTGGAGGGGCGGTGATTGCAGCTTCACATACGCACAGAAGTATACAGTAAGGGATAGGAAAGAAGGGTCTTACAACTATAAATTATTGGCAAAAAGATATCAGTTCACATGATTGCCAGAGTCCAGAAAGCCCAAATGCAGAGGGGGTTCCCTCACAGAGAAGTTCCAGTCCAGGCAGGCTCCTGGCTGAAGGCAGTGCAGAATTTCTTTAAAGATGATGGTAGTGCATTGAAATGAGGTTGATAGTCAAAGACTTAACCTGCTTGGCAGGAGGTGGCCAGTGGCTTTCAGGTAAAGAGGCTTCAAGGAGGGCTTGTTGCAGGCTGCTTGGTCAGGCTGGAATCTTTTTTTAAAATTCATTCATGGGATGTGGGCATCGCTGGCTAGGCCAGTATTCATTACCCATCCCTAATTTCCCTTGAGAAGGTGGTGATGAGCTGCCTTCTTGAACAAGCTGTAGGTACACCCACATCTTGCTGTTGGATGTTTGCAGGTTGGAGTTAAATCAACAGGCTGCCCTGCTTCTGAGTTCTGAACTATATATAGAGATTTCAAAATGGTCATTCAAGTCATGTGACCTCCTTCCTCCACAATGATTTCATAAAGGGATGTTTATCTGGTGTCTGGATCCGGCTTTTGTTTTGTGGCTTACAATGTCCCAGTCATTAGCCTCTGAAAGAGTCATTGTTCATATTGATGAATCTGTTCTGGGTAGCTATTGTCTCGGTAGACCTTCAGACTCCGCTAGAGGGGTAAGCTTTAAAGATGCAAGTGACATCCATTTCCTTTCAATAGTTCCTTTTTGAAATGGACCTTGACAGTCCCAGGTGTGAGATTCCATGAGCAACATGTCAGAACATGTCTCCAGTACAATCCACATTATGCCTTAGTGGTCAGCTTACAATTTCAATTCATTAGGTGGCTTGTGGCAGCCATCTTTTGGTTCAGCAAAGTTCATTTTTAAAGAAGCAAAAAGAACCAAAGTTTGATTTACATAGTTTATTATTTCTTTCATGTATTAGGTCATGTTATTAGTAAACTTACTGAGATTAATAAAACTTTCGGAGATTGATAGAGTTATACTGAAGTTAAAAGATTGACACTGAAGTTAGTAATCTGTACTGAGGTTGGCAAAGTTATATTGAAGTTGTAGACTGTCACTAAGGCTGCCTGACTGTTACTAATTTGGCTAAAGTATAACTGGAGTTGATGGAGTACTGATGTGACCAATAGTAGTGATGGCTATACCAGCTCTCACTTATCCTTTTGTCTATTATTAACAAGCCAAGTGGAGCTCGCCTACTGAGACTGGATACCCTTTCCTAGACAGCAAGGTGAACCAGCAGTTTCCGATTTCTCACTTCCTGTACAGGGCCGGAGATGATAGTGATACTGTGCTGACATCAGTCTTGTTCCCTGAGCTTCAGTCAGTTATATCAATTCCAGTTCAGTTTTGTGTACTTACAGGTGCACAAAAAGCCTGGCAAAATAAATGAAGACCTTCTCAGTGATGAAGATTCTGAAGACAAGGGGATCTGGGAGTCGATCACAAGGTATTCCAGCAAATAGAATTGTCTTTTTTAATATTTCCTGTTTCTTTCATCATTAAGGTATAATCATAGATAATTGTCAGTGAGTTACAATATGATTATATTCAGAATGAGACTATTCTCAAGAAACAAAGTTTCACCTGCCTGGAGCATATCAATGATTCACCTCCACAATTTTTCATGAATCGCAGATTAATTGAGGCATCAGATGAAGAGAATTCCATGATATGCCCAACCAACGGATGAAGTTAGGCAGCAGGAATGTGAATATGTAAATTGGCCCCTAGTTTATAATTGAGGTATTCCAATGATAGTCTAAACCAGGCTTATCCAATGATAGTCTAAACCAGGCCAAAGCCTCCCAATGTGGTCCCCAGAATGAGTTTTAAAATTGCCGATAAGTGGAGTGGTATTCGCCACTAACAGGAGTGAGTGAGTGTGTGGGAGGGAGGAGGAGAGAAAGAGAGAGTGAGTGAGCAAGTGAGGGGAGAGAGAGAGAGTGAGTGAGTGTGTGGGAGAGACAGAGAGAGCATGAGTGACTGTGTCAGAGAGTAATTGAGTGTGTGTGAGTGAGTGTGTGGGAGAGAGGGAGAGTGTGTGTGTGGGAGAGAGGGAGAGTGTGTGTGTGGGAGAGTGTGTGTGTGGAAGAGAGGGAGAGTGTGTGTGTGGGAGAGAGGGAGAGAGTGTGTGTGGGAGAGAGGGAGAGTGTGTGGGGGTGAGAGGGAGAGTGAGTGTCTCAGGGAGAGAGAGAGGGAGAGTGACCGAGTGTGTGTGAGAGAGAGTGAGTGAGTGTGTGGGGGAGAGAATTATTGAGTGAGTGTGGGGAAGAGAGAGAGAGCAAGTGAGTGTGTTGGGGACAGAGAGAGAGAGAATGAGTGAGTGTACGGGGGACAGAGAGAGGGAGAGTGAGTGTGTGGGAGGGAGAGATAAAAGGAGTGAGTGAGTGTGTGGCAGAGAGAGAGAGAGAAAGAAAGTGTGTGGGAGAGGGAGAGAGAGAGTGTGTGTGGGGGGGAGAGATAGAGTGAATGGGGAAAGAGAGAGAGAGTGAGTGAGTGTCTGGGAAAGGGAGAGTGGGAGAGAAAGTGAGTGAGGGCAGGGAGAGAGTGAGTGTGTGGGAGAGAGTGTGAGCGAATTAGTGAATGTGAGGGAGAGAGAGTGATTGAGTGTTGGGGAGAGAGAAAGAAAGTGGGAGAGAGAGAGAGAATGTGATGGGAGTGCATGAGTGTGTGAGAGAGAGTATGTGTGTGAGTGGGGGAGAGAGAGAGTATGTGAGTGAGTGGGGGAGAGAGAATGAATGAGTGTGTGGGAGAGAGAAAAAGTGAATGAGTGTGTGGGGGAGAGAGACTGAGTGAGTGTGTGGCAGGGAGAGATTGAGTGAGTGTGTGGAAGAGACAGGGACTGAGTGTGTGGGAGAGAGAGAGCGAGTGTATGGGAGAGAGGGAGAGTGAGAGAGAGTGAATGATTGTGTGGGAGAGAGAGAAAGAGTGAGTGAATGAGTGTGTGGGAGAGAGAGAGCGAGTGTATGGGAGAGAGGGAGAGAGAGTGAATGAATGTGTGGGAGAGAGAAAGAGTGAGTGAATGAGTGTGTGGGAGAGAGAGTGAGTGAGGCAGTGTAGGAGAGAGAGTGAGTGAGTATGTAGGGGAGAGAAAGTGTGTGGGAGAAAGTGAGAGAGTGTGTGGTGCAGAGAGAGTGAGAGTGTGTGGGGGAGAGAGAGTGAGTGAGTGTGGGAGTGAGAGTGAGTGTGTGTGGGGGAGAGAGAGAGAGTGTGAATGTGTGGGATAGACGGAGAGATCGAGTGAGTGTGCGGGGGGGGAGAGAGTGGGTGTGTGGGAGAGAGAGAGTGAGTGTGGGAGAGAGTGAGTGAGTGTGTGGGAAAGGGAGAGTGAGTGAAAGTGTGGGAGAGAGAGTGCGTGAGTGTAGAAGAGAGAGAGAGAGTGAATGTGTGGGATAGACGGAGAGATCGAGTGAGTGTGTGTGGGAGAGAGAGAGCGTGAGTGTGTGGGAGAGAGTGGGTGACTTTGTGGGAGAGAGTGAGACTGTGTGTGGGAGAGAGTGAGTGTGTGTGGGAAAGGGAGCATGAGTGAATGTGTAGGAGAGAGAGTGAGTGAGTGTGTGGAAGACAGAGAGAATGAGTGAATGTGTAGAAGAGAGTGTGTGTGTTTGGGAGAGTGAGCGAATGTGTGGGAGAGAGAGAGACAGAGTGTGTGAGTGTATGGGAGAGGGAGAGAGAGAACGAGAGAGTGTGAGTGAGCGTATGTGAAAAATTGAGAGGGAGAGTACGTGAGTGTGTAGAGAGAGAGAGCGAGTGAGCGAGAGAGAGATAAAGAGAGAGTGAGTGAATGTGTGGGAACAAGAGAGTGAGTGTGTGGGAGAGAGAGAGTGTGTAAGTGAATGTGTGTGTGGGAGAGAGTGAGAGTGAGTGAGTTAGAGGGAGAAAGGGAGAGTGAGTGTCTCAGGGAGAGAGAGGGAGAGTGATCGACTGTGTGAGAGGGAGAGTGAGTGTGTGGGAGAGAGAGAGATGGAGAGTGAGTGACACACACACGCACTCGCTCTCTCAGAGTCAGTCACTCGCCACTTAGACACTTACTCACTCTCTCTGTCTCCCACACACTCACTCGCTCTCTCGATCCCACACTCTCACTCTCCCTGCCTCCCACACATTCACTCACACTCTCTCTCCCACACACTCACTCTCCCTGTCTCCCACACACTCACTCACTCTCTCTCTCTCTCTCTCCCACGCACTCACTCTATCTCACTCTTCCGCGCACTCACTCACTCTTCCACACTCACTCATCTCTCTCTCCCTCTTCCACACACCCACTCACTCCTTCACTCTCTCCCACACACTCACTCACGCTCCCTCTCTCTCTCTCCCTCCCACAAACTCACTCACTCTCCATCTCTCTCTCTCACACACACTCACTTACTCAGTCTCTGTCTCCCACACACTCACTTACTCTCCCTCTCTCACTCCCACACTTTAACTCACTTACCCACAGACTCACTCTCTCACTCATTCACTCTCTCTTACTCCCTCTCTCTCCCACACAGTCACTCACACATTTTCCCTCTGCCACACACTCACTCGCTCTCATACAGTCACTCTCTCTGTCTCCCACATGCTCACTCACTTTCACTCTCTCTCTGACATTTACTCAGTCTCTCTCTCAGACACGCACTCACTCTCTGAGTCAGTCACTCTCTTTCCACTTAGACACTTACTCACTCACTCTCTCTCCCACGCGCTCACTCACTCTTTCTCGATCACACACACACTCACTCTCCCTCTCTCTCTTCCATGCACTCACTCACTCTTCCACACGCTCACTCATCTCTCTCTCCCTCTTTCACACCCACTCACTCTATCACTCTCTCCCACACACTCACTCATGCTACCTTTCCCTCTCTCTCTCCCACACACTTTCTTACTCTCGCTGCCTCACTCCCGCACACTAACCTGGTCTCCCTCACTCTCTCCCACACACTCACTCATCTCTCTCTTTCTCCTCCCACACACTGACTCACTATCTTTTTCTCTCTTCCACACACTCAATCCCTCTCTCTCCCACACGGTCATTCACTCTCTCTCTCTACCCCACACGGTCATTCACTCTCTATCCCACACACTCACTCACTCTCTCCCCCACACACTCACTCACTCTATCCCTTTCACACACTCACTCTCTCCCTCTCCCACATGGTCATTCACTCTCTCTCTCTCTCTATCCCACACACTCACTCTGTCTCCACCCCACACACTCAATCACTCTCTCTCTTGCTCTCTCTCTCTCTTCCACACACTCACTCATTCTCACTCTCTCCCCCACACACCCAGTCCTCTCTATCTCTCTCCCACTCACTCTCTTCCACACACTCACTCACTCCTCTCTATTTTTCTTCCCCACACACTCAGCCACTCTCCCTCTCTCACTCCCACACACTAACTTGTTCTCTCTCACTCCGACATACTCACTCTTCCTCTCTCTCCCACACAGTCACTCACTCTCTCTCCCACAAACTCATTCACTCCCCCATGCTCTCTCTCTCACACACACACTCACTCTCCCTCTCTCTCTCTCTCTCTCTCTCCCCCACACACCCACTCACTCACTCTCTCTCCCACAAACTCATTCACTCCCCCATGCTCTCTCTCTCACACACACACACTCACTCTCCCTCTCTCTCTCTCTCCCCCACACACCCACTCACTCACTCTCTCTCCCACAAACTCATTCACTCCCCCATGCTCTCTCTCTCACACACACACTCACTCTCCCTCTCTCTCTCTCTCTCTCTCTCCCCACACACCCACTCACTCACTCTCTCTCCCACAAACTCATTCACTCCCCCATGCTCTCTCTCTCACACACACACACTCACTCTCCCTCTCTCTCTCTCTCCCCCACACACCCACTCACTCACTCTCTCTCCCACAAACTCATTCACTCCCCCATGCTCTCTCTCTCTCACACACACACTCACTCTCCCTCTCTTCCACACAGTCTCACTCACTCTCTCTCCTACATACACACACTCACTCTTCCTCTCTCTCTCTCTCCCCCACACACACACTCACACTCTCTCTCTCTCCCCCACACACCCACTCACTCACTCTCTCTCCCACAAACTCATTCACTCCCCCATGCTCTCTCTCTCACACACACACTCACTCTCCCTCTCTCTCTCTCTCCCCCACACACCCACTCACTCACTCTCTCCCACACAGTCTCACTCACTCTCTCTCTCCTACATACACACACTCTCTGTCTCTCACTCTCCCTCCCACACACTCACTCCTCTCTCTCTGCACACTCACTCATTCTCTCTTCATCTCTCTCCCACAAACTCACTGGCTCATTCTCTCTCTGTCCCACACAGTCACTCTCTCTCTCTCCCATACCCTCACTCTCTCTCTCCCACACATTCACTCTCTCTCTCACTCTCTCTCTCTGCACACACTCACTCACTCTCTATATCTATTTCCCACACATAGTCAGTCACTCTTTCTCTCCCTCACACTCACTCACTCCCTCTTGCTCTCTTTCTCTCTATCACAGTCACTCACCCTCTCTGTCTCCCAGACACTCTCTCTCTCTCTCTCTCACTCCCTCTCTCTCCCACACACTTATTCACTCACACTTTCTCCCACACACTCACTCGCTCTCTCTCTCGATCCCACACACTCACACTCTCTGTCTATCACATACTCACTCTCCCTCTCTCCCACACACTTACTCACTCTCTCTCACTCACTCTCTCTCTCCCACACACACACTCAGTCCTCTCTAACTTTCTAACCCACACACTCACTCACTCTCTCTCACTCTCTCTTTCTCTCCCATATACTCACACTCTCGCTCTGTCTCTCTCTCCCACACACTCACTCACTGTCTTTCTTTCCCACATATTCACTCACTCTCTCTCTTCCTCTCACTCTCTCCCTCTCTTTCTTGTTCCCACACACTCACTCTCTCTGTCTCCCACACGCTCACACTCTCTCTCTCAGACACTTACTCACACTCTCTCTCAGACACTTGCTCTCTCAGTCAGTCACTCTCTCTGTCTTAGACGCTCACTCACTCATTCTCTCCCTCTCCCACACATTCACTCACTTTCTCTGTTTCTCCCACACACACTCACTCATTACTCCTTCCCTTCCACACACATTCACTCATCACTCTTTCTCTCTCTCCCACACACTCACTCACTCCCTCCCTCTCCCACACACTCACTCACCCTCTCTTGCTCACTCTCTCTCCCACACACTCACTCACTCTCTCTCTCCCTCTCACTCACTCAGTCTCTCTCTCTCCCACCCCAAACACTCCTTTCTATCTCTCTCTCCCACACACTTACATACTCTCACTGCCTCACTCCCACACACTAACCCGCTCCCCCTCACTCTCTCCCACACACTCACTCATGTCTCTCTCTCTCCTCCCACACACTGACTCACTATCTCTTTCTCTCTTCCACACACTCACTCACTCTCTCTTTCCCCCACACACTCACTTACTCTCTCTCTCCCGCTCATTCTCTCTCCCATAAACTCACTGACTATCCCCCTCTCTCCCTCACACTCGCTCACTCTCTCTGTCTATTTCCCACTCACACACTCTCTCTATCCCTCACACTCACTCGCTCTCTCTCGCTCTTTCTCACTCCCATACACTCTCTCACTCTCTCCCTCACTCCCTGCCACACACACACTCACTCTCTGTCTCTTTTTCCCACATTCTCTCTCTCTATCTCTTCCACTCACTCTCAATGAGTGAGTGTGCAGAAGAGAGAGAGTGAGAGTGAGAGAGTACGTGGAAGAGAGAGAGAGTGATTGATTGTACGGGAGAGAGAGAGTGCATGGGAGAGAGGGAAAAAGTGATGAGTGAGTGTGTGTGTGTGGGAGAGAGTGAATGTGTGGGAGAGAGAGACTGAGTGAGTGTGTGTGGGAGAGTGAGAGAGTGTGCGGGAGGGAGAGAGATGGAGAGTAAGTAAGTGTGTGGGAAAGAGAGAGTGAGAGAGCGTGTGGGAGGGAGAGAGAGACGGAGAGTGAGTGAGTGGGAGAGAGGGAGAACAAGTGAGTGTGTGGAAGAGAGAGAGTGAGCGAGTGGGTGTGGAAGAGGGAGAGGGAGAGAGTGTGTGGAAGAGAGAGGGAGTGAGTGAGTGCGTGGAAAAGAGTGAGAGAGAGCGACTGAGTGTGTGGGGGAGAGAGAGTGTGTGTGGGAGAGTGAGAGAGACTGAATAAGTGAGTGTGAGGGAGAGAAAGAGAGTGAGTGCATGGAAGAGAGAGAGAGAGTGAGTGTGTGTGAGGGAGAGAGAGTCAGTGAGTGTGTGGGAGAGAGAGAGAATGAGTGACTGCAGGAGAGAGAGTGTGTGAGTGAGTGAGTGTGTGGGAGAGAGAGCGGGAGTGAGAGAGTGAGTGAGAGGGAGAGTGAATGTGTGTGTGGGAGAGAGAGAGTGATTGAGTGGGAGAGAGAGTGAGTGTGTGTGAGAGAGAGTGTATATGAAGGAGAGAGCGAGAGAGTGGTGAGTGGGAGAGAGAGAGAGAGAGAGTGTGAGTGAGTATGTGGGGGATAGAGAGAGAGAGTGAGTGGGTGGATGGGGGAGAGAGAGTGTGGCGGAGAGAGAGAGAGTGAGTATGTGTGTGTGAGAGAGAGAGTGAGTGTGTGTGTGAGAGAGAGTGTATTGGGGGGGAGAGAGAGAACGAGAGAAAGTGAGTGAGTTTGTGGGAGATAGAGAGAGAGCGAGAGTGTGAGAGAGAGTGTGTGTGAGAGAGAGAGTGTATGTGAAGGAGAGAGCGAGAGAGTGGTGAGTGGGAGAGAGAGAGAGAGAGTGTGAGTGAGTATGTGGGGGATAGAGAGAGAGAGTGAGTGGGTGGATGGGGAGAGAGAGTGTGGCGGAGAGAGAGAGAGTGAGTGAGTGTGTGAGAGAGTAAGTGAGTGTGAGAGAGAGAGTGAGTGTGGGAAAGAGAAGTGAGTGAGTGTGGGAGGGTGAGTGAGTGTGAGAGAGACTGAGTGTGGGAGAGTGTGTGCCTGTTTGGCTCACTCAGTCTCAGGAGTCCCACTCACCCTCACCCCCATAACACCAACACACAATCACAGCTTCTGGCCCAGTGCAGAGGTGTCTGGAATTTTTTGAGCGCACATGCAATGTGGCACTTGTGGCGCATCAACTGAGTTAATGTTATGAACCTAATGGCTGTTGATGGTAAATGTTGAGAGCTTTTACAGGCAGTATTTTAATGACCTATGTCAAGTACAAAGTGCTTCTAATGTACCCAAGCAGGAAGAAAAGTGGTGATAGAAGAGGATGCTGTCAAAGTATGTTTCAAGGAGGTTTTTGAGATGGGCAGAGATGTTTCACGCACAGCAATTAGCCCCTTCTCAGACTCAGACACACAATAATCAGACCTCTACACACACAAACACAGATACAGACACACAATAATCAGCCCCACACACACTCTCACCCCTCGCTCTCGCACCACCCACACAATCACTTCTCTCTCCTACACACACTCTCCCTGCTCTCTCTCCCATGCACACACACACAAACACTCACCCCTCTCTCCCACACACAGACACCTCCCTCCTCCCACACACACACACACTCAGCCCTCTCTCCCACACACACACACTCACCTCTCTCTCTCTCCCATGCGCGCACGCACACACACACACACACACATATTCACCCCTCTCTCCCACACACACACTCAACCCTCTCTCCCACACACACACCTCCCTCCTCCCACTCACACACACTCACCTCTCTCTCTCTCTCTCTCTCTTTCTCGCTCTCACAAACACATATTCACCCCTCTCTCCCACACACACACACCTCCCTCCTCCCACACACACACACACCCCTCTCTCCCACACACACACACACACCCCTCTCTCCCACACACACACCTCCCTCCTCCCACACGCACACTCACCTCTCTCTCTCTCCCATGCACACACACACAAATACTCACCCCTCTCTCCCACACACACACCTCCCTCCTCCCACACACACACACTCACCTCTCTCTCTCTCTCCCATGCGCACACACACACACACCTCCCTCCTCCCACTCACACACACTCACCTCTCTCTCTCCCATGCGCGCGCACACACACACACATATTCACCCCTCTCTCCCACACACACACTCAACCCTCTCTCCCACACACACACACACACACCTCCCTCCTCCCACTCACACACACTCACCTCTCTCTCTCTCTCACAAACACATATTCACCCCTCTCTCCCACACACACACATACCTCCCTCCTCCCACTCACACACACTCACCTCTCTCTCTCTCTCTCTCTCACACACGCACACATTCACCCCTCTCTCCCACACACACACTCAACACTCTCTCCCACTTACACACACACACGTACACTCACCCCTCTCTCCCACACACAGACAATCTCCTCTCTCTCTCACACATACACTCTCCCTGCTCTCTCTCACATGCACACACACACACACACACTCACCCCTCTCTCTCACACACTCAACCCTCTCTCCCCACACGTACACTCACCCCTCTCTCCCACACACACACAATCTCCTCTCTCTCACACACATACACTCTTCCTGCCCTCTCACACACACACATACACACACACACTCACCCCTCTCTCCCACACACACACAATCTCCTCTCACACACATACACTCTTCCTGCCCTCACTCTCACTCACACACACACACATTCACCCCTCTCTCCCACACACTCAACCCTCTCTCCCCACACGTAAACTCACCCCCCTCTCCCACAAACACACAATCTCCTCTCTCTCACACACATACACTCTTCCTGCCCTCACTCTCAATCACACACACACACACACACACACTCACTCACCCCTCTTTCCCACACACACAATCTCCTCTCTCTCACACACATACACTCTCCCTGCCCTCACTTTCACTCACACACACACACACACACACTCACCCCTCTCTCCCACACAGCCAACCCTCTCTCCCCACACGTACACTCACCCCTCTCTCCCACACACACAATCTCCTCTCACACACATACACTCTCCCTGCTCTCACTCTCACTGACGAACACACACACTCACCCCTCTCACCCAAACACACACACATGCTCTCCCTTTCTCCCCCCACACACATTCATCCTCTCTCCCATCACACAGACACACACCCCTCTCACACACACACACACCCTCTCTCTTCCACTCTCTCACTCACACAAACACATACGCACACCCCTCCTCCCACACACACACACACACCCCTCCCTCCTCCCACACACACACACAGCTCCCTCCTCCCACACACACACACCCCTCCCTCCTCCCCACACACACACACACCCCTCCCTCCTCCCACACACACAAACACACACACACACACACACCTCCCTCCTCCCACACACACCCCTCCCTCCTCCCACATACACACACACATCCCTCCCTCCTCCCACACACACACACACACACCCCTCCCTCCTCCCACACACACACACACCCCTCCCTCCTCTCCCACGCACACAAACACACACACCTCCCTCCTCCCACAGACACCCCTCCCTCCTCCCACATACACACACACATCCCTCCCTCCTCCCACACACACAAACACACACACACACACCTCCCTCCTCCCACACACACACACCCTCCCTCCTCCCACACACACGAACACACACACACACACCTCCCTCCTCCCACACACACACACACCTCCCTCCTCCCACACACACCCCTCCCTCCTCCCACATACACACACACATCCCTCCCTCCTCCCACACACAAACACACACACCCCTCCCTCCTCCTCCCACACACACACACAAACACAGACACACACCCCTTCTTCCTCCCCCACGCACCCCTCCCTCCTCCCACACACACACACACACACACCCCTCCCTCCTCCCACACACACACACACACACCCCTCCCTCCTCCCACACACACACACGCACCCCTCCCTCCTCCCACACACACACACACCCCTCCCTCCTCCCACACACACCCCTCCCTCCTCCCACACACACACACACACACCCCTCCCTCCTCCCACACACACACACACACCCCTCCCTCCTCCCACACACACACACACACACACCCCTCCCTCCTCCCACACACACACACACCCCTCCCTCCTCCCACGCACACACACACCCCTCCCTCCCCCACACACACACACCCCTCCCTCCTCCCACACACATACACACACCCCTCTCTCCTCCCCCACACACACACACCCCTCCCTCCCCCCCCCACACACACACACACACACACCTCTCCCTCCTCCCACACACACACACACCCCTCCCTCCCCCACACACACACACCCCTCCCTCCTCCCACACACACACACACACCTCTCCCTCCTCCCACACACACACACACCCCTCCCTCCTCCCACACACACACACACACACACACACCCCTCCCTCCTCCCACACACCACACACCCCTCCTTCCTCCCACACACATCCCTCCCTCCTCCCACACACACACACACCCCTCCCTCCTCCCACACACACACCCCTCCCTCCTCCCACACACACACCCCTCCCTCCTCCCACACACACACCCCTCCCTCCTCCCACACACACCTCTCCCTCCTCCTACACACACACCCCTCCCTCCTCCCACACACACACCCCTACCTCCACCCACACACACACCCCTCCCTCCTCCCACACACACCCCTCCCTCCTCCCACACACACCTCTCCCTCCTCCCACACACACACCCCTCCCTCCTCCCACACACACCCCTCCCTCCTCCCACACACAAACACACACCCCTCCCTCCACCCACACACACACACACCCCTCCCTTTCCCACACACACACACACACACCCCTCCCTCCTCCCACACACCCCTCCATCCTCCCACACACACCCCTCCCTCCTCCCACACACACACACACCCCTCCCTCCTCCCACACACACACACCCCTCCCTCCTCCCACACACACACACACACCCCTCCCTGCTCCCACGCACACACACACCCCTCCCTCCCCCACACACACACACACACACCCCTCCCTTTCCCACACACACACACACACACCCCTCCCTTTCCCACACACACACACACACACACACACACACCCCTCCCTCCTCCCACACACCCCTCCATCCTCCCACACACACACACCCCTCCCTCCTCCCACACACACACATACCTCTCCCTCCTCCCACACACACACACACCCCTCCCTCCTCCCACACACACACACACACCCCTCCCTCCTCCCACGCACACACACACACCCCCCTCCCTCCTCCCACACACACACACACACCCCTCCCTCCTCCCACACACAACCCTCCCTCCTTCCACACACATACACACACACACCCCTCCCTCCTCCCACACACACACACGCACCCTCCCTCCTCCCACACACACACACACCCCTCCCTCCTCCCACACACACACACACACCCCTCCCTCCTCCCACACACACACACACACCCCTCCCTCCTCCCACACACACACACCCCTCCCTCCTCCCACACACAACCCTCCCTCCTTCCACACACAACCCTCCCTCCTTCCACACACATCACACACCCCTCCCTCCTCCCACACACATACACACACCCCTCTCTCCTCCCCCACACACACACACCCCTCCCTCCCCACAAACACACACACACACACACACCCCTCCCTCCTCCCACACACACACACACACCCCTCCCTCCTCCCACACACACACACACACCCCTCCCTCCTCCCACACACACACACACCCCTCCCTCCTCCCACACACAACCCTCCCTCCTTCCACACACAACCCTCCCTCCTTCCACACACATACACACACCCCTCCCTCCTCCCACACACATACACACACCCCTCTCTCCTCCCCCACACACACACACCCCTCCCTCCTCCCACACACACACACACCCCTCCCTCCTCCCACACACAACCCTCCCTCCTTCCACACACAACCCTCCCTCCTTCCACACACATACACACACCCCTCCCTCCTCCCACACACATACACACACCCCTCTCTCCTCCCCCACACACACACACCCCCTCCCTCCCCCACACACACACACACACACACACCCTCCCTCCTCCCACACACACACACACACACACACCCCTCCCTCCTCCCACACACACACACACCCCTCCTTCCTCCCACACACATCCCTCCCTCTCTCCTCCCACACACACCCCTCCCTCCTCCCACACACACACCCCTCCCTCCTCCCACACACACCCCTCCCTCCTCCCACACACACACCCCTCCCTCCTCCCACACACACTCCTCCCACACACACACACACACACACACCCCTCCCTCCACCCACACACACACACACCCATCCCTTTCCCACACACACACACACCCCTCCCTCCTCCCACACACCCCTCCATCCTCCCACACACACACACACCCCTCCCTCCTCCCACACACACACCCCTCCCTCCTCCCACACACACACACACCCCTCCCTCCTCCCACACAC